>NC_064614.1:1080236431-1080861431 GCF_023898315.1 Schistocerca nitens | reverse complement strand
TGTACAAGATCAGGTTGTGAGACAAGAACGACGACATATTGAAGTTTGGGTCTGGCCATCGGTTGCGCATGCCAAAGTGGTTAAGGTGAGCACCCGCCAAAGTGGTTAAGGTGATCACCTACGTAAAGTGGAAAATCTAGGTTGAAGTCCCGGTCCATTCAATCCAGCTGAGCTAAATGGAAACCACTGCAAAAGTGATCTTTTACTGATTGGCATGTCTCTCCCATGCCATTACCAGAATGAACGCCCGCCACAATGGGTCCTTAAGAAAGGTGATTACCTTGCTTCCATGTGATGCTACTTCACTGGAGAATGTGGATAACATAACACAGGATACAATTACTACAGTATTAAAAGCAGCACAGTTAGTGATCCCAGTTCCTTGGGAATACTTCATTGGAAACCAGTCCCATAATGGACACAGGCCGAATGAGAGGTGTAGTGGTTGGCACACTGGACTCACATTCAGGAGGATGATGGTTCAAATATGTGTCCAGTCATCCAGATTTAGGTTTTCCACAATCTCCCTAAAGAGCTCCAGATGAATATGGGATGTTTTCTTAGGAAAGGTGTGGCAGATTTCCTTCTCCATCCTTGACACAGTCTGCTCCTGTGGTCTGTCTCTAATGACCTTGGAATCGACAGGATATGAAACCCTCATCTTCCTTCATTGATAATGGACACGATAAATCACCAAGGCAATCAAAGATCACAAGTTACATTTGAACAACATAGGTGGTAACTGCCAATTAAAAACATTACCTGTTAAAAGGTGTAATGCCTGGGTGCACTATCTCATAAAACACAAGAAGAAATGTTGAGAAAGTTATGTCTGTACCATAGAGATCCATGCTCCTTCTTCACAGGTATTGGCTAATTAGTGTATTCCTGTTATCCTTTTACATGACAGTGTTCATACTGACCCAACTGTTATTGTGGAACATTTTGCAGTACACTTCACTCAATCGCATGCGTCTCACAGCTATGAAACCATCTCCTGTCCACACAAAATCTGCCATGAGGATAACAACCTGCACTTCTTTACACAATGTTTGGAACCACGTAATGTTCCTTTTAGTGACTGGAAATTCCTCAGTGCTCCGGTTCTTGGACATGAGAAGGGGATGGGCACTTGATAGAAACCTCAGTTAAATGCTACAAGTTATATTCTTTGATTACCGACAACACATTTGTGTAGTGTTTTATCGTATCTAATGTGAGGATGAGTTCCTTACATAATTTAAGTAAAGCTCAATTGTCCCAGTCTTGAAACTGGGTAAAAAATGCATATGTGGTCCATCAGCTGCACGAGTGTTCTGTGAAAGTTAGTTGAGTGAATGGTGCATTGGTGGATGGTTTGCTCTCTTGAGATAAGACATCTTTTGTCTACATCTACATCCATACTCTGCAAACCCCTATACCATGTGTGGCAGAGGGTATCATGTGCCACTAGTAGTAATTTTCTTTTCTCTTCCATTCACAAACAGAGTAAGGGAAAAATGACTATCTATAAGTCTCCGTGTGAGCCCTAATTTCTCTTATCTTTGTGGTCCTTGCATAAAATGTACATTGGCTGCAGTAGAATCGGTCTGCAATCAGCCTCAAATGCCAGTTCTCTAATTTTCTGCAATAGTGCATCACAAAACGAGTATCGTCTTCTCTCTCTAGAGATTTCCATTTGATTCCACGAAGCATCTCTGTGGTACTTGCATGATGATTGAACCTGCTGGTAACAAATGTAGTAGCATGCCTCTGAATTGCTTCGATTTCCTCCTTTAATATAACCTGGTTGGGATCCAAACATGTGAGCAATATTCAAGAGTGGATCACGCTAGCATTCTGTACTCAGTCTGCTTTATAAATGAGGACATCATACCGAGATATTTGATTGACCTGACTATGTCAGCCAGCACACTTTGAATGCTGTATTCAAACGTTACAGGATTGTTTTTTCCCTACTCACGCACATTAACTTACATTTTTCTACATTTAAAGCAAGCTGCCATTCATCACAGCAGTTAGAAATGATGACACCACCTTGTACATCACAGTGTCATCAGCAAACAGTTGTAAATTATTGCTCACCATGTCCATTAGATCATTTATGTATGAAGAGAAAAAGAGTAGTCCTATCATACTTCCATGGGACACTCCTGATGATACCGTTGTCTCTGATGAACAATCGCCACAGAGGACAATGTAGTGGATTCCATTACTTAAAAAGTCTTCGAGACACTCACACATCTGGAAATCTAATCCTTATGCTCTGTGCTTTGTCAACAGTCTGCCGTGGACACTGTGTCAAACACTTTATGGAAATATAGGAATATGGAATATGCCTGTTGCCCTCCATCCTTGGTTTGTAGGATAACATAAGAGAAAGGACAAGCCAAGTTTCACGCATGTAATGGTTTCTAAATCAATGCCGATTTGTGGACAGAAGCTTTTCTGTCTCAAGAAAATTTATTATATTCAAACTCAGAATGTATTCAAAAATTCTGCAGCAAACTAATGTTAAGAATACTGTTCTGTAATTAAGTGGGTTTGTTGTTTTACCTTTTTTATATGCAGGAGTCACACGTGCTTTTTTCCAGTCACTTGGGACTTTAGGGTTTGTGAGAGATTTGCGATAAATGCGAGCTAAGTGATGGGTTAATGCTGCAGAGTCTTTCTGTAATGGGATTCCATCTGGACCTGGTGACTTATATGCTGTCAACTCTTTCAGTTGCTTCTCTATACCATGGATGCCAGTTTGTACGTCCACCAAGCAGGAGCCTGTGCTGCAGTCAAAAGACGGTATGTTTGTATGACTCTCCTGTGAGAATGATTTCTTAAATGTGAAATTTAAAACTTCAACTTTCCTTTTGCTGTCTTGTATTGCCACCTCAGAATGGTAGACGAGTAACTGGATAGAAACCTATGACCTGCTTAGTGATTTTATGTATGACTAGAGTTTTCTTAGGTGCTCAGCAAGATCTTTCACTATGGAAGTTGTTATGTGCTTTGCCCATTGATCACCTTACGAACACAAGGATTTCTACTAATTTTTGTGTGTCAACATTTGCATGTTCTTTTTTGAACTGAAAGTGCAACAGTCCCTGCTTCCTTAGCATTTTCCAAATTTGATCATTAAACCACAGAGGTTCTTTTCCATCTTTAATCCACTTACTAGACATACAGATCCCCAAAGTGTGATTTACAATCAGTTTAAACTTTGCCCATAAATTCTCTATTTTCATCATATTGCAACTAAATGATACCTATTCATTGTCTTAAATGGGATGCTAACAACAGCTTATCTGTTTTTTCTAGCACAAATACTCTCATAGCCTTCTCAATGGATTTATTAACATTAATAATCATCATTACTATCATGTTGTGGTCACTAGTCCTTCTCTGTATACTGACACTGCCGATAAGCTCAGGTCTGTTTGTAGTTACAAGGAAGAAAGTATTTCCACTTCATGTGGGTTCTCTTAACTAGTTCTTCAAGGCAATTTTCGGAAAATGTGTTCAAAAAGACTGACTGTCCATATCACCTGTAGTGAATTCAGTGACATTACAGTCTATACTCGGTAGATTAAAGCTGCCTCCAGCTAATACTGAATGATCTGTGTAATTCTGTCCAAAACACAGTCCAAATTTATGGAGACCTGGTCCATAACTGACTTCTTAATTCTCTTAGAATCCATTAAAATCTTCCATCTGTTGCCAATACCTTATTACTCTCTTCTTTAATTTAAGAAAGACGTGTGACATCTCATGTCATTATTATGTCCTTACCGTGCTGTATGAATGGTATTTCAGAGGCTGCTTCCGTATCTTTATTAGCGATATTCTCTGTCTCCAGTTGTTTTTGCATTTGCATCCTAGAGTACCCTCCATACACAAGAGACTGTTTTCAGTGAACAGTTTCACAGAAGCTGTCGAGTCTATGATCTCACCATCCCTGTAGGTCACTGACTTTTATATTCACACAGTTCTCCAACTATCTGTATTGCTAAATACCAACTATAGACTACATCTTGAATACCAGTTACTGGAAAGGGAAATCTTGATCCATGGCTTCCAGTTTTCCATTGAGAAAACCATGCTATGCACTTCTGGTGATGTAGATCTTAGTTCTTAGAGAATTTGTCATTCAAAACTCATCTATGCTGAATCTTCGAAGGTCAGTGATTTCAAAGGCTTCACACATTCTGGGGGTCTGTGACTTGAGCCTTCTACTTCCATTCGACTGTGACTGGATTTTTGGGGGTGGGGGCTGCCAGTCGTATGTGGAAGCTGATCTTCCACCACAAGGTAGGCTCCTTTCACCCTCTGGCTGTTATAAAATGGTGAACCTCACCCAACTTCTTGTATTTTACTGCTTTTTATGGATGTAATCAGAAATCGGATGGCCAGACGAGATGTGGGCCTGATTTCTTCCAAGTTCATGGCAGTTATCTCTACCTGACCACTATGTTGCAGAATCAGAAAATGCACGAGTTAAACTATGAAATTGCGCAACACAAATTTGATAAATTTCATGAACTGATCACGTAAACAAATTTCCCATCAAGTTTTAAGTAACATGAATGGTGTCCTGCCATGGAACTAAAATAATCCTATACCTGAACAAGTTTAATACGGTATACACGGATTAAATCAGGCCATATTGAGGGAATGAGATTAGGGAATAAGACACTAAAAGTAGCAGATGGGATTTGCTATTTGGGCAGCAAATAACTAATGATGGTCAAAGCAGGAAGGATACAAAATGAGGACTGGCTATAGCAGGAAAAATGTTTTTGAAAATGAGAAATTTGTTATTATCAGATATAAATTTAAGTGAGGGAAGGCCTTTCTAGAGGTTGTGTGGAGTATAGCTTGTATGGAAGTTAACCATGGACAATAAACATTTCAGACAAGAAGATAAAAGAAGCTTTTGTTCAGACAAGAAGATGATAGAAGCTTTTGAAATGTGTTGATACAAAAGAATACTGAAAATTAGATGGCGGGATCGAATAATTGAGGAGGAGGTACTGAAACGAATTGGGGAGAAAAGAAATTGAACACAATTTCAGTGAAAGAATGGATCAGTTGAATAGGACATATGTCAAGACGTCAAGGAATCATCAGTTTGGTAATGGAGGGAATTGTTGGTGGTAAAAATTGTACAGGGAGACCAAGACTTGGCTGCAGTATTGAGCCTCAAATGGGTGCAGGTTGCAGTCTTTATGCAGAGATGAAGAGACTTGCACAGGATAGACTAGCATGGAGGCTGCATCAAATCAGTCTTTGAATTAAAGAAGAAGAAGATGATGACAACAACAGCAGCAGTAGCAGTAGTGTGATAAGTCCTGGGAAGTGGAAAGGGGGAGGGGGGAACTCAGAGTATTATCGTCTGGTACCATCTCCCTGACCTCGCTGTATCTATTACTTTTGATGGTTATTTTTCCTTCATTTTACTTCTTCACATGATTTCTTTGCATCAGATGATACCACAAAAGATGAAATTGGTTGTCCACTATTTCCTCCTAATGGAATCCTGTAGGCTATGATTATATTAGCCAACAGAATTTTACTTTTTTACTGTAACGGCATGACAACAGCTAATCTTTGTGTTTTTTGGTGCGATGATAATGAAAATGTTAATGAAAATGCAAGATCAGTTGTTGTTTTGAAGTTATATTAACTTTACGTTATTGCCTCTGTAGGCTTATGCATAAATTTATCTTGGTGTTATCCCTTGGAGAAAGGTCACTCAAGGCACAACTGTTTTATCTGGCATTTGTAGCTTTCTGCGGTTGATTCTCAAGTTAGTGTCCAGCAGTAATAGGCTAACATTGATGGATTCCACTTTCCCTTGAATCTCATTTCCGTGTCTGAAATTTGCTGGTGGAAGTGTTCTCTGTGTTTATCAGAAAGAAGTCCAAGTGGGACTCTAGGAAATCTAACTTAAAGGACATGTTGCACCCCAGTCTGTTGTAGCAGTGCAGATGATTTGCCACAAGATAGTTTTCTCACCTCTTGTTTCTTAGAAAGTTTATTGACAGAGGCATCCCAAGCTAAGCTTTCATCACTTGCCAGGATTGTGTTGAAAAGCTCATCTTTGTATAGTTTCCATATGTAAGAACCCATGAAAATCCCCTCTTTTATTTTCTCCTCACAAAGACTTGGAAATTTACCATGCAAATAGAGAAATGCTTCCCCATTTTGTCCTTGGATTTAACGAAGTTTTTCATTAGGCCTAATTTTATATGAAGAGCAGAGGGAAATGTGTTCTAGGATTCAACGAATGCTTCACACATAAAATAGTGAGATCCTGGTTCAAGTGATTGACTCTAAGCCAGTCTTTCTCATAGTTCAATCACAATAACAATTGTTTCAGTTTGTCATATGTTTCTTTCACAATAAGGTGCATACCTAGTCGGAATCAATGATAACATTTTGCCATTGTGCAGTAGCACACACTTGAGACTTAGTTTGGAGGAGTCCATGGACAACCTCCACTGTATACTTTTATAATTAGTGCCCATAGCTGCCATTAGTCTTTACATCACTACAAAATACCAAGTTATTTTCACTTTCAAAAATTGGGAGGAGTGGCATACGGTGGGTACGGAACACAGTCACATTTACTGTCTTCATCCACTGTTGTAGTCTTGATGCCAACAGTTTAGCATTACCTTTCGGTAATTCCAGATTTTTTACTAGGTCATTAACTTCTCACTGTGTTATTTTGTGAACGTCTGTACACTCATCGTTGCAAACAAAATCGGAATTTCTGAAAGAACACTGTTTTGACGGTGATGGTGCAGCACTAGTTTCACTACTGCCCTCAGCACTATCACAATAAGGCGAGATAGGAATAGGCAATCTGTCTCTGCGAGGCCCTGGCCGCATGGCCAACAGTATGTTAGTCTATGTCAAGGTAGACTTATCTTGGAAGTACCATAGCATAGCCCATGGAAGATTTTTTACAATTCAACCACTAATGAAGACTCGAGACGCAAGACATGCAACAGACATGGAGAGCTCAGGGCATGTCCTGGTCCCAGATTTTGCTGCCAAAGTACAGTCTGTACGCCCTCCTAATATATGGCATAATTGTCTACTTTGCGATTTCAATTTAGCCTGTCTACAAATGTAGCAAAAACTGTCAGTACTGTGTATGCATTTCGTTTTGAATAACAGGAATTGCTATAAGCACACTCACTAACTACACTTCAGTAACATGTTCTTCTTCCACACAAACAGAACACAACTCATAACAGACTGAAACTGTGCTTAAATGAAACATGTTCCACTCCTCCAGCTTCCTATTTTCTATCCCCTTGTTGCTAAGAGCCTTGGCTAAAAATAGCGACAAAATACACACAGCTGTTGTTGCCTGAAACTTCATCTCACTGTCTATCATTAGTGGGATTTCGCAGCCTATATGGGAAGGGATTGACAAAAAATGCTAATAAAATATAATTATAGTTAAATGCATTCTCCTTGGGATGAGTGCTAAATCAAGTATTTGTTTTCGTTATCAGTGTGATTGATATATAGTTAACAAACATTTATTCCATCCCAGTTACATTCTCACTGTTGGCTAGTATTATTAAAGGAAGAAGTTACCGATGATCGCCTTGTTTGGCCCCTTTTAACTGTTCTAATCAGTCACCTGAACATCATTGGAGTTCAAGCAAACACTATGATGACACAAAAGTTAGTGTTTTTGTTGCTGAGATTTATGTGATCCTCTTAAACTCAGCCATTGAGTTGGGTGTGCTGATTGACTTTCTTTATCTGTTACAATTTGCAGAATGTTTTTCAGACAATTTAAAGAATGTACGTAGTAGAAAAGTTTGTCCAGGACACACTCTTCTTCTTGCATAAACAAGATAAAGATGTAAAGCTTTCTTGGGCTTCGTGAACTCTGTTGAAACCTTAGCCATCTCCACAGCAGCTAGTCTTCCATTGAAGATTGTGGCCCACTTGAAGCCGTGCCTTACTGTTGTGTTATGAAGAACGCCCCCCCCCCCCCCCCTCCCTCCCCCCTGCCTCCCGAGCGACAGTTAACAGCATATAGAGACTTGGGAAAATGCATGACACAATGCTGTCTTGTAATACTTATTTGTTATGACCTGTTTTGGTCATTGGCCATCATCACAGAAGAAAAATTACAGTCACAACATCACATGTCATTCATATCTTTACATCCAAAGAATACTTGATCAAAGTCAAAATGTGTAAAACAATGAACATATGTTTCCAGTACTAAAGCAATATGTCTTGATCTGTGGTAAGCAATACACTGGCTATCAAGTTCTCAGGTTCAGTCATACATGTGTGCTTGACAGCCAGTGTATTGATTGTTTTCTAACTAGGGAGAGGCCATCACCAAACAGAATGGGGCATTGGTTAAAATAAAGTACATTGATAAAAATAAAGTAATACTGTCATATCTGAGGAAGATGGAGTTTATATTGGCTTATAATATGTGTTCTATAAGCGGAGTGCTAGAATGGTTGCTACAAAAAGAGCATAGCTGCTTTCTCACCAGTGCTCATCTTGCTGAGCTAGCACTCCATCTCTAATGCCCCTGATGTTGTCAGAATGAGAAACTCACAGTAGCCATACTTCTGATTCGAGAACATGCAGTCTTTTTCAACTAACTATGAGATACGTGTGATAGCATTGAAAGATTTGTACCAGACAGTGCACCTTTCTGAATTTTTTTCAGATAGGGAGAGTAGTTCATTATGACCACTCTATGATGCATTCATTAACTTTGACTGAGTAGACAACAGCTTATTATTACAGTTTACTAATTTGAGAATGTGTTGCTCTTCATTTGTTTAATTTTATTTATTTTTCAAAAGATGCTAAAGTTTTGTCTTAGTGTGCAGATGCATGAGTATCTGGAAACAACATTAAAGTTTCAGATACAAAATTTAAACTAATCTTATTTTGATCTTAATTTGATTTTTTAATCTCACTCATCATATCATCTTTTAGTAAGAGCACTAATGGCCAAATATATGGCAAAAACAATCATCATAAGTCAGCTAAAGACTATAAGTATGACCAAGAAACACCTATTGGCATTTGTGATGACTATGCTAGTGGGTAACATTATTGACATAACTGATTTTAATTGCTCTTTTAATTGTTGTGTATGTTGTTAAATTAATTAATTAATTAATTAATTAAAGTTTTGCAATTAATAAAATACATGGATGTTTCAGCTTACTCTTCTCCTACTGATGGAGTGACAGCCAATGTGGAATGATTGATGCTTCTGCACCATAACTTCCATCTGTGTATTCCATAGCACCCATGCCACATGTGGGGCATTTCATGGTAGGTTTACAATAAGATGAATATTGGTTAATTGAAACTCAAACAGTGTTACTTCATAGTGTAAAGTTGTCTGTACCTGCTTTACTTAGTTTGAGAAATGTGGGTAAGGAGTAAGGACCGGGCTGAAAAAAATTCTTATTCCGAAGTAGATAATGTACTGCTTATCACCTTGATGTCAACATATTCGTGTGATGTCAGTGTCATTTATTACATTTTCAAGTTAAATGCACATATTATACTTTCATACATCTACGTCTATGTAACACTCAACAAGATGCCACAAAGTGTATAGCAGAGAAGATAGCTTGTGCCACCAGTGGTCATTTCCTTTCCTGTTCCCTCACAAATAAGCAAGGGAAAAGTGAGTGATATGTGCCTCTGTAGCCCTAATTTCTCCTGTCTTGTTTTTGTAATCTTTGCGTAAAATGTACATTGGTGGCAGTAGAATTGTTCTGCATTCAACTGCAAATGCCAGTTCCCTATATTTTTGGTAAAAGTGCACTCCTGGTGCATGCTTCTGTTAGTAAATGTCGGTGCAGTGGGAGGTAAATGTGAAGGATCATAGTTGGTTGTCAGTAGCCTATCAGAATGCTCATTTGTAATTTCCTATGATTCGTTAATTAAGTTAGTTGGTACTTTGTTATGTTAGGTTATGTTGTCAGAAATTTCAGCAAAATTGGAAATAAGATGTATGAGAAGGTTATTGCAATGACAAACGCACATCATGGGCTACACTACTCATCAGTTCATGATGGCAATCATGTTTCATGTTTAGATTCATTGGATTTGCCAATCCTCAACCAACTTGTCACATTTAAATGTGAAATTTAAGAGCCGTTGTTACATGTGCCTGTGCGAGTAATTTTTGAACATGAAATTTAATTTCTATTTCACTTCCTTTTGATGCCTCAGTAGGCTGGTGACAATTGGCTGAATAGAAGCCTTCGACCCACTTAGTGATTTTACATAGGACGAGGATTTTCTCTGGTTCTCAGCAAGATCTTTCACTGATGTAAGATGGTGGAAGCAGTTGTATACTTTGTGCATCAGTCTTTTTATAGATGCACAAATTTCTATTAACTTTTGCTTGTTGATATTTCTGCATTCTGTTTTGAGCCAAGCATGTAACAATCTCTTTTCCTCAGCTTAGCAATATGTCAAAGCAGGTACCACATGCAAAGTAAAATTTTTTCCTTGCTTTGTCACTAAAATGGTCAAATGAATATATCATAAGAAATTTGACAGTTACACACTGTTCCAATTAATTGAATGGTATTTCATCCAGGCATCTCCCAAGTGTCTAGTTCTCACTCTCTCTGTGTGTTTCGAAAGGATCAGATTATTAACTTAGAAACACTGCTGAAATAAGCAGTGTTGCCCAACCAGTTTTACACCTACCGGTCATTATCTCATTGCCTTTTCTCAGAACTGCAAAAATAATAAAGTAATTTAAAAAAGTTTCTTACTTACAATTACCAGAGATTGTAAATTTTCTGTGTTGTACCTCTTTAGCTGCGTACATCAGAGAAATTTTGAGTGGTGGCATATTGCTAATTTTGTAGCTGACATTTTCTCCAGTTGCCGGATCTCCAGCATTGTTTTTGTGCAATATGTATAAAATAGTATGGCAGAATGGTGACTCTGTGTGTGTCATATGGATAACCTGGATTGCGAGATCTATTGCCATAGTGCTACAGATGTTTTCGTTGGTTGTCTGTGAGGTTATTAGGGAGCCACTTTAAAGAAAAATTATAAATCCATAAGTGAAGCCTTAGGCAGACGAAGCAGCAGCAGACACTCAGCGAGCCGATGTCCTGTACAATGATTGCACCATCGTGTTTTGCCACTATTCGTTTAGTGCAGATTAAGGATGATAGAACCAACTATGAAATGACTGTTATGTAACAAAAAGAAACTATAATTATGCAGTAACATTTAAAATACAGTTGTGAATATAAAATTTTCTCTGTAACTTTTGCAAGTGCTCAATTTGTCTTCTTCCAAATTAGATTAGATTCAGTTTTCATTCCATAGACCCAAAAAATGAGATGATTCTCGTGGGTGTGGAAAATGTCAGAAAGTATAAAATAAAAACATAAAACATTTGAATAGAATACTTACTGCCCTGATCATTTGTCAGGAGATAGTTGAAACAGGATAATACAATGCAGTAAACTGGAACAGCTAATATTTACAGAATTAACACACTGTCAGAATGAAACACTGTTATGCACTATTAAAAAATTTATCATAAATAAAATACCTAATCTTGACTGTTGTGACCAAGTGTTCTCAAAACTGAAATCTAACAGATATATTTGCTTAAGCTGGCTTAACAATCTCTGTTAAGATATTCATCTGTGGAGTAGAAGGAGCTGCCTATCAAAACGTCTTTCAAACTCTGTTTAACTGTGCTTTATCTGAAACCAAGTTTTTAATGGTTGCTGGCAATTTATTGAAAATATGTGTTCCTGAATATTGTACCCCTTTTTGGACCAAGGGTCCTGAGTCTAGGTCTTTACGTAGATTGTTCTTATTCCTAGTATTGATATTATGTACTGAGCTATTGGTTGTAAATGGACATGTATTAATTGCAACAAATTTCATTAAGGAATAAATGTACTGAGAAGCAGTGGTTAGAATACAAAGTTCCTCGAACAGGTTTCTACAAGATGTTCTTGAATTTACACCACAAATGATTCTTATCACACGCTTTTGCACCCTAAAAACTTTTGTTCAATTTGATGAGTTTCCCCAGAATATGATCCCAAATGACATAATAGAATGAAAGTAAGCAAAGTATGCAAGTTTTTTTATATTTATATATCCTACATCTGACATCATTCTCACAGCAAATACAGACTTGTTTAGGTGCTTAAGCATTTCTGTGGTATACCCTTCCCAACTGAATTTTTTATCGAGTTGTAATACCAGAAATTTAACACTTTCAGCCTCTTCGATCTGCCTGTCTTCATATGTTATACTCATGCTAGAAGGAAATCTCTTACAGGTTCAGAACTGCATATAGTGGGTCTTCTCAAAGCTTAATGACAGTGAATTAACTTTAAACCACTTATTAATGTCAGTGAAAATTTGATTAGCAGCTATTTCCAAACCTGTACTTGCCCTGCTGCTTATTGCAATGTTTGTATCATCTGCAAACAAAACAGACTTAGCATCTTACAATGTCACAGATGAGAGGTCATTAATGTACACAAGGAAAAGCAACAGACCCAAGATGGAACCTTGAGGAACACCACATGTAATTAATTCCCAGCCAGATGAAGACTGACTGCTTACTGCACAGGTATTTCGCATTGACACCCTTTGTTTCCTGTTAGATAGATAAGACTCAAACTGTTTCGCAGCATTACCGGTGACACCACAATATTCTAATTTACATAAGAAAATGCTGTGGTTCAGACAGTCAAAGGCTTTTGACAGGTCACAGAAAATGCCAGTAGCCTCTAATTTATTATCTAATGAATTAAGTACATTCTCACTATAAGTATAAATAGATTTCTCTATACCAGAACCCTTCAGAAATTGAAACTGTGACTTGGATGATATATTATTTGCAGTCAGATGCTTAAGGAGACGCTTGAACACAACCTGTTCAAATATTTTTGAGAAAGCCATCAAAAATGAAATTGGTTGATAGTTTGATGGTGTCTTTTTATCCCTCTTCTTGTAAAGAGGCTTAACTTCAGCATATTTTAGCCAGTCTGGAAAAATTCCACTGATAAGAGATTGATTACACAAATAACTTAAGATAGAACTCAACTCACATGAGCACTATTTGAACTTTGTTGATATGTTATCATACCCACTGGAATACTTAGATTTTAAGGATGTTATGATGGATGCTACTTCTTTGGGAGACATGAGTGTCATTTCCATTTTACTGAAGTTATTTTTAAAGACTGGTTTCAGGTACTCCACTGCACAGTTCACCGAACCTGATAATCCCAGCTGTCAGTAACAGAAATGAAGTTCTTGTTTAAGAGGTTTACAACATTACATGTACTTGTTAACAAAGTCTCATTTATTTTTAGAACTATCTGATTCCCTTCCTTTTTGGCCCCACCTGTCTCTGTCTTCACAATATCCCATACAGTTTTTATTTTGTTACCTTATTTAATTATCTTTTTCTCATAATAAAGCTGCTTCGATTTCTGAATATCAAGCTTCAATGTTTTGCAGTATTCTTTGTAATACATTATTACAATTCTAACTTCAGAGCTGTTCCTAGATAGTATATACAATCTCCTTTTTGTCCTACATGATATCTTTATTCCTTGTGTAATCCACAGTTTATTTTTTGACTTCAGTGTGATTTGAGTTACCTTTAGGGGAAAACAATTTTCAAAAGTGGAGGCAATTTTATTGATGAGTGCTTTGTATTTTCCATTTGAGTCAGACATATTGTAAACATCTATCCAGTCCATGTCTGGAGCAATTTCCTGAATTTCTCAATTTTTGACTTATTTATTACCCTCCTGCACTCAGATTTAATAGATTTTTTGTCCTGACAAGTTTCAACATTTAACATAAGATGCTGCATGTCATGATCAGATAGTCCATTTACTATTGGTTTCGTGATATGACTTTTTTCCCTAGATTTATCTACAAAGATATTATCAATAGCAGTTTCAGAGCATTTACAATCCTAGTAGCAAAGTTCACAGTAGGAACTGAATTGAATGATAGTGTTACTGACTTCAATAATGGTTCACTGGCAGAGCTTTTCAATAAATCCACATTAAAATCCCCAGCAACCACTATTTCCTTGTTTTTTACTTTGAGATGGGACAGCAGAGCTTCCAGATTTTTTATGAAGAGGTTAAAATACCTACTATTATAAAGGAGTTATTATGAAATACTACTTCTGTTGCACAAGCTTCTAGGTTCTGCTCTGAGCAAAATTTATTAATATCAATATTCTTGAAATCAAAACAGTTTCCTACAAATATGGCAACTCCTCCTTTCTCCATATTTTCTCTACAGAAATAAGAAGCTAACTTGAATTCTGTAACATTTAACATATCTATTCCAGTGATCATATGACGTTCAGAGAGGTAGATTATATTAACTGGTTTGCTCAACTCTAATTCTTCAACACAGATAAGCAACTCATTAAGCTTACCCCTTAGGCCTAGGATATTCTGATGGAATAGTGATAACTGATTTTGTGCACTGGCTGAATTACAACTGGATGAACCTAATTTTCCTGCCAATTTTTGGGTATCTTTAGTTTCAATCAGAGGCTGTCTGCATGAATTATGTACATTAAAATTTGCCTGTTTTATCAATGTGAATGTCATTTTCAGCTTGTCTCTGAACATCTTTTACTTTACCACTTGTGACAGTGCCCCCCTTAAGTTATTTGCTATTATCCCAGACAGTTTTCCCTTCCCTTTCCTGTTGAGATGAAGGCCATGCCTGGTATAGTCCCACCTGCTGATAGAGTCAACATGAACCACACCGATATGAGACCCCATATCTGATCCAAGCAGCTGTTCCACCTCTAAATTAACTCTTCTAACAGAAGAGTTTAAATGAGTCCAGTCGTGGCACCTCAGAACAGACACAAGCCCAATACCAGTATGTCTTGTCGCTGAAGCTATCTTTACCAGGTCACTCTCAATTGAATAATTAGGGTTCCTATCTATGCTGTTGCCCGCCCCACCCACTTTTACCATAGTGTCTTCCTTTGTGAAGTCTTTACAAAGTGAACCTACATCCTCTATTGCCTTATCCAGACTTGCACTAGGTTTAAAAAAGCTTGTGACCTTGTAACCTGACCCTATTTCATCCTGCAACAGTTGACCTCTACCATGTGAACTACCTAAAAACAAAACTTCCTTCTTCTTCACAGCTTTTTCTGACTTCTTACTTTTCAAACACTTTTTGAAAGTTTGTTGTGTTCTGTCTAATCCTACATCTATTTGTGACTCACCAGTTTCCAACTGTGACAACAGATCAAACCTGTTTTCCACTTTCACAACCACACTGTCTGAGGACGTCCTATTCCTATTTCTTCTAAAACCTCTCTTTTCCCTTCTCCCCCCTTAACCTTTCCAGATCTTGTTTCACTTTATCTAGTTCCGCCTTAAGGGCAGCAATCTTCTCCTCCTGTTCCACTGTCTTCCTATCTCTACAGCAAATCCTACACAAGCAATGAGCCTTGTTTATTTCCCCAATTCCCAAGCTGCTACAGTCACACACAGAGACGTGACATATAGAAGAATATCTACTGCTGCCTGAGCCCCTGCTTCAGTTACATCACTTCTTAGTTCCTTCATTGCTCATGGAAAAGTTAGGAAAGGACTGTGGGGACAAACTGGCTAAAATCAGATTGTGAGAGCCGGTGACTTGTGTCCAATGTTGAACTTCTCACCAATTTCCAAAAATAATTGTGAAAATATAAGGAGACAAAATATTGTATTGTAGTGTTAGTTTTCAGTGTGATTATTTAACCTGATTTGCAAGGGAGAAAATCTTTCTGTGAATGTCACTATAAATAATTGCAGATAAAGTTGCAAATTTAATGTTAATCGCTAACTATCGTATTATGTCCATAAATTACATAACAAAAAGAGGGAGATGTTTGTTGGGATGGGGCAGCAGGTATGCAGTGAATCTACTAATTTAGTCAGGCTGATCTTAATGAGGGGTAAGAGAGATGTAGTTCAAAACCACTTTTACAAAACTTACATAAAAATATTTTGTTTACTATACCCCCACCGAGCGAGGTGGCGCAGTGGTTAGCACACTGGACTCGCATTTGGGAGGACGACGGTTCAATCCCGTCTCCGGCCATCCTGATTTAGGTTTTCCGTGATTTCCCTAAATTGCTTCAGGCAAATGCCAGGATGGTTCCTTTGAAAGGGCACGGCCGATTTCCTTCCCCATCCTTCCCTCACCCGAGCTTGCGCTCCGTCTCTAATGACCTCGTTGTCGTCGGGACGTTAAACACTAATCTCCTCCTCCTCCTCTTACTATACCCTCTACATTTCAAGTATCAGTTGTCAATGTAACGCAGGGAGGTGGGGGGGGGGGGGTGCAGGAATGTACCTCATAAAGACCTGTCATCTGTGAAAGGGTTCACACAATATTGCATATCATTAACTAAAAACCATCTGTACAGTGCACTTGCAAAAATAATTAATTTCTAGATATACAATTTAATCTTGATAGTTTCATTGTTTTGGAATGTGCACATTTGTTGCCACATTTACCAGGTGTCAGTAAATATTATCTACTACAGAATGTTTCAGAAAAAAATGACCCAACTTTATAACCTGTTGTCTACATAAGCACTCATCGCCAAAGACTGAAACTCGTAATGCTTATATTGCCAAACATTAGAGTTTAAAATGTCTGCTGTTCGACATCATTGTTAGTTCTGTACGTGCATTTTGTTTTTTGAATAATTTTTATGCCCATTTAATACTTTTTTTTAAAGTGCTGATGTTACTGGAAAACCCTGTCAAGAAATTACACAGTTGTGTCTAATACAATCATAACTTGAGCATTCAACTGATAACATCCATAGAAAATATTTCTTAAACATTGGAAAATCCTGGATAGAATAATGACAATATTATGAAAAGGATAGATTGCTACTCACCCTGTAGTGGAGGTGTTGAGTTGTACAGAGGCAGAACAAAAAGACTACTAATCATGTAAGATTTCAGCCTCAAGGCCCTTTTTCTGAAATAGACAGCATACACACACACATTCATGCAAACAGCTCACGCACACATGTCAACTGTGTCTGGCTATTGTCGGCAGCCAGAGACAGTGGTCATGCGTGTAGCAGCGTTTGTGTGTGCATGTGTGCGTGTGCGTGCATGTCTGCATGTGTGTGCGTTGTCTATTTCAGAAAAGGCTTGCTGCCCAAAAGTTTACGTGCTTAGTTGTATTGAAAATATTTCTTAAAATGTTTGTTTAAGCCCAGTATTCATTCAGATGCACAAATCTGAGCTCTATTAGACTCAAAGACAAAGCAACTGCCATACTTTACTACCTTCAGCAAAAGTAAGTGGAGGAAGTAGGAGGGTGGGGGAAGCTTTTCGGTATTTGAAGAACGTTATTGTTCATCAACAAAAGCTGCTGCAAGGATGTATTCTTTGTTATTGACACAAAAGTAACATTATTGGAAAAGTTGTACAGGTAAGTTCTTGGCAAAGAAATACTATTGAAGGTTAATGTTACAGGAAACAAACAATTACATGGTTCCTTGGAGTAAAAAATCATACTTTTGTGAGTATGTTTGTCTCCAAAAATTAAATTGTACAACTTTTCAGATAGTGTTAAGGTTGACTGAAGGTCAGCTTTTGACTGAAACTTGTCGCAGCAATAAAAAGCGTACCCATGCAGCATTTTGGTGCTAACTAATGCTGTCTTTTGAATTGCAACTCTTAATTGTTAGAGTGCACATTTTCACAGTTACACACAAAAGGAATATGGTAGTAGCAACTGTAGGTTAGTACAACAGAGTATGTCATCATATACTTCACTAAAGAAACAGGAAATGGAGGCAATGGTTGCTCATGGTGCAGCAAAACCTTGCTTGTTTCATGTGGAGTGCCAAATCCTGACACTTCGCAATCCACTCAAATCCTAGATGTGGTTTATCTTCTTTCCAAAGTTGAAAGAAACCATCCATAGGTTACATTTTGAGAAATCATAAAAAATATTCTTAAGAAAACATTTCACAGAACCTTCAGTAAGTGATTTGAGAGGGTAGAAAATTTATACAACTTACAAAAAATATGCTAAGAAGATAAGCAAGCATATTTATTCTGAGAACTTGCAGAATGTAGCTCATCCTGGTGTACAGATTCCACAGAGTAGTGCCATTGTGTGTACTGAAGAGAAGGTAATATTCTTAATGGCTCATTCCATGATGTCATCTAGTATAGTGTACATGCACTAAGTTGTTGAAGCAGTGTGCCCATGTAAACGAGTGTGACCATTCTTTTGTGTCAATCAACACATGGGAATGTGGAATATCAGTTGGAACTTTCGCTTAGGAAACTGCTTGGGATGGTAAGATCATACTTCACATGCCAGAAAACCAGAATGTGAGGAGGCAAGCTTATACTTGTGTTTGCTGTTGTGAGACTGCAAGTGATGTCAAAAACTGTGTTACGCATATCGTGACTGGCACCTGACATTGAAAGGGAGGATGTTGAAGCACTTCTGTGGCCTGGTTTCATCAGTTCCAAAAATATATGCACACGGGGATCTTAAAAAAGCCATTTATCCTTCACAAGGAATTTCTTCTCTAAGAGTGGTGTCTGTTGCATTGTATTCAGATTGTACATTTTTGGCCTAGTGCTCTATGGTAACACAGTGACTGTGAAGTTGCATCTGCAAATTTTTGAGCAGTCATCAGTAAACTGGACAACAGTTAACATTTGTGTATTATTTCCAGTAAAGTGTAATGAACACCTTGTCTCCATGACAGCTAAAGTGATAAAGTAATGTTCGTATATCTGTGATTAATGAAGTTGCCAATAAGTGTTGTTATTTTCTTCGTAGTCCCATGCTCACTACTCTTTTAAGTGGGAAGAGATGACATATCTCTTTCATTAAGTGCACCTTCTTCTGGCAGAACGGTTGAAGTGAAAGCTAGAGGCATGAAGGAAAAACTTGCCAGCCCTTTTTCTTTGTCAGTCTTCCTTTCCATTTAACGTTTCTGCCAGAAGGAGCCACTAGTTCCAAAAGTTTACACGTTTCTGTATCTTTTATGTGTGTTTTCACTTGCCACAGCATAGTGAGTACAAGATTTTTTCGTTCTCTGTTCATACTATATTTCATAAGCTCAAACGTTATTTGAGATGAAAAAGTCAGTTGTTTTACACGCCATATAACTGTCAGTGCTGGAGAAGGTGATTATGTTTATGCCTCACCAGATTGGCAGACTATTTTTGTTATAGTCTTTGTTATATTTGTAATTTTTGTTATTGTAGTGCATGTGAATGAATTAAAGAAATTCTTACTATTAAAATGTTTAATTTTAAGTGGTAACAGCCAAGTCATTGCTGTGCTCTGCAAACAGATGATGACTGATCCTGTGGGTGAGCTATCTGGAATACCAGCAGCACATAGAGCTTGGAGAGAAGGCATGGAAGCTACTGTGCCTGGAAGCTGTGAAGGAGAAGTAATTTGTGGCATACCAAGTGATTGTTTGCTTTACACGCAGAACAATGGTGCCACATTTTCTCAGAATAGTGTTCCTGAACCAAACATCAATGTTGTGACGCAGCCAGATATCGAAGTTGTTCAGTATGAATTTCCAGATCAGGGATTTCTTGACATTCAGGAAGAAGAAGTTGTTTGTGAAACATGGGGCGATGTTGTTGTCCCAACTGAGGAGAGGTAAAGAGTTAATTGAGTGTTGATTTTACCTTAGAACCAACTATTTTGAAAATTTTTAACCAAGGTTAATGTTGAAATTGTTGTATGCTTATTTACAGCGATAATGTTGACGAGGTGAAATTCTCCTACACTTTGAAATACGAGACAGAAGATGTTGAAATTCCTCTACCCCAGGATCAGGACTCATACTTAGCTGCTAGGCCATATCCTTGTGATTTTTGTAGCCGCCGTTTTCGAAAGAAGGCCAATCTAATGAACCATATGGTGGCTCATCAGACTGATAGGCCTCATGGCTGCAATATGTGTGGTGCTAGATATCGTCGCAAGTGTGATCTTATAAATCACATGAAAATACATGCATATGCACCTGGCAGGGATGTGCTTACTGATGAAGAGGAAGAGGAAGCAGAAGAAGAAGAAGATGATGAAGGTGAAGAAGAAGAAGTAGACGAAGAGGAGGATGATGATGATGAGGATGAAGAGGAAGATGATGTCCATGAAGAGGAAGTTGAGATTGAGGTAGATAATGAAAGTGAATGGGTTGGTAGAATGAGTTATTCTCAAAATGAAGGTACAGCTAGAAGTCGCCGGAAAAAGAATCAGATGAGAAAGAGGAAAAATAATCATGTAAATAGAGGGAATAGAGGACGCACTCTAAGTGGCAAAGGCTTAAAACAACGAAACTACAACAGCTATTCTGGTAGAAGAAAATATGCTAATGAGAATAGTGTGAACATTTCTGCTCACAGTTATGTGGACGAGGATGTGAAATTGTTAAAGCAGAATGTTTCCTCGTATTCGTTAGATTCCACACAACAGTCAGAAAATGAAGATCAAGATCCACCTGCACCACGCTGGCCTGTTGTTGATGAAACAAGGCCTTATGTGTGCCAACATTGTGGTGTTGGTTTTGCTCGAGAGAAGGCACTTGGCTCTCATGTGAGGATCCACGCTGGTGATAGTCCTTTTGAATGTAACACCTGTGGTGAAATGTTTTGGGATGTAAATCTCCTCCGTGACCATTCCAAAGCAAAACATCCTGGAAAATACGAAGCCTCTAGTGCCTTTGTGGAGAGGTATAGTGAATTCCGTTGTGATGTATGTGGAGTGAAATTTCAGCGTCAGGATTTGCTCAGGAGGCATCAAAGGTAGGTCTCAAAATATAATGTTTTCTTTAACATTTTTTTGTTTGTTTTTAAATATATTTACCTGTATTACAGCTACATGTTTGATAATTTGTCACTGTAAATTCAAGGCCAGAAAATTGTATGGCTGTGTGTCAGTACAAATTCCCCATTTTACAAGCCAAGACCAGTCTAATGAACATTATGCACAGTAGTAAGTCCATGAAATAGTTTAAAATGGCTAAACACAATGAACACACGGTACTGTATGTAAAAGGCACACTTTGAAGTTTTTGTTGAATGTGGAGTCACCAACCAAAGATGCTTGAAAGGGCAGAGAATTGGGCAGAGAAAACATTTTGATGTTAGAATTTGTCCATTATCAGTCAGTAGTTAGTGTGCAAAGAGTTTTCTATAGCAAGTTTCACAAGACACCACCAGTTTACAACAGCATAGTGAAGTGGTAGAAGAAATTCAAGTGATTCATGCAATGCAAAATATTTGGAATGGGTGAGTGTGCTGGGGAGGGGGGACCAGTGGACAGTGTGAGGGAAGCAATGTTGTGAAATCGCCCAAAGTCCCTACCGACCTAGTGCAGAATTGAATATCCATCAGCCAACAGAGTGTCGCATTGCTGGACAAGCTGTGTTGTGGTCGCTGACTGGGCACTGCTCGAGTGGATACCACAGTTGCCGGACTTGATGCCTTGCGATTTTTTTGTGTGGGCTTTCGTCGAGGGTAGCATTTATGTTCCAACTCTACCTCAGAATCTTGAAGAATTGCAAAAGAATTGCAACACCACATCCATCAACTGTTCTAACTCTCACTTGCGACATGCTGGGATGGGTATGAAAGAACTGGACAATTGGTTAAATGCACGCAGTCTTTTGAAGGCTGGAAAAAAGGGGGAAAAAGTGAGAGTTTGTCTTTCAAAACTGTATCATTTATTATGTTGTTGTTGGCTATTTGTGTGTAGTAATTTTTTTAAATATTCCATGGGGCATGAGGCTAAAGTGCACTTACTGTGTCAGTGGATCTTGTATAGAGTGCTGGTGTTGGCATTTCTTTGACATTAGTCATAACCAAGTGGCTATTAACGGTCTAGCAGCAGCTGTAGGGCCATCGGTCTCACCTTCTCTGTATGCGGATGACTTCTGCATTTCGTACTGCTCCTACAGTACTGGTGTTGCTTAGTGGCATCCATCATTCTGTAGGGTGCCCCCGGTGAAAGACTGTCCCTTGGTGGTCGCTGGAACTCACTGAGACACCTACAGGGAGCCATTCACAAGGCGCAGTCATGGGCTCTAGCCCACAGCTTTCAGTTTTCAGCAGCGAAGTCATGTGTCAGGCACTTCTGTCAGCGTCACGCCGTTCATCCAGAACCAGAACTTTACCTTAATGACGATCCACTCACCTTAGTGGAGACATATTGATTCTTAGGACCGGTTTTCGATGACTGATTGACTTGCCTACCTCACCTTCGTCAGCTTAAGTGGAAGTGCTGGCAGCACCTCAATGCCCTTTGCTGCCTGAGCAACACCAACTGGGGTGCAGATTGCTCTACGCTGCTGCAGCTCTACAAAGCCCTTGTTCAATTCTGCCCTGACTATGGGAGTCTGGTTTACGGTTCGGCTGCACCCTCAGCGTTGTGTTTACTCGACCCAGTGCACCACTGGCATTTGCCTAGCGACTGGAGCTTTTAGAACGAGTCAGATGATCAGTGTATTGGTGGAGGACAGAGTCTCTCCATTGAAGGTTAGGTGTGCACAACTGTTCGCCAGTTACGTTGCACACGTTCATAGTTCTCCTGCGCATCCGAATTACCGTCTCCTTTTACCAACTACGGTGGTCCATCTCCCGCAATGGCGGCCCAGCTCAGGGCTTACGATTGCAGTTTGCGTCTGATCCCTTCTGTTGGAACTGGAGTCCTTCCCGTTACCACCTCTCCTTAAGGTCCATTCAAGTACACCTCCGTGGTGTACACCTAGGCCACAGATTCTTCTGGACCTTTTGCAAGGCTCTAAGGACTCCGTTAACCCTGTGGCTCTCTGCTATCACTTCATCTCGATTCTCGACATGTACCAGGGCCATGAAGTGGTTTACACCGATGGATCGATGTCTGATGGTCACGTAGGCTTTGCGTATGTTCATGGAGGACTTGTTGAACAGCACTCCTTGCCAGATGGCTGCAGTGTTTTCACATATCTTGTGCTCTTGAGCGCATCCACTCATGCCCTGGCGAGTCATTTTTCCTGTGTACTGACTCCTTGAGCAGCCTACAAGCTATCGACCAGTGCTATGCTTGCCATCCTTTGGTAGTGTCCATTCAGGAGTCCACTAATGCCCTGGAACGGTCCCGTCATTCAGTGGTGTTCGTGTGGACCCCAGCACACATTGGAATCCCAGGCAACAAACTTGCCGCCAGGCTGGCCAAACAGGCTATGCAGAAACTGATCTGCCTTATGTCTTATGCCGCAGGGTTTTTCGGCTTTGGGAGACGGAATGGCATAACAGTGTGCACAACAAACTGTGTGTCATTAAGAAGACAACGAATGTGTGGAAGTCTTCCATGCGGTCCTCTCACACTCTCACAGGGAATCCGTTGTCCTCTGCCGGCTCCGCATTGGCCATACGTGGCTAACGTGTGGTTACCTCCTCTGTCATGAGGACCCAGCTCGGTGTCGCTGTGGCTCACAAATGATGGTCGTCCACCTCTTGCTGGACTGCCCACTTTCTGCTGCTCTGCAGCGGACTTTTAACTTTCCCAGCACCCTACCTTTGGTGTTGGGCGACAGTGCCTTAACAGCAGCTTTAGTTTTATGTTTTATTCATGAGGGTGGGTTTTATCATTTGATCAAGTTTTAGCACATGTCATTTGTCCCTCTTGTGTCCTCCACCCTAGTGCTTTTCGGGTGGAGGTTTTAATGTCTTGCAGATTGGCTGGCTTCTTTTTATTCTCATGGTGAGCCAGCAATGGTAATCTGCTCTCTTGTTTTGATCTCTTCTACACGTTTCTTGCATCTCTCTATGGTTTTCTTGTCCAATTTTGTCCATTTTAGTGTTTGTTGCCCTTCTGTCATTCATGTGGCTTTCTCCTTTCTTCCAGCTGTGTTTCGTTTGTCTCGATTATTTTACTCCCACCCTTGTGGAATTATTTTGATCAAAATGAGGGCGTGATGACCTAGCAGTTTGGTCCCTCCCTCCCCTCTTTTAAACCAACCAACCAAAGCTTTACGTCTCGCCTGGGCCAGTCAACACTGACATTAGACTGTTGATGACTGGAAACATGTTGCCTGGTCGAATGAGTCTCGTTTCAAATTGTGTCAAGTGAATGGACGTGTACGGGTATGGAGACAACCTAATGAATCTTGAAGACCTGATGAGTCGTCCTGTTGGATCCTTAAGACCTGTCAACCAACAAAGTGAATTATGGTCTGTAACAACTGTGAATGGGCATAGAGATACTGTCGAAATTTACACATGGCCCAGATCACAGCTAGACATTCTCTTTCTTTAGTTGAGTAGTTCCTCTTGGCTTTTGTAACAGTCCTAGAAGCATAGGCTATAACCTTCTCTTTTCCATCAGAAATTTGCACCAGAACAGCACCGATCCCATACCCACTGGCATCTGTGTGTAGTTCTGTAGGTGCTGTCTCATCATAAGGACCAAGTACAGGGTCAGTCGTCAGAGCTTTTCGCAGCACATCGAAAGAAACTTGTTGAGCACCACCCCAGATAAATTTAGCATCGGGTTTTAACAACTCATGGAGTGACCTGGCTTTGATACAAAAGTCTTTGATAAAATGACAGTAATAAGAACATAATCCAAGGAAGCTTCTTACATCTCTAATATTTTTAAGAATAGGAAATTTTGTTATATATCTCACCTTTTCTGGGTCTGGCCATACACCTTCGTTTGACGCATGGTGTCCCAAGTATTTTGATTTCTTTTGCTCCAAAGAGACACTTGTTGGCGACACTTGAGAACAGCCGTCAGTCTCTTTATTTGTCCATCAAATGTCTCCAGCTGTCAGTCTCTTTATTTGTTCATCAAATGTCTCTGAGAACACTATAATATCATCTAAATAACACAGACACATCATCCACTTCAGGTGACTTAGAAGATTATCCATCATCCGTTCAAAAGTTGCTGGTGCATTACACAAGCAAAACGGCATTACCTTAAACTCATACAGGCCCTCAGGGATGAGGAATGCCGTTTTCTCATGATCAGCCTCATCTACTTCGATTTGTCAGTATCCCGAGTACATGCCCATCATTGAGAAAAATTTACCGTCAATTTGTGGAAGAGGGTAAACGTCCTTTGTAGTTACCTTATTAAGCTTCCTGTAATCAACACAAAAGCGCCAACTGCCATCCTTCTTCCTGACGAGAACCACTGGTGATGACCAGTGACCAGGGGCTCTGCGAAGGCTGAATGATGTCATTCTTCATCATTTTCTCTACCTCGTCGCGAATTATTCAACGTTCCATTGCTGACACACAGTATACTCTCTGGCTTATTGGTTGATGGTCTCCAGTGCTAGTCCGGTGCTTCACTGTCGATTTGTCTAATTGACTCTTCACCTGTGGACTGAAGCATTCAGAGAACTCTTGAAGAATGGAAAGTAGCTTCTTCTGCTGTTACTTAGTAATATCTGGTGATAGTCGAGCTAGAAGATCTTGTCTCGTAGTGGTAGCACTAATTTCGCTCACAGACTCAGCATGGGAGGTTTCTGTGACGCTCAGCTGTTCTGCAATTAATGGCTCAGCATTTGCTACACTCATGTGTCTTGGAAGGATCTGCATTTCTTGGTGACAGTTAACTATCCACAATTCACTGAATCCGTTCTTAAACGAGATGACAGAGGCTGGGATGACCAAGTTATTCTTCAGTGGTGTGCTTCTCTTACTATCCACTACAAGATGCACGGGTTGATGTATGGCATGAAACATGACAGTTACCTTTCTAGCGTTGACTGCAGGAATGATCACTTCGTCCAGCACACATAGTCGCCACATGCTCGGGTGCACATCTTCCTGTCCACAGTATGTCATATTGTCTAACATAATCTTCGAGCGACCACAATCAATAATTGCCTGAGAAGCTTTCGAAAAGTCCCATCCGAAAATGACATCATGACTATGCTCTTGTAAGACGATGAATTCTAAGGGCTGTGTATGGCCACTTATACCCACATGAATGACACATCTTCCTCTAAGTTTTACATATTTCCCATTAGCCACCTTCAACAGAGATGTTTCGTTGTCGACGAATAGGGTTTTCTGCAACTGGCCACTGTACTTCTCTGAAATGACTAAATACACTCCTGGAAATGGAAAAAAGAACACATTGACACCGGTGTGTCAGACCCACCATACTTGCTCCGGACACTGCGAGAGGGCTGTACAAGCAATGATCACACGCACGGCACAGCGGACACACCAGGAACCGCGGTGTTGGCCGTCGAATGGCGCTAGCTGCGCAGCATTTGTGCACCGCCGCCGTCAGTGTCAGCCAGTTTGCCGTGGCATACGGAGCTCCATCGCAGTCTTTAACACTGGTAGCATGCCGCGACAGCGTGGACGTGAACCGTATGTGCAGTTGACGGACTTTGAGCGAGGGCGTATAGTGGGCATGCGGGAGGCCGGGTGGACGTACCGCCGAATTGCTCAACACGTGGGGCGTGAGGTCTCCACAGTACATCGATGTTGTCGCCAGTGGTCGGCGGAAGGTGCACGTGCCCGTCGACCTGGGACCGGACCGCAGCGACGCACGGATGCACGCCAAGACCGTAGGATCCTACGCAGTGCCGTAGGGGACCGCACCGCCACTTCCCAGCAAATTAGGGACACTGTTGCTCCTGGGGTATCGGCGAGGACCATTCGCAACCGTCTCCATGAAGCTGGGTTACGGTCCCGCACACCATTAGGCCGTCTTCCGCTCACGCCCCAACATCGTGCAGCCCGCCTCCAGTGGTGTCGCGACAGGCGTGAATGGAGGGACGAATGGAGACGTGTCGTCTTCAGCGATGAGAGTCGCTTCTGCCTTGGTGCCAATGATGGTCGTATGCGTGTTTGGCGCCGTGCAGGTGAGCGCCACAATCAGGACTGCATACGACCGAGGCACACAGGGCCAACACCCGGCATCATGGTGTGGGGAGCGATCTCCTACACTGGACGTACACCACTGGTGATCGTCGAGGGGACACTGAATAGTGCACGGTACATCCAAACCGTCATCGAACCCATCGTTCTACCATTCCTAGACCAGCAAGGGAACTTGCTGTTCCAACAGGACAATGCACGTCCGCATGTATCCCGTGCCACCCAACGTGCTCTAGAAGGTGTAAGTCAACTACCCTGGCCAGCAAGATCTCCGGATCTGTCCCCCATTAAGCATGTTTGGGACTGGATGAAGCGTCGTCTCACGCGGTCTGCACGTCCGGCACGAACGCTGGTCCAACTGAGGCGCCAGGTGGAAATGGCATGGCAAGCCGTTCCACAGGACTACATCCAGCATCTCTACGATCGTCTCCATGGGAGAATAGCAGCCTGCATTGCTGCGAAAGGTGGATATACACTGTACTAGTGCCGACATTGTGCATGCTCTGTTGCCCGTGTCTATGTGCCTGTGGTTCTGTCAGTGTGATCATGTGATGTATCTGACCCCAGGAATGTGTCAATAAAGTTTCCCCTTCCTGGGACAATGAATTCACGATGTTCTTATTTCAATTTCCAGGAGTGTATGATGCTCCAGAGTCCACAAGAGCTTGGGCTGGCCGGCCATCCATGAGAATATTGACGTAGTTTCCTATCATTTTTGTAGTGATCGACGGCGGAGGATTTTTCTCTTTGGTGGCCTCACCTCCGAGGAAGGTCGCAACCTTTAGATTTCCAGGTTGTGGTGGCTAGGTGTTCGGCTGGAGCCTGTAAACGGTGGAGACCTTGATCGGCGTGTTGGGGAGTGTCCTCTCCAGCAGCGATGATGACCTACATCATCCTACACCCACATCTTCTTGTCCATCTTCCTCGTCCCGGAGTTGGCGTTGGCTAAGATCGTTCTGCTGTCTTCTGGCATGGGTGTCATCAAATACCCGCTGCCTTTCTCAACAATAGACAGTGCACCACACGTTCCAGTCGTACGCAGTGGAAACATACTGGTTGGTTATTCTGGGTTCTCCAGAAGTCAGTCTTCCTTGGTGCCCAGACAGGTTCCTCATGCAGTATTGTAGGAACGTAACTTTGCCTAGGTCTCAACTTTTTCACCATTTTAAAGGGAAATGAAGGACAAGAGATTGGGTTCAATGTCTGTTCCACTTCCTCCCTAATGACCTCTTGAAGTGTCTCAGTTTTTTGCTTTCTGTGCAATCCAAGTGCCTTCTGAACTTCCTCTCTCACTATAACGAAGAACACTTGTGAAATCAGTTTCTTCCTCCATCACAGACATTGATATGATGATTGGAAGCCGTTCAAACTTCTTGCATGTAATTCTTCTGTGATGCATTGTCTCGATATACTGGCACCATTTTATGAAGTCGTCTGCTGTCGAAACCTCCTTCAGGAGTAAGGCTTGATACATGTCCTCAGCAACACCCTTCATGAGATGTGCAACCTTATCTTCCTCCTTCATTCTAGGATCCAATATTTTACTCAGCTCCAAGACGTCTTGAATGTAGGATGCTGTAGTTTCTCCTGGATGCTGTGCCCTGCACTTTAATTTATCTTCAGCCTTGCACTTCTGTTGTAATACTTCGCAGCTTGTGAACTTCTCCTCGTTGTTCTCATACCATTGCTTGGCAGTGCCCTCCAAGTAGAAAAATACGTTAGCCAAACACACGGCGTCATCCCATTTGTTAAATTTGGCTGTACGCTCATATACCTTCAGCCATTTGTTTGGATCTTGGCCATCGTACCAGATAACCCAGAAGGATGTCTCATGTGGTGGCCCACAGTTGCTGTCATTGTAACGTCCTCTTCTTCTCCTGTCTCTGTTGCGATCAGGCTGGAACTCGGGTTTCTCGCCACGTAAACAGTGGCTCTGTCATGGTCTGATGGAGCCACTGTGTCATCGATAATGTGCACTATTACAAGTTCCAATACCCAGTGCCTCCACCAGAATAATGTCACATAGAAGAAGGTGTAATTAGATTAATGATGAACTCTAACTTCACTTAATGAAAGTTTATTCAGCCTCCGGCCAGAACACATACGGTATATAAACAGTTACAGAACATTCCAGTACAATAATTCTTGACATTTGTGGATACTTCTAGAATGTACTTGAATCGAATATAGAAATTATAATTTTACAGTTCAGGTGAGTTTTGAACTCACGACCCTCCATGCAACAGTCTAGTATTATAACCACTATACCACATATTCCGTGACAATAATAATAATAATAATAATAATAATAATAATGATAATACTAGAGAAGTAGCTCCTCTGTCGTAACCAGTGACTGTTAATACTTAAATTGATTGTTGATTAAGTTTTCAAATAGTAACATTTTATGTAATTTTTATATTGGGTTACTGTACAGGAATATATTCAGCAATGGTTTGCAGTTAAATATGTTTATGCATAGATTAATCTGGGTAAGGTCTATTCTAATAAAACTTATGAATGGTCTTCAGTTTTAAGCTTCTTAGGACAGGATATGTATTGCACTACAAGTGTTCGGTGAAGAGTATCTTCTTGTTCAAATAAGGTGTGTCACTGTGTTCTCCTGTGCTTTTTATGAGGGAGGGGAGTGAGGACAAACTATGCACTCGTAGATGGTGTATGTTTTTTCTACATTTTCCTTGAGCGTAAGTGTTATGTATTGTGTATGGAAATATGCAGAACAGTTCAAGACCCGTTCAATGTAAAATGCAATTTTATTTAGATATTTTATTGTGGCAGCATCCAAACTGTTGTTAACCGAAAGTACAAGAAGAGAGATAAATTCCCATCTTCCTGAAAGTGTAACCAGCATATTTTCCAAAATAATTAATACAAATCATATATACTATACCTAAAGCATAGAGCATTAGGACTTCCTGTTAGTGTCTCAGTGCAGAATGTTCAGGCCATCAACAAACACTGCAATGGAGCACAATGAACTTTATATTTTTGAAAAATGAATGGCTGCTACATCTTATCTGTATGAAATATCGAGCAACATAAAAACTAATAGAAATAGATAATTTAGCCAATTCCTGTAGAGGACACTGGAAACCTGGTTGGGAGGTTATTGCATTAATGGGAGGATGTATTTCCTGTTCAGGCTAATATATTGATATACACAATCCAGTCATATTAATGTTACCATCTGTCAAAAGCCAAATAACCACCTCTTTCAAGGTGGACTGCTGTGAGACGTGCAGGAGGAGTGTCAGTGAGGTTCTGGAAGGAATCGACAGGGATGCGGAGCCATGCCGATTCCAGTGCTGTGCTCAGTTGCACTAGCTTTCTCAGTTGAGAATCCGTGGCATGAAGAGGCTGATAAAGTTGGACCCACAGGTGCTCGATTGGGTTTAAATCTGTGGAGTTTGGTGCCCAGGAGAATAAAGTAAACTCATCCTAGTGTTATTCGAACCATGCGTGACCACTGCAAACTGTGTGGCACATTGTATTGTCCTGCTGCTAGACGCCATCATGCCGAGGAAAAACAAACTGTGTGTATGGGTGGACATGGTCCCCAATGACAGACACATTCTTGTGTTGATCCATTGTGCCTTCCAGAATAACAAGGTCACCCAGGAAATGCCCTCTGGCCTGGGTTCTTTTGACAGTTGTTGCAGGGTGTTTGCTTTCAGACATTTCACACTGTGTATGCCAATGTCCATCGACCTGATGGCGTATAAAACACAATTCATCTGAAAAAGCCACCTACCACCACTAAGGGGACATCCGGTTGTGGTAATGGTGTGCAAATTCCAGCCTTTGCCGCCAGTGAACAGCACACGGCATGAGTGCATCAATCAGGTGCCTGCTGCAGAGGTCCAATGTTTGCTGAACATTCGTTGAGGAGACACTGTTTGCCGCCCTTGAGTTCATCTGGGTGGTCTGTTGTTCAACAGTTGCATGTCTAGTCACCCTTACACATCTCCATAGCTGTCATTCACCTCTGTTATCTGCGGCCCGTGGTCCACCACAGTTGCTTCAGAACCCGTTTTGGAGAGTGACATTTTGCCATGTACAATATATTTAAGTCACAGCAGCACACAAACAGTTTACAAACTTAGCCATTACAGAAATGCTTCCACCCTTGGCCTGTAAGCCAGTGATCACGCCCTTTGGGATGTCAGATGAAATGCTCCTCATCTGCATTATGATAATGACTGCACTGTGTTCCGTGTTCCCCCGGCATGCTTTATACACCCTTCAGTGCAGGTGCTGCCACCTGTCATCTGTGTGTGGTTATTGCACATAGGCAGTGGTCACATTAATGTAACTGGACTGTGTAGTAAACAATTTCTGTAGGAATATGGCACAGCATTGGTAATATTGGTTGAAAATTCTACTCAGTATGACATTTTATAATTGATGAGGAATCAACTAGAGATTTGTCTGTTACATTTGTTAACTGATACCGTTGTTAAAGAAATGTTCTTGCTGTACTTGGTGAATCTAATATGGCTTCTAAGGAATGCAAACCCCAGTATATGTAAAGGTAAATGATCAGCCCTGTTTGCCATCAGCCTACTCTGTAGGCATTAAGATGTATATAATGCTGTCATAATCAAAGGCAGTACAACTGCTTCTTCTAAGTATGTGAAATGTTAATTCATGCCATTCAGACTTATCATGTTCCGTATTAAAAAAAGTCATCCATATGTGTGAAGCCTAAGGTGTTGAAATGGTGAATGCACACCTATGTGAGATATAGAGCGTTAAGAACAAAAAATGGATCTGAAACTATTGCTGCATGGCATTATAATTTCCAATTTAATTTTATTGTTATACTGGGTGGAGAACTTAGTTGGTTGTGCACAGTGTTGCTTATAAACTATCAGAATCATAAAATGAGGTGAACTCTTTTTTTTGTATGCGAAAACAGCTGTATAAATACAAGTCTTTGAATTTACTCTTCATATATACATTGATGAATACTAATCAAATTTGATACTGAGTTTATGAAGTACATGTTGATATGACACATAAGTCTGCCAAGAGCTGTTCATTCATGTATCAGAAATGATTGCATAAATATGTTGTCAAATTTAAAACAGACCTCATTATCTGTAATTGTGTAGCTAGCAAGGGGGGTATGTGACGTCACAAAGTTGTTGACATGAGCGTTTGTCCTCCTGCCGCTGGCAACATTACAGGTAATGTCTAATTTCATTATGTTGTTTAAAATAAATGGACTACATTTTACACCTTTTCTCTAGTGGAACCTGCTATTTGAAAGAAAATCGGAAGGAGGCAGACCATTATATGTATGTCAGGGTTAGGATGGACTGTAATAATTTGGATGTGAGTTGTGAAATCCAAAGAATTTCAATGGAAGAAAATTAGATATGCTGACAGACTGACCTGTAATGCAGATGGAGGCCTAGATTAGGTTGGAATGTGGCAGTTTGCTTGTGAATTGGCAAAGTCAACAAACCTCAGCATGAAAATAATATTGCCATGATAGGTCAGTGTGTACTATAGCCCAAGGTGCATGTTCATCATTGCAGTAACCTACTTGTATGTCTTTTATTTTCGATTTTGCCAAAAATTGCAACAGTGTGGTTAAATTCTAACCTAGTAGACCAAAATACCAACAAACTTTATGTTCGAACCATAGAAGATTATGGACAAGCATTTTGATTCGCTACCTCCAGTAGAGTCACGATTTGTCATATTTTGTCATTCATTGTCCAAGTTGTTACCAGCATTGCTGTGCAATGTAACAGCTGCCAGCACCATAATATGCTTTTACCTTTTCATGGACTTTATAATTGCCCTGTATAAGATTGTACAGAGTGTGCAGTCACTTAATCTAAGTTGATATGAGATTTCCTTACTTTTCAAAAATTGCTACAATGAGTTATTCTTTTGAAAAGTAATTTCTTTCTTTAGTGTTCATGGAGATCATTATCATTATCATTATTGTTGTCGTCATCATAAAATTCCATTGTTAGCAAAAACATTATTGCTATTCTGGTATCTGTTGCATTGTTTTTAAGCTAAGTGTATTATTTTTGTTGTCTTTATCCAAGAAGTTTTCTTGGGACACTCATTGTTAGCTTAAAACCCACCCTTTCCAGTTAGTGGTATAGTATGTTTCACTTAGTCACTCTTTTTTTTTTTTTTTCTTGTAGTGTGTAATTTGAAATGCAAAAAAAATCTGCTTCTGCTTGTATAAGTTGTTAAAATATAATGGGTTCCCAAGCTTTTATTATTAATTTGGCTTTCTATTGACTACTAAGAACTGTTAAGTTGTTGATTGATTCCCCCCCCCCCCCCCCCCCCTCCCAAAATGTTTAATTTTGCACTAATATTCTTCTTCCTCTTTTTCTGACAAGGCATTTTTATTCTTTATACTTTCTTTCTTGGAACCTCCTTCAGATATTAACTTTAGTGTAAAAAAAACCTCTATTCTAAATTTCCTTTGATCACTCTCAACTTTCTCCATAGCAGTTGTATAATTTTCTAAGCCTGTTATTTAACTTCAATTTCAGCATCACATGCCACAATATACTGGTATGTATAGCTTTTGATATATTAATAAAGCTGAAGTTAATTGTTGTGAGCAACTGAAATTGATTAATAGTTACAGTTATTTTGTGATTTTTTTTCAGACAGTAAATATATGTTAAAAAAAGATAAATCACCATGAACTCCTTGACATAATTTCAGTTTTCATCTAATGACCTTGTTGACACAACTTTAAAATCTATTCTTCCTTTCTTTTTCCTAGAATAAAGCTAGCACAATTTAACTTATTTTTGACCTAGATCTATTTTTTCCTTTTTTGTGTATTACCTTGGTTCATTTTGCTTTGCATTTCGTAGTTTCTGCTTACACTAACGGTAAAATATTTACAGGTTCTGTTTTCTTTATCCTGGTCTTAATGAAATGATATGTGACAGCGAGTGAACTATGAATTCTTATTGTTATTATTGTCCATAGTATTGTTTTTTATTATTATTTTCCAGACTTCATATCAAAGATGAACAGAGCTATGATGAAGGATTCCATCATTGTCAAGAATGCGGTCAGAACTTCAATAGTCGTAATGACATGTTGTCACATATGGAAACTCATGGTCGTTACCAACCACATCGGTGCATGCTTTGTGGAGAATGCTTTGCAGATTCTGCATCTGTAGCAACCCATGTAAAGCGTAGACATGCTAGAACTATTCCTCCAAATGCCTGCACCCTTTGTGGAAAAACATGCAGGGACAGACGATCACTGCAGAAACATTCGTGGGTTCACTCTGCAGAGAGAAGCTTTGCTTGTCAGAAGTGTTCAAAACGTTTCCACAGCCGATCTCGTCTGAAAAGGTAGGTCAGAGCGCACTAGAATTTGTTACTTTCTAATTGGTATTAGGTCATATATAATTTGGATCTAATGTGTGTGGACCAGTTTCATCTTTTACTTACATGAAGGGAATGATGAATGTGATGTACGTCCCACAACACAATAACAATTAGTTGTTTCAGAAACCTTTTTCAGTACTAACTTATTAATACCTTTGTGAAATAAGACTGCAGCGTTAGCAGAGTACTCATATCTTACACTGATGTAGTTGTAGTACATATTTTAATTAGCAGCCACTAAAGACCATGCTACATAACAATTACACATTTCTGGTAGCTTTCTTTGCTAGCCAAAATATTTTCACTCTTTCTGTGGGAGCCTGTTTTCTTTCCTGTCTCCATCCCATTTAGTTTCTGTTCATTGAGGAAGTCTTTAAAGCTGCTGATCATTGACCTATAGTTTTTCTGGTCTTGGATGTCTCCGGTGTTTAATCCAGCCCATTCAGGATCCTTTCCCACCTTCTGAACTATTTGTCGGAAGCTTCTGTTCTGCTGTTAAGTATCTTAAAAATCAGCCTGTACCCATCCATATTAAATAGGTGTCCATAAAATTTTAGTCTCTTTTTTATTGTATTTTTTGGCTATAGTTTTTCATTTCCTTATAAAGTAGACTGTCACACTATCTGTCCAAGGGATCTCTAGACCCATTATCTTGTAGAGGATATTTCTCCTGAATTTCTTAGCCTGTCTTAGCTGTGACGTCCTGTCATTTGGAGATGTTCACCAGCATATAGATACAATGTTTTAATCGATATGTTGTAGTGTCTTAATTTAGCTCACCATGAAATGGCTTTTCTCTATAAAGCATGTTTCATTGAATTGCGTGTATTGTATGCTTCTCGTTTGCTAATTTTCAGTTGTATGAGGGGCCGAGAATATTTAAGGCTTTCATCTCTTTCCGTCATTTAACGTGTGCTGCCTGCAGCTGATGAGGAGCTGCTTTGATGCTTGCCATATATCCTTTTCTCCTCTCACACCTGCGAAGAAATTTTGGAGTTAAGCTTTTTCTGCTAACTGTTTTCGTGTGTTTGATCTGCAACTGTGTTAAGTGTTCGTAGACAGGATTCTAAGATAGTCTAAAAATGCAATGTAGTTGATATTGATAGCACTTCTGGATCCTGTAATGCGTACATGATTGAGGATCGCTATCTTGTCCAGTTCTTTTTCCGGGGACAGTGCCTCACACTTTTTGACGCCTGCTTTAATATTAAATTGCTTGGAGAGTTCCACCTTAAAATTTCACCTTTGAACAGTTCCACATTAATGTTAGCTTGATGATTTTCATGGTTTTGTAATATTCTGGATACCATTTGTAAAGCTTATGTATTGTCATGAAGACATTGAGGCTAGTTTTCAAATGTGATATACAATATATCCTGAAGGGAACTTATTAATATTAAATTAATATTAAAATGTATACAGTTAGTGTTAGTTTGTATTTATTTATGTGATATTTTTTTGATATTTGAAAACACTGTCATTTACGTGATTTACTTTATGATGTGTTGAGAGGTGACAGTTAAGGTCTAAAAAATAGTGAGGAGGTCTCTATATGGGACTTCTCTATATGTTGGTTTGTATACGGTATTAGCTACGTTATTACCATCACTTTTATGTTGGTTGTAATTCCTTTTAAACAATGAATTTGATGTAAAGTTACTCCCTGGTCAACTGCTTGCAGTGTGAGAGTTATTTCTAGGATTGAAAAGTGTCCTTGATTGAGATTCAATATTAAATAAGCTCTCTTCAAGTCATGAGCATGTATTGATCCCAAATATATGTGTGAGAAATAATCATTGCTTTAAGAAATGATGAGTAACTCTTTCTGTTTTTGATACCTCTTGCCAACATGTTACTGAAACACAGATAACTGTTTCACACACTCAAAATCCATGATACAAAAATCATCATAACTCCAACATATAATGAAAGTCATACTTTCTAATAAGCAACTAAGCTTTCCTGTATACTGCTTGAGTGAATGATTTTTTGTAGTTGTTGACAAGTTCAGAAACACAGGCAATGTGCATGAGGTCATTGAGCATTTGTATTTATACAGGATGTTAAAAAAATTCTTTTATTAAATGATTTATGTAACATATCTGGATTAGGGCTACCAGGGACTTTCATATATCCAACCATTCAATTCAATGCAACAATCATTTTACAAGCAACACCAAGTACAAAATCCAGTGTTTGTAAATTATTGTGACTTTTTTTCCCCCAACAGTCTCCTGACTTTTTTGATGGTGCCTGCCATTAATACCTTTCTTTTGCCAACCACATCATCTCAGGGTAACACTTGCACCTTAAATCCTTCGTTATTTGAATGATAAATAATGTAGGAGAACAGTACAATCTATATTTTTAATCACAAGTAAAACAGTGGATATAAACTAGAGATAAACTATTCTGTCCTATGATAGTGCAAAGTGGTTACCAATCATTCTTACACATCCTTCATATATGCTTCTCAGAGAATGACGAACTTGTGTGAATACATCTGGCTGTCCTTTGATTTGGTCATGTGTGTGGGAAACGAGCTCCTATAAGATGTGCGAGTTGTCAATGGAAGTATAATATTCCAATGCTTTTGAATGTGTACAAAACCATAAATCCAAGGGATTTAAGGTCGCGTGAGCAGGGTGGCTATGCTACCAGACATGTGTGACCAGTCCATTGCCCATTAAACATTTTTGTCTGATACTGCTGTATGTGACATAGAAAATAGTGTGTTGCCTCATGCATTAACAGAATTTGTTGTCTTTCTGCAAGGGAAGTGTGGAATAACAGGACTACATTTCACAGTTAATGTTATTTTCCATGGGGCACTGATGATCTTGTGCTAAAACCAGCAAAATCTCAGAACAATATGTATAGAATGCCAGGTTTTAGAGCCGGTGGTAAATTTTACATTTGACAGCAGCATCATAGTCAGAGGATTAAGTGCAAAAACAAAATAGGCCATGGCAGTAAGTACTATTCCTTCTTGACACTATTCCTTCTTGACACATGTAAAGTGACCCATAACTCAAGAAAAGTTTCTCTCTCTATGCGCTTGTGTGTGTGTGTGTGTGTGTGTGTGTGTGTGTGTGTAGAACTTTTTTTCTAATTTTGACTGGTACTATATGCTGTAAGAACGTGTGACACAAGTTTTTCTAAACACACTGTATGTTATCAATGTTTTATTGTGAATAGTTATGGTTTGCTTATATTGTGTGTCACATCTCTTCCATATTTTATTGCCACAATGTAGAACTCCAGTCTCCATTTTATTAAGGGAGCACAGTTGTATTAATGTTACGAATTTCACAAACATGGATCTTGCAAATTCAACTTGCTCTTTTCCTCCATTTCAAAGCATCTATACTGCCATAAGTGGCATAGAAAGTGGAGTGTTTGCTCTTGTGCATTAACGGAATCAGTTATCTTTCTGCAAGGGCTATATACAGACACAAGCAGACATATTTAAAGAGTCTTTGGTCTTTAAATATGTCTGCTTGTGTCTGTATATGTGTGGATGGATATGTGTGTGTATGCGAGTGTATACCTGTCCTTTTTTCCCCCTAAGGTAAGTCTTTCCGCTCCCGGGATTGGAATGACTCCTTACCCTCTCCCTTAAAACCCACATCCTTTCGTCTTTCCCTCTCCTTCCCCTCTTTCCTGATGAGGCAACAGTTTGTTGCGAAAGCTTGAATTTTGTGTTTATGTTTGTGTTTGTTTGTGTGTCTGTCGACCTGCCAGCACTTTCATTTGGTAAGTCACATCATCTTTGTTTTTAGATATAATTAAATTATCATGTAAACAATCAGCTATTTACATGTATCACCAACTGCTTCAGTGCCCTTGTGCCCACACAAATCTCTTTGAAATGTCAGGCACTGTTAACACAGGTACTCATATATGACATTTGCTGTGATGGTATGAATTAGTTGACTGTGACTTGCATTGCCCATTTGATGTTGACTGCAACAGCCACATCGTGACTTTACCAAAACTAAAGTACTCACTGCAGTCTAATGAAATAATGGACCATGCAAAGTCTAGTGCCTCACACTTTCAGAGCTAGTCTACCATGTTTCTGAATCCCATTATTCTGGCAACGATCAAAAGTAGGGACCTTTCATGTTTCACACATGCTGTTTTTTTTTATGTCATTCATACAACCAATATGCATCTGCCTACAGGACCATATGTCTTGCTGGATTATTCAGTTTGCTAGGAATACAAGACAGTTTCCTGTCGAATTTAACAGCCTTCTCTGATTCATATGTTCATCAGCATAGTTGTAGTGCTTATTACGTTGTCCAAGTACATTACTATGACTACCTATCAAAAGCCTGAATAACCACCTTTTGCAGTGAAGACCACTACAAGACATGCAGGAGGGGTCAGTGATGTTCTGGAAGGTACTGATAGTGATGTGGAGTCATGTCGACTCCAGTGCTGTAGCCAGCTGTGCTAGATTTCTGGTTGAGGAACCATGGCACGAACGGCCTGATTGAGGTGGTTCCAAAGATTCTCAATTGGAATTAAATCTGGGGAGTTTGGGGATCAGGGGATTACAGTAAGCATATCCTGTTCTTCAAACCATGCACGTACACTGTGAACTGTGTGACACTTTACATTGACCTGCTGGTAGATACAACCATGCTGAGGAAAACAGATGGTATATAAGGGTGGACAAGGTACCCAAGGATAGATGAATGCTTGTGTTGATCCATTGCACTTCCCAGAAATATGAGATCCCCAGGCCATAAAGCTCCCTCCTCCAGCCTGGACTCTTCTGATGATTGTTGCATGTATTGGAGCATAAAACTATTGGAGCATAAAACTAGATTCATCTTGAAAGGCCACCAGTTGCCACCCAGTGGATTTCCAATTGCGGTACTGGCATACAAATTCCAGCCTTTGTCACCGAAGGACAGCAGTTAGCATAGATTGCTGAACCAGGTGACTGCTGCAGACACTCATATGCAGCAATGTTCGCTGAACAGTCGTTGAGGAGACACTGTTGGTAACTACTTGGTTCATCTAGGTGGTCAGTTTCTCAACAGTTGCACGTCTATTTGCCCATACACATCTCCAAGGTCGTTGTTTGCCACTGCCATCTATGGCCTGTGATGCACCACAGTTGCCTCGGCACTGGTTTTTCTGTGTGTGGTATATGAGGTCTCTTCAGAAAGTTGTTCTGCAAAATGCACTTTGGCATCAGTAGAACTGATCTGTAGTCAACTTCAAATGCCAGTTCTCTAAACTTTCTCAGTGGTGTTTCGTGAAAAGAACATCGCTTTCCCTCCAGAGATTTCCATTTGAGTTCATGAAGCACCTTCATAATACTCACTTGTTGATTGAATCAACCTGTAACAAATCTAGCAGCCTGCCTCTGAATTACTTCAATGTCTTCCTGTAATCCGACTTGGTGGGGATCCCAAACACTCTAGCAGTACTGTATTCGAGAGTGGGATGCACTATAAGCAGTCTCCACTGAAAGTGAACCACACTTTCCTGAAATTCTCCCAATGAATCGAAATTGACCATTCGCCTTCCCTGCTACTCTCCTTCTTACTTACCTGTTCCACCTCATGTTGCTTTGCAACATTGTGCTTGGATATTTGATTTATGTGAATGTGTCAAGCAGCACACTTCCAATTCTGTATTCGAACATTGGAGGATTATTTTTCCTACACATTTGCATTAACTTTCTACATTTGCCATTCATCACACGAACTAGAAATTTTATATATTATGATATATTTATATATTATGATATATTTGTCCCACGTGGAATGTTTCCCTCTATTATATTCGAACTAGAAATTTTGTTTTATTAATCTTGCATCTTGCTACATGCAGCCAGCAATGACACCTTCCTATACACCACAGTGTCATCAGCAAACAGCCACAGATTGCTGATCACCCTGTCCGTCATATCATTTGTGTATACAGAGAATAAGAGCAGTCCTATCAAACATCCCTGGGGCACTCCTGATGTTACCCTTATCTCTGATGAATGCTCATCATCAAGGACAGTGTACTAGGTTGTTTTACTTACGAAGTCTTCTAGTCACATATCTGGGAACCTATTCAGTATGCTTTGATCTTTTACAGTGGCACACTGTGTCAAACTCTTTTCAGAAATCTAGGAGTATGGAATCTGCCTGTAGCCTTTCATCCATGGTTCACAGGATATTGTGCAAGAACAGGGCAGTCTGAGTCTCATATGAACAGTGCTTTCTAAATCGGTGCTGGTCGGTAGACAGAAGCTTTTCTGCCTTAAGGAAATTTATTTCCATTCAAACTGAGAATTTGTGAAAGAATTCTGCAGCAAACCAGTGATCCAGCCACCTGTGTCTTTTTCCATTAATTTGGAACTTTGCTCTGGGCAAGAGTTTCGCAATTAATGCCAGCCAAGAAAGTGGCTGGTGATATGCAAATTATGCCGGCTTTCACACTCTCTTAAAAAAACCTAAATGTTTTCCTTTTGCTGCTGTTGCTGAGTGAATGTGGTCACACAGTTTTTTCGTGGGAAGAAGGAAATTTTCGGGTACAGGAAAGTGGCATCAGAGCTCTCTCAGAACAATAGTAGGGTAGTGTTTTTTCCAGATTGGATTGAATGTTAATGTGTTTAAAAGGTTGCAGGGCTTTAAAAACTTTGACACTTAATGATGAAGTTACTTGAATACCATTTATGTCTGTGATTGACAAACGTTGTGGACAAAGCCATACAGTCATTTTACAGAAATAGGTGGCAACTGTAACTGAATTGGGGAATTATGTGAAATTACCACAGTGTTTGGTATATTTTTTCATAATTAGCATAGTTTTGAAACTATTTCATTACTATTTTGTTGAGTGTAGCTGGGTATATTCACATATTGTCACGTATATTGTTTAGGTACTTCAAAACTGGAATTTCTAGCTGTGAAGAATTTTGAATGTAGATCTTAATTAATCTGATAATCTCGTGTGTGATGAACCCAATATTTTTTTGGGAATGTGCGTGAATCTCGATGAAAAAGGAAAGTGCCAAGATTAAAAATATGTGGATGCTTTATTTTCTCTCTGGTAGAGTAAAGCGCAGGAATCAAATGACTGACTGTTGTGGAGTCAGACCAAGTGGTTTTAATTCCATATAATAAATGCGAAAGTTTGAGTGTGAGTGTGTTACGGCTGGACGGATTTGGAAGAAATTTGGAATGGAATTAGCTTATACGCTAAATTAACCCAAAGGCCACTTTTAAAAGTGTGTAGTACAAGATATTTATTGATTTTAGGAATATAAAACGAAATGTTGTTGTTGTTGTGGTCTTCAGTCCTGAGACTGGTTTGATGCAGCTCTCCATGCTACTCTATCCTGTGCAAGCTTCTTCATCTCCCAGTACCTACTGCAACCTACATCCTTCTGAATCTGCTTAGTGTATTGATCTCTTGGTCTCCCTCTACGATTTTTACCCTCCACGCTGCCCTCCAATGCTAAATTTGTGATCCCTTGATGCCTCAAAACATGTCCTACCAACCGATCCCTTCTTCTAGTCAAGTTGTGCCACAAACTTCTCTTCTCCCCAATCCTATTCAATACCTCCTCATTAGTTACGTGATCTACCCACCTTATCTTCAGCATTCTTCTGTAGCACCACATTTCGAAAGCTTCTATTCGATTCTTGTCCAAACTGGTTATCGTCCATGTTTCACTTCCATACATGGCTACACTCCATACAAATACTTTCAGAAACGACTTCCTGACACCTAAATCTATACTCGATGTTAACAAATTTCTCTTCTTCAGAAACGCTTTCCTTGCCATTGCCAGTCTACATTTTATATCCTCTCTACTTCGACCATCATCGGTTATTTTACTCCCTAAATAGCAAAACTCCTTTACTACTTTAAGTGTCTCATTTCCTAATCTAATTCCCTCAGCATCACCCGACTTAATTCGACGAAATGTGGAACAATAATTACTCTTACAAAAACTATTTGCACTTTCACTTCTGAACTTTACCATATTTGTGGAAATGCTTGTATTGTTTGATATGTCCTACATATTATAATTCAATGTAAAGCTTATACAATACTCAAAATGTTTAATTCATACTACCATTCAAGCTCTTTGTATTTTAGCCACTGAACGTATCTTATAGCTTCTGAGATGCTTGAAGACTCACAACAGTGTCATTTAAATGCTGTATGACAGAGAGACTTTAGATGTAGATCATGACAGGCTTTTAGTGAGGCTGGATTTGCTTTTTGATATGCAGTCGTATCCACAGGTAACAGGCACACCTGAGGTAAGATAACATTGTTGCGTGTTCTAATATTGTCAAATTTTCACTGCACCAAACTGTAAATTGCTTCTTTTCATTCTGCATCAAGTTAGTGTGTTTGTTACTCCTTCATGCCGAAGCATCAACTGATAAAGTGATGATAAGAGATGACACTAATACATACCATGTAGAGTTCTTACGCTTATTAGAGCTGTTGGGTGTGCCATCGCACAAGTTGGAATTGAAGATTGGTATGCTAGTCATACTGAAGAGTAACAGGGATGTATCAGGATTGTGCACTGACACCAGGTTATGCATTGTAGAGCTGAGAAGGCATATCTTGCATACCACCATCATCATCTGCAGAGCCAAAGGTGATATCGCGGATTCCTATTATTCCAATGAACTTATCTTTACAGTTCAAAAACTTGCAGTGCCCTTCGAAAGTGGCCTTGATCACTGTAGATAAGAGCCAAGGACAAACGATAAAATTGGCAGGTATTCATCTGAGCACACCATGTTTTCACACAGACACCTCTGCATTGGCTGCTCACATTTATCAAGAGCCAGAAATCTCTCCATATATACACAGAACAAGAAGTCTCAGAATGTTGTTTATAGAGACGTATTGCAGTAGACAATTTTGATATATTCCGTATTCTGTGCTAGGCATGTCACAAACAGCCGTGAAATTATTTACTCCCTTTCCGGGCAAATTTTGTAATTCACTACTTGGTCATGTAAAAATTTTGTCCTTAACCGCCGGGCGGGGTAGCCGATCGGTTCTAGGCGCTACAGTCTGGAACCGTGCGACCGCTACGGTTGCAGGTTCGAATCCTGCCTCGGACATGGATTTGTGTGATGTCCTTAGGTTAGTAAGGTTTAAGTAGTTCTAAGTTCTAGGGGACTGATGACCTCAGATGTTAAGTCCCATAGTGCTCAGAGCCATTTGAACTATTTGTCCTTAACTGAACAAGTCAGTTGTGTGCAACACATATTCTGTCAGCTTCTTTCAACATCCACCCACTTCCTCCCAACCCCCTGATATAGCTCAATTTGGACCACAAGTGGATCATGCCTTAATACTTCAGTACCTCCAAGAGATAACTTTTGTGGTGGTGCATACACATGATAGTGAATTTCAGTGTTAACATAATTAACAAAGCTTTTCAGGCAACATGTTCATACATGATGCTTCTGTGCTTGACCACAACCATAAGTTCGTACTTAACTTGAGGTAGCTTAGCAAAGTGTCTGTATAACGGCATTCACTTCTCTTTAGTGCTTGACCTTTGTTATCAGGCCCCTTTCTTCTTTGGAGCTCACTGCACCCCCAAAGCACGCCTGCAAAGTGCAAGTGAACTTTCACTGGTCAGTCCAAATGACGCATCCTTTGTCACTTTCCCCACCGTGCCCGCATTTTTCTTTCTCATATCTTCCCCAAGTTCCAACAAACTGGAGCACAATAGTTTCTATTTATGCTACCACTAATTAAAGTCACATTTTCACATGTACATCTTTCATCGGTCCAGTGAAAGGAAAGTGAGACATGTTGCTATGCCTTACAGCATCATGTACCACTACAGATTCCCCCACTAAGATGCAAGATGTCATGTGGAATAACTTACACAACTAGAGACAGTTTGACTTATCTTATAAGCAATCTATAAATTAATTTAACTTTTATATTGAGATCTCATGTGACCTAAATTCAGTGCATTCCTTTTAGCATCAAACTGATGCGTACAATTGTTATCAATTTTCTTACATTAGTCAACCCATTTGATTTCTGATAATGTACAGGTTTCTGTCTTTGTATTTCAGAAAGATCATAAAATTAAACTAAATTAAACTAGAGGCAGTTTCTGTTTCACTTTCACACTATACTTGCTTAAGATCATTATTTTAATAACAAGGTTTGTTCAGTTACCATGAGATGTTAAATTTTCCCTTATCTTTTCACATTTACAAATCCCAGAATTGTTCTTGTTCAACATTTATTTAAGAAGGGAAAGTCTAAAGAATCAATCTAGCCCCAGTAAGACCACTTGCTTTAACTATTTTGGAGACTATTTCCCTATTTTCATTTAGTTTACTTTCTTAGTTTTGTATTTTTATATGCACTGCATTGTCATCTAAGTCTGTGGAAAAATACAATAGAACAAGCTTTATTGCTGTCACAAGGTAAGTGTTCCTTCTTTTTATTTTTTACAGATCAGGTCCTTACTTCATTGGATCCACCTGACCTTAGGTATAGGTTCCCCCTTTCATAGGTAAACCTACCTTCTCATTCCTACCAAATTGGTTCAGGTCCTTTCTTGTTTGGATTCATCGGACCCCTGGTATAGGTTCCCTTTTTCGTAGGTAAAACTACCCTCTTATCCTCCTACCTCTCTACAAATGTGGATAGACTCCACCTTCATGCGTATAATCATGTGCCTTGTCTCTGACCTTATGGTATTTACCATTTCTAGTATGAAAATTTCTCGTCAGCATAGTGATCTTACCCAAAATATTGGGTTCTTACTTCCTTCTTTTCTCTTATCACTGCTGTTTCTCAACTTGTTATTATTTATGTGTTATGTAAGTGCCTCTGAATAACTTTGCTTATATTAGTATGTCAGTTTGTAATTTCTTAACTGTACCTCCTTCTGTCCTACAGCCTGCCCCCCCCCCCCACCCTCCCCCACCCCCCACCCCTCTTCCCCCATCCATTTAGATGATGTCACTGATATGGTGTGGATAAGAGAAGGGTTACTGTGATTGTAACAAATGCATATGAAAAGAGAGAGGATAGGACTGGTACTCCTGATGGAGAAGAAAGGAAAGAAAGTATATGAATAAGTTTGTTAGGATCGAGAAAAAAGGATGATAGACACCAAAGACAGATTCCCCTTCCACCCCCCACCGAAGGTTTCCCTTCTACTAAGGTTCTTGACTGTCTACATGTACATCCATGTAATTACTCTGCTACTCACTATAAAGTGCCTGACAGAGGGTTCAGTGAACCATCTACAGGCTGTCTCTCTACTGTTCCACTCTCGAACAGTGCATGGGAAAAACGAACAATTAAATTTTTCTGTGCAAGCCCTGATTTCTCTTATTTTATTGTGATGATCATTTCTCTGTATGTTAGTGGGCACAGAATGTTTTCGCAATTGGAGGAGAAAACTGGTGACTGAAATTTCATGAGAAGATCCCGTCACAATGAAAAATGCCTTTGTTTTAATGATTGCCACTCCAATTTACCTATCATGTCTGTGGCACTATCTCCTCCATTTCACGATAATACAAAAATGAGCTACCCTTTGAACTTTTTTGATGTCATCCGACAGTCCCACCTAATGCGAATCTGACACCGCACAGCAGTACTCCAGAATAGGGCAGACAAGCATGGTGTAAGCAGTCTCTTTAGTAGACCTTTTGCACCTTCTAAGTATTCTGCCAATGAATCACAGTCTTTGGTTTGCTCTACCTACAACATTATCTATGTGATTGTTCCAATTTAGGTTATTTGTAATTGTAATCCCTAAGTATTTAGTTGAATTTACAGCCTTCAGATTTGTGTGACTTATCGCTTCATTGAAATTTAGCGGATTTTTTTTTTTAGTACTCATGTGAATAACTTCACACTTTTCTTTGTTCAGGGTCAACTGCCACTTTGTGCACTATACATATATCTTATCTCAATCATTTTACAATTTGTTTTTATCATTTGGTGGCTTTACAAGACGGTAAATGACAGCACCATCTGCAAACAATCTAAGAGGGCTACTCAGATTGTCTCCTACGTCCTTAATATAGAGCAGGAACGATAGAGGGCCTATAACACTTCCTTCGGGAATGCCAAATATTATTTCTATTTTACTCGATGACTTTCCATCTATTACTACGAACTGTGACCTTTCTGACAGGAAATTACGAATCCAGTCGCACAACTGAGGCGATATTCCATAGGCACGCAGTTTAGTTAGAAGGTGAGGAACAGTATCGAAAGTCACCTGGAAATCTAAAAATACGGAATCAATTTGACGGCCCCTGTCGATAGCACTCGTTACTTCATGTGTATAAAGAGCTAGTTGTGTTTCACAAGAACAATATTTTCTGAAACTGTACTGGCTATGCGTCAATAAATCGTTTTCTTCATGAAATTCATAATGTTCAAACACAGTATATGCTCCAAAACCCTACTGCAAATTGTCATTAGTGGTATGGGCCTGTAATTCAGCGGACTATTATGCTGGAAGGAGAAGATGGTGATCATTCCCTACAGGACAGATTATCACAGTTCCACCATCGCAGATCCCAAAAACTGATCCTAACCGACCCCTATGGATAGCCAGTAGAGATCTGGTAGCTACACGTTATTCGTCATTTAGTTGTTGTCATTTGTCCTAATGTCTTTGTCAAGTCACCTTTGTGGATCTTAACAACCATCTGGGTACTTGCCCATTCTATATATACCCAATGTATGATGTATGCTACTGTACTTAGAAAAATATGTTACTCATTCCAGTAGTTAAACTTCCCTATAAAACATATATATAATCCAACCTATTGTTTATGTGGAAGGAAAAAGTATGAAATCCCATGTACAAAATATATAAAAGTATTTAGATCATTTTTATAAAGATTGTAGAAATAAACACCTAATTTGATTGTACTCTAGTATTTCCTTCAGTTATTAAAGTGAATCTTTACCTCCCTTCAGTGACTTACGAAGATTATGCTATACTTACATACTCGAAATACAGGTATATCTTTAACTTTTTAAAAATAACCCTCATGTTGGCAAAAATTCTTTAAGATAATAGGAGAAAGTTAAAAGACAAAAGAATAGTTAAAGAGGAAGAAATTGCGTCATAGGAAACTAAGGTGGAAAGAAAATAAAGTAATTGACTTGGAGCCTGGCAGTCGTCACTGTGCCTATCAGCAAAGAGGACAGGCTATCCTGCGGACTTAACCATTTTTATTGTATCAGTGTTATAATGTCCTTTTTCATGCCCTGTTTTGGGATCAGTCATAGAACTGCTTTGGAATGTGATATCCCTGTTATCTTGGAAGGTCCAGCATATTTTGGAAAAACTTCCTCATCTGTTTCTTTATATTTGAACTCTGACGATACTAATTTATTAGTACTAAATCAGTTATATTAAATGATGGTATTTGTGCGCTTTCATTGTATTTGTGTTCTCTTATTTCTGCCTGCCTATTCAAATTATCATTTACTATCTTATTAACTTCCTCAGAATCTATATTTCATGATGATGGCCATTTAAATAACTTTAGCAGAGGTTCTCTGAAAAAGTACTTATACAATACTTTGACAGGGGACAATCCTGTTGACATATCAGGTAGTTTGTTCAATATTACTTGGAACTCCGGAACCATCTGAACCCAAGTTGTATGTTTGTATGAGCAATTTGTTCTAAATAAACGACCAATTTTCTTCATAATCCTCTCACAAGGGTTCAATTGAAGGTGGTATTTTGGTATACATACATGTTTAACTCCTTCCCGAGCTAAAAATTCTTTAGAACTGGTACTCGTAAACTATGATCTATTGTCAGTCAATAATCTTTTTGGTTTTCCTATATATATAAAATATTCTTGCAAGAAGTTTATTTCAATGTCCATGGTTGCCTTCTTTGTAGGATATAATTTTATGCATATATTAACCAAAATTCCACTCAAAGATATATACGTTTACATCAATAATTTGTAAACCACCATGAGGTGCATGGCAGAGGGTACATCCCATTGTACCAGTTATTAGGTTTTCTTACTGTTCCATTTAAGTATGAAGCATGGAAAGAATGATTGTTTGAATGCCTCTGTGCATGCAGTAATTATTGTAATATTGCCCTCATGACCTCTATGTGAGCAATACGTAGGGGATTGTAGTATATTCCAAACGTCATCATTTAAAACTGGTTAAACTTTGCTAACATACTTTCTCAGGATAGTTTACATCTGTCTTCAAGAGTCTGCCAATGGAGCTCCTTCATTATCTATGTGACACTCACCCATGGATTAAACAAACCTGTGCCCATTCGTGCTGCCCTTCTCTGTATACGTTCAATATCCCCCATTAGTCCTATCTGGTATGGGTCCCACATACATGAGCAATATTCTAGAACTGATCACACGAGTGATTTGTAAACAATCTCCTTTGTAGATTGGTTGCACTTCCCTAGTATTCTGCCAATAAACTGAAGTCTACCACCTGCTTTACCCACGTTCCATTTCATATCCCTACAAAGTGTTACACCCAGGCATTTGTTTGAGTTCACCAATTCCAATAGTGACTCATTGATGTTACAGTCATAGAATATTACATTGTTTCGTTTTGTGAAGTGAACAGTTTCACATTTCTCAACATTGAAAGCAAGTTGCTAACCTCTGTGCACCACTTTGAAATCTTATCAAGATCTGATTGAATATTTATGCAGCTTTTTTCAGATCGTACTTCATTATAGATAATTGCATCATCAGCAAAAAGCCTAATTTTACTATTAATATTGTGTGCAAGATCATTAATATATAACATGAACAGCACACGTTCCAATACACTTCCCTGAGGCATAACCAAATTTACTTTTACATCTGACAGTGAGTCTCCATCCAAGATAACTTGTTGCATCCTCCCTAACAAAAAGTCCTCAATCCAGTCACAAATTTCACTTGATACCCCATATGATCTTGCTTTTGACAATAGGCATAGGTGTGGCACAGTGTCAAATGCTTTTCAGAAATACAACCTCTATCTGATTGCCTTGATCCAAAGCTTTCTGCATACCATGTGAGAAAAGTGTGAGTTGAGTTGTGTTTTACATTATCTATGTTTTCGAAATCCATACTGGTTGGCGTTAAGGAGGTCATTCTGTTCCAGAAACCTCATTATGTTTGAGCTCAGAATATGTTCCAAGATTCTACGACAAATCAATGTCAAGGATATTGGACAATAATTTTGTGGATCACACCAGCTACCCTTCTTGTAGATGGTTGTGACCTGTGTCTTTTTCCAAGAACTGGGAATAGTTTTTTGTTCCAGGGGGTCTGTTCAGATTATAGTTAGAAGAGCAGCTGACTTGGCTGCAGATCCAATATAGAAGCTGACAGGGATTCCATCAGGTCCTGGAGCTTTGTTCAATTTTAACAATTTCAGCTGTTTCCCACTGTCTCTGACCTTAATACTTGTTTCATTCATCTTTTCAGTGATATGAGGATTAAACTGGGCAATTGTCATGGGCTTTCCCTTGTAAAGGAACATTTGAAAACGGAGTTCAGCATTTCAGCTTTTGCTATGCTTTTCCTTTATCATTCAAGTAGATTTATCTTCTATCAACATCATTATTTCTTCACATTTTTGTAGCTTTTCCCTAAAATATATATCTGTTCATTTATCTTGATCCGTTCTTAATGCTAACCTTCTTACCTCATCATTCATATAATTTATTGTCAAGAAGTTAATACTGAATATTATTCATGGTCCTGTAGTTCTTATTATGTCATTCATACCTAAAGATAGTCATGATAATGCATCTCGTTCTGTATTTTCTGAACCCTATATGTATTTAATTTCTATTTGGTATCCCTGTAGGAATAATTCCCATCTTACTGATCTGTTTTTCAATAACTTGCGTTCAGTAAGGAAAGATAACACTTGGTCATCCGAATAGATTCTGATCTTGGAGCCCCAGATGAGCATATCAAACTTTTTTATACTCCATTTAGCTGATAATTCCTTTTCTGTCACTGTATAATTTAGTTTATGTGTATCAAGATTTCTGCTAGCAAATACTATTGTTCTATGATCTTCTAACTCAGGATTCCATCCACCATGAAACAGTTCTCTCGAAATACTATATTCAGAAGCATCAGTTGCTAACTTAAAGACTTCCTGCATTACCAGATGTTGCAAAATTGATGCATTTACCAATGCCTGCTTAATATCACAGAATGATTTGGATGCTCCTTCATCCCATATGCATTTTGTTATTTGTTTCAGTAATGACAATAATCCGGGATTGTTCATGGATTGGCCTTGTATATACTGACAGTAGAATCCAGCTAATCATAGAAAAGAGCATAATTGTTTTACATTTTGTGGTTCCAGACAGATTGTGATGACCTCTGTTCTTTCGAGAGCTGGTCCTATTCCCTTCATTCTTACTAAGTGCTCTAGAAATCTCAGTTCTTCCCTTCCTAAATGCAATTTTGCTAATGTAATTGTGATACCCTTTACCTGAAACTTTTCTAGAATTTTATGTAATAATACACAATGTTCTTCCCACGTCCTGGATACTATTAATATATCGTCTTCATAAATTATTAATTCTTGCAGCAATTCATTGCCTATTGCATCATCTTGTGCTCATGTGAACACTGATACTGGTGTATTTAATGAAAAGGCTAATATTTTAAATGGATAAAACTTTCCATTGAAAGGGAACATAGTATATTTTAATGAATATTTGTGTAATTTAATCTGCCAGTACCCATCAGTCAAATCAACTGAACTAAAATACCTTCCTTCTTCAGATTACATTAACATATCAACAACAGGTACAGGTCTGTCTCTTTCTCTCTGTAAATGTTTATTTAAAGTCTGTGCATCTAACATGAATCACACTCCTTCCACTGTTTCTTTACTACAAGTAAAAGGTTGTACACCCTCATATACAAATTAATTGTGTTGTTGCTCTGTAGTTAATACATTAGATTCTTGAGATTTAATCTTTATTTTTCCCTGACACCTTTCCAGATTTTCTGTTACTTCTTTTTCATTCACTAACTGAGCAGTGGCAACATAATAAATTCTTATTAGTTAATAACTTATTTATTTTAAACAGAGTAATGTGATTAGAGCCTTCGTTGGTCCAGTATAACACTTCATCATCAAATCAAGTTTTACTTTATATTTTAATAACCAGTCTAGGCTTAACAATATCTGTAGGTTCATATTGGGTACTACTAACAGAATCTGCATAAATTCAACATCACTTACCTCTAATGGCAGCCGAGTTTCCTCTTTAATTTGCTTTCCTGTACTACCCACTGTTCCTATGATATATACTCCTGTCATCGATAATGTGGGTCATTTGTTCTTATTTTTAAGAGTGTACAGGTATTCTTGTGAAATTAATGAAATTTTGCTTCCTGAGTGTATATAAACACCTACATTTATACCATTCTGTTGATTATTGGTTTTAATTGCTCTTCCTCTTCTGTGTTATCTTCTTGTAATAGCCATTCTCTTGTAGGTATTATATGAGAGAATGCAATTAATTTTTCAGTGTATGGGTCAACAGTAGTTTTGTTTCATCCTGGATCTTGGCTCACATCCCAGGATGCTGCCCATTTTCCAAAACTATTATTGAATAATTATTTGTATCTGTACTTTGTTTGTCATAGGATACATTCTGCTTTACCTCATTATCAGTGGTGCTTGGGTCCCTGGTTACAGAAACCAGTGAAAATTCCTTTCGCTATTATTTCTCATTCTATTGTGATCTTTATTTGGTCCCCTATCTACTCTCTTTTTTTCCAGGAGAATTTATATGTGTAGAGTTGTGCCTCATTTTCTGTATATCCATTTTGTGTATTCCAATTTTTTTGCATGATTAAAATCACTTCATCCTTCATTCAGGGTATCCAAACCTTTTACAAATGTCAATAATTTTTCTACAGTAGTCCACCAGATGTATAATATCTCTTTATGTGCAAAATAAAGCAGTCTCCTTACCAGTACCTGGACCAAATGTTTTTCATCTGGTGGGTTATCTAAACAGTTAGACTTAGTCAGATGCGATGTGATATACTTCTTAAAGTACCCCATGGACTATTATAGTTCTTAAGATCTGATAACTATAGTGTTGATTTTTCTTGCAAACTAGTGGACCAACATGTTCTCATATTTTTCCTGAAAATCTTCTGAACATTTAAATTCTTCTGAATGAGCTGTTCCCCATTCCACTGCATCAGCTAGTAAATACCCTAGTGCAATTTTTTTTTCATCATCCCATTTCTGAGGTAAAGATTGAGAAAATATTCTTATCAATAATCCCTTTGTTAGAAGTACCTGTTTAGCATCATCTAATTCTTTCCATACTTTCTGTAACTCACTGTTGTTATCTACTTTTTCATGTACTTTTTGCACTACCATTTCTTCTAGATGCTACTCTAAATCAGTTAAAGTATTTGGATTGCTAGCAATTTCAATAAGTTTTCTACCCTATTTTGAATCTCTGAGACTGGATTGCATATAGTTTCATAATTGCTCGAAGGTGATTTCTCTGTCATCATCTTATCATTTACATTTTTAAACTGTATTTTCACTTCTTGTCTAATTATATCATCATGCTCAACTATTTTTATTTCAAACTCCTTAGATAATTTGGCTAAAGTTGCCTCTAATTTGAAAATTTTACCTATTTTTGTGGTTAAATCATCTAATTGTTTATTATTTTGCGGCTGTACTGTCCATACTTCTGGTAGCGATATGCATGTAATCTAAATTACCATCCAACTTAAAGCTTATATCACACTAAAAACCTCCATTGTCTATCAACATATTTACACCCAGTGTTAGTCAATGTCATTCACAGTCAGTTATTTCTTATTAAATAAATACACACAAATTCTGGACTGGTACACTGTACAGTTCACATAATCTGCCAAACCAGCTGCTGTAGCACCCTGTCGATGCTGTCATGTGAGTTGTGCAGTCTTGGGCTGTGTAGCCACTTCGTATTCAGCTTTAATGCTGCTAAGTGCAAAGCAATGGAGTGTTGCCATCGGATGGCATTACAGCACACATTGTCATCGAAACTGCATTTCAAAAATCTCTGTAGTCTGCTTGTCGTCTTGTGATTTATGTGCCGAGAACGTACTCCAGTATGTGAATAAAGTCATTGTTAACCTTGTTGCTATGGCCAGCTGGTATTCCTTTTGCTAAAGATCGTGCCAATCTAAACTGTTTGGGTTTAATTAAAGCCGCAGTCCCTTTAGTTTGAATAATTTTGCTGTCATTTGTACTGTTACAGTGTTTATATTTACAATACAGTTCTTGATAGCATTTTTACTTCAATGACCCTAGACAATGATGTACATCTTCCCATTTTTTGTAAAATTATAATTTTAATTTCTTGTTATAGCTCTCTTATTTTACTTCGTCTCACCTGTACCCTTCTCTTAGGACAACACATGAGGTGTTTTTCTTGTTGTGGATTGATTTTAAGTGATCAATATATTCCAAGATGCCAAGCTTTTACTCTTTCCCTGTAGTAACAGTTGCCTTCTTTTCTTAATTTCCTGCTCATCATCTCATTTACTCTTGATGTTATTGTGCAATGCCAAGTATTTGACCACTGACTTCTTTTCCAATTGCAATGGAGAGAAGCCTATAAAAGAGCTTCCACATTTAAACAACTCACTACGAAATCACAAAACACCATTTCTGTAATTCTTCTGTATTCAAATAAGTTATCAACTCACAATTGCTGATTAACAAAGCTTTTCAGACAACATGTTCATACATGATGCTTCAGTGCTTGACCAAAACCATAAGTTTGTATTTAACTTGAGAGAGTACAGCATAGAGTCTATATAACAACATTCTTCTTTGGAGGCCTTCGCACTCCCAAAATATGCCTGCAAAGTGGAAGTGACCCGTCATTGGCCACTCCAAATTACACATCCGTCGTCGCTTTCTGCAGTGTGACCATATTTTTGTTTCTCGTATCTACCCATGAATTCTAACAAACCTGGGCACAGTAGATGCTCTTTATGGTACTGCTAATGAAAGTTAAATTTTTCATATGTACATCTTACATCAGTGTAGTAAAAGGGAAGTGAGATGTGTTGCTATGCTTTATAGCAACATGTTCCACTACATCACACACACAAACTGTGGCCAAGTGAAAAGAGCTTGTGGCTGAACCACATGCTTGCATTCCTCTCATGTGAACATGATAATTCATTAAAGTGACTGATATCTTCATAAAATATGTAGCAATTTTCCAACTTTCTGCAATATTCCATTTGTTTTCCTCTTCTCATCTTAAGTTATTGACTAGAAAAATATTGATCTAAAACCTTTTTTTTCCCCTTTTGTCAGTGATAAAAATTTACTGATTTTAATACATTATTTATGTTTTGCTGTAAGTTTCATTCACTCGTAACATAACTCAAGAACAGTTGTTTGTAATTGTGATTTCCCGTTTCAGTGTGTAAAGTTGCTATTGTCGAGACAGTGTTGATTTACTTTATGACGTTCTTCATTTCCAGTTTCTTGCAGACAGACAATGTGTATAGGCACTGTGTGTGAAATAGTTTAATGTGCTGAAATATGTTAATGCCATTTGCAGCTTAGTGATGTGTGTAAGCTTACATTTCATATTTGTTTTAGGCATATGGTGTCACACCGTGATAAAGCGGTTGCTTGTGAAGAATGTGGTGAAGAATTTCCAGATGGTCGTGCACTCATCAACCATCGTCACAGTCATAACCGAGACAGTTCAGGACGTCAGTTTGCTTGTTTACAGTGTGGAAAAACTTTTGGTTCTCGTAGTAGTCAGCAAATTCATGCCAGAATACACACTGGAGAACGTCCATATGGATGTAGGTACTGTTGGAAAGCTTTTGCGGATGGGGGAACTCTCAGGAAGCATGAAAGGATACACACTGGAGAAAAGCCTTATGCATGTCCAATTTGTCCACGAGCGTTTAATCAGAGGGTAAGGCTTAATTATCATAATTTGACTGCTCTTATTTCCAGGTGATTGAAAAGTTATAGAGACATCACAAAGATGCATTCTTGAGTCATTTTATTATGAAAATCTACTCGGTTGTTTACCTGTAGGCTGTGTTATATATAATTTGATGTAAACTAGAAGAGTAGGTGTGTGGGAGGGCCTGATATGCTGCTTGGTCATTTAAGTTACAACTGAAATTGGTAAAGGAAGTGATTTACCTGAATACAAAGAGATACATTTGGCTTTTGAGTCATTGATGGGAGGGAATCGAGGGAGGTTGGCCATATTCATGAAACTGTAAAAGCTTAAAAACTGTTTGCATGCCTTCTGAACACTGCTTGTGGTAAATGCAAAACTCCACACGTCAATGCTGACTGCTACATTGTATCCAAGTCATCAAAGATTGATCAATTTAATGGTGTACTACCATCTTAATAAATTAAGGGCAAGCAAACTTGTGTTTACCACAACATTTCAGCAGACTCTGCTGTATAAGGTAGTCTGAAACAGCTGGTTGATAAATGGCCCTATGTCAGTGATTGGCACTCTGAATCGCTTAACTTAAAACCCTGACTTATCTCATTTTTATTTTTTTGACGGAAACTTAAAATTCTGAGTATATTCGGGCAACTTCAGAACAGACCCTTGAAAAAATAAAACCCCACTTATATCCATTTCATTGCTGGTAGTTACGTGTTCAGTCACCAGAGAGCATCTGGTACTACATTTGTAGCTTGGCTGTCGTGTTTTGATTGATGTGGTTGCCACTAGATATTGTGTTTAGTGTGTGCAGCTTTGGATACTTGACAACAAAACACATGCTTTCAGACATCTGTATTGTTGTTTAGGCAGTGCTTTCAAAAAAGGATAGCTATAGTGATCCTGAGTTTGACATTGAATTTAGTGGCTAAGAAAGTCTACATCTACATGACTACTCTGCAATTCACATTTAAGTGCTTGGCAGAGGGTTCGTCGAACCACAATCATACTACCTCTCTACCATTCCACTCCCGAACAGCGAGCGGGAAAAACGAACACCTAAACCTTTCTGTTTGAGCTCTGATTTCTCTTATTTTATTTTGATGATCATTCCTACCTATGTAGGCTGGGTTCAATAAAATATTTTCGCATTCGGAAGAGAAAGTTGGTGACTGAAATTTCGTAAATAGATCTCGCCGTGAAGAAAAACGTCTTTGCTTTAATGACTTCCATCCCAATTCGCGTATCATATCTCCCCTATTACGTGATAATACAAAACGAGCTGCCCTTTTTTGCACCCTTTCGATGTCCTCCGTCAATCCCACCTGATAAGGATCCCACACCGCGCAGCAATATTCTAACAGAGGACGATCGAGTGTAGTGTAAGCTATCTCTTTAGTGGACTTGTTGCATCTTCTAAGTGTCCTGCCAATGAAACGCAACCTTTGGCTCGCCTTCCCCACAATATTATGTATGTGGTCTTTCCAACTGAAGTTGTTCGTAATTTTGACACCCAGGTACTTAGTTGAATTGACAGCCTTGAGAATTGTACTATTTATCGAGTAATCGAATTCCAACGGATTTCTTTTGGAACTCATGTGAAGAAGAATGTAAAGTTACTTCACTAGCTGGGTGTATACGACCTGGGACAACTGGGAAAAACCTGGGAATTTTTTTCATCTGGGAGAAAACCAGGAAAAGCCTGGGAATTTTTTAGAATTACGGGAAGTTTTCATTCTTTTAGTTTTCAGTTGAATTTTTGTGATTTTGACTGGTAAGAACCGATTCTCTAACAAGGGATATTACTGTATCCCGCTACTGCAGAGTAATATTGCAGCAATAAAACATGAAAGAGAGAGAAAAAAGAAACGACGAAAATACAGCTTAAATTGCAAAGGAAGTGTGCCATATACAGCAACAAAGTGCTCATACAAGCGTCTGCCAACAGCAAAATGTGTCAAAGGCTTTAGGAAGACTATGCTATGCTTCATAACGACAAATTGCCTCCAATGAACATAACGTCACAACTGTTTATATGTGCAGTTGAGTCACGTACGAGTAGTATCTTCTCGCACTTCTGGCTATAGAAATGTGGCTGTTGGCTGTGTAAGCAGTCGCAGCAAGCAGTTAGATGCAACTAGGAAAATTTTTACTGCCGCTTCCAAGCTGCCAGATTCACGCATGTGCAGCAGGCCCAGATCTAGGAGTGGGGGTGGGGGTGGGGGTGGGGGGTAAACCAATGTATCTGGCCCGGGTGACAATTTCAGGGGGGTGGGGGTGGTGTCACCAATTTCCTATTCTTGAAGAGAACAAACCTCGTTTCACGAAGCGCCTAGCATCCAGCGCATGTTCGTTTATCGATTACTCACACACATGATTTTGAAACACATCCCTGTTGGTTTTTGAACACATCCCTGTTGATTTTTGAACACACTAAGTTGATTTTTGAATGAATCATAAGTTGATTTTTGAATGCATGCATAGTGTATGTGATGTCTCTGTCAGGGGGACCCTTGTCACATCTAGAAATAAACTTTCCTGCTGGCAATAGGGGATGGTGCTATACGAGCTGAGTGGAGTAAAGCCGAATGAGTGAACGCCAATCGCTGTCTGATTATGTGGTTGATTGGGTTTGCGAATGATCAGCATTGTTATAATTACTAGTGAAATCCATAGATTCAGACTACCAGAGTGTATATAAACAACTAACAGGAATAATAGGTAAGAAAGATTATGCATTATCTTCTTGGTGTATCTAAGAAAATAAAATTTTGACAGAAAATTTTTGGCCAGATCGCTGCGCTAGTAAGGGCCAGTTGTACAGTACCTGGCTAGCAGCCGATTAAGTTCTATTCTGGAAGTAGTGCGGAAAACATGTTGTACGAACTAACCAGAGAATAATCACAGGATAATTAAACTGATGATTCTGGCAGTGTTAGTGAAGTTAATGGGCAAATAAGTTTTGACAATGGCAGCAATAATTCCAGAATTAGTGATGACAAGATTGTTAGTTAGAACAGGGAAGAAGAAGAAACGGAGACATCACACAAGTTATGGAAGAATATGACGATTCCAAATTTATGTAAAAACTTAATAATACTGCTTTTTGATCTCATGTTCGAGAAACTGGAGCATATGAGTGAAATGTGGAACTATTTCCTAAGATAAAGCTTTTTGCTTGTAGCAGGCCTAAGAGGCATTTTATGTTGGTCTATGTGAATTATATTCTGTTGTGTTATAAACATGACCATTTGTGTCAAAACAGTCTCATTTATTTGGTGTGTGTTACAATTGCTGCAATATTAGAAAGACATATTTTGTTTTATCTAGCAGACAGTGACAAAATAGACATAATCAGATTGAGAAACCACACCAGTCTTGGATACTATTTGTTTTAACAGCTTTTGCAGTGTTAGACGTCATTTCAATTTGTCATGTAGCAAAATGCTTGATGAACTTTGATGAGGTAATAGATTCTTTCAAAGAAAGGAAAGCATGCCATTTAAAGCTGTAGAGAGAAAAAAATGATAGGAGCTAAGGATTGAAGAAATGTGTACTGTCTTGCTTGTCTTTATTGGTTAAATGTATCTTATATTTAACTTTATGTCACACAAAACAGCAAGTTATTAGCTAATAGGCAATAAAGAGTGCAAATTACCTAAAGAGTTCTTGTTCTTCCAAATACAAATAATCCCGTGAAGAGGTGTGGCACTACACTTTTGGCACACTTAAGACCAAATAACATGTCTTACATTTCCTTGAACACATGTTTTATTTATCAGACTCTTCAGAAAGATGTGCGTTACAAAATGGACATATTTTTGAAAATGCAATTTTTTTAAAAAATTTTGGCATCTTACCTCAAACGCTCAAGGGGGGAAGGGCAGAAGGGGGGGGGGGCTCTATCTAGTGTTGCCCGGTTTGGAAATATCATAGATCCAGGGCTGGCGTGCAAAGCAGTCTGAGTTATAGTGGGGAAGTGTGTATTCTCCAGATGACCCGTATTTACATTTAATGATTTTGCTGTTTCCTCTTCATTTACTGCTCTCATATCAAATGAGAACAAAACAGATTTCTGTGGCCAGGAGCTATCAAGTGAATTAAAATACATTCATGTAACTATGGGAAGCTAAAATATGTTATTAGTTTCAGATTTTATTTTATTTCCACCTTTCTGACAGTCAATCATTAATCGCCTTGCAGACCAATGAAGTTATTTTTGTTGGTTTACTAAAGAAATTTGGCTTTTATTAATCTTTTCCACTGAGGCAGTCAATGTATTTGAAACGGAGTGTTTAATTCCACACTTTTGGCTAGTTTCAACTGTTCCACTGCGTTTCAAGTGCACATTTTCATCTTCTAGCATGTATGGCATTATGCCATAATGAAGAAACAAACATGAATTAATACAGTACTGATACTCCTAGAAAATTTACATTCCGAAAACAACGGTGAAAAGCTTAATATCAGGTTGAGGCCTATTTCATTGGGAATCTGGACATAATAATGTGCACTTTAAGTATGCACTTTAAATGCGCACATTTTAGTATGGTTCACGAAATTCCAATGGTCTTGAAGTGTCCTCTGATGTCGTTTTTTCTTTTATGACATAATTTAAGATCTTTTAATGTGTTACATGCAAGAACATACAGGCTTCCTGCATCACCATAGCTGTGCAAGTGCAGTGGTGCCTGTTATCTGGAACTCTATGGCAACTGCTCAAACAAACCTGTTTCTAACAGGTTGTGGGAAAATATTGTGAATGGTGGTTTGAAAAGCATTACTGTCAAAGTAAATTTCCTTTTACACAAGTTGAACTATGTGCGAGAATGTACATTGAATTTCTTAAATCACAGAGCATTTGACTCCCATTTAAAAATCAACTCTTTGATGACTAGCCATTTAGAATAATTTCAAGCTCAGAATATCAGACATTTATGTTGAACAATGGAAAATCCAGGATGGAATGTAACAATATTAGAGAAGGAAAGTTGCTACTCACCATGTAGCAGAGATGCTGAGTCGCAATAGGCACAACAAAAAGATTCACACAATTATAGCTTTCGGCCATTAAGGCCTTTGTCAGCAATACACACACACGCGCACGCACAAATGCAAACGCAACTTGCACACACGTATGAAGTCTGAGATAACTGAGACCACACTGCGAGCAGCAGCACCAGTTCATGATGGGAGCGGCGACTAGGTGGGGGTAAGGTGGAGGCTGGGGCGGGGAGAGGGAGGGATAGTATGGTGGGGGTGGCGGACAGTGAAGTGCTGCAGTTTAGACAGAGGGCTGAAGCGGAAAGGAGAGAAATTAAAAGACTGGCTGTGGCGGTGAAATGACAGCTGTGTAGTGCTGGAATGGGAACAGGGAAGGAGCTGGATGGGTGAGGACAGTGGCTAATGAAGGTTGAGACCAGGATGGTTACGGGAACATAGGATATATTGCAGGGAAAGTTCCCACCTGCGCAATTAAGAAAAGCTGGTGTTGGTAGGAAGGATCCGTAGGGCACAGGCTGTGAAGCAGTCATTGGGATGAGGGATATCATGTTTGGCAGCGTGTTCAGCAACAGGGTGGTCCACTTGTTTATTGACCACAGTTTGTCGGTGACCATTCATCGGGACGGATAGCTTGTTGGTTGTCATGACTACATAGAATGCAGCACAGTGGTTGCAGATTAGCTTCTAAATCTCTGGGTGCCACCCCTCCTTCCACAATTACCTCCACCTGTTCAGATTCCGCCAATCCTTAGCCCTCACCATCATAGTCCTACAAAACCATATCAACCACACCCGATGCTCCTTGCAGTACCTTCTCTCCATCCGCAAATTTCTCCTGCTATGTAACCCCAAATTTTTGGAACCCATAACACACATTGAAACTCAGGAACTTGAGCAACATGCACAATGCCACCTCAAAAAGCTCTCCATCCTTCTCACTTCCTATTCCTACCTCAGAGTGCCACTGTCCACCACCTTTACAACAACCTCCAAACCTCCCCCACGTCCCCTCATAGCTGACAAACCCTGTCTCACAGACCTACTACACTTACCCCACCCTCCAAACTCCCTCCCACCACCACACAGAACCCAGAACCTAAACAGACCCGCAACGGCAGTCATGAACCTTTCCTCCAGAAGCCTTAGTCCCACAGAAGTATCAGTCCTTTCCAAAGGCCTCACCTTTTGCCTCACTCCCAAATTCAATCATGCAGTACTTGTTGAAGACCTTTTCTCCTTCTCCCAGTCCCTACCGTGGAAACACTTTTTCGCCACAAACCCGACCAGCCGGACTCAACCAAAGACCAATATTGAACCTTGCCTAACTAAGTTCACTCCTCTATCCAACTATGATCCACTCCCACTGCCTCCAACCCCCCCCCCCTCCCCCTGTTAACTTTCCAGAGTTTCTTAACATCAAACCTTGCCTCACCATCATTCCCCAAATCCCTCAAAATGCAAACTAACCTTACATCCGCAGAAAGAACTGCGGTCTACCATCTAAAAACTGATCCCGACCTTATAATCCTACCTGCAGACAAAGGCTTCACCACTGTTGTTTTGAACCGCAAGGATTACCTGGTGGTAGGACTCTGTCAGCTGTCATATACTTCCACCTACTTCCCAGTAATCCAGCAGGATCTAGTCATTACTCAAATCCTTAGGCATCGAAAAAAGCATGCGAAGTTCAGAAGAACACGAATTCCCGAAGATTGGCTAAAATTTACAGACTCGCAAAATTTGGCACGGACTTCAATGCGAGATGCCTTTAATAGGTTCCACAACGAAACATTGTCTCGAAATTTGGTAGAAAATCCAAAGAAATTCTGGTTGTATGTAAAGTACACAAGCGGCAAGACGCAGTCAATACCTTCGCTGCGCAGTGCCGATGGTACTGTTACCGCCGAGTTATTGAACGTAGTTTTCCGAAATTCCTTCACCAGGGAAGACGAATGGAATATTCCAGAATTTGAAACACGAACAGCTGCTAGCATGAGTTTCTTAGAAGTAGATACCTTAGGGGTTGCGAAGCAACTCAAATCGCTTGATACAGGCAAGTCTGCAGGTCGAGATTGTATACCGATTAGGTTCCTTTCAGATTACGCTGATACAATAGCTCCCTACTTAGCAGTCATATACAACTGCTTGCTCACTGATAGATCTGTACCTACAGATTGGAAAATTGCGCAGGTCGCACCAGTGTTTAAGAAGGGTAGTAGGAATAATCCATCGAACTACAGACGAACAATCATTGACGTTGGTTTGCAGTAGGGTTTTGGAGCATATACTGTATTCAGACATTATGAATCACCTCGAAGGGAACGATCTATTGATATGCAATCAGCATGGTTTCACAAAACATAGTTCTTGTGCAACGCAGCTAGCTCTTTATTCACACGAAGTAATGGCCACTATCGACAGGGGATCTCAAGTTGATTCCGTATTTCTAGATTTCCGGAAAGCTTTTGACACCGTTCCTCACAAGCGACTTCTAATCAAGCTGCGGGCCTATGGGGTATCGTCTCAGTTGTGCGACTGGATTCGTGATTTCCTGTCAGGAAGGTCGCAGTTCGTAGTAATAGATGGCAAATCATCGAGTAAAACTGAAGTGATATCAGCTGTTCCTGATCTATATAAATGAACTGGGTGACAATCTGAGCAGTTCTCTTAGGTTGTTCGCAGATGATGCTGTAATTTACCGTCTAGTAAGGTCATCCGAAGACCAGTATCGGTTGCAAAGTGATTTAGAAAAGATTGCTGTAAGTCCACTAAAGCGATAGCTTACACTACACTCATTCGTCCTCTGTTAGAATATTGCTGCGCGGTGTGGGATCCTTACCAGGTGGGATTGACGGAGGACATCGAAAGGGTGCAAAAAAGGGCAGCTCGTTTTGTATTATCACGTAATAGGGGAGAGAGTGTGGCAGATATGATACGCGAGTTGGGATGGAAGTCATTAAAGCAAAGACGTTTTTCTTCACGGTGAGATCTATTTACGAAATTTCAGTCACCAACTTTCTCTTCCGAATGCGAAAATATTTTGTTGAGCCCTACCTACATAGGTAGGAATGATCATCAAAATAAAATAAGAGAAATCAGAGCTGAACAGAAAGGTTTAGGAATGGTAGTGAGATAATATGATTGTGGTTCGATGAACCCTCTGCCAAGCACTTAAATGTGAATTGCAAAGTAATCATGTAGATGTAGATGTAGATGTCCATAAACCCAACCACCCAGGACTACCCATTGTGGCCGGTTACTGTGCCCCAACTGAGAGAATCTCTGCTCGTAGACCAGTACCTTCAACCTATTATCTGGAACCTATCCTCCTATATAAAAGATACCAACAATTTCCTCCACCAACTTTCCACAGTTCCTGTCCCTTTACCACACGGAGCGCTGATTGTCACTATTGATGCCACCTCCCTGTACACTAATATTCCTAATGCCCGTGGCCTTACTGCTATAGAACTCTACCTTTCCAGACACTCTATGGATTCCAAACCAACAACCTCCTTCCTAGTCGCAATGACCAATTATATCCTCACCCACAATTACTTCTCCTTTGAAGGCATTACCTACAAACAAATCCAGGGTACGGCTATGGACACCCGCATGGCACCATCCTATACCAACCTATTCAGGGGCCATCTAGAGGAATCCTTCCTAAAAACCCAGAGTCCTAAACCCCTCACCTGGTTTAGATTCACTGATGACATCCTTGCTATCTGGGTTGAAGGTGAGGACACCCTATCCAGAACCTCAACAACTTCTCCCCCATTTGCTTCACCTGGTCCTACTCAACCCAACAAGCCACCTTCCTAGCTGTTGACCTCCACCTCTGAGATGGCTACATCAGTACCTCTGTCCATATCAAACCTATTAACCACCAGCAATACCTGCACTTCGGCAGCTGCCACCCATTCCATACCAAGAAGTCCCTTCCGTACAGCCTAGCCACCCGTGGTCAACGCATCTGCAGTGACAAGCAGTCCCTCTCAAAATATACCGAGGGTCTCAGTGAAGCCTTCACTGAAGCTAATTATCTTCCCAATCTTGCACAAAAACAAATCTCCCTTGCCTCATCTTTCCAGTCTCCCACCAACTCCCAAAGTCGCACAGTCCGGCCACAGAAGAGCATTCCCCTCGTAACTCAGTACCATCCGTGACTGGAGCAACTGAATTACATTCTCTGCCAGGATTTCGATTACCTCTCTTCGTGCCCTAAAATGAGAAATGTCCTGCCCATTATCCTTCCCACCCCTCCTACAGTGGTATTCCGCCGTCCACCAAACCTTTACAATATACTTGTCCATCCTTACACAACCCCTGATCCCAATCCCTTACATCATGGCTCATACCCCTGTAATAGACCTAGATGCAAGACCTGTCCCATATATCCTCTTACGACCACCTACTCCAGTCCGGTCACTAACATCACCTATCCCATCAAAGGCAGGGCTACCTGTGAAACCAGTCATGTGATTTACAAGCTAAGCTGCAACCACTGTGCTGCATTCTATGTAGGCATGACAACCAACAAGCTGTCTGTCCGCATGAATGGCCACCGACAAACTGTGGCCAAAAAACAAGTGGACCACCCTGTTGCTGAACACGCTGCCAAACATGATACCCCTGATCTCAGTGACTGCTTCACAGCCTGTTCCATATGGATCTTTCCCACCAACACCAGCTTTTCTGAATTACGCAGGTGGGAACTTTCCCTGCAATACATCCTACGTTCCCGTAACCCTCCTGGCCTCAACCTTCGTTAGTCACTGTCCTCACCCATCCAGCCCCCTCCCTGTTCCCATTCCAGCACACACAGCCATCATTTCACCGCCACACCCAGTCTTTTAATTTCTTTTTATTTCTCTCCATTCCAACACTTCCTCCCTCCCCCCCACCCCTCCTCACCTTCTCTTCAACCCCTCCGTCTAAACTGCAACACTTCCCGTCTGCCACCCCCACCATACTATCCCTCCCTTCCCCGCCCCAGCCTCCTCCTTACCCCCACCCAGTCGCCGCTCCCGTCATGAACTGGTGCTGCTGCTTGCAGTGTGGTTTCAGTTATCTCAGACTGCGGACGTGTGTGCAAGTTGCATTTGTGTGTGTGTGTGTGTGTGTGTGTGTGTGTGTGTGTGTCTATATATTGCCGACAAAGGCCTTAATGGCCAAAAGTTATAATTGTGTGAATCTTTTTGTTGTGCCTATCGCGACTCAGCATCTCTGCTATATGGTGAGTAGCAACTTTCCTTGTGAGACATTTATGTTGTTGTTATGAGCAAATTGATGTAGTGCTACAGGAAGCCATCTCTCCTCTGTGGTAGCTAATTTATTTGTGGAAAACTTCGAGGACAAGTCACTGAACTTGGCTAAAAATTTTACTGGTTCATTTCTGTTATATATCTTAAAATGTAACACACACAAAAAAGATCAGCTTTATACGTGAAAGCTTAGCTTCCGTTGTAGCTTATTAACCTTAGAGTCCAATATGATTTGTGAAAGCTTTGCTTTTCTTATAGCAACGGTATGTATATTAATTTAAAACATTAACTTTTCCTGTTTGTGTGTTCGCGCTACGTAACAGCGATGTTGCTATTGGCTGACTACATTAAGTGTCCTAGGTTCTGAATATTCGCCGTCATCTGCTGGCGAGATCATGTGACATAAGCTATGACTGGCTTACCAAAGCGCATCGCAATCTCGATTTTGATGGTTCGGAAAGTAACGTGTAGTGTTTGTTGAAATTCGAATTTATACATTCATAATACAAAAATATTGAGTGTACATGTTGCTGCACATAAAAGATCTTTCCAAAAGGAGAAATATTTTCACCTGGGTAATTCGGGAAAAATCCAGGAATTTGTTTTCCTTGTCCACGTATACACCCCCACTAGAGACTGAAAGTGACAACAGTTTGTCAGTTGATCAACAAGTGCTTGCCAGCAGTACGCAATAAATACATCAACTGTGCTCCAGCCAGCGCCTCCAATATTTACGTTCATAGGAAACTTGTGAAATACATGGTTAGACCTCATAGCTACACAGAAAGTAAAAAATGACTTCAAGTTTCAGAATATTTTAGTCAAAGAACAGTGCACGAGTACACTCGGGATTTTATTATTGGTGATCTTCAAAATTTTATAACTCATTATTTTGAGCTTTAAAAGCTGTCTTTATATGTCTGTGTGTAATGTCATTCATTATAGGATGTTTTTCAGTAATAAAAGAATATATTATTTTTTGGTACATAATTCAGGAAAAAAAATTAAGTTAAGTGGTTAAGGCACACTTGATGGATTTGGATACAACCTTGTTTTCGGAGATTACGTTCTCATGTACATAATGCATTCTGTATGGAGAGAAAGTTATTTAAACTTGACAGTGTATATTGCAATGTAATGAGAAGTAACCACAAAATGTTAGAAACTGTTATCAGCACTGCCGAGCTGTAACATTCCCAAACCTTAACCAAGCAGAACACGTACAGATAGGGACAATAAAAATTATTTTACTTTATTGCCAGTTTAGGTGTTACTTTTTGCCTGTTTTGTTGTTATTTTTGCTAATATTGCGCCTTTTGTAATATCCAGGGGCCAATCGTAAATCACAATGACTTCAGTATAATTGTCCTTGAATAAAAGTGTCATTTCTGTTCCTCTCGTTGCATATTAATTTCAGTTATCTTCTATAGTATACTGTATCAGTCCTTTCTGTGTAGTAATTACTTGGTAACATCTTGATCACTAAATACTGTATTTACAATGTTTTTCGAGTATTCATCATCAGATAACTGTGATAATATTTACACAAAAGGCAAATTAGAAGAGCTTATATATAAATGTTACAAAACCAATATATCAGGAACAGAAATATGTATTGAGCACAAGAACTTACAGTAAACTTAGGAAATCTCATACAAGTGAGCAGACAAGAACGATGTACCATCTCATGTGCAATGGCCATTAGGTGTATTTGCAAATGAAGTGATTCTGAGATTCACATTCTAGACTGAAGGCAGCAGACTCAAGGGCTTTATTATTTCATCTTGGTGCCAGATGATGTTCATCTCAAAGATCAAAATATATCAGGACATAGCATTTATAATACATAATCATAAATATCCCTCACCACATTACCTCTGTTTTTTATAGTAAGAGTCATATCGTCAATGAAAAAATAACACATTGAATACATTATGGGTAAAACCTGTTGAGGGACAAATACAAGGAATATACAACGTACTAGGCACAATGTCCAAATATTCCATCGAGAAAGAGAAATATTTTCCAACTGTGTTAGAGTGTACTGGGGATGCGTAGAGATACCGGGAGGAGTGGGGGACTGTATTAGGGTAGGGGGCAGATGAGACAATTGCTGAATTAGTTGTAATTAGTTGAGGGTGGTGGGAGGATAACAGGAGGAGGAGAGTAGGAAAAGATGCAAGGGAGAGTGGGGGAGGAGGGAGTGGAGAACTGAGGAACTGGAGGGAAGAGTAGCATGAAGGAACGAAGAGAACAAAGGAAGAAGGAAGGTGGCAGAGGAATGTTACTCCAGTGGTATATTTTCACTAAATTTTATATGATAAACAAAATGATATTTAAAATTACATTATAACAGAAATAACATTTTCCTCCAGTACATTATTCTCTTTTAAAGTCGACCATTAAGCTGAAACCTCATGAATAGGTTTACAAGTGTAACAGTGTCATTAGAGCATATTACTGGAAGTGGGTGGGAAGGGGGGAGAGGAGGAATGGAATATTTGGACATTGTGCCTAGTGTGCTGTGCATTCTTTGTGTATGTTCCGATACAGTTTTTACTCATAATGTATTCTACGTTTTATTTTTTCATTGACAGTATGACACTTACTGTAAAAAACAGATGTAATGTGGTAAGGGACATTTACAGTATTTTGTATATTATAAATGCTATGTCCTTTTTTTTTTTGAGAGCAATGCCATCTGGCGCCAAGTTGAAATGATACGGTCCTTGAGTCTGCTGCCTTCAGTCTGTTTTGCAAATCCACCTAATAGTAATTGCAATGAGGTTTTACATTTTTTTTGTGTTGGTCACTTGTATGAGCTTTCCTAAGCATATTGTAAGTACTTGCACTCAGTGTGTACTTTTGTTCCTGATGTTGCATTGATTTATGTGTAAGCTTTTCTAATTTGTGATATGAATATAATAGAGCAGGGCTTAACAACTGGCCGGTTTTGAGTGCGAGTACTCGCGTCTGCTCATGCACGTGCTCGCGAGCAGCTGCAAGGTCGCGGAGCAGGGAGGGAGGGGAAATGCGCGCGCATGTTTGAATAGGGCCGCAGCGTGCCTATTGAATTCGCGCCGACTGTGTAACGTTTAAAGTACTACGATCAGCTCTTAACAGTCACTTCGCTGGTTAAGAATCATGTGAAGTTGCCGTTGCGTAACCCCAACCATGCTTTCGCAGTTCAACCCCAATTGGGGGGAATTGTATCTGTTTACAGAAAAAGATGGTGTTGCAAAATGTTTAGTATGTCACAAAACGCTGAATTCTTTTACGAAATTTAATTTGCAGCAACATTATATGTCGTACCACGCGAAAGACTACGGACGTGGAAAATGTGATTGACCAGATCGTGCACAGGAAGTTATTAAACTTAAAAGGAAGCTATCCGAAGAAGATCTGGATGACGAAGAAAAATCAACTGAGGCAGCTCTCAGAGTGGGTTACAAAATTGCTTTGCTTTTAGCAAAATCCCTGCGCCCCTTAACTGATGGCGATTTAATAAAGGAATGTTTGGTAGTTGCAGCGGAACATTTGTGTCCATCTCAAGTTGAACAGTTTCGGATTGTGCCATTATCTAACATGACCATTATGCGTCGCATACAGGACATGGCAGACGACGTCCAGAGCCAGCTTGCAAATATCTGTAAAGATTTTATGGCGTATTCTCTAGCTCTGGACGAAAGTGTTGATATCACTGGAACAGCGCAGCTTGCCATATTTATTAGAGGTTTTAATAGAGATCTTCAGGTGAGGGAGGAGCTCCTCGATGTAGTAGCCATGAAGAACACTACAACCGGAGGTGATATTTTAAGTAGTGTTGAAGAAAGTGTTGAAAATATAGGATTGTCGTGGAATTCTTTAGTTTCAGTGTCTACAGATGGTAGAGGCATACACTAAGCTAATAAAATTATGTGGCACGTGTACATTCTCCTTTATTTGTTTCATTTGTCGCAGTAATAATTCGTGAGTGATATCCCTGCAGGTGGCCGCGGATTTACATCGACTGGCTGCAGCTGTTGTGTACCCCACGTGACTCTCCCCACTCTCCGCTCTGGTCCGGTAGTGGGGGTAGCGTGCTCGCGCTGCTCCGTGCTCGCGCCTTGCTGCTCACAGCTTGCTCCGCGAGCACGTATGTTGTGAAGCCCTGTAATAGAGGGAAACATTCCACGTGGGAAAAATATATCTAAAAACAAAGATGATCTGACTTACCGAACGAAAGTGCTGGCAGGTCGATAGACACACAAACAAACGCAAACATACACACGAAATTCAAGCTTTCGCAAAAACTGTTGCTTCATCAGGAAAGAGGGAAGGAGAGGGAAAGACGAAAGGATGTGGGTTTTAAGGGAGAGGGTAAGGAGTCATTCCAATCCCGGGAGCGGAAAGACTTACCTTGGGGGAAAAAAGGACAGGTATTCACTCGCACACAGACACAAGCAGACATTTGTAAATGTCGGTAAGTCACATCATCTTTGTTTTTAGATATATTTTTCCCACATGGAATGTTTCCCTCTATTATATTCGTATCATTAATTTGAACCCAACAATTACGTTTGTTATTGTCACTGTTGCATTTCGAAATCTTTCCTGTCATCTTATTTTCTCTTTCTGTTTTTGCAAGTAGTTTCACTTTGTATTCAGCTTCTCCTCCTTACTGAATCTACCATACAATTTTATCCCGCCTAATATACTCAATAATACGCAACTCACTTCCAAACCATAACCAAAAAATTTTTTTCCACTTTCAACAATACCGCTGCTACAAAATCCACCGTTTCCAGTTCACAAACAGTTCCTTTCAGCTATTAAACAGCCATTTCGGCTAGTTCTAATAACGTTCGCTTTTTTTTTTTTTTTCGCTTTTTTTCCATTTCCGTTTTTCCCACATCACTGATCTTTTTTAGCCGCTTCCCACAGGTTTTAACGTCATTATTTCTTCGTCAGACAATTGTTAGCCTCATTTTCACAATCTGCCACCACTAAACCATTCCTTTTAAGGCCTTTACAAATGTCTGCTTGTGTCTGTGTATGTGCGGATGGATGTGTGTGTGTGTGTGTGTGTGTGTGTGTGTGTGTGTGTGTGTGTGTGTGTGTGTATACCTGTCCTTTTTTCCCCCAAGGTAAGTCTTTCCGCTCCCGGGATTGGAATGACTCCTTACCCTCTCCGTTAAAACCCACATCCTTTCGTCTTTCCCTCTCCTTCCCTCTTTCCTGATGAAGCAACAGTTTGTTGTGAAAGCTTGAATTTCGTGTGTATGTTTGCATTTGTTTGTGTGTCTATCGACCTGCCAGCACTTTCGTTCGGTAAGTCACATCATCTTTTCTAATTTGTCTTTAATGTAAATTTTGCCACAATTATCTGATGATGACTACTCGAAACACATCATAAATGAAATATTTAATGCTCAAGACATTTCCAAGTCTGAATGGCTGCATACCTTACATATGGATAACTTCATCAGTCAGAAGAAAATCCTTTCTATGTTTATTCCAAGATTCATTGAGTTATGTTACTTGGCAGTGACACATCATGCGAAAGTTACTTTGTTCCTTAAGTATTGCACACCAGTGTTTGATTAAGCATAGAGTGTAAAGAATATAAATTGTGCAGTACAAGAAACTGTTATCCTATATGTAGAACATTTGGTAAGAACTATAAGGCAGTTAGAAAGAGCAATACACTTATAATTAATGATTTTCATGGAACACTGAAAATGTACATAATTTATTTTTCACAAAAGTAGTTGTAAAATGGAAACAAGTTGGCTTCAAACATCAGAAGCACAGACAATAAGTCTTTTAGTTAATGTCATCAGTTTTTATTACATTAGTTTTGCAAATAATTTAAACTCAAAAAAGTACTGTGTAACATGAATAAAATTATTTTGCTTCCCCATAATTTATGTATTGGAAACTCTAAATTCACTGATTATCTGCTTACTATAACCTTTGAATACACTAATTTACTATCAGTACACTCCTAAATACTTTTTTGACATTGCTCACATACATTCCTAAACACTTTTTAACATTGCTTTGTGAGCAGGATATACTCTTAGTTACAGTTATGGTTCAGTACTTTTGTTTTTGGGCAAATAATGTAGTTATCATGCTTTTCAAGTGCTAAGTTTTTTAATTTGTATAACACACTTTTGTATTACTAATCTTATGCTTGCTTCCCAGCTAAGCTCCTTTTCCTGGTATATTTTATCTCATAAGACATCTGTTAGGTCTTTTTCCTAACAAAACTTCATACCATAAAAATTCTGCATGTGGCTTGTCTTGTTAGTTACAAGTATATCCTTAAATTCTAGCAAGTGCTGCACAAGGAAATGAACTCTCCACAATACTAAATCCTACATCTCCTCTCAAACTCCCTCTTTATCCTTCCAACAGGAATGGTGCATGGATTATACCCAAGATATATAACTTTTCTTTTTAAGTATATTTTCTACTGAAGCGTTCTTGTAGTATTGTTGTTGTTGTGGTCTTCAGTCCTGAGACTGGTTTGATGCAGCTCTCCATGCTACTCTATCCTGTGCAAGCTTCTTCATCTCCCAGTACCTACTGCAACCTACATCCTTCTGAATCTGCTTGGTGTATTCATCTCTTGGTCTCGCTCTACGATTTTTACCCTCCACGCTGCCCTCCAATACTAAATTGGTGATCCCTTGATGCCTCAGAACATGTCCTACCAACCGATCCCTTCTTCTAGTCAAGTTGTGCCACAAACTTCTCTTCTCCCCAATCCTATTCAACACCTCCTCATTAGTTATGTGATCTACCCATCTAATCTTCAGCATTCTTCTGTAGCACCACATTTCGAAAGCTTCTATTCTCTTCTTGTCTAAACTATTTATCATCCATGTTTCACTTCCATACATGACTACACTCCATACAAATACTTTCAGAAACGACTTCCTAACACTTAAATCAATACTCAATGTTAACAAATTTCTCTTCTTCAGAAACACTTTTCTTGCCATTGCCAGTCTACATTTTATATCCTCTCTACTTCGACCATCATCAGTTATTTTTCTCCCCAAATAGCAAAACTACTTTACAACTTTAAGTGTCTCATTTCCTAATCTAATTCCCTCGGCATCACCCAACTTAATTCGACTACATTCCATTATCCTTGTTTTGCTTTTGTTGATGTTCATCTTATACCCTCCTTTCATAACACTGTCCATTCCGTTCAACTGCTCTTCCAAGTCCTTTGCTGTCTCTGACAGAATTACAATGTCATCGGCGAACCTCAAAGTTCTTATTTCTTCTCCATGGATTTTAATACCTACTCCGAATTTTTCTTTTGTTTCCTTCACTGCTTGCTCAATATACAGATTGAATAACATCGGGGAGAGGCTACAACCCTGTCTCACTCCCTTCCCAACCACTGCTTCCCTTTCATGCCCCTCAACTCTTATCACTGCCATTTGGTTTCTATACAAATTGTAAATAGCCTTTCGCTCCCAATATTTTACCCCTGCCACCTTCAGAATTTGAAAGAGAGTATTCCAGTCAACATTGTCAAAAGCTTTCTCTAAGTCTACAAATGCTAGAAACGAAGGTTTGCCTTTCCTTAATCTAGCTTCTAAGATAAGCTGTAGGGTCAGTATTGCCTCAGATGTTCCAATATTTCTACGGAATCCAAACTGTTCTTCCCCAAGGTCGGCTTCTACTAGTTTTTCCATTCGTCTGTAAAGAAAGTATTATGATATAAATATTTTTTATTAATGCATTACTATATTTTCCAAATATTATTATTTTCTTGTGCTTCACATGATTAATTTTGGCCAGTTGGCCATTAACTCAACATGAAATCGGACTTATGATACAGAGATTCTCGTCAGAGTACTGCACTCACAATATAATTGTATATGTAGCAAAACTGGTCATGTTTGAAGTATATAAGTACAAAATTTGTGATACAGGCTAAAATGATCGCTGCCACTTAGATAGACCTTATGCCTCATTTTCACAAATGTGGTATCCTGTTTTTAATGGGCATATGTTTTAGCTTCCAGTGAAATTCTTCAGCTTTTTACCATTGATTTTTCACGAGGTTTCTTTTAGGAGTACAAAAGCAGTTAAATCAAATGTTGTTTCCTCCACCAAGCTTGTGCTCCATATCTAATGACCTCTTCATTGACAGAATGTTCAGTCATATTCGTTCATCTTTCTTTCTTTTTAGGAGTAGAATCTTGTATAAGATAATGGCAGTGTTAATAAGTTAGGTAGGTATCAGTTTGCAACACTGATGACACCCATCTATCACTGTGTCTTCAGTTTGGCAGTGTAGCACTCAGTTTGTGTAAATCAATACATTGATGATGATGATGATGATGATTGAAGCAAACAGAAATTTCATAAAACTTGAATTGTACTTAATGGTACTGCTTTTGTCACTGAAAATTGGGTTGATACTATTAACCAAAATGTAATGAAGTGGCATTATCTCTCTGCCCAACATACCAACAATATACATGACAGACAGAGGATGGTGAGATTATCTCAAATTTTTAATGACCTACTAATCAGAATTTAAGACCAAGTTTGCAAGAATATTTATTTGAGAACAAGATCATAATAGTTCGTTTCATATGCCATCTTACCAACTCTGCTTTCACCCTGCACAGAATTATGATATAATTTTGTCACATTGTGAACGAGGATCACTGACTGTGCATGGCAGTAGGACCTTATGTTTAAGAGACAGAGATCTACTTTATTTGGTAAGCTGATACTAAGGAACAAATTGTGCTTTGCAGATTTGGTTAAGGATTCAGATACCATGTTTTGATTTGATTGAGACGTACATAATGGTTTTTGAACTTATGGTGTAGCATATCGGTGCATTGAAGTCATTTAGTAAATCTCGTGCTTTAGTTTTCAACTGACGTTTCTTATTGTTTCAAGTGAAATGTTTCAGTAAAATTTTCATTTAGTGTTTTAACTTTGTTGAGTTTTCCAGTGGCTGCTTGAATTTTTGGTTTTAGCTAATAATTTTGTGAAGTTTTGTTGGTATTGATATTAGCTGTGGTGTAGTAGTATTAATACAAGTAGTTGCTTTCTTAGTAGACAGAGAATTTCGAGACTGCTATTGTTAGTTCTATGTTAGTTCTATAAATAGTTATATTGGTGTAACTGATCTTAGGTAACGTAGACATATAGTTTTCTTTTTAGTAACTCTAAAATTTTACCATGAGTGAGAAGTGTGGGCTCGTCATAGGTTTGTGAGTAGTGGATTACGGTGTGGGATTTGTTCAAAGTATTTTCATTGGGGGGAATGTAGTGGGGAAGCCAGTGGGCATTCTAGTGATATCCTCTCCTGGGAATGCTTAATCTGTAGTAGAAATAAGTTGATAGAGGAGCAGGAGCATAAGACCTGTGCCCTTCAGGTGCAGTTACAATTCGCAAAGGAGGCACTAGTTGGGGTGGGGAGGGTGAAGGGTGGTGGGGAATGTGAACTGGCAGTTGGCCAAAAGGCAGCTAGGAGGAGGAGGAGGAGGAGGAGGAGGAGGAGGAGGAGGAGGTATTCAGACAGTTATACTTTGGGTATATGCAATAGATTTGACCAACTGTCAGAGTTGAGTGGAGAGGAGCCTCTTTTAGCTGTGGATATAGGGAAAATGCAGCAGTCCTCAGCAGTTAGGAGGCCTAGGTCAGTTGCAAAGTCTAACAGAAAGAAGAAGGTTCTGCTGTTAGGCAGTTCCCACGGCAGAGGTGTGGACCAGCAGTTGCAAGAAGTGTTGGGGAGTGAGTACCAGGTCACCAGCATTGTGAAGCCTAGTGCCGGGTTGGCTCAGGTGACTGGAAGCATAAGGGAGTTAAGTAGGAATTTTACAAATGAGCATCAGGTAGTTATAGTGGGTGGAGCAGGGAACAGTCTTGATAGGGACGAGGAATATGATGCTGGTGGTGACCTGGTAAACATAGCTACTCAAACTGGTGGCACTAATGGGCATTTCGTGCAATTGTTTCAGCGTCATGATCAGCCTCATCTTAATGTGGCTGTTAGGCATGTTAACATGGGGATGAAGAGGGCGCTGATGGCAGAGAGCATGGATCTCATTTCAGTGGTGCCAGTTGGGACTATCAGTAGATCAGCTTTCACTAGGCATGGCCTGCACCTCAATAGGTATGGGAAGGGGAGGCAAGCAAAGCTTATAGGTGACAGTGAGTGGGTGGTGGTGAGATCACTTGTGGAAAAATTCCTGTAATAGTTGGTGTTAGAGCTGCACCTCTTTTAGATTGAAGTCAGCTGATAGGTATATCTGCTTAAAGGCAGTCCCTCTAACGAAGGGCTCAGCTTGAGAGGATGTCATGTTTCCAAGTAGAGAAGGAATTAGCGTATTTCATCAAAATATAAGAGGTATTAGAGATAAAGTTAGTGAAGTGCTTATAGATGTTGACTGAAATTATTGGTATGTCGGAGTACCACTTAAATAATTTGACAATTCAGAGGCTTCCTTTACCAGGATACAGATTAGCTGGCTGTTTTTCAAGGAGTTCCTTGCAGGGTGGGGGAGTGGCTATGTATGTAAAAAAGCAGTATTCCATTTGAGTCCATAGACGTATCACGGCACTGCACTAAACAGATATTTGAATGTTGTGCAGGGGCAATTGTATTTAGTGAAACTAAACTTCTAATTGTTGTTGTTTATAGGTCCCCTAACTTTGACTTACAGCAATTATGCTCAAGCTAGAGAGGGCTCTAGATTCACTTTGTAGGAAGTACCAGAAATTAGTTACATGTAGTGACTTCAATATAAATTTTGAGTATGGTGGTGCAAGAAAAAGGATGTTGGTAGATCTAAATTCATATGATCTGATGCAGACTGTGTTTTTTCCAACTAGGGTGCAGGGGAACGGTAGCACAGACATAGACAATATTTTTATTCGTTCTTTCTGTTTAATATGGCCTTTCAGACCATGATGCACAAAAGGCTTTTGTACTCAAACAAATGTCACATGTAATTACAAACTATGTAGGAAAGTTAATCCAACAGCAATAGAGAGTTTTCTAAACCTTGTCAAGGAAGATTGGCAGGATGTTTATAGTGCCAATAACATAGATGATAAATATAATGCTTTCCTTAACACATTTCTCATGCTCTTTGAGAGTTGCTTTCCATTAGAACGTTCTAAACGGGGTACTACCAGTAATAGGCAGCCCGGTTGCCTGACTAGTGGGATTAGGATATCATATAGAACAAAGTGGGAATTATATCAAAATGTTAGCAGTAGAGGCCTGTGTCATAAATAAGAGAGAAGAGAGTCTAATACAAGCATGTGAAATGAAGTTCCTTAGGTCCGCTCTACAAAAAACTAGGAGAGACAGAGTCAGGAATGATTATATAAGGAGAGACCTGCAGGTGACATTGACTACAGAGGAGAGGATGAGTGCTTTGAGGTTGAACTGGTTCGGTCATATGAAGCAAATGCAACCGACTCGAACTCCACGCCAGTATTTGGAGATGGAGGTACCAGGAAGAAGAACAATTGGGCTGCCTAGAAAGATATGGACCGACCAGGTTAAGGAAGATCTCAAGAGGAGAACATGGGATGTAGTGGAGAGGGAAAAACTATACTAGGACAGAAACCAATTGAGACATATCGTTCACGAAGTCCCTACCCGGCTCGCTGGAAGGAAATCGTGATGATTATGTTAGAAGTAGTCACAATCGAGCTGCAGTAGTCCATTATAAACAGTATTGTAAGGTGCTTCAAAATGTTATTAGGAAGGCAAAGAGTATGTGGTATGTAAATAGAATAGCTAATTCATAGGATAAAATCAAAACCATATGGTCACTTGCGAAGGAAGTGACTGGGCAGCAGTACAAGGTTGACGATATAAAGTCAGTTCGTAGTAAAACTATTTCTGTTACTGATAAATCAGATATATTTACAGTATTTAATAATCATTTTGTGAGCATTGTATGTGAATTAAATAAAAATTTAGCTTCTACAGGGAATCCTATAACTCTCTTGGCAAATGCCTTTCTGAGATTGATCTCTGAAATACTCCTCTGTGACACAGACGAGAGAGAGATTGAGTCAGTTATTAAATCACTGAAGACGAAGGACTCTCATGGTTATGACGGAGTGCCTTGCAGAATATTAAAGTACTGTGCTGCACTGTTAACCCTGTATTTAGCAATATTTGTAATTTTTCCTTTAGGAATGATCAGTTTCCTGAACGATTAAAGTACTCAGTAGTAAAGCCGCTTTATAAAAAGGGAGAAAGGGATAATGTAGACAATTTTAGACCAATTTCTATGCCATCAGTGTTTGCTAAAGTTATTGAAAAGGCTGTGTATGTAAGGATAATTGATCATTTTATATCACACGTTTTGCTATCAAATGTACAGTTCGGCTTTAGAAGTCACTTAACAACTGAAAATGCTATATTCTCTTTTCTCTGTGAGGTACTGGATGAGTTAAACAAAAGGTTTCGAATGCTAGGCATATTTTTTGATTTAACTAAGGCGTTTGATTGTGTTGATCACAAAATATTGCTCCAGAAGTTGGACCATTACGGAGTATGAGGAGTAGCTCACAATTGGTTCACCCGTTACTTTAGCAACAGACAGCAAAAGAGAAAGGCTGTGATGTGGGGCCTGAATGGGGTACGGTCAAGTGGGGGGTGCCCTAGGGATCAGTGCTGGCACCACTCCTGTTCCTTATTTATACGGGGTGTTCAAAAAGTCTCTCCGCAGTGCCGTATGCCCCAGTGAGTGTACCGAAATGAAACTTGGTGAAATACAAGTTATTAATTTATTGAATATTCATTTTTACTTACCAATTTTCACATTAAATGTTGAAAGTGTCCCCCCTGTTGTTGAATACGCAATTCAATTCATCTAATCATGTTTCCAAACACAAGCTGTAACATTTCTTCCGTAACAGAAGCAGTGAAAGTGGATATTGCAGTTTTCAATTCATCGATGGATTTTGGACGGTTTTTATAGACAGCTGCTTTCACTGCACCCCAGAAGAAAAAGTCAGGTGGTGTTAGATCAGGCAATCGTGGAGGCCAAAGTCCCTGTGAAATTATGCAATCACCAAAAACATCAGCAAGCAGTGACATTGAAACACGAGCTGTATGCACGGTTGCACCATCTTGTTGAAAATAACTGTTCAGTATTTCACTTAACACAAGTTCTCCTGTGAATGGGTACAGAATATCCACTTGAAGGGAAGTAACCCAGGCAGGCAAACTATCATGTGGCACGCATAGCTAACAATCATATGGCACTGTGGAGAGACTTTTCGAACACTCCATTTAAATGATATGCCCTCTAGTATTATGGGTAGCTCTAAAATATTTCTGTTCGACTGATGATAATTAACCCACCCCTTGGTAGTAAAGGATGTTGTGTGCAACATTGGCTCTGTTTCAAATAGTGCAACCGAGCGAGGTGGCGCAGTGGTTAGCACACTGGACTCGCATTCGGGAGGACGACGGTTCAATCTCGTCTCCGGCCATCCTGATTTAGTTTTTCCGTGATTTCCCTAAATCCTTTCAGGCAAATGCCAGGATGGTTCCTTTGAAAGGGCACGGCCGATTTCCTTCCCGTGCTTCCCTAACCCGAGCTTGCCCTTCGTCTCTAATGACCTCGTTGTCGACGGGACGTTAAACACTAATCTCCTCTCCTCAAATAGTGCAGTTCATGACCTAAGCTCATGGATTGTAGAAAATGAACTAATGCTAAATCACAGTAAGACTCAGTTTTTACAGTTTCTAACACACAATTCAACAAAACCTGACGTTTTAATTTCACAGAATGGGCATATGATTAGTGAAACTGACCAGTTCAAATTTCTAGGTGTTCAGATAGATAGTAAACTGTCGTGTAAAGCCCACGTTCAGGATCTTGTTCAAAGACTCAGTAGTGCCATTTTTACTATTCAAATGGTATCTGAAGTGAGCAATCGTTCGACATGAAAATTAGTATTTTCATTTGCTTATGTTATATGGTATTATATTTTGGGGAACTGTTTCCATTCGAAAAGGATATTTTTGGCTCAGAAATGGGCGGTTCGGGCAATAAGTGGTGTGAGTTCACAAACTTCTTGTCACCCGTTGTTCACGAGTCTGGGTATTTTGACATTGGCGCCTCAATAAATATATTCCTTACTGTCATTTCTGGTTAATAATATTAGCTTATTCCCGAGAATAAGCAGCTTTCATTCAGTTAATACTCGGCAGAAATCAAACCTGCTTTTGGATCAGACTTCCTTAACTCTTGTGCAGAAAGGTGTGCAGTATACTGGTGCATCCATTTTCAATAAGCTATCACTCGAATTCAAAAATCTTAACAGCAATCCATGCGCTTTTAAATCTAAACTGACCACAGCTCATGGTCTCATGGTCGCGTTCTCGCTTCCCGAGCACTGGGTCCCGGGTTCAATTTCTGGTGGGGTCAGGGATTTTCACCTGCCTCGAGATGACTGGGTGTTTGTGTTGTCCTCATCATTTCATTATCATTCATGAATGTGTTGAAATTGGACTGAGCAAAGGTTGGGAATTTGTTGTTGTTGTTGTTGTGGTCTTCAGTCCTGAGACTGGTTTGATGCAGCATTCTTCTGTAGCACCACATTTCGAAAGCTTCTATTCTCTTCTTGTCCAAACTGGTTATCGTCCATGTTTCACTTCCATACATGGCTACACTCCATACAAATACTTTCAGGAACGTCTTCCTGACACTTAAATCTATACTCGATGTTAACAAATTTCTCTTCTTCAGAAACGATTTCCTTGCCATTGCCAGTCTACATTTTATATCCTCTCTACTTCGACCATCATCAGTTATTTTACTCCCTAAATAGCAAAACTCCTTTACTACTTTAAGTGTCTCATTTCCTAATCTAATCCCCTCAGCATCACCCGATTTAATTTGACTACATTCCATTATCCTCGTTTTTCTTTTGTTGATGTTCATCTTATATCCTCCTTTCAAGACACTGTCCATTCCATTCAACTGCTCTTCCAAGTCCTTTGCTGTCTCTGACAGAATTACAATGTCATCGGCGAACCTCAAAGTTTTTACTTCTTCTCCGTGGATTTTAATACCTACTCCAAATTTTTCTTTTGTTTCCTTTACTGCTTGCTCAATATACAGATTGAATAACATCGGGGAGAGGCTACAACCCTGTCTCACTCCTTTCCCAACCACTGCTTCCCTTTCATGCCCCTCGACTCTTATAACTGCCATCTGGTTTCTGTACAAATTGTAAATAGCCTTTCGCTCCTTGTATTTTACCCCTACCACCTTCAGAATTTGAAAGAGAGTATTCCAGTTAACGTTGTCAAAAGCTTTCTCTAAGTCTACAAATGCTAGAAACGTAGGTTTGCCTATTCTTAATCTTTCTTCTAAGATAAGTCGTAAGGTTAGTATTGCCTCACGTGTTCCAACATTTCTACGGAATCCAAACTGATCTTCCCCGAGGTCCGCTTCTACCAGTTTTTCCATTCGTCTGTAAAGAATTCGTGTTAGTATTTTGCAGCTGTGACTTATTAAACTGGGAATTTGTACGGGCACTGATAACCGCGCAGTTGAGCACTCCACAAACCAAACATCATCATCATCAAATCTAAAGTGAAGAGTTTCCTTATGGGTCACTCCTTCTATTCTGTCAAGGAGTTCCTTGAAAAAGTAAGCTGATTCTTGTTGTATTGTTGATTCCATTTACTTAAACTTATGGATTGACTTTTTTCGGGCTCATAAACATTCTCTTTATATCTGTTATTACTTTTATTCACAGTGGTAGTGCTTGAACAGGAAGAAATGGCATCACTATAATTTTGAGAGGAAAATAGAAGAACAACGTGTTGAACACACACCACTGCAGTGATAGAATAATGATGAATTTGTGTATAATTGCAGTTAACTTACCAACAACAAATAGCAAGGATGAGGAAGTAGTAGTAGTATATGAGCAAATTGATGACTTAATGAAACTGGTTAAAGAAAAGGACAATCTTATCATAATTGGTGATTTCAGTGCATCGATTGGTGAAGATAACAAAGGATTATGGAATGGCAAGTTCAACCTAGGAAAAATGAATGCTAGAGGAGAAAGGTTGCTAGATTTCTGTGAACAGTATGAGGTGATAGTCACCAACACGTGTTTTGAAATGCCCAAGAGAAAAAGACATGCATGGAAAAGTCCAGCAGATGGCAAAAGGTATCAGATAGATTATATCCTAGTCGAGAAGAAATTTATGAATCAAATAAAGTCTAGCTACTCATACCCTGGATATGATATAGACAGTGACCCATGTTCTAGTGATAGCAGACTATAGTAGCAGATTTAAGAAATATAAAAGAACTAACCAACACAGATGGTTTGTATAAAAACTTAATGAAAAGCAAGTAGCTGCGGACATGAAAGAATTGACCGACAACCTGATAGGTAACAGGAAAAGATGGGAAGGATTCAAAGAGACCGCAGAAGTAGCTGCTAAAGAACTAGTAGGATTAAGGAACTAGAGCCGAGGAAACCATGGATCACCAAGGAAATACTAGACCTTACTGAAGAACAAAACAGGCTGACGAAACAAGATTTCGATAAGTACAAAAGAGTAAAAAATGCAATTACACAGAAATGTAGATTTGAAAAAGAAAAGTGGATGCACGACAGAGATAAGGAAATTCAACAAGGTCTAAGTGGAGGTCAAATTGATAGAGCCTACGCTAAAATTAAATCAATGCAGATAAAGCCAAGAACAAAAACAAATATGGTCAAGAATAAACACTGTGACCTACTTTTCAAATTAGAGGATGTATGCGAAAGATGGAAAGAGTATATTGAGGAACTATATGAAGGAGAAGATATTGCTAATGAGGGGGAAATTCTGGAAGAAAAGAGCAGTGTGGATATCAACACTATAGGGCCACCTACATCTAAAGAGGAATTCAACAGTGCCTTTAATGACCTAAGTAATGGCAAAGCAACAGGCACAGACAACATCCCAGCAGAAATACTGAAGGAAATTGAAGAATCAACAAAAGATTAATTATACAAACTTATTAAAGAGTAACTATGAAGATGGAAAAGAACCACCTACAGATTTGCTTTACAGCGAAATAGTAATAATCCCAAAAAAAGGAAATGCTCTGGACTGTGAGAACTATAGAACTATCTCCTTACTATCCTACCCTTCCAAAATAATGTTAAACATATTTAAAAAAAATCGAATAAAAAAGAAAATTGAGGCAAACCTAGGACAAGACCAATTTGGTTTCAGATCCGGAAAAGGAACTAGAGAGGCAATACTAGCTCTGAGGATGGTATTAGAAAGACGAATTGAAGTTAATAGGAAAACCTATTTGACCTTTATAGATTTACAAAAAAGCATTTGACATGGTCAGTTGGAAATTGTTATTCCAAACAATGAGGGAAATAAATCTTGATTGGAGGGACAGAAGATTAATCTGGAACCTGTGTGAAAGGCAAGGAGCAGAGATAAAGTGAATGGTGTGAAGAAGAAAGAAAAAATAAGGAGGGGAGTAAGGCAAGGATGCCCATTATCACCATATTTGTTCAACTTATTTGTTGAAAAAGCCATTGAAAAATTGAAACGAATAACCAAAGGAATTAAAATTAATGGGGAACAAATACACTGTATCCTTTTTGCAGATGATATTTTATTACTTGCAGACTCGGTAAAGGAAATGGAGTTTATGTTGCTAAAATTTGCCAAAATCCTAAGAGAATTTAATTCAAAAATAAATAAGAAGAAAACAAAAACTATGGTAGTAGGGAAGACAAAAGAAAATGGTAAAGTTAATATTAAACTAGAAGATGATGTTCTAGAGCAGGTTGAGAACTTCTGTTATTTGGGGAGCACAATCACTGACGACAATAAATGTATCACAGATATAAAGAGAAGAATAGCCTTGGCAAAGCAAGCTTTCCAAAATAAAAGGAATTTACTAACAGACAATCATACAAGCCTAGAAAGTAGGAAAAAGTTTGCCAAAAGTTTTGTCTGGAGTGTCTTAACATACGGATGTGAACTGTGGACTCTGGGAAAGGCAAAGAGAAAGATACTGGAAGCAATGGAAATATGGATGTGGAGAAGAATGACGAAAACAAGCTATGTAGATAGAAAAAGTAATGAACAGGTCTTAAGAGAAGTGAATGAGAACAGAATGCTGCTAAATTATATAGAAAGGAGAAAATCAAAAAAGATAGGGCACATAATGAGAACAACCAGTTCCTAAAGAATATATTTGAAGGAAAAGTTTTAGGGAAAAACCAAGAGGCAGGCCAAGAGCAACATATTTCAATAACATCAAAGAAGATATGGGGATAAAATCGTATGAAGAATTGAAGAGGATGACAATGGAGAGAGGGATGTGGCGAAATTGACAAAGCAGAGCCAGTAGTTTATGATAATTACTTTCATGTTTTAATTTTATGTACTGACACATTCCATGACCTTGGAGATTTGCTCCTCAGTTTGGTCCAATGAATTTCATTGTGTAGCAAAGTTGCTTAGAAATTCTAAATTATCAGTGATTAAGTGCCAGACTACAGTTCCAGAGAACCACAGGTTCAATCCTCTGTCAGTCACAGGATTTTATTTGTCACTTTTTACTTCTTTCGTTTCTTCGAGTGATTGGTTAAAATAAAAACTGCTTTTTACAACATGGTTGAGGATCATAATAATCTCTGTGTGCCCCTATAACTGTCTGGGTAAGTGTTTTTGAAGGTCTGATTTTAATACAAGTTGTTGGTGAAGAAGGATACAACTTATTATGTTGTTTAGACTTGTATTTACTATTTGCCCTGTAACACAACCTAAGAGAAACTTTGCATTGACCATTGTCTTATGTATAATGCTGATGGATTAGAAATCTGCATAATTGTCTGTGAGATATAGAGTTTTAGCCATAGAGAGACAAAGAAGACTAATCAATATCAAAACAAAATTCAGTTGCTTATTGGTGAAATGCAGAAGACTTACACATTATAAGATGAAGACTATTATTATTATTATTATTAGTATTATTTATCAATATTATGAAAAGGATAGTTGCTGAGTAGCAATTGTCCTTTTGAAATGATAATTAAATGGACACCCTAGCTGCAAACAGGCGTTGATGTACTTCATTGGGGACATGTTGAAAATGTGTGCCCCGACCGGGACTCGATCCCGGGATCTCCTGCTTACATGGCAGACGCTCTATCCATCTGAGCCACTGCGGGCACAGAGGATAGTGTGTCTGCAGGGACTTATCCCTTGCACGCTCCCCGTGAGATCCACATTCCCAACATGTCCACACCACTACATTCGTAGTGCGCCTAATAGATGTTTTCAACATGTCCCTAATGAAGTACATCAACGCCTGTTTGCAGCTAGGGTGTCCATTTAATTATCATTTCATTTCTAAGAAAGCTCCATGGTCATCCACGGTAACTGTTCTTTCGGGAACAGATACTACGGTCATATATAGTTAAAATATGGCTTCCCGGCCATTGACCTTCTTGTGTGAATGCACACGCTATGCCCGAACTCGTACGGGACTTGGTAGATTAATCTGCCACGAGTAATGAGTATGATGGGCAAACATCTATTAGGCGCACTACGAATGTAGTGGTGTGGACATGTTGGGAATGTGGATCTCACGGGGAGCGTGCAAGGGATAAGTCCCTGCAGACGCACTATCCTCTGTGCCCGTGGTGGCTCAGATGGATAGAGCGTCTGCCATGTAAGCAGGAGATCCCGGGTTCGAGTCCCGGTCGGGGCACACATTTTCAACATGTCCCCAATGAAGTACATCAACGCCTGTTTGCAGCTAGGGTGGCCATTTAATTATCATTTCATTTCTAAGAAAGCTGCATGGTCTTCCACGGTAACTGTTCTTTCAGGAACAGATACTACGGTCATATATAATTGTCCTTTTCATAATATTGTTACATTCCATCCTAGATTTTCCATTGATTTATTATTATTTATGGAAGATGTATTCAGAAACATTTACATTCTTTACAGACGAATGGAAAAACTGGTAAAAGCTGACCTCAGGGAAGATCAGTTTGGATTCCGTAGAAATGTTGGAACACAAGAGGCAATACTGACCTTATGACTTAGAAGATCGATTAAAGAAAGGCAAACCTACATTTCTAGCATTTGTAGACGTAGAGAAAGCTTTTGACAATGTCAACTGGAATAACTCTCTTCCACATTCTGAAGGTGGCAGGGGTCAAATACAGGGAGCGAAAGGCTATTTACAATTTTTACAGAAACCAGGTGGCAATTATAAGAGTTGAGGGACTTTAAAGGGAAGCAGTGGTTGGGAAGGGAGTGAGAAAGGGCTGTAGCCTATCCCCAATGTTATTCAATCTCTATATTGAGCAAGCAGTAAAAGAAACAAAAGAAAATTTCAGAGTAGGAAAATCCATGGAAAAGAAATAAAAACTTTGAGGTTTGCCGACAACATTGTAATTCTGTCAGACGCAGCAAAGGATCTGGAGGAGCAGTTGAACGGAATGGACAGAGTCTTGAAAGGAGGATATAAGATGAACATAAACAAAAGCAAAATGAGCATAATGGAATGTTGTCGAATTAAATCAGGTGATGCTGAGGGAATTAGATTAGGAAATGAGACACTTAAATTAGTAGATGAGTTTTGCTATTTGGGGAGCAAAATAACTGATGATGGTCAAAGTAGAGAGGATATAAAATGTAGACTGGCAATGACAAGACAAGGAAATCGTTTCTGAAGAAGAGAAATTTGTTAACATCGGGTATAGATTTAACTGTCAGGAAGTCTTTTCTGAAAGTATTTGTATGGAGTATAGTCTTGTTTGGAAGTGAAACATGTATGATAAACATTGTAGACCAGAAGAGAATAGAAGCTTTCAAAATGTGGTGCTACAGAAGAATGCTGAAGATTAGATGGGTAGATCACGTAACGAATGAGGAGGCACTGAATAGAACTGGACAGAAGAGGACTTTGTGGCACAGTTTGACTAAAAGAAGGGATCGGTTGGTAGGAAACATTCTGAGGCGTCAAGGGCAGTGTGGAGGGTAAAAATCGTAGAGGGTGACCAATGCATGAATACACTAAACAGATCAGAAGGATGTAGGTTGCAGTAGTTACTCGGAGATGAAGAAGCTATCACAGGATAGAGTAGCATGGAGAGCTGCATCAAACCAGTCTCTGGACCGAAGACCACAACAACAACAACAACAACAACAACGTTTAGAAAATGTATTGCTCTTCTTGGGGTTAAAACATACAAAAACTGGAAAGAACCAAGTTTTGTTACAGGCAGCATTTCTAAATTTATTTGAGCAAAAGTGTGTAAGTCTGTTTAGAATACTTCAACCTTGAAATTTTTTCATTTGAGGTTATCATGCACAAATTTAAATAACCTTCAGGCCGTGGATGCGAGTGTCTCCCATTAACTTGTGGAAATTGGACTTATTTTTGTCTAACCATGCCAAGACCCCACTACCGTAATATAAGTATATATGCCCACTAGCTCCACAGATGATGAAAAGATTGAAAAAAAAAGTGTGATGAGGTAATAGAAGTTATTCAATATGACAAGGGAATTAAGAATTTAATTCGATAATAGGGAAAGGAAAGGAAGGGAAGGGAAAGTAGAAGGAAAACATGGACTGATTGTACCGATGCTAGTTGTATATATGGAATAGATTTGGAGATACTGGCATGTTACAGATAGATTACATAATGGTAAGACAGAGGTTTCATTACTGCAAAACATTTTCGGGAGCAGATGTAGACTGTTCATAATTATTTATTTATGAACTGTAGGTTAAAATTAAAGAAATCGCAGAAAGCTAGAAAATTAAGGAGGTGTTGAAAGGATAAAAGAGCCATAGGTTACTGAGAATCACAAGGGGGAGCATTTAGTGACAGCTGTTTTGAGTTGGTAGAAAGAAATATAAAAGAAAATGAATGGGTTGCTTTGATAGAAGAAATACTGAAGGCAGCGGAGGAACAAATAAGCAAAAAGACAGAGCCCAGTAGAAACCTTCGTTTGAATAAAAATATATTTAATTTAACTGATGAAATGAGAATATATAAAAAATGCAGGGAATGAATTGGGCGATAGAGAATACAGACATGAAAAATTGAGGTTAATGGAAAGAGGAAAATTGCAAATCAAAATTGGTAAGTGAGGGAATGCAGAGCCGCAGAAGCATTCATGACTGGGAACTGTGGATGCTATGGGTAGGGGGAAAAATAAACCTTTGGAGGAAAGAAAAGCAGTTGTATGAACATCTAAAGTTCAGATTGAAAGCCAGTGCTATGCAAAGAATGGAGGGATGAAATGTGGGAGGAGTATATAGAAGGGCTATATATGGCAAAGAAACTTTAAGACAGTATTATGAAAAAGGAAGAGGAAATGGAAGAAGAGGAGATGGGGGAGGCGATATTGTGGGAAGAATTTGAAAGGATACTGAAAGAAATAATTTGAAACAAGGCAGCTGCAATAGATGAGATTCCCTCGGTATTATTAAAGTCTGTGGCAAACCATCCATAACAAAACTGTTTCATCTGGTATGTAGGATATACGAGACACTTTATACCCCCTCAGACTTCCAGAAGTATATAACATAATATAAGGTAGGAACTGACAAGTTTGCCAGTTTAATAAATCATAGTCGCAAAATAATAACATGAATTATCTATAGAAGATTGGAGCAATTAATAGAAGCCAACCTATGAGAAGATTATTTGGTTCTGGAGAAAACATAAGAAGATGCAGTGTAATACTGACTTAGAAGTTACATTTAAAAAGGCAGACTTTCGTTTATGGAATTGATTTAAAAAAAAAAAAAATGTTGATAATGTTGACTGAAATACACTCATTGAAATTCTTGAGTTGTCATGGTTAAAATAAAGGGAGCAAATGAAAATCTACAACTTGTACAGTAACCAGACCGCAGTTAGAAACTTGAGGGATGTGAAAGGAAGGCAGTAGTTGAGGAGGGAATAAAACATGATTAATCATGTAAATACATTTCTCAGGTTACCAATTAACATTGCATTGAGTCCCACAGTATTTCATCAAAACAGTTGTTCAAGATCATATAGTGGTTACAGAAGTTATTGCTGCAAGATGTGACTGCTGATATTTTGATATTTGTGTGGTAGCATCCACATTTATTAGGGCTGCAGACAGGAATCTTGCATGCTTTGAAAAGCTCTTACAGTTGGATGAAAATAGCGCTTGTAGCAGCTCCTGCCAGGAGGCAAAGAGGGCCCTTTGGCACCTCCACATTGGACAATGCCTGTATTGCTAAGCATTGCTGTGGCTAAAAGCTGAATTAAAACTCTGTAATGTGCTTTGTGGGTCTGGTGCAGCACATTCCAGAGTTTTAATTTAACTTGCAGCTACAGCGATTCCCAGCAGCACAGACGTGGCCCACGTCATACATGTAGATGATCTCTCTTTAGCCCCCAGCAGGTGGCACTATGAGTACTATTTTCATGCAACATTAAAAGTTTTTCCACACATGCTTGATTCATGCTCATGGCTTCAAAAAATTTGATGCTTCCACATAGTTATCACCCGTCGCATCTTGTAGCAGTTACCTCTTTGACTACCTGAAAATGTCGAACTGTTGCAGGACCCTCCATAATGTTATCTGGTGGCAAACAAAAGAATTGTATTTCCAATATGACATCTGAGAAAGCCTGAAAATCCAAAATGGGGTGTATCCTATCCTCCCTGTTATTCAGTCTATACAGTGAGAAAACATTGAAGGAAACCTGGGAGAAATTTGGAAAAGGAAGAAATAACAACTCTAAGGTTTGCCGATGACTTTGCAAAGGAGTTGGACGAACAGCTGATGAAATGAATTGTGTTTTGAAAAGAGGTTATTATATGAACAGATACATAGTTAAAATGAAGGTAAAGGAATGTAGTCTAGTTAAATTAGGTGATACTGATAGAAGAAATGGGGCACTAAAGGTAGTAGAATGGTTCTGATGTTTGGGTCAGCAGAATAACTGACCTTGGCCGAAGTAAAAATAATGTAAAATGCACTCTTTCACTAACAAGAACAAATTTGAAAAAGGGAAAATTTTTAGTATCTAATATAAGTGCAAATGTTAAGATGTATTTTCTGTAAGTGCTTGATGGGAATGTGGCCTGGTATTGAAGTGAACGGCATACTATACTCATTACAGATAGAAAGAGAATATTTCTGAAAATGATGTCACAGAAAAGTTATGGAGATTAGATGGGTATGTCAGATAACTAATGAAGAGGTACAGAATCAAATTGGGGTAAAAGGAATTGGTCATAGCTTGACCAGAAGGCATGGGTTGGTGGTATACATTCTGAGACAGCAAGAAATAGTTAATCATTTTAACTGATTCAACTGTGTGCTCTTGGTGAAGCACGGTTTGTTGTGTTAACTAAATGAAACACTTTTTTGGCCTCGTTCCACAAACTTTATTATTACTGTACGACCAGTGTTTTGGGTGATAAGCCCAATCCCTAGTATGCAAAAATGGGCTTATATCTCGAAACCTAGGTAGCTAAGTAAAAATAAAGGTTCTGAAACTAGACTAAAAAGAAATTGTGTAGTTAATACAAAATTGTTATGGAGGGAAATGTTGGAGTGGTAAAAATTATAGCAAGAGATCTGCCTTGATTGCAGTAGTTATTTAGAGATAAGGAGACTTGCTAAAGATGAAGAGCTGAATCAAACCAGTTCTCAAGCTGAAGGCCAAACAACAAGAAGTGAATTATCTTTTGCGGTAATTTGTAGTACTTTGATGGCTTCATGGAAATAGCCACTACTGTTTGTGTTAAAGGTGTTGATCCATTAGTTAGTGGTTGAATAAAGGTGCTGTAATTGGACTAGAGTCCGCATCCTTAGGTGAGTGGTCAACGTTCCTGACAGCCATGTGCGGTTCAATTTCTGGTTGTCCAAGGATTTTTCCTTTATGGGAGGACTGCGCCAGGGTCCACTCAGCCTGGTGATGCGAGTTGAGGACATTCTTGAATGAGAAGGCTTGACAGCAGCTGATCCTACACCCATCTATACCGCATGCAGATTGGATTAGGCATATAGATACAGCAAATTTCAGTCAAAGGATAATGGCTTATGATATAATTTGGAAGAAAAGAGGGGTAAAGGAGAGCAATAATTTGCTAATGGACTGTAAAACTAATGGGATTGTGAATGAAAACAAACATGGGTGGCTGATCCGTGATTAAGCACTTTTGAAATTTGCTACTGGCTCTTCATTCAAGGCCCCAGCAGATTTACTAAGTGAAAAATTCCTTTTGAGTGCATGTGAGTTAATTTTGGTTTGATTAAGTCGTCGTACTGAGTGTCAGTGCTAAGAGGAAATGGATACACCTTCACCACAGTGTAACCCAGTCAGTCACAACAATGTTGCTCATTTTTGTTTTATTCTGTGACAGCAGCACTCCAAATGGACTGAAAGCTATACTTCTGAATATGATAATGGATGGGTGCAAATAGTATCATTTGTATTGATCTGTAACATAGTTTTTACAGTAAGGATCACATATAGTGCCACAGAAATTGTCACTATTGAAGAAATGATACATTTGTTTTTCTTTAACTTCTTAAGGACAGTTTATTTGCGATTCTCTTGTAATGTACAGTTCTTTGCCAAAGAATGTCGTTTTCTTTTACGTACAGAAATTGTTAGTAAACAGCAAAACACCTTACTTTTTGCAGGAAATCATAGATCTACTCAACAACATGAAGTTTTCTTCACTACACTTCCATTCAAATTAGTGAGTGTGGAATGTTGGAAATTGAAGTGGAATGTAATTCCCTGTACCTACAGTATGTAATGTACCAAATAAGCCACCACAACTGTAACCAAAGGGAAAATAATGCAGACATGATAATAAAACTTCATAAGCAATAAAACTGTTTCCCAACAAAGAAGAAAGCATGTCCATAATAGTAATTACATTTGCACCTTAAATGGCAAGACGCTTCAGCATATTCACTTTTTAAGCAAAAGTAACTGCATTTGGAAAAATATTCAAGTATTAGAAAGTCAAGTGAAATTTAAGAAAGTTCGAATTGTTGGAATCTCTACAAAATTGTTTTGTGTCGAGGAAAGTGCCTATCGCTGTAAGAACACGCAACAGAAATATAAACACCTTTGCTTGAAATATGTGTTCATATTCTCTTGCTTTCAGTGGAGTAATCTGCACTTTATATATGTATTTTAAAGTATTCGTTAAAGAATAAGTTGTAGCTTATGGCACTGAATCAGTGAGATTAAACTGTTTTCACTTCTATTTCATGACTATTCGCGTCTCTTGATAATTTACCAGTGGTTGGAATGCAAAACTCTAGTAACTATTTCATTAATTAAGTAGAAAATAATGAAAAACAAGCATTAATGTTATAAAATATGTGTATAAAAGTCATTCCCATATTTACAAGGAAAGCTCCCCATCGCACCCCCCTCAGATTTAGTGGTAAGGTGGCCTAATGGATTGCCTGTCAAAAACTGAACACAGATCAAGCATGAAAACAGGAAGAAGATATACTGAACTGTGAAAAAAGAAGCAAGATCAAAACTATGAACAGTCAAAGTGCAAGACGTGCATCATTGTGCGCATTTGACTAGCGATGGCATTGGGGTTGGTGTGGTCATGGTGTTCGACTGTGAAGGGGGAGAGCCATGTTCAGATCTCCCTCATTCCCAATATTTTTTTCCCCCCACAAAGTTATGACCAGTCTGTCCAGTCATTGATGTGTGTGTTCACTGTATCTAAATTTGTGTCCGTGTCACGGTGTAAAGTTTGTTTACAACAGCAAGGTGTAAGGAAGGGACCTCCAGACTTATGTACCTCCTACTTGTTGTACACAAGTACCACATGTTATCACTCTTGTAGTTCATTTTGGGAGGTTTGACTCCTGAATTCCTTTCTTGTTACATAGTTCACATCTGCTTATTTGCTGTTTTCATTTCTGTGAGAGGTCTATGTGGCATCTTGCTTGACATCACTATTCATCTCATTTACTTGCTGCTGTAATATATTCTTACTACATGACTCATTCACATCAATGACCGGATGACCGGACGGAAAGTTCATAATTTTGTGTGTGTGTGTGTGGGGGGGGGGGGGGGGTGCACAAGGGAGATTTTAACCTGGATCATCCACTTTGCAGTCCAACACCACGACCACGCAACCACAACACCGTCATTCTTGTAATATGCTCAGTATTGCACATCTTTAACTTGGACCATTTGCTGTCTCTGTTTCACTTCATGGACTAATTGCTTGCCCATTTTGACACTAAACTGATGGGGGTGCAATGGGGAGTTTCCCTTGTTAGTGCTGAACTTTGGGGTTGGGATAGAATTGTCACAGTGCATTCTTAGGAAGACCCTAGTGCGTATGGTGTGCCGTGACATTGCTTTCAGTTCTAAGTGAAGTGTGAAATGTGTTTCATGTAGATAACTGTGATGAGTGCATTTATAGTAAAGTGTTAAAAATGAGTATGAAAAGGAAAGAAAAAACAGGACATCTCCCCCTCAGTCCTCGGAACATTGCTGAGAAGTTTGTGATTCAACCCAGGACACTGACACAACATTTAGTGATTGTTAAATGCATGTCACCATCTCTAATCACTTGCCAGCTAGAGATAGGCAAAGGATATACCACTGGAGATTGAGCCATCTCCATCATTCAGCTTCACAGTAGTGCATTAGTGGCTACAACTGTGGAGAGGAGTCATACAATATGTACCTGAAGCGTCTTATTCTTCTCATCCTCTTCCTGTAGGGACTACCATCTCCCACATATCCCATTTCTCCATTATTATTATTATTATTATTATTATTTTAAATTTTCCTTCTGGATCTTTATTGATTTGTATTCTTACTTGTTAATAGCTGTTTATTGTTGCAATTAGTATATCCCTCCAAAAAATCTCTTCTGTCTTCTCAAGAATGACGCCATTTGATATTCAGAGTTTCATCTGGAAGCAGACTAACCATTGTTTTACAGTTAACAGGTATTGCATATTATGTATAAACTTCCATTGAGTGAATAAACTTAAATGATTTTCAATGTGCAGAGTAACATTTCATTCCTTTATTTTAGATAAATTAAATAATTTTTATATTGTGGTTTTATGAATGTGCCATTCCAATCACAGTCCAATTGCTTCTTACATTTTTTCAAAACTCAATTGAGAAAATATGTGTAAGTGAAGTAGCAGAAGTAAATTCTAAATGTCTAAGACAGAATTTCTGCTCAGTAGTTACTTTCAGGAGAACTGTAGGTATTACTGACAGACACGTATAAAAGTATGTATACTATCTTAGCTTTTAGTTCCTTCCTAAGCAAAGATAGAGTATTAAATTGGGGAAGATTAAAAAGAAAAGGCTTCCCTTCTGCAAGTAGAATGACATAATTTGTTTTGCAGGTGTTTTTTTAGTCACTTCAGATTGTGTTTTATTTTATAGAGATTTTTTTGTGCATTATTCATAGGTTGCACCTGTTACGTGCTTGCTTCACAAACTTGGGTTAAGTAATTTAACATTTCTGGTCGAGAATAACGAATTATTTAGGAATAAAGAGATGACTCATCGAAAGGCAGAAGCACTGAGTCATAAACAGATACACATATAAAAGGTACAGATCTTTGCCGTGCTAGCTTGCAGAATGAAATTCCTTTCTCAAGCTGAAGGAGAAAAACACACACACACACACACACGTCTGTCTCCTACATTGTGCTGATTTAATTGCCAGCTCTTTCCTGGCCCTATCGAGTGTACTGGGATGGGGTGGTGGGGTGGGGTGGGGTGAGGGATGGAGGGAGGCAGGTGGAAGACAGTGAGGGGATTGGGGGGAAGTGTCTAGCACTCGTGGGAGAGTGGGGAGCCATCTGTGGGATAGCTAGGGATGCAGGTAGAGGGGGTAGGTGGCAGGCAGCTGACACTGATGCGATTTCACAGACTGAGATGGCAGCACACAACTAGCTGACACGCATTGGCTGGGGGTAATGGGAAAGGGATGATGTACTTGCGCGTGCATGCACCACACACACAGACACACACACACACACACACACACTATTGGGTGGCCAGTGGGGGTGGGGGGGGGGGGAGGGCAGCGAGTTACCTTAGATTTAGGCCAGGGAGGTTATGGGAGTGAGGGTTGTACTGTAAGTATAGTTCCCATCTGCACAGCTGGTGGGGAGGATCCAGAAGGCAAGGGTTGTGAAGAAGAAGCAGCCATTGAAATCTCGCATTTGTGCTCTGCTGCATGTTGTGCCACTGGGTGGTCCACCTTGTTTTTGGCAACAGTTTGGCAGTGGCCATTCATTGTTGTTGACAGATGGTTGGTTGTCATACCAATGTTAAACACTATGCAGTGGTTGCAGCAGAGCTGGTATATAACACGGATGCTTTCACAGGTGGCCCGGCATCTGACGGAGTAGGATAAGCCTGTGATGGGACTGGAGTAGGAGGTATTGGGTGGGTGAATAGGCAGGTCTTGCATCTTGGTCTTCCACAATTTTTTATGATACCTGTGGCAGGGTATTGTGGGTGAGAGTGATATAGGGATGGACTAGGATGTTGTGGAGGTTGGGTGGGCAGCGGAACATCACTTTGGGAGGGGATGGAAGTATCTTGGATAGGATGTCACTCATTTCAGGGCATGATGATAGATAATCAAAGCCCTGATGAAGGATGTGGTTCAGTTGTTCCAGTCCCGGGTGGTATTGGGTGACAAGAGAGGCACTTCTTTGTAGTTGGTTCTTGGCATGGACATTAGTATCAGGTGTGTGGGGGATATGGTAAGAGAGATATGTTTGTGTGTTAGGACTGGGGGGTATTGCCTGTCTGTGAAGGCCTTTGTGAGGCCTTGAGCATACTGCACGAGAGGGTTCTCATCACTGCAGATGCATCTGACATGGGTAGCCAGGGTGTATGGGAGAGATTTTTTGGTGTGAAAGAGGTAGCAGCTGTCAAAGTGCAGGTACTGTTGGAGATTGGTGGGTTCTATGTGGACTGAGGTGTAGATGGACCCATCTGAGAGGAGATCGACATCTAGGAAGGTGACACAATGGCTTGAAGTGGATGGGAGAGAAGGTTTGAGATTGTGGAGGAATGAGGATACGATGTCCTGGACTTGGGTACAGTTTATAAAGATGTCATCAATAAACCAGAACCAGACAAGGGGTTTGGGGTTTGGGAAGCTAGGCATTTTTCTCTAGGTAGCCCATGATGAGGTTGGCATAGGAGGGTGCCATGTTGGGGCCCATGGCTGTGCCACAAATTTGGTTGTATATCTTCCCTTAGAATGTGAAGTAGTTATGGGTTAGGATGTAATTGGTTAGATATACAAAGAATGAAGTGGTGGGTTTGGAATCTGCAGAGCGTTAGGAGAGGTAGTGTTCAGCCACGGCAAGACCATGGGTATGAGGGATGTTGGTCTATAAGGACGTTGCATCTACAATGACGAGTAGGGTCACGGGAGGTAAAGGTTTGGGGATGGTGGAGAGCCGCACCCAATACCACCCGGGACTGGAACGACTGAACCACGTCCTTTGTCAGGGCTTTGATTATCTATCATCATGCCCTGAAATGAGGGACATCCTACCCAAGATGCTTCCATCCCCTCCCAAAGTCATGTTCCGCCACCCACACAACCTCCATAACATTGTAGTCCACCCTATTCGAATGCCACCCCCAATCCCTAGCCACAGGGATCATGCTCTTGTGGAAGACCCAGATGCAGGACCTAATCTATCTACCTACCTAGCACCTCTTACTCCAGTCCTGTCACAGGCTTAGCATTCCCCATCAGAGGCCAGGCCACCTGTGAAAGTAGCCTTGTTGTATACCAGCTCTGCTGCAACCACTGCATAGTGTTTAACATTGGTATGACAACCAACCAGCTGTCACCAGAATGAATGGCCTGTCAAACTGTTGCCAAAAACAAGGCAGACCACCTATAGCACAACATGCAAGTTTTCAGTGGCTGCACCATCTAGATCCTCCCTACCACTACCAGCTTTTCTGAGTTGCGCAGATGGGAACTATCCTTACAACACATTCTTTGCTCCCGGAACCTTCCTGGTCTAAACATAAGGTAACTCGCTGTCCCCCCCAACTGCCCACCCAATAGTGTGTGTGTGTGTGTGGTGTGTGTGTGTGGAGGGGCAGGTTGGGCGGGGGGGAGGGGGGGGGGGGGAGAGATAGCGTGTACACCATCCCTTTCCCATTACCCCCGTCCAGTACGTGTCAGCTAGTTGTGTGCTGCCATCTCACACCGTAGTCTGTGAAATCATGCTCAGCCGTCTACCACCTGCCCCCTCTACCTGCACCCCTAACTAGCCCACAGATTGGTCCCCACTCCCTGACAAGTCGCTAGATGCTCAACCCCTTCCCTGCCTCTCTCTATCCCTCACCCCTCAAACCCTCCCCCACCCCACCCCACCCTACCCTACCCTACCCTGCACCCCAATTGACTCCATTATACTCACCACGGGCCAGGAAAGACCTGGATGAAGGGAGACAGGTGTGTGTGCATGCGTCCATGTGCGTGCACACATGGGCGTGTTTGTGCATACGCTTGTTTGTGCATGTTTGTGCGTATGTGTGCATGCTTCTCCTTCAGCTTGAGAAAGGAATTTCATTCTGAAAGCTAGCACAGCAAAGCTCTGTACCTTTTGTTTGTGAACCTGTCGTGACGCAGCATTTCTGCCTTTCAATGAGTCATCTCATTATTCCTAAATAATTTGTAATTTAACATTCCTTCTCTGTATCTTCCTTCCAGTTACAATTATTCTGATTTTACATTAGTGGGAGGTAAAAGTGGAGTCATATTAAGCCTTATTTCACTGTGTTATAAAATTCAAACTCCATAACTGTAAAACGTTTGTTTAGATGATCATTTTCTGCAGCAGCTGTTTTATAACAGGCATTATTTGGTTGTCCGTGCCAAATTATACTTGTTATAACTCAATTACTGTTTATTTTCAAATTGCATATATTAATTTTAAAACATGTTTGCTTCTAGGTTGTTCTTCGTGAACACATCCGATCTCATCACTCTGGTCCTGAAATGATGCCCAGCTCAAGCAGTGGGCCTCATTTTGTTTGCAAAGTGTGTGCTGCATCCTTTGATTGTTCTGAAGATTTATGTGCACATTTAATAAAACATAGTGATGAAAACACTGCAAAACACCGTTTACCAAAACTTGGTCCAAGAAAGTACAAACGAAGACGTAAGTTTAGTGTCCATGAGTTCAATTTATTTTCATTTGGAAGTGATAGAATGGATTCTGTAGACAAAAGTGAAGATGATTCTGATGATGTGAAACATAAAATTATTAAACGCAAGTATAAAATTAAACCAAAATCTGGTTCTGGTACAACAGCATCTGATCTAGGGACTCATACTGCGAATAATCTTCAGTCAGTTGCTGATAATCTAGATTCAGTTGTGCAGAATTTCAATTCAATTGTTACCAGTGATATGAAGAGTGACCCCAGTAAAAGATTAAGTAAGTCCAAAGGTAAATGCAGTGGAGTGAATAGTACAAAAACTGATAGTGCAAATGCAAAATCTGGAATTTCTAGCTCAGTCTCTGGAGGTTTTCTGAAGAGTACACGACCCGCTGGTGAAGCCCGGCCGCGACCACGAACTAAGAATGTGAATCTCAGCACACTGGCAGCCCTTAAAGCTGTCAGTTTGAAGGCAGCTGGTGACTCTGCTATGAGCAAAACTCCAGAGTCCATGAAAGGGAGACCAAGGACAAAAAATGTTAGTTATCACAATGTGAAAATGGCAAAGTTAGAAGTAGCTAGGTTTCCAAATGCAACGAAGGCTGATGCCAGTTGTGAAAAAGTTGTTAGAAACAATTTGAAAACTACAAATGATATAAAAGAACCAAAGCAGTCAATTTTTGAACTTGTCTCAAATGCGGGTATGTTGTCTGATAGTGATGAAGATGGAGATATGAAAGTTGAATATACATGTGAGATGTGCAGTGAAACATTTACAAAAAGATCTGAACTTCTGGTTCATGTACCAATTCATATATGAAATAGATTGTTACAGTCTCTAAAGAGGATAAGCAATATGAATATTTAACTGAAATACTTTTATTAATTGAAAGTACTGTTCTTGTTTTTATAAAACATACATATTGTTACTTGTCTGCCTTCTCTGTTAGTTCTTGCTCTGTTGACTGTAGATTAGTGATTTAATTATAAACAAAGACACATAAGACAGTAAAGTAATTTCAGGGAAGCTGAATGAAACTATTTTTGCAAGACAAAAAAAAACTTCATTCTTAAGCTTGTTGCGTGTGAAATTGTATATTTTGATGCAGTTTTATTTTTTATCAGTGACAAATTGTGTGTATTTTGCAAAGTATTAGTGTAAAAATGGACTTCTATTTTGTTTTAGAGTTTATTTATGTCCTTGACAAAATATAGAAAGCAAGATTGTATTTGTGCACAAATCTGCATAGCGGGTTTCACTTATACAACATTTTGGAAAAAATATTTAATGTCTGAGATTTATGAACCGGAGTACATATTTTTGTGTAGTAAAAATGCTAATTTATTACAGTTGAAATGATTAAGTGCAACCATTTGCATTAAATCAATACGTCATATATTTGGAGTGTTTTATCTTGTTTATTGAATAAGAATGATTATGTTCCTAAAAGTGAACTGATGCTATAAATGTTATATTATGCTTACACAGAGCTAAAATTCCCTTTTGTTAATTATTTCTTATATTTCAACAGTACTGAAGTAAAACTTCTCAAAGCACTTTTTGAGTACCATAGATGATTGTGGATGAATATTCATCATTGGACTCTACAATTTGGTCTGCAACACATACATGTAACATAAATATTTATTAACCTTTTTTAACGTTGTACTGAGCTTTTAGAAATAGGATGAATCCAAAAATACAGGAAAAAATAGTATTTCTTGCAATCCCCATTGCACTACAGATCAGTAATGTGGATGGGAAGAATGGAAGACTGATGAACTGCTAACTGTGCTTACCTCAGAGAAAGAAAATGTATTTTTCTTTGTAGCCTTGCCATTGATATGGTTGCTTCTCTTAAACTGTGGGACCATTATCCAGTGCAAATTGGAGAAGCACACTATAAAATATATTTCGAAGATTGCTACTATAATGAGTAAAATAAGCCCTGACATCAGTCTGAGATTATTATATCAGATATTCAGTTCTAGATTACTCTGTTGTTGAGGAAAACAATGGTTTGATGCCCATTAAAGTAGCATTGCAGACTTTTGAGAAGAAATGCGTTGAATGATACAGTCTAATTGATGGTTTGAAAAATTATGAAGTAGGGTCATAAAGAAAGAAATGCAAATAGCTTTATTAAACTGACAGACAAAAAATGTATAAAGTAAGCTGTTATAAAATAATTAATTTCTTTGTATGGTCAGAACTGGACCACCTAAGTGTGTCACTTTAAGATATAAACAAACTGGTCAGAATGACAGTGTATTAAAAATAAAGACAAAACTGCTTCACCTTTGAGGCATGAAACTTGTCATGCATCCTTCCCCGCATCTGGAAAATGATTTATATATAATTCCATATAGAAAGCTGAGACAACCATGAATACTTTCCCGTAAATTCTATAAGAAATTAAGAGTCAGCATGAGTTATTCTGCTTTTGTTGCTGTCACAGAGTATGGAAAAATTTGAGATTCTAGTTGTACCCTTTTCACTCCATGTACCACATCTGATCTTTAGATATAACTTCCTTAATAAGTTTAGCTGCAGTCCGTTCTTCAGAATATGTCGGCTTAGGTGCAACAGGGAACAAAGTGCAAAATATGATTGGGCATTCCACAACTCCCACTGCCACGACATCCCTACCCTCCACATTGTAAGCATTTCAGTTTTGTGGGATTTTTAATTGACTTTGTAACCAAGAGCTATGTAGTTTATTTTTAACCATTGATATGTTGAGGTGTATAAATTACAGAGGAAAGTAGTGTGACAAGTACATTGTAAATGAATTGTTGTTTCTGTTCATTGTTTCTTCCTGGTTTCTTTCCTCACTACATTTTCCCCCTCTGTGTAAGATTATGTTTCATTTAAACTATAAACACATCTAACAAAATTTGTGACAACATTTTGTGAAAGAAGAGAGATAATTAATTGAAAACAAAGTACAAAATGTTTATAAAGGTTCTCTTTTTGAAAAGGTAATCTTGAAAATAGTGAATATCTCACTTTGAAAAACAGTATAAATTCAATAAAATTTATTCAAGTCTTATGGGCCAACTGAAATAATTTTGTACCATAGTGTCTGCACAAATCGAAACACTCTTTATCATAATGGTGAACAACTATTTATTTTATATAAAGGGTTACAGGGTGTTTCAGCTAAACTGTTTACCTTAAATACTTCTAGAATCATCTAAGGTATCATAATTCAATGTACACCCAGATTAATTGTAAGAATATCCTCACTAAATGATGTGTGGTGTCTTGTCATAACCATTTTAATTATAAAGATATCAAATCAACATCACTTTCTCAAATGGAGTTGTAGTAACTTCTGCTGCTAGCATAATATATCTCAGAGAGACAATTTCAATCATGTTACACTCTTCCAAATCTGATAAGCAGTTTTGGAGAAATTACAGTTCCAAGAATGAGGTTTTATTACTTTCAAACATCAAGGTTTGATTGATACGTTATGCTGAAGTTCATGTTTTCATACTATAATATGGAAATACACCAGTCAGATAAGGAAGAAATGGAGTGTTGCACCACTGTGATGCTGGAATACAGGGGGCACAAATGAAAGGTAGCTCTCGGTGTAATTCATGTGTATCACGTGTAGGTTGCACAAAAAAAGCTCTTTCACAGATCATGAGAAACTGGGAGTAGATATTGTACTCTCTGAGAAAAAATACAGAAGGAACAAGATGAGAATGCATAAGTTGTACATAAAACATATCTTGTTATACTCTCTTAAATGAGATGGGCAATTCTGAAAAAAATTATGTTAAGAACTTGAGATTTATCTATTATGAAATTCAAATAGTGTCCAGCAATAGTGACAATCAAGTGAACCTGCAAAATTTTTTTATTAGAGTGACACTGAAATGTTATGCAAAGGGTGAGGGGCAAGTGTGCAAAAAATGGAATGAATGAAAGACATTATGGCTGCTAATGCTCATAAACCACAGTTAAGCATTAGATAAAGTGCAAATGCCTCTTTGATAAGCCAGTTCAACATTGTTCACATTTTGCATGCAAACTGATTCCATATGTCTCACATTACTTCACCAGCAGATTATCCAACAGAACTGCAGAACACACATGGATTTTTGTTGCTTGGTTCTGTTACAACATTAGGATTATACATTCCATCCTCAAAGAAATCTCTGTACTGATGTAGCAGTCTTAACAAGTAATAGAAAGGTGAATGTAGGAAATAATGCATTATTGGGCTGCTGAGAATCCGCTCTTGCTAAGACAAATTGAACACATAGGTAATGGAGTCTGAATGCTCATTGAAGGATTATTTTGATATTGTGTTCCTAACTTCATGGAAGAAACCATATCGAGGCACATGCACACACAATTTCTTACTGAAGTGCTACTGGGTCTTTAAGGAAGCTCCACCTGAAGTGGATAGCTGTATGTAGTACTAGCACAATGGGTTCCCAGCTTATGACTCACTTGTGAATGTGAAAATGTCCTTACCTGTGGCTACAAAAGTGCCCATCCTGCTCCTTCATGGTCACTGGACAGGATGTGAAGTGATTATCATTTGGCTTACATTTTTGCCTGACTTGACACCAGTGGACTTTTTCTATGGTGTAAGCTCGAAGATGAAGTTGATTTACAATTTCTGTGGACCCAAGAAGATTTGAAATTGCTTATTTGCAGTGTGCAACATTTCCTAAAGAATCTCTTTGGTAAATCAAAAAGTCCTTGCACCAGCAATTGGAAACTTAATATTTCAGTGGATAGCTATTATACAACAATCTTATTACTTGAATTTCCTGTATTATAAATTTATTCAATTTGAGATATTCACCTTTTCTTTCTGGTGGAAACAAAAGCAGGCTGTTACCATAATTAACTGGTGAATCACCCTTATAAGCCACATCCTTTTTCTTCCAGTTGTGCCACTCCAACTACATACAGCCTGGTGTGATTAGTATCAGTTTTAAAGTAATCCAGTGTTTTAATTGGAATTTTGTAATTAGACCTTCTTAACTTTATCAATTTAGAGAGGCCCATCAGATGGAAGTGGCAGTTTTGACAAATTTCAGCAATTGGTTTGATGTTCAAAACAGATAAATCTTAGTTCAAAATTATGTATTTTTTTCTAAACTATATATTGGATTTCAAAGAATGAAAGAGGATTAAATTTGCCTAATGTACTAACAGCAGAAATGACTTCTTTTTTAATTCTGTTACATATTTTCAAGAAGTGAAAGAAACAGAATGGGTATTCACATTATTAAGCTGCTGGATATAGGTACATCAAACTGAGTGGGGAGTAGAATAATTGGGTGCAGTGATAGTGAATGGCCCACATAGTCAATCCAGCTGAAATGGTCTGTTTGTAGGCACTACATTTGATAATCTTTACAATTTGAATATCCATTCCTTGTAAGTGAGGAAAGACTTTGTCACTGTGGATGAATTGTACAGGGTACATACAGTACTATCAGATGCACTTCCTTTTCTAGTTGTAGCAACTTGTTCCATCCCAGGGTAGGTTAGTAATACCACTGGTATGTATAATATGGCCTTGCCTAAGAAAAAAGAAGATTAAAAAAACATTTAAATGATATAAGATCCAAGTTTCTTATGATCAGACTGAAATAGAACTCTCCTTTTTTATGATTCATTATCTCAGTCTGTTTATAAATACAACCATCTTGAGTGAGACGGTGTGATAGGTAGGACATTAGACTCATCTTTGGAAATAGTGAGTTCTTCTCTCTGTCCAGCCAACATAAATTTATATTTTATGTGATTTCCCAAACATAGATAGTTCCTTCAAGAAACCAGCATCCACTGTCCTTCAGTAGAGCTGTCCATCTGACCTAGTGCTCTCTAATTGCCATGTCCTATTGAAAAACTGTGCAACCATTTAGATTGCAACTGCTTGAATTACATACTAAAACCACATGGAGATGGCCCTGAGAAATACAACAAGGTAGCTGAATTGTTATCTAGCAGGAATGGAAATTGTGTGGCATCTTAAATTTTTTTGTTAGTTAGGTTGTACCAGTTATGCTTGGGTGCAGTGAAAATGACTGTTGCTGTGGCAAATATGGAATTTTTCCACTCCACCATTCCTGCATGCTTCCTTAACATCACATTTTCTGTGTAGCTCTCAGTCTGCAGAAATTGGAAGATTGTGGCCAAACAATCTATTTGCTTTCATACCTACTCACAAACCATTGTAATTTAAAAATACTGTGGTGAAGTAGAAGCTGCAGTTTCGTTGTTTAACATGAGCAAAATGTACTGGTGGCAACTGAGTGAGCCACATGAGATGTTGCCACATACACCATGTCAGTCATGGTAACCAGTGTGTAGTCATGTCACTTCGACAGCTGTTACGGTATGAGTATCACTGTGTTAAGAACGTGTTAACTGTCAAGGACCAAATAAAATCTTCTTGTTGGCAACTATAGAAGAAAGGGAAACATGAAGATTATGAGAACTGACATGCCCTTCCCATTTGTGGTTGACTTTTATATGTTCTGACTGTTAATGAGTAGTGCTGGTAGTGTTAGCCAGCTCTATAACTCAGGAGTAAATTGAAACAGGAAAGCTCGAAGATAAACATGTAAGGCCATAATGTGAAAGAGGTGCAGGCATGGTTAGGTGGTGCATGGTGAATGTGACTTGCTTGACATGAGCTAAAAGGTACTACATGTGGCAGTACTTCTGTATGGATCTAAATACTGGTTAGTAATATAGATAAACTGCAAATCATATTACAGCAGAATATGACATGACTATAAGCTAGCATTATTTTTCAGAACGGATTCCTTCATTCAGCAAAGAGGAAAGGTTTGGAGGAAACAGGGCTTTACAACAGTTGGCAAGAAAGTCATCCAGGAGCCCAAATCAAGAGAGAGACTGCAAAAAAGAATAAGAAGAAAAACAACAACTATTCAGAAAGCCATAGTTGTAGAAGCTAGTGTTCAAGTCTCTCTCTCTCTCTCTCTCTCTCTCTCTCTCTCTCTCTCTCTCTGTGTGTATGTGTGTGTGTGTGTGTGTGTGTGTGTGTGTGTGTGTGTGTGTGTGTGTGTGTGTGTGTGGGTGGGTGGGTGTGTGTGTGTGTGGGTGTGTGCTTGTGCTTGTGCTTGTGCTTTATTGGATAGACTATGAAAGTTGAAGTTGCAAACAATACATTATTGCACTTGTTCGATTGCTCCCAAATATTAAACCAGGTTTTGTAAGATGTTTGTTCTCATTTGTCAGCTGAGAGACCTTTATTAAAAAGTCTTGTTGTGGGTCCCTGGGTGCTTCTGTAAGCTGCATGTTAGCATAATTAGTTCTGTTATGCATGTGCTGTGAAACAGTTTACAGAGGAATGCAAAACGCAGTTGCTCTGTACCTGTTTGTTTAAGATGCCTTTCGGGAAGTGTGTCATTGTAACATGGTGTCAGCCTCCTTGTCAATAGTTGATAAATTAAACATAAATTTCATTGGTACATGAAACTATGCAGAATTCTCATAAGCTGCTGTTCCAGAACAATTATGTCAGTTGCAGGTATTGGGCACAAACAGATAGTAGTTTAAATCAATTATTAAATCTTTGAAGTTTGAATACATGACTCTGATGTAATATCAAGTAATTTATGAAGAGTGCGCCTTTTATAAATGTTTTACAAACTGACTGGCATAGTATGTGTTTCAGGGGCATTTGAGTTTTTGAGAGATGACAGTGCTTGTTACTTTGTTATTACAATAACATAAGAGAAAAAAGAGAGAATGTAGATAACTGTAGGCATATCTTTATTACAAGTGTTTCTGACAGTTTTTGAGAAGGCTGCATTTAAACAGTTTTAATACACTACAATAAATAAAATTTGGTTTCAGGAAAGAGGGATCACCAGAAAATTCAGTATAATCTTTTGTGTGTAACATGCTTGCATGACTAAATGAGAAGATGAGGAAAAGTAGATCCTTACAAGATTTAACAAAAGCATTTAGACTTATGCAAATGGGAAAGTCATTGGGTCAAGGTAAATGGTGGATATTTCAGGGAGCTCAGTTAATACACTCCTGGAAATGGAAAAAAGAACACATTGACACCGGTGTGTCAGACCCACCATACTTGCTCCGGACACTGCGAGAGGGCTGTACAAGCAATGATCACACGCACGGCACAGCGGACACACCAGGAACCGCGGTGTTGGCCGTCGAATGGCGCTAGCTGCACAGCATTTGTGCACCGCCGCCGTCAGTGTCAGCCAGTTTGCCGTGGCATACGGAGCTCCATCGCAGTCTTTAACACTGGTAGCATGCCGCGACAGCGTGGACGTGAACCGTATGTGCAGTTGACGGACTTTGAGCGAGGGCGTATAGTGGGCATGCGGGAGGCCGGGTGGACGTACCGCCGAATTGCTCAACACGTGGGGCGTGAGGTCTCCACAGTACATCGATGTTGTCGCCAGTGGTCGGCGGAAGGTGCACGTGCCCGTCGACCTGGGACCGGACCGCAGCGACGCACGGATGCACGCCAAGACCGTAGGATCCTACGCAGTGCCGTAGGGGACCGCACCACCACTTCCCAGCAAATTAGGGACACTGTTGCTCCTGGGGTATCGGCGAGGACCATTCGCAACCGTCTCCATGAAGCTGGGCTACGGTCCCGCACACCGTTAGGCCGTCTTCCGCTCACGCCCCAACATCGTGCAGCCCGCCTCCAGTGGTGTCGTGACAGGCGTGAATGGAGGGACGAATGGAGACATGTCGTCTTCAGCGATGAGAGTCGCTTCTGCCTTGGTGCCAATGATGGTCGTATGCGTGTTTGGCGCCATGCAGGTGAGCGCCACAATCAGGACTGCATACGACCGAGGCACACAGGGCCAACACCCGGCATCATGGTGTGGGGAGCGATCTCCTACACTGGCCGTACACCACTGGTGATCGTCGAGGGGACACTGAATAGTGCACGGTACATCCAAACCGTCATCGAACCCATCGTTCTACCATTCCTAGACCGGCAAGGGAACTTGCTGTTCCAACAGGACAATGCACGTCCGCATGTATCCCGTGCCACCCAACGTGCTCTAGAAGGTGTAAGTCAACTACCCTGGCCAGCAAGATCTCCGGATCTGTCCCCCATTGAGCATGTTTGGGACTGGATGAAGCGTCGTCTCACGCGGTCTGCACGTCCAGCACGAACGCTGGTCCAACTGAGGCGCCAGGTGGAAATGGCATGGCAAGCCGTTCCACAGGACTACATCCAGCATCTCTACGATCGTCTCCATGGGAGAATAGCAGCCTGCATTGCTGCGAAAGGTGGATATACACTGTACTAGTGCCGACATTGTGCATGCTCTGTTGCCTGTGTCTATGTGCCTGTGGTTCTGTCAGTGTGATCATGTGATGTATCTGACCCCAGGAATGTGTCAATAAAGTTTCCCCTTCCTGGGACAATGAATTCACGGTGTTCTTATTTCAATTTCCAGGAGTGTATATTAATAGTTCGGTGATTCTGGATTTCCTGAGTTGGGGACTGGTGAGTGCTGTCAGTCTTCCGTAACTATAAGATCTGAGAATACTTCAGTGACCACTGTGTGATGCCATGGTGAAACACTGTGCATCATAAGGAATGGTGATCTCGGCTTAACTTCCCGGATCATGACGATGGTAAAAAGTCTATAAAAAATCTGCCTCATGGTGTGTTGTTCCCTGATAAGAGAGATGCTTATTTGGCTGTTGAGGCAGATAAATCATTAGCAGGCAACCTCTGGGTCACCTGTCACACCTCTGTTGTATAAAGCATACTCGGGTGAGTGGGGCTCTATCTGGGTGAACCTTTATATACCTAGCCCCTCATGGAAACATCATGGCAAATCAATTACACAAAAACACTCCCAATGTAATGGGCTCTGGAAGTATTTACACCCACTCTTCAAAAAACTGAGGGAGATTAGTCTTCCTGACGATCTGGTTGTATTAAGTAATGGAGCTCAAGAAGACATAAAACAGAATGTGTTTCTGGTGATCAAGGGTAAGGAGAGTGACATGCTATTATCTTACAATCTATTAAAAGATTGTGAAATGTTCCTTGGTGGTTGAAACTAACAAGTCAAAGCAAGTGGGACTTCTAAGGAAGTCTAAAAAATTGGAAGAATATAAATATGAAATAGTTGTTGAGATGCACAACTCCCTCAACTCAATCAAAGGTGTGATCACATGCTGTGGTATTACGGACATGAATATCTTGAAACTGAAACAAGAATGGGTGTCATGGGGAATATTTGATGTTTTACAAACAACATGTAGAAATAATAGAGAGATATGGAGGATCTCCACTTGCTTTGTGACTTTCAATTCTCCACCACTACCTGAGCACATCAGGGCAGGGTTCCTCTAACTTTGGGTCAGACCTTACATGTCTAACCCTATGAGGTGTTACAAATGTCATCCATTTGGTCACATAACACTGAGCTGCAGAGGTGAAGTGACTTGTAGGAAATGTAGAAAGGCAGCCTGTGAATTTGGCACTGACTGTCAATCTCCAGCAATATGCATCAACTGTTCTGAGATCCACCCAGCCTGGAGCCAAAACTGCCCAGTAGTTACTGATGAACATAAAATTTAATAAATTAAAGTGACAAAGCAGGTCAGTTATGCAGGAACCTAGAAAGAATGTAAGGAGAACCCTCCCCCCCCTCCCCTTCTCCCCTCCTCCTTTCCTGTCTTTGCCACTTCCTATGTATAGAAACCTGTCACCTAGTCAAATGTTATGATGCATATTACATGCAGTGAAAGAGTACCTACCATTGCCACTTGTATCTGCCGAAGTAAACAGAGTAAATGTGCAGCACCCAAGATAGCCACGACACAAGACGAGCAATGCTGTGGATGGGTGAAGGGGGAAACAGAAGGCCTCTCAGCATCTTCTTTCTCCTTCAAGCTTGAAAGGAAAAGTAGATAGGTGCACAGGTTTCAGATCAAAAGCTGTCCCAGGTGCCTGTAGATGTTACATTGACACATCATAGATGCCTCATTGTCAGACCCAGACAGCCACTCCATCCTCCTCAGCTTACCAGTGCCTCATCATAATAGCACAAGGAAGGAGTAAGTTAAAACCACAATGCTAAAATGGCTTCCATTCTCGAGTGGAATGTGAGTAGATAAACAGCCCATTTGGAGGAACTGAGACTGCTTGTACCAGCCAGACCTTTCTGACAATGTCTCCGAGAGATTCATCTTAAAAATACAGGTTCACTTATGCTTGGAAGCCCTTACCTCTACAGGAAAGATGATGTTACTGGAGTGTTCCCCAAGGACTCACTCCACTGGTCGCTCGCCTGTGCCCTTAACCAAACATTACAAGCAGTGGCTGTCATGATGAAGACGTCATGGTGTGCTTTGTCTACTTACAGCCCCATAGCCCCTTTTTTGGCGAGAACCTCAAACAGCATATTGCTGAACCGACCTGCCCCTTTCTCTTCTTAGTGCATACAGCACACTATGGGGAGACACCACCACTTGCTGCCCCATGAGTCAAGTAATTGGCACACACTGAAAGCACTGTCAGGTGGCAAGGATAATAATTCAAGAGGATATTAAGAGGTCTTTGTGAGAGTCCTTGAAATTCAGCAGCAAATTCATACTCACAAGTAAAGTATGGGAAATGATTAGGATGATTTCCAAGTGGAACTCCTGCCTGCCAATAGCAGCTGTACGAGAACAGGGACGCCTCTTAAGGTGTAGTTCAGATGTTGGCTGAATCTTATAAGAAATTTAAAGCCAATTATAGCCAAGATCTGGCTTCCAATCGCTATTGTGTGACACAAGACAGGATTGCCTGGCATTTCCATTCTACTGACAGGGAGGAATATGAGTGGCATTTTTCTCTCTGGGAGTTGGATTCTGCATTGTCAGTGGCTTTAAAGAAAGGGGGGGGGGAGGCTAATGATATACTTCTAAAAATATTAAATCCAGCACAAGACAATTAATCACACATTGAGAAAATGTCATCAGCTGTGATATATGCAGTCCAGAAATTGTATCTCTCTTAGATACAATTCCAGATAGTAACTGACTATAAGCCTTTGTTGATTTTATTAGCCCTTGCAGTATTCTTCCAGAATAAATAGCATAACTCATGAAATTTTGAGTTCCCTTTTTCTGTAAATACTGATTTTCAGATATGTTGCAAATCTAATGTTCACTACACCAAAACCAATCCTCCCTATATTTCCTGTAAGACCTGACCCCACCTTTGACCAGCAGGAAGTACTATGTTTCTCCTTAGATTACAACAGTTAATCTTCAGTTGATTCCATCTAAGAACTTCTGACTGTAGTCACCTCTGAAACTGTGAAATATGTAGTATTATGCAAAATGACTCGTCGGATAAGGAAATAAGGAAAGGTTGACCTAAAGAAATGTTGCCTCAGGCAAACCCTTGTTTCTTTTCCTTTTGTTGCCGTCCACCTGTCAATCAAGGAATTATTCTTCACCAACTTCAACTCTCATCCAATACAAATTCATCTTAAGTTACATCGCTGTATTTTATCTTGTTAATAACTTGACCATTGGAAATTTGGTTGCATGAAAACATTGGCCTGCTGTCATGTCTACTGGCCATCCATTGACTCAGATCTCAAATGATTTCTCTTGCATAACCTGCACATTCAACCAAATGGTGCTGGCGACAGTTTTTCCTCCTCGGCCTACACCTACTCAACCTTGGAAATAGCACATACTTGTACTTCGCGGATTGATTTTTCTTCCCATATTCATGCAATGTAGGCTTCACAACTTTAGACACAATGATCAAGACAGTTTTCAATTTTTTGTTACTAAAGGTCTGCTCGAAGTTATTTTGATGAACAGTGGTCCACAATGCACCACGGAGATTTTTTGTACCATTTGTGAATAGCAAAGGATCACTCACCTTCTCACAGCACTTAATTATCCAGAATGCAACAGTGAAACTGAATGCTAAACTAATATGCAGCAAGTTTTAAGATCTGGTACCACTGTTCATTGCAAAATGGTTATCAAATTTCTCATTTTTTTTACAAAGCTACTACACCTTTTGGGTACAAGGATCTGATGGAACTGTTACACAAGTGCCAACCCTGCCCACTGCTGATCCTGCTGGCACTTTGTGATATAGTTCTGTTGAATTCTCTCCTCCATTCGTCAGTCAAACATTGACTGCAGGCACTTGTCAACTTGTTATTGATTACTTCAAATGGGATGCAGGCACAACTGTTTTGGGGCACACCATTCACTGCACATTGTTGAACACGGGGCGCCACAGCAGATGACATTTATGTGTTACCCTGTTAAACCAACGACACTTTAATTATTGTTGCAGCGAGCACAGTATCATCAAGATTGGATTGTGGATCAAGGGGAATGAGTCATCTGCTTGGATGAATCACACTTCTTGTTACATTAGGTCAACGATTCTGTCTGTTCAGTCTTGGTCGTCATATAGATCTCTCTTCAAGGAGGTGGGCATTTTAACTGCACCATCATAATACATATATCCATTAAAGAAATTAATCATAAATAATCTGTGACAGAATGAGAAGAGTAGCAATATCCATACCTACAACATTAGAGGGCAGAATGGCCTTTATATTACCCATTATTAAAGCTCCCAGTGGCTCATAAAGGAATTCAATATACAGCAACAAATATTTTTGATCATTTGTGCAATTAAAATGGGTGATCAAAGCTCTTCAAACCCTTCTTCCAGTTAGTAAGCAGTGTACTACCAAAGGCTCAAGTTCTTGATGACCACTATCACCCTATAATTTTTCCGAGTAAAACATCTGTTTTGCAGAATGCTCCCCTGCAGAATGCTCCCAGCATGACATTTGAACACACAAGTCATGAATGCCTGGTAGTTCAATGATGCTGAATAGAAAGGTTCTTCATGCCTGTGACTGGAAACCCGCGGCTCCTTTAAGGCTCTCAGCTTTTCCTCATCATTTGTTGGAGGATGACTGACATATCTCCCAATATTTTAGTCCATTGAATTAGCTGGAGACAAATACACCCTGGCTGCAAATGAAAGAAAAGAATTAAAATAAAACCTACGGTAACATACACTATGTGAGGAAAAGTATCCGGACACCTGACTGAAAGTGACTTAAAAGTTTGAGGCGTCCTCAATCGGTAATGCTGGAATTCAGTATGGTGTTGGCCTGCCCTTAGCCATGATGACAGCTTCCACTCTTGCAGGCATACATTCAATCAGGTGCTGGAAGGTTTCTTGGGGAATGGAAGCCCATTCTTCATGGAATGCTGCACTGAGGAGAGGTATCGATGTCAGTCAGTGAGGCCTGGCACGAAATCGGCATTCCAAAACTTCCCAGAGGTGTTCCATAGGATTCAGCTCAGGGCTCTGTGCGGGCCTGTCCATTACAGGGATGTTATTGTCATGTAACCACTCTGCCACAGGCCATGCATTATGAACAGGTACTCGATTGTGTTGAAAGAAGCAGTCACCATCCCCGAATTGCTCTTCAACAGTGGGAAGCAAGAAGGTGCTTAAAACATCAATGTAGGCCTGTGCTGTGAGAGTGCCATGCAAAACAATAAGGAGTGCAAGCCCCCTCAATGAAGAACATGACCATACCATAACACCACCACCTCCGAATTTTACTGTTGGCACTACGCACGCTGGCAGATGATGTTCACTGGGCATTTGCCAAAGCTACACCCTGCCATTGGATCACCATATTGTGTACCGTGATTTGTCACTCCACATAATGGTTGTCCACTGTTAAGTCGTCCAATGTTTACGCTCCTTATACCAAGCGAGGCATCGTTTGGCATTTACCCGCGTGATGTGTGGCTTATGAGCAGCCACTCGACCATGAAATCCAAGTTTTCTCACCTCCTTCCTAAGTATCATAGTACTTGCAGTGAATCCTGATGCTGTTTGGAATTCCTGTGTTATGGTCTGGATAGGTGTCTGCCTATTACACATTACGACCGGCTTCAACTGTCGGCGGTCTCTGTCAGTCAACAAACGAGGTCAGCCTTTTACACTTTTGTGCCGTATTTGTCCCTTCACGTTTTCACATCAGAAACAGTGGATCTAAGATTAGATTAGATTTACTTTCATTCCAACTGATCCGGATGTTTAGGATTGTGGAAATCACATGTACAGACATATGACACAAGTGACACCCCATCACCTGAACATGTTTGAAGTCTGTGAGTTCCGCAGAGCGCCCCATTCTGCTCTCTCATGATGTCTAAGAACTACTGAGATTGATGATATGGAGTACCTGACAGTAGAAGGCAGCACAATCGACCTAATATGGAAAACATATGTTTTTGGGGGTGTCTGGATACTTTTGATCATATAGTGTACCTCCGCTGATGTGCAGCTGAGTATAGGGATGGTTGATAAATCACAGACTGCTACTTTATCACATATATTTTTCTATCATAGATATGTCTATGATGCACTTCCTGGAATACCTGTGGCTCTTTCACAGGATAGTGCATACCTTTTGTAGGGTGCCCTTCATTAAAAAAATGTATGTGAACTGTGACTGTCATACAGGTCTTCCATAACATCTAGCATTAGTGCAATTTCTGTTTTATTGAGAAGATTGCCCAAAATAACATTCACACAACTGATAATACAAATACCTGTATATCTCTTCTTAAAGAAATGATGTTGGTGGACAACAGTAATTGTATAATATAACATCTTTATAAAATTCATATTCATTTTTCTACACAGGAGTCTAAGTAATTTATTTAAATCAAACAATGGAAAAAACAGGATGGAATAATAACAATATTATGAAAAGAATAGTTACTACTCACCTTATAGTGCAGATGCTGAGTCACAGATAGGCACAACAAAAAGAATGTCAAACGAAGGTTTTGGCCAAACAGGCATTCATCAGAATAGACAAACACACACACTCACACACACACACTAGCGCAAATGCAACACACACACACAAACACACACACACACACACACACACACACACACACACACACACAGGATCACAGTCTTTGGCTGCCAAGGCTGACATTGCCAGCCAGAGATGGTGGTCGTGTGTGTGTGTGTGTGTGTGTGTGTGTGTGTGTGTGTGTGTTTTGTCTGTTCTGATGAAGGGGCGTTTGGCCGAAAGCTTTGTCTGAGAGTTTTTTTGTTCTGCCTGTCTACAACTCAATGTATGGTGAGGAGCAACTATCATTTTCATGAAATTGTAATTTGTTTAAATGAGATTTATGAATTGTTAATAATGCCCTGTTCAACACAGAGAAAGTCTGCTTTTTTTCTAATGTACAAGGATTTCAACAAGATTATGTGGAAGGTCAATGTTAAAATTTTGGTAACATTAGCTTTAAAAATTTTTATTATCTGACTGTTATGCAGTGTGAATTCAATCGAAATCAAACTTTTGTTTGAATTTTCTCATTATGAGAGTACTGAAGATTCAACTGTTCTAGTTGTTAAAAAACCATTCAAAGCCAAGATCGCACAATATATATTTTTTTATTCAAGACAACCAGTTTCAACAGTTTTAGGTGTCATGTTCAGGTCTTTAACATTTTTTTGTAACAAAACGTGCTGAGTTTTATCCACTTGACACCTTGTGCATGAGATTCAGTGTAAAATGAATGTGTTTTGTTACAAAAAATCTTTAAGACCTGAACATGACAGCTAACTGTTGAAACCAGTTGTCTTGAATAAAAAAATATTTTGTGCAATTTTGGCTTTTGAATGGTTTTTAAGTATCAGACTTTTGTATTGTTTACATGAAACATATTTTAATTTTTGCAACTTCGTGCTACAAAAGCTGTAAATTCCTGAACCTTAAAACACTTATTTCAGGGAGAATGTGGTTTGAGAACTGAAGGGAAATCCATAATATTTCTTTATGTGTTGCTTAAGATTAAACTGCATTAAATAAGGTGGCATTGTCTAGAAGAAATATGGCCGACAGAGAGAGTATCCATCTTTTGAGGCCTGAGCCCTATAATACTGCCGGGTCGATATAATTCGTAAGTTTTCATGATTAGTGCTACCACAGCTGTGGTGCTGCAGTAGCCATTACACAGTGAACTATTTGTTATTCGATCTTGTGCTGTGGCCTTAATTCAATTAAATTTCGGATTCCATATTCATTGAAATCATCATGATGTTTGAATATGAATGTCATTGTAGCGCACTGTTTCAGAACCACTTTATTTCTGTGCATTATTTCTATCACAGCAAGAGATCAGAATCTATCGCCTGGTATAAATATTGTCAACACAGAGAGAGAGCTTCCACACACCCCATCATAACATTCAGCAGCTCATGGCTTCAAAAATGCTTATCCCAGACATTGCTTAATTCGTGTCTCAAGAAGGCACACGCCTGCAGTATAAGCTCACTTGTCACATGACACCCAAAACTTTCACTATTAATAAAAATTGTTGACTGCCCAAAGTGAAGTGAGTGATCAGACTGGCTTTCACTTGTCGCATGCATAGTAACAGTGGGGGGAAGATGTATCCAGCTTCAGTGCACAGCTGTCATTTGTTGCATAGTATGTCCACAGTTTGTTGCTGTGTCAACCAGTCATGGTGTGTGACTGCTGTTTTGTGGCTCAATGTTTCAGAAAGCGTGTATTCGGATAATGTTGGCATTTTTTGTGTAAGCTTAGGTGGGAGAGGTTCCAGATGCCCTAAATCTGTCTGCTTCCTCTCCACACATATATCCATGCTGGAAGTACTTCCAAAGGCTTTTATGCATGAAGGAAACTTTTAATTTATTTTAGCTCAGGTTGATACTTTTGACGGCCAAACAGTGAGCGGGCTTCAACATTCTCAACCTTCAGTGATTCTTGATCAGCAGTGATTTCTCCATGAATACTTAGAGGCGCAATGGCAGCAGACAATATATCTTTTCAACAGGATTAGGTTTCGAGCATCTCATGATTAAACTGCAAACTCTGTTGAAGTCAGGTTTGACTGTCTTGGTGTGGGTTAGCCTATACCACACAGGGGATACATTTTCTACAACAACGTACCACAGAGCCCAATGCTGTGGTTCTAAGGACTTGTGATTTGGCACCCCGCTTTGTACCTTTTAGTTTCCTCAGAGTGTTATTTCTGGTATTGACTTTGTGCTTGATGTTGGAGCAGTGTGTTCTAAAAGTAAGGGAGTGATCCAGTGTTACCCCTAGGTATTTAGGAATGGAAGAATGTTCCAAGAGGGTTCCATTCCAGGAGACATGTAATTTCCTTGAAATCTTCTGTTCCTGAGGTGGGAAGCAAAAAGATGGTATTTTGATGGGTTTGACTGTCAGTGGTTAGCCTTTTAATATGTGCCAAGTTCCTTCAACGCTCTATCAAGAGTGAGTTCGACCTATTCGAAGGTTGCACTCTGGCAAGCTAGTTCAAGGTTGTCTGCATAGATAAAACTTCTTGTGTTGTTGTGGAGAGTTGCTCATTAGTGTAACTATTGAACAATAATGGGAACATGCTTCCTTGGGGGCAATCCTTTTTTTGTATTCTCCATTTATTTTGTTGATGATAAAAATCAGCAAAAAACCTGCAATTCTGTAGCAAGGTTGACATCAGTCTGGTAAGCTCAGAGTTCTTCATGAGTACAAATTCTGTAACTGTATATGATGGTTCACTGTGTCTTAAGTAGCAGTGAGGACAATGAAAGCTACTCCTGTGATTTGTCAGTTTTTGAATCCATCCTCTATGTGCTGTATGAGGTTGGGAACTTGCACAACAGCACTTTTGACTGGTCAAAAGCTTCTCTTTTGTGGAATGAGGTGTTGCTCAGTAGCCTGGATGAGTGTGTTGAATAATATCTTTTTGGTGCCGATGACTTCATACTGGAAGAATATGAAAGACATAGAGGATCCAGTATTAGAGTCAGAGTTTAACAGAGCTTTAGAAGATTAGTGATCAAATAAGGGAGAAGGGGTAGATAACAGACCTTCAGAATTTGTAAAATTATTATGGAAAATGGCAACCAAATGTCATTCAAATTGGTGTGTAGAATCTATACGACTTAAGACATACCATCAGACTTTCAGAAAAATATCATTCATACATTCCCAAAGACAGGAAGGGTAGTTAAGTGAAAGAACCATCTTAGAGTCAGTTTAACAGCTCACGCATCGAAGCTGCTGACCAGAATAATATACAGAAGAATGGAAAAGAAACTTGAGGACCTCGAACAATGGAAACTCCAGGAAGGAATATCAACAATGTAGGAAAAGACAGATTGCTACTTACCTTAAATAAGGCATGTTAAGTTCCAGACAGGCACAGTTAAAAGACACTTACAGGAAGCTTCAGCCTTCATTGGTAAAAGATAGACACTCACTATTCATACAAACAAGTAAGCACACGACCGCCAATTCCAGCATTCCAGTCAAGAAGCTGGAGTTGGTGGTTGTCTGCACGAGGTATGCTTGCTTGCATGTATGAATTGCGCGTGCATGTGTGTGTCTTTTACTGATGAAGGCTGTGACCGTAATCTTTATGTAAGTGTCTTTTAATTATGTCTGTCTGCAACTTAACACATCTTCTTTATGGTAAGTAGCAATCTGTCTTTTCCTACATTCTTGTTAAAATTGAGGATCTGTTAGATGACAGCCTATTTGGACTAAGGAAAGATAAAGACACCAGAGAGGCAATTTTCGCGTTGCGCTTTTTAGTATCATGTCGAGAGAATTTGATATTTCATTGTATTCTCTGTCGTATGACACATGCAAAAGTGGTGAAAGTGTCAATGGGGTGGATATGTTTTTTATTTTTGTTAAAAGCTGGTAATGGCCAAATGTTTACTTCACATATGTTTTGAAGTGTAAAGCATAATTGTTTCTTTTTACGACTGATCTGGACAGACTAAAAAAGGTATACATTGTTTTATATGTTAAAAAATAAGATGGTAATATTGACACTCAAAGATATAGTGGCTGCGAGTGGCAGCAGCAGTGCTAAAAAGAGACTGTTGTACATTGTATCTCTGGGGCTTTGTTAGCTGACTTGGATGTACGAGGCATGTTTTTTGAGTAAGTACCATTTTGAAATTAAAAAAAGACGTGCTAAGATATCTCAATAATTTTATTTTTACATGAAAGCCTGTACCTTAATCTATGCACTAATGGCATTACAGTCTGATTCTTCCTTGTTTACTTTGTGTACTGAGTGTTTAAGATGCCTCCGATAATCGTGAGTCCCACCAACTGTGAAGTAAGGGCTGTTATAAGATTTCTTAGTGCTTAAGGCCTAAAAGCGATCGATATTCGTTATGAGATCTGTGCTGTTTACGGAGAAAACATTATGAGTGATGGAATGGTAAGAAAGTGGGTGAAAGCATTTAAAAATGGCCACACAAATGTGCATGATGAACAACGGAGTGGGCGTCCTTTGGTTGTTAATGAAAATTTGGTGCAGGAAGTGGATAATAAGGTGAGAGAGACGCTTTACAATTTCCTCCTTGCGGGATGACTTTCCTAATGTTTCTTGTAGTGTTTTGTGTGGCATTGTGACTGAGCACTTGAATTACTGAAAATTGTGCACACGTTGGGTACTGAAAATATTGATGGATGTGCACAAAACCAAACGTTTGGACAGTGCATTGACTTTTCTTGAGCAATACAACGATGATGGTGATGATTTCTTAAGCCAAATTGTTATGGGTGATGAAACGTGGATGGCCTACGTCACACCAGAATCAAAGCAACAGTCCATGGAAGTTGAGCAAGGGCATCATTTTGCTGCAAGACAATGGTCGTCCGCATGTGGTGAATCAGACCAAAGATCTCATCACGTTTTTTCGATGGGAAACTAGATCATCCTCTGTACAGACCCGATCTTGCACCCAGTGACTACCATTTGTTCCTGCACTTGAAGAAACACATGGGCGGTCAGCGTCTTCAAGTCGGTGACGAAGTCAAAACAGTGGTGATGCAGTGGTTAACAAGTTAGGCGGCAGACTTCTATTAGGAGGGTATTCAAAAACTGGTACAACGTTATGACAAGTGCCTCAATATTGACAGAAATTATGTAGAAAAGTAAGTTAAGGTAAAGGCTTTCATGTAAAAATAAAATTATTGAGATATCTTAGCAAGTCTTTTTTTTTAATTTCAAAACGGTACTTACTTGAAAAACACGCCTCGTAATTTCTAGTTTGTTGTTGTTGTTGTTGTTGTTGTGTGTCGTCTTCCTTGCGGGAGGAGAGAGAGGTATATATTGTTGTATGAAAGGGATAGTCTGCTATTGCAATCAGAACTGTGACTTTAATGTTGAGTTTCTATGGATTGAAGGATTAAAAACTATTGTAATTCTAAAGAGCTCATCGTGATGAATAAACGGCGAATATAATCATCATCAAAGACAACAAAATCGGAAAAGGTAATTCATTCTTTTAAAACTTGACACTTCACATTGAACATTATCTATGTTTAAGTTTTACCAGCAAGATTTACATCCTGTGGCGAAAATAATTTCAAGAGCCTGCATCGAGTTTAGAATAACACAGATCAAAACCGTGACAAGCGACATTGCCGTCTTTTCTCAAAAGCAACATTCAGTAGCCCATACGTGGATTTATTCTCACTACAACAGTTAAGTATCTGCTACCATTTTCATTCCCCTCCTGTTTTTCTTTGAGATTGTGCAGAACCATCAATACTAAATCATCGATCGCCGCAACTGTGGAGTCCCGGGATTGACATCGCCGAGATTCAGAAGAAGAATCCTTCCTCCAGCAAATCTATATTGCTAGAGATACAATAATAATAACAATTATTATTATTATTATTGTTGTTATTATTTTCAGAGAATCTTCAAGATTTTTGTTAGGAAAAATCCTGCAGTTAACATCACAAACATTTATAATATTCTTTTTTTTTTTCCCTTTTTTTATCTGCACAGTCACCTAGTACAGTACACATTCGTTCAAGAGAGAATTAGTACATTATTGCAATTAATTTGGGGAAGGGGTATTATAAGTTGATAATGGAAGGAAGACTGAAGAAAATTCAAGATACACTTATAGGATTTGTCGACATGGAAAAAGAGTCGGACAATGTAAAGTGGGATGAGACGTTCAAAATTCTGAGAAGAATAGGAGTGAGCTATATGGAAAAATCGGTAACACACAGTTTTACAAGAACCAAGAAGGAACAATAAGATTGGATGACTGAGAACAAAGTGCTTGTATTGAGAAGGGTGTAAGACATGGATGCAGTCTTTTACCCCTACTGTTCAAACTATACAGTGAAGGAGCAATGAGAGAAATAAAAATAAAAGAAAGTTTCAAAAATGGTATTAAAATTCAGGGCCGAAGGATATCAACAATAAGATTCACTGATGACATCGCTATCCTCAGTGAAAGTCAAAATGGAATGAACAGTCCAATGAGTACAGAATATGGATTAAGAGGAAACTGAGAAAGACAAAATTAATGATTAGGTTAAATGAGGTAACTATAAACTAGAGATCAAAATTGGTGACCACAAAAGAGGTAAGGTTAAGGAATTCTTCTATCTTGGGAACAAAATAGCATGATAGATGAAGCAAGGAGGGCATAAAAAAGTAGACTAGCACAGCCAAAGAGGGCTTTCTTGCCAAAATAACTCTGCTAATATCAAATAATATCAAATAGAGGCCTTAATTTTAGGAAGGAATTTCTTAGAATGTCCATTTGAGGGCAGCATTGTGAATCACAAACTTTGAGAAAACCCGAACAGAAGAGAATTGAAGTGTTTGAGAAGTTGTACTATATAAGAATGTTGAAAATTAGGTGAACTGGTGAGATTAGGAATGAAGAACTTTTCTGTAGAACTGGTGATGAAAGGAGCATATGGAGAATACTAGCAAGAAGAAGGGATAGGATGATAGGACACGTGTTAAGACATCAGGGAAAAACTTCCATGGTACTAGAGGGAGTCTTATGAGGTAAAAACTCTAGGGAAAGACTGAGATTGGAATACAAATGGATTTAATATAGAAGACCCAAAAGAGGCAAAGTTCCTGGCTGTGCAGCCATCTCTACAATTAATGATAACTGTGAACTTATGTAACAATTAATGTGGAAAGCCAACAGTCATCAATTAATGCCCACATATAGCATTAAGATAAAATATTGTCATTGTATTCCAGGTTCTGTAATGCTTTTATTCATCCCAAGATGATAGGACAATGCTCCCTTATAAAATTTTATGTTAATGCTATGTGTGGGCATTAATGGACAATTGTCGGTTTTCCACATCAATTTTTACGTAAGTTCACAGTTATGGTTAATTGTAGAGATGGCTGCTCAGCCTGGAACTTTACCTCTTTTGTGTTTTTATATTAACGGCATTTCCCCATTTTAATCTTCACGTGCTTGACAATTGTCATTCTTCACCTATAGACCAATCTGCTGATGCCCCAAAAGGGCAAAACACTTCATTTCCTGTAAATAACAGAGATTTTCCAACCTAGACTTTCTTGTTTCTAGAGATAAAGAAAGAAACTACTTTGTAAGTGTTGTGACTTTAGTGGGGCTAAAAAATAATATCTTTATCAGTTTTAACACTACTCAAGTTTCATGTACACCTATAAACTGCCTTGTTCCATATAATTTTGATGAAAGAAACGTTTAGCTGAAGTATGAAACACGTAACTAACTAACTGCATGCTCTGAAAATATAACGTAACTGGATAGATAAAAAAATCTACTTAACAAGTGGTGACAGAAGAACACACATACAGAAGGTATAAAAAATTTGCAAGCTTTTGGAGCCAATGAACCCTTGTGGTAGAAGGGTCGAAGAAGAAGGAAGAAGGGTGAAGGTAAAGGACGGGTGAGATTTAGGAAAAGGAGTAGAATTTGGAAAAGTCTCCCAGAACCCCATGTTGGAGGAGACTTACTGGGTGGGGTGAAAAGGAATTTCTTAGAATGTCCATTTTAGCACAGCATTGTGAATCATGGACTTGAGAAAAACAGAACAGAAGAGAATTGAAGTGTTTGAGAAGTTGTACTATATAAGAATGTTGAAAATTAGGTGAACTGGTAAAATTAGGAATGAAGAACTTCTCTGTGGAACTGGTGAAGAAGGGAACATATGGAGAATACTAGCAAGAAGAAGGGATGCGATGATAGGACAAGTGTTACGACATAAGGGAAAAACTTCCATGGTACTCTAGGGAAAGACCGAGATTGGAATATATGCAACAAATAATTGAAGAGGTAGGGTGCAAGTGCTACTCTGTGATGAAGAGGTTAGCACAAGAAAGGAATGTCCGCAGCTCGTGGCCTAGTGGCTAGTGTTGCTGCCTCTGGGTCCCGGGGTCCCAGGTTCGATTCCCAGCCGGATTGGGGATTTTCTCAGCCCGGGGACTAGGTGTTTGTGTTGTCCTCATCATTTCTTCTTCTTCTTCATCATCATCATCATTCATGAACGTGGCTCAACTGGACTGCGTGAAGAATTGGACTGTGTAAAAATTGGGACTTCGTACAGGTGCTGATGACCGAGCAGTTCAGTGCCCCACAAAACCAACCATCATCATCATCATCATCAACAACAACAACAAGAAGAAAGGAATTTGTGGTTGGCCACATCAAACCACCTAGAAGACTAATGACTGCAAAAAAGGTTGTATATTTCGCTTATCTGGTGGTATAAACACGGACTTTTATTGGTACCATAAAAATGAAATGACTGAAGCTTGTCACTAATTGCCTTCTTTATCTTTCACCCAGTCTGAGCTTGTGCTTTATCTATAATGACCATGTTATATTAAACCTTAATCTTTCTATCTTGGAGGTTCATATAGTTTGCTTGTCACTTCTAATTGTGAGTTGCTTCTTTTGACAAGTGGTATCTTTGTCTTCTCCTTGGATCATCTAAAGGCTGAATTCTTTTTCCATTATGTCATTGCATCTTCTCCTGCTCTCCAGCTGCGTATTTTAGAATTTAAAGTTATTGCTCTCTTGTTTTCCTGATGCAAAGTTTATGAGCAATATAGAATAATACCATCAATTTACCAGTTTCAGCAGGTATATTCTCTTTGAGAGTGCTGTTTGCAGACCTGTGTAAGAACTTACTCCTCACTTTCATTCTTACCATTGACAGTAAAATTGTCTTGAGTAACATCTTTTATGCTCTCACCTTTCATACAAAATTGCACACAAAGTAAAGACAATACTACACTTAAAGTGTTTTTTTGATGGTGTACCAGCTACACATGGTTACATATTAATTGCGGAGATCTTATGTGATGATAGCTGACCTGACGTGTACATTTTTATACAACAGATCCACAAATGTAATTGTGTTTTCAGTATACTGCCAGTCTATCCAGGTAAAATACTGAAAAAGGGGGGAAATAATTAATTTATAGTTTTAGCATGATTTGTTAACTTGCATAAGCTTTATCTAAATCAAAACAGTGGAAAGTCTAGGTTGGAATATCAACAATATTATGAGGATAGATTGCTACTCCTCATAAAGATGACACACTGAGTTGCAGAGGGGCACAATGAAAAGACAGTTACAGATTCAGCTTTCTGTCAAAGCCTTCTTCAAAAAGGAAACACACATACATCACACAAGGAAGCATACCTCATGCACACATGACTGCTGTCTCCAACTAGAATGCAGCTGTGTCAAACAGAAGCAGCACTCTTGAGTGGGTAGGGAAAAATGTGGGGGAAAAGGGTGGAATGGATGTGGTGTGGGAGTATGCATATGTTGGGATAAGGGAAGAGAGAGAAGGAGAGTGGAGAGTTGAGATTGTCTGGGTTGAGTTTCACAAGTTTGTGTGACACAGGTAAGTGTGGGAAATAACATGAGAAAATACATGAGGATGAGCGAAGAAATGTGATCAATAGGAATAAGTGTACAAGGGGTGTTCAGTAAGTAATGCAACACTTTTTTTTATCTCTGCCAGTTTCTGTTGAAAAAATGTGGAATTTGTTGTGGGACAGTGTGGAATATTCTCACTTCAGCCACTATAGTTTCATGCAGTTCCAATAGGTAACGGCGCTATATGTAGCTTTCAAAATGGCATCTGTAACGGAGATGCATTCCAAGTGGAGAGCTGTCATTGAATTTGTTTTGGCAGAAACCAGGGCATCACAGATATTCATAGGCGCTTGCAGAATTTCTATGGAGACCTTGCAGTGAACAAAAGCATACTGGGCCTTTGGCTGAGATGTCTGTCATAAACACAACAAGGTCACACAAACCTGTCAGATCTCCTGTATGCAGGCTGGCCACATACAGCTGTGATTCCTGTAATGAAGAAATGACTTCAACATGTTCATCTGATAAAAATGCAAATGAACTTCTCCATGACATGCAAGACCTCACACAAGGACATGTATCCAAAAGGAGCTCACAAAACTTCATTGGACTGTTCTTCCTCATCCAACCTATAGCCCGGATCTCACGTCTTCTGACTTCTGTCTGTTTGGCCCAGTGAAGGATGCACTTCATGGGAAGCAGCATGAAAATAATGGGGAGGTTATCAAAAGGCCCTCATAATTATCAGTGGGAAGAAATTGGTGCATGAGATACTGCACCAACAACCTGCGCAGTCACTTAGCCATGTGTTGTGTGTAGATGAGACTGTTGATACAATGTGGTTCAGATGTCAGTGTGAGTGCATTTTGGAAGGCAATGATCAAACCCATGAAGGAAGAGAAAGGATCAACATTAAATAGAGTAATGCTTTAGAGAATAGCAACAAAGGAAAACTTCAATGGTTGTGGGAGGGAAGGAAAGCTGTTAGGCAGAATCAAACAATGGAAGTTCCAGGTTGGAATATCAACAATATTATGGAAAGGTTCCACCAAGCAGCATTCACCTCTCTCCCTCCACCCATACTCCACTATCCCGTCCAAATCTTGATTGCTACTTCCATTCAACACAGTTGCATTCAGGGTGGAGAGAGTGGTCGTGTGTGTGAGGTGTGTTTGCTTGTGTCAGTGTGTGTGTGTTTCCTGTCTGAAGAAGGCTTTGGCCAAAAGCTCAGTGTGTAACAGTCTTTTCATTGGACCTGTCTGAAACTCAATGTGTCATCTTTATGGTGAGTAGCAGTCTATCATTTTCATAATATTATTGATAAACTTTTAACTGACAGTTAAGTAGCTTAATACTAAATGAGTTTCCAAGTGCCTTGTGACACTGCAAACATTCCAAGCAAAAGGATACTTAGAATTTCTGCATAAAAAAACTGGGAAATCAGTATCATATTCCATGGACAAACTACATATAACATAGATGTAAGACGTATTAATTGCTTGAAAGGTTGTATTGCTTGAAAGGAATATCCAGTTGTACATCAGCTTTTTTATGTCTTGTTACTGTCCTGCTGCTAAGATAAGTGGGCTTTGTTGGCGAGTATTGCACATATATAACATCTCGTTATTTAATTGCTGTTCAGATTAATAGTTTGAATGCTGCTGTTTACAGTGTTTTAGTTACCGAAATTTAATCTTAGTGCTTGTATGGCTGTAGAAATTTTAACCCATCTGTACCTTAAAGATAATCAGTGTTATAATTTGAAAATACTTCACAACAACATTGTTTCACAAAGTATTTAATTTTACAAGCATATTGTCATGTTGTAACCAAAATCAAATCCATATATCAAAGCAGGGTCATCATTTATATACATTTCCCACTAAAAGTATGCTTATTTGAACACAAGCATACAGCCAGAACAGAATTTACATACTGGATGGAGAGTGCAACAATTTATACAAAATTTGAATATTCCAGAATGCTGGTGTTTATACATACACTGAATATTCCAGAATATACAAACATAAGATATTTCAAGAACCTACCAGAACTGTTAAATACTGAGTAACAAATAATTGCTTGAGGTCAAGTTAGAATTGGCAACATGCAGCATGTCAGCTTGTTAACAATTTCACCACACTGTGTGCACCACAACTCAGAGCAATGCACATTTGCCTGGACAAACATTGAACCACTGTTTAGGAATTCTCACTGGAGCCAATTGCGACCTGCTGGACCTAGACCTTTTCAGTGGTCCTCTATATGGCATTGTGGACCGATCTTTGTGTACTGGTTGTGTTGTTAAAGCCTCTTCACTATGACCACCATCGAACTTAGGCTCTCCCATCAAAGCTTCACAATCATCAAGTAGGTCTTCAGTTTCCTAGAACCTCTCCCCATTGACCTGCACCTCAGGACTGTAGTAGAGTTTCATACGGAGGACGTGGATGACATCGCTGCACTTAAGTCTTGATGAAGGCCCATAACCAACTTCATATGTGACATATGGCAAGTGTCAAAGGGTACAATACTGCACAAAGTGTTGCTTTAGTAACTTTTGTAATAGCCACACATTCTGAAAGGTGTAAAAATCCATACCGGCTCTCCCAGGCTGTATCTTGGGGGCTATTGCTTGGCATAACTTTTCTGATAGCCACACATTCTGAAAGGTGTAAAAATCCATACCGGCTCTCTCAGGCTGTATCTTGGGGGCTATTGCTTGGCATTATAGCGCTCTGGGATCTTTCTCCTGGATGCCAAGGGTTCATATGTGAGCCAGCTACCTTGCACCTTCAGTCCAGGTGATAAGGTGTAGTCCTCGTCTGGTTGAAATGGGAACAGTGTATCCATCGTCATTTTAGCCACACAACCATGGAGCAAAAAGCACAGTGTGAAGCCTGTATTGTGTGTTACTTTGCTGTGTTGTATGTAAATGTCAGGCTATATTGTATCCCATTCTCTTTGTTTAACATAACATATATCAAGAGCACATCTGTGAATGTCTTATTAAAGCATTCTGTAGAACCCTTCATCTGTGGATTGTAGACAGTTGTCATTCTGGGACTGATGTTGCCAGGTAAAATTACTTCTAATACTAGTCTCGACTGGATATCTTTTACATGATCAGAGATCATCACATGGGTGCTCTGTGCTTCAAAATGATGTCTCCTACAAAGAACTTTGGAATTTGCAGAGCTTTGGTAGTTGGCACAGCTTTTGTGACTGTGAAGTGGTGAGGTAATCTGTGCAGACGATTATCCATTGATTCCTTTTTTGTCACTTCAGGAGTCACCCCCAAGAGGTCGATTCTAGTTTGGTGGAATGGCACTGGTGCAGGTGGGATTGTTACCACGTCCTCCGTAGATAATTTCCATGTGTACTTCCATCATTGGCATTCCTTACAGTGGCATACGTAGTGCCTAATGGATTGGTACAGACCTGGCCAGAGAAACTTGTGTCTGATTCTGTCTGTCTACAAATCCCAGGTGACCAGATGTTGGAGTGTCATGGAAATGCTTCAGGATAGCTGGTTGTAGATGAGATGGGATGACAAGCAACCATTTCTGCCCCAACGAACCATGATTTCTCATACACTATACTTCATAAATTAATTGGAATTCTCCTTTGGTTTGTTGCTTGTTTTTCTAGGCTTCTTTGGTTTCAGCAATACTGGATCTTTCCTCTGTTCAGCAACAGAGCAATGAAGCAATGACTGAGATTTCATCACCACTTCTGTTTTCTGCCTAAGGTTTCCTTTACAGGCAGTCAGCATTTGAATGTTTGCAAGCACTTTTGTATATCACTGCACCTTCTTAACCGTGAAGCCTCATTGCTTATTTTGCCAGTTGACCCAACAGATCCTTCAGTCTAGTCAGACAACATAGAGAACAGTGGTCTGTCATGACAGTGAAAGATATGCCAAATAAATATGGACAGAACTTGTTAATTGCCCAAACAATCACAAGGCAGGCAGCGCGGAGAGGCCGTGCGGTTAGAGGTGCCATGCCACTGATGGCGTGGCCCCTCCCACTGGAGGTTCAAGTCCTCCCTCGGACATGGGTGTGTGTGTTGTTCTTAGCATAAGTTAGTTTAAGTAGTGTGTAAGTCTAGGGACCGATGACCTCAGCAGTTTGGTCCCTTAGTAATCCACACAGATTTGAACATTTTGAATTGCAAGGCACTCTTTCTCAGTTGTAGACCGGCTCATCTTGAACTTGGAGAGTGCTCAGGAAACATAAGCTATCATCTTTTCAGAACCTTCATGAATTTGTGTTATAACTGACCATATTCAGAACAGTTAATTTTGGTTTTAAGTTCTATCTCTGCAGTCTCATCACACAAAGCTAGACTGGAGGAGATGTTAGTGCCTCCTTAAGGACAAGGGAAGATCTTTCTTGTGCTTCGTTCTAGGAAAATTTGGTGTGTCCCTGCAAAGGATGTTGCACTGGTGTGGAAGGTAAGCCCTGTAGCCCATGGTTAATGTTGCCCTTCTTCCCAATACCGAGTCTCTAATCACTATACGAACTTGCGGTCATATGCCCAACATCTGACGTATGTAACTGACACTATTACAGGTGACTCAAAGATTACATGTACATTATCTCCAATGTTTAAGCTAACTACCGTATTTACTCGAATCTAAGCCGCACCTGAAAAACGAGACTCGAAATCAAGGAAAAAAAAAATCCCGAATCTAAGCCGCACCTGAACTTTGAGACTCGAAATTCAAGGGGAGAGAAAAGTTTTAGGCCACACCTTCAAATCGAAACAAAGTTGGTCCATTGTAATATGAGACACAATTTAGGTCGAATGAAAGACGATACAGCTACAATAGTTTGGTTCGAGTCGTAAGCTTAGCAGTTAAGCTTTACCAGGTAGCCATTGCTATGCGTCAGGCGCTCCGTCCGTATTTATACGGGTACCCTTCCTTTTTCACGTGCTTCGTCTGGTTTGAATCGATTGCTAATTTTGCTTTGATCTGATAAGTGCCGTTTTCTTTGTTATAGATGTTTACGTCACTCTAAGCTGAAAATGCATTACTGTACTGCGTCATGCATTGTTTGTCGCATTCTGATAGTGCGTGTTTACGGCCTGTCGCCGCCCGCGGCATGGCTTGCTTTTGTGCACGCTACCGCCGCTTACAATTAAAAAAAAGAGAGGAATTGTCTCATTAGCGAAACAATGGCAAGTGACTGCTACTTGTTGTTACTTACACTGCTGCTTTCTTTGATAATGATCAACAAGAACCAAATAATAGACTGCGTATGATAGAACATGTTCTGAATGAGAGTTAGGCGAAAATTTTTCTGTTTGAAAATCTTTGCGGCCGCTTCTTTAGTACATCAAATTCTGCACAGAAATTAGTCATTTTAGATTTAAAAATCTAGTCAGTTGCCGTGCTTCATTTCTGACTGTATCACTATTAGGCATAAGAATAATACGAGTATAAACATGACACGATACGTATATTCTTCCGCGTTTGCTGTTGTCTCACTCTAGTTTCGTAGTTTATTAGGCAGACAGGATTTAAATGAGATAGCAGCAAACACGAAAGAATACATGGCAAAATGTTTATATTCCTATTATTCTTGTGGTGAAGAGAATACTGCATGTGATTCACTGTTCATCAGGTTCCTATTAGCAACAGTCTTGCCAGTCGGATTTTCGTAGTACATTGAAATTCTGCTACTTTCGAAGATGAACAATACGGAATTTGTGTTTACTTCGTTCGATAATGTATGAAAATGCCCTGACCTCACTACCAAACCAGAAGTTAATGTTTACAGTAACAATGTACACTCAGAAATTTTACAATGATGAAGTTTTTGAACTGTTGTTTTGAGTAACATATTCTTCATTGCAGTCACGGGAGGTCACCATTTTTTTCAAGTTGTGGTGGTGTAACATCCATGCCTCAGTAAATGAGGACCACTGCCCCGCAAAGCAGTGGGAGTTAGTATGCTCTGTACACTTGTAACACTTACACATGTTATGTATAAGTGCTTACCAATAAATAGTGTGAAAGTCCTATCTCTATGATGTGTCACTATTCTGCTGTCACACCCACAGTGGTGCCTCCAAATTTCTGAGTCACGCCACAATTTTGCTGTTAAGTTGAAAATCATCCATACTGGTTACGCCATCAAGAATTCTGCTGTTACAAATGGTACAACCTCACCATTTCTTCGGCAACATCAACAACACCTCTTAACAAGTTCTCATGAATTCCATGAAGATCTCATGTGCAAAATTGCTAAAATATCTACCAAGGCTTGGTGGATATGACATAGCGACAGTGCCTTAATTTACCAAATGGATTCACAACAAAACATTCCAGATTTGGCACCAAATAAATCTATTCCTGGTATTTGAGACAAAGGTGCAGCAGAAAGTCACAATAAACAATGTCCACCCGCCTCTGTGACAAACGTTAATCAAAGTGCCTTCGGGTTTTGCCCAGGACAAAACATCACATGTTCCAGTGACAGTGAGTATGAACATTATGACACTCACATAACGACCTGAACCATACACATGCCTCCCACAATGCTGTTACAGTTGAACAACAATTACCCGTACCATACCAATCAGTTTTTCCATTTCATCATCCATCTGCCAACAGCCTGCAGGATCAAGGTTTACATCAACTTTCATACGTGTGATTTCTAATTTTCCAAATCCTGTTCTGATTTTTTTGAAAGATTTCTTGATGCCTTCAGCTGCCATTCTCTTTATGGATCCTGTTCTGATCATTGCAACTAAGTATTAGTTCTGTGAGATGGACTATGACATCACTACTATTACAGCCGCTCCGGGTATCACAACCCATTCACTTCTGGTTCAGCACCATGCTTTGCATTTGCATCACCAACACCAAGCACCAAAACCAACTATGGACTTCTAGAAAGTGTTTTCCATGACCAATCCTCAGCAAAATCAGATGGCACTGCCTCCCAGTTCTAGTGATGTCACATCCGCATCAGCCGCACTGTGTATTACTGTATGTCCGCACAAACTCACTGAGACTCAGATAGTCCCACTGTATACTGTATAATAAATGGACTGAGCCTTCCTTCTTTATTTAATTTACTTTTAGTATTTTATAGAGGAAACATTCCTTGTATGCCTTTGTCATTCTTTGTTTATGTGATCAGTTATGTCACCAAGGCCCAGAAAAAGTATCAAAGTACTTTTGTTGTCGTGGAATCACTGTTTAATAGACAGAGGAGCTGTCTGTAAGTAATTGTAGTGGTAAAGTTAACTGAAATTTGGCTTTATATTTAAGAGTACTTGAATGGCAATCACAAGGAATGTGCACATCAACAATTATTGATGTGTTCCAAAGTTTTGAGGGGAAAATCTAGCTTCATTACTGTGTGTATAACTTCACTTGACTCCTAAATTTCATTTCACTTATTGGACGTACTCACATTTTTTTACTACATTAAAGCTGGCTCCAAAATGGAGAAGCAGTTGTGGTTGAAACACAATACATTTGAAATTAAGGATGCTGTGAACTCTTTCAAAAGCAAAAACTCTCTCAGAGTTAATAATACCTCAAGCAAATTACTAGAATCCTGTTTGTCACTTGTACTAAAAATATTAGGTCACAAGTACAGTACATCGCTATTACAGAGGATACTTCCAGACAGACTGAAATATGCTACTGGCAGACTCTTTTACAAAATAGATAGTTAAACAGATTAAACAATTATCAGGCAGTTTCAATACTTACTTCCTTCTCAGGAGCATTGGAAAACTTATGATGTGTGAGATCCATAACATACCTCTCAAAATAAAAAAACTTAGTCATTCTCAGTTTGGAATTCAAAAGGGTCCCTTCGCAGAACATGCGATTTTTCAGTTAATGAATCACATTATAAAAAATTTAAATTACAAAATACAACCCACTCTTATTTTCTGTGACTTGTCAAAACCATTTGATTGTGCAGTTCACAGTATGCCTCTGGGGCCGAAGTTGTTAATGCCCACTTGGCACATGACCCTGGGGTAAGCCAGTTTGAATCCTGGTGGTGGAAAAAGTTTTCACTGGCAATATTTAGCTGGCAAGCTCCTGATCGTCACACTTTGCACCAATGTCCTGGTTTAAATTCCAAACCTCTCCACAGTGTCTCATAAAGTGAGGGCATGTGACACTGTTGATGGTGATCTGTCCATCAAATGGGAGCCTTTAGCTTGGTGGCCCCCTTTGTGCTATTCACGAGGAGTAGGCTACATTCTAGAACCAGGTTTCACCCTCATCATAGTCATAATCATAATTATAATCATACGTTACAAACAGATTTCTCTTTGAGCAGCTCAAAATATCTTGCTGTTAATGGGCTTTCATCCAGTTTAACTAAGAAGGATACAATGTGTCCCATTAAGAACACCGGAGAATGTACGCAGCGAAAACAGTATCTTGAGAATGAGGAAAAACAGTACAGTGATCAATATTGGGTCTGATCTTCTTCTTGTTTACATAAATAACCTGCAACCATATTTTCAAAAATCAGATATGGTTCCCTTTGCTGATGATGCAAGTATTATAATCAAGCCCGAAGGATAAGTAACAATACTTGAAAATGTAAAAAAAAAAAATTTAAAATCTATATATAACAAATTACTGAACTTGGATAAAACACAATTACACAATTATGTACTGCACAAAATCTAACTACATGATTAGAAATAATGCATGAGGGTAAATAAATAAATGAAACAGAATATTCTAAATTCGTAGGTATTGATGAGAACCAGAATCACAAGTCACATTTTACATATCTTCTTAAATATCTAATCTATGATCAGAGGTGGAATGTCAGATCCCTTAATCGGGCAGGTAGGTTAGAAAATTTAAAAAGGGAAATGGCTAGGTTATAGATATAGTGGGAATTAGTGAAGTTTGGTGGCAGGAGGAACAAGACTTTTGGTCAGGTGAATGCAGGGTTATAAATACAAAATCAAATAGAGGTAATGCAGGAGTAGGTTTAATAATGAATAAAAAAATAGGAGTACAGGTAAGCTACTACAAACAGCATAGTGAACGCATTATTGTGGCCAAGATAGACACGAAGCCCACTTCTACTACAGTAGTACAAGTTTATATGCCAACTAGCTCTGCAGATGACGAAGAAATTGATGATATTTATGAGGACATAAAAGAAATTATTCAGGTAGTGAAGGGAGACGAAAATTTAATAGTCATGGGTGACTGGAATTCGAGAGTAGGAAAAGGGAGAGAAGGAAACATAGTAGGTGAATATGGATTGGGGCTAAGAAATGAAAGAGGAAGCCATCTGGTAGAATTTTGTGCGGAGCATAACTTAATCATAGCTAACACTTGGTTCAAGAATCATGAAAGAAGGTTGTATACATGGAAGAACCCTGGAGATACTAAAAGGCATCAGATAGATTATATAATGGTAAGACAGAGATTTAGGAACCAGGTTTTAAATTGTAAGACATTTCCAGGGGCGTATGTGGACTCTGACCACAATCTATTGGTTATGAACTGTAGATTAAAACTGAAGAAAATGCAAAAAGGTGGGAATTTAAGGAGATGTGACCTGGATAAACTGAAAGAATCAGAGGTTGTACAGAGTTTCAGGGAGAGCATAAGGGAACAATTGACAGGAATGGGGGAAAGAAATACAGTAGAAGAAGAATGGGTAACTTTGAGGGATGAAATAGTGAAGGCAGGAGAGGATCAAATAGGTAAAAAGACGAGGGTTAGTAGAAACCCTTGGGTAACAGAAGAAATATTGAATTTGTTTGATGAAAGGAGAAAATATAAAAATGCAGTAAATGAAGCAGGCAAAAAGGAATACAAACGTCTCAAAAATGATATCAACAGGAAGTGCAAAATGGCTAAGCAGGGATGGCTAGAGGACAAATGTAAGGATGTAGAGGCTTATCTCACTAGGGGTAAGATAGACACTGCCTACAGGAAAACTAAAGAGACGTTTGGAGAAAGGAGAACCATGAATATCAAGAGCGTTGATGGAAACCCAGTTCTAAGCAAAGAAGGGAAAGCAGAAAGGTGGAAGGAGTATATAGAGGGTCTATACAAGGGCGATGTACTTGAGGACAATATTATGGAAATGGAAGAGGATGTAGATAAAGATGAAATGGGAGATATGATACTGTGTGAAGAGTTTGACAGAGCACTGAAAGACCTGAGTCAAAACAAGGCCCCCGGAGTAGACAACATTCCATTAGAACTACTGCCAGTCCTGACAAAACTCTATCATCTGGTCAGCAAGATGTATGAGACAGGCAAAATACCCTCAGACTTCAAGAAGAATATAATAATTCCAATCCCAAAGAAAGCAGGTGTTGACAGATGTGAAAATTACCGAACTATCAGTTTAATAAGTCACAGCTGCAAAATACTAACGCGAATTCTTTACAGATGAATGCAAAAACTGATAGAAGCCGACCTTGGGGAAGATCAGTTTGGATTCCGTAGAAATGTTGGAACACTTGAGGCAATATTGACCCTGCGACTTGTCTTAGAAGAAAGATTAAGGAAAGGCAAACCTACGTTTCTAGCATTTGTAGACTTGGAGAAGGCTTTTGACAATGTTGACTGGAATACTCTCTTTCAAATTCTGAAGGTGGCAGGGGTAAAATACAGGGAGGGAAAGGCTATTTACAATTTGTATAGAAACCAGATGGCAGTTATAAAAGTCGAGGGGTATGAAGGGAAGCAGTGGTTGGGAAGGGAGTGAGACAGGGTTGTAGCCTATCCCCAATGTTATTCAATCTGTATATTGAGCAAGCAATAAAGGAAACAAAAGAAAAGTTCGGAGTAGGTATTAAAATCCATGGAGAAGAAATAAAAACTTTGAGGTTCGCCGATGACATTGTAATTCTGTCAGAAACAGCAAAGGACTTGGAAGAGCAGCTGAACAGAATGGACAGTGTCTTGAAAGGAGGGTATAAGATGAACATCAACAAAAGCAAAACGAGGATAATGGAATGTAGTCGAATTAAATCGGGTGATGCTGCGGGAATTAGATTAGGAAATGAGACACTTAAAGTAGTAAAGGAGTTTTGCTATTTGGGGAGCAAACTAACTGATGATGGTCGAAGTAGAGAGGATATAAAATGTGGAATGGCAATGGCAAGGAAAGCGTTTCTGAAGAAGAAAAATTTGTTAACATCGAGTATAGATTTAAATGTCAGGAAGTCATTTCTGAAAGTATTCGTATGGAGTGTAGCCATGTATGGAAGTGAAACATGGACGATAAATAGTTTAGACAAGAAGAGAGTAGAAGCTTTTGAAATGTGGTGCTACAGAAGAATGCTGAAGATTAGATGGGTAGATCACATAACTAATGGGGAGGTATTGAATAGAATTTGGGAGAAGAGGAGCTTGTGGCACAACTTGACTAGAAGAAGGGATCGGTTGGTAGGACATGTTCTGAGACATCGAGGGATCACCAATTTAGTATTGGAGGGCAGTGTGGAGGGTAAAAATCGTAGTGGGAGACCACGAGATGAATACACTAAGCAGATTCAGAAGGATGTAGGCTGCAGTAGGTACTGGGAGATGAAGAAGCTTGCAGAGGATAGAGTAGCACGGAGAGCTGCATCAAACCAGTCTCAGGACTGAAGACCACAACAACAACAACAACAACAACAACAAAAAAACCTTTTGCATTATGGATAATATCAAATTTTTGGAGATGAAAATGTCAAAAAGTTGACTTATGTTTTCTATTCTTTTTCACTAATGTCTGATGACACCATATTCTGGGGTAAGTTGTCATTGAGGGAGAAAGTGTTAGTTGCACATAAAGCTTGTAGTGAAGATAGTGTATGGTTTTCACACTATAACATCTTATAGACAGCTGTTTAGACAGGTAGGCATACTGATGACAGTCTCCTGGTATGTTTACTCCATTATTAACATAAGAATGGTAGCTTTAGAGTATTGTGTAAGTGGTTGACACTTTTCCATATTTTTCATTGAAAAGGCATACTATAATAGTAAAACTGACTCAGTCTATGTAATAGTGAAAGGTCGCACGTTTGATCCAAGGAACATGCAAATAACTAGGCTGAACAATATTTCAAATGGAGGACAAAATTACTCCTATGATTTGTTTTTCATTCTCCACATTTTACCTGCATTTATGAAAACAATTCTACTGAAAGTAGGAAAGAGCGATGCCGGTGGTAGTTAAGCTGTGAAGGTGGGTAGTGAGTTGTGCCTGGATAGCTCAGTTGACAAAGCATTTGCCTCCAAAAGGCTAAGATTCTGAGTCTAAGTTTGGACTCAGTGCATAGTTTTAAAATCTCCCAAGAAGTTTCAATGTTAACATCAGCTCTCTAGCCATCTTCAACAGCAGTTGCATGGTTTACAACAAAGTTTTTATAAATATCTTCCAAAACCTGATTCATTAAGATGTTGCAGTAGGACTCTGTTTTTTGTGTATATAAGTGACATACAAGAAGTAACCTCTGCAGAAAATGAGAGATTGATATATTAATATCACCAGAGAGAGCTGTGAAAAGAATGTTACAGAGCCAAAATGATGCAAATTTTTGGGTTTCTTTACTTGTTGATTTTCCTGTTTCAGTGAATACAGATTTAAAAATTATTGCACCTCTTGTTACTACCTACTGGTGTGATAAAGTTTCTTGTGAACAGGTTTACATTAAAAAAATTCATGCAGAAACCAGTTAAGAAATATTGACTTCAGTGTCCGGAGACAGCTATCTGGCTTTCAACCTGACATTAACAACCTTGTTAAGGTTGATTTGATACAAAGACATGGATACTAAAGATTTCTTAAAAAAATTGTTTTGCAGTTAATTGATATTTTTATATAATAAATGTTAATGCATCATTTTGTTTTCATAAACCCGGGCTAGTATTGCAAGCTGGTCTACTGTCCTGGGCAACTGTTCTCCTGTGTACTTTACCTGTGTGTGAGCAAGTGCCAGCACAATTTGTGTGTGTGTGTGTGTGTGTGTGTGTGTGTGTGTGTGTGTGTGTGTTGAAATTTAATAGAAGGGATCTCCTATATAACAGGCTTCAGAAATGTGTCTCTACACACATTTACATCCTGCCAATGAACACCACCATGGGCATACATGGGTTTCAACCATGTCTTTTACCTGGACTCCCTTTTTCTCATTACTGTTGTTCATTCAGTGTTCTGCTCTTGACAAACATGATTTCGTTTACAGATCATGCATATCTATTGGGAGCAGATAGAAAAGTGGCAATGAGGTCTTAATTCTGTCATGTTTTTGGAAACACAAACAGTGTTATGAATCCCAAGTTTCTGGAGCTTTTGCAGCACCAGCTCCAACAACAAAAGTTTGCAGCTCCAGAGGAATGGCAGTAGCAACAGCTGTCACTGCAGCAGCACCAGGTACAATGGCATCAAATGCAAGAGCACATTGTGCTACTGTACATCATGTCTCAGCAGTGACAACTACCTCAGTCGGTGGTCACACAGGCATTTGCAGCCTTTGACAAAGCTTCAGAGAGCTGGGAAGTCTACCTTAATTGTTTTTAATGGTATTGCTTTGTTTATAGCATTTCCAGTAGGCAGCAAAGTGCACTGCTCTTGAAACTTCCTGGCAGATTAAAACTCTGTGCCAGCCTGAGATTTGAACTCAAGGCCTTTGCCTTTGGTTGCAAGTGCTCTACTGACTACCCAAGCATGACTCATGACCTGTCCTCACAGCCTTGCTTCTGCCAGTACCTCATATCCTATTTCCAAAACTTCTTGCAGGACTAGTGCTCCTAGAAGAAGGGATGTTATGGAGATATGTCTTAGCCACAGCCTGGGGGATGTTCCCATAATGTTTGTCTTCTAGTCATTGTATAAACAAAGTGGTGCAGAAATTCCAAATACTCTGGGACCCTAGACATTGTCTTTAGAGGATCTCTGTCCTCTGCAGTTCAAGTATCAAATCTAAATCATTGCCTCTGTGAGCAGCAGCCACGTGCATCTAGATCGCCTGTGTCTTGTAAGAGACATTGTTCTGACCCCCCCCCCCCCCCCCCCCCAGCATCAAGTAACCTTCTTTGTAATGTTAATCAGACAGATCTAAAACACACTTCCTCGATGGTGTTCCAATGTGCTTTTTTCAAGAGGAAGAAGTTCCAGTCATTCCCTGACTGCAGCAGCCGGCATTCCAGAAGTAGCTGCATGCACTGCACAAGCAGACTGTTGGGCTTGCAGCAAATGGGGCACCTCACAGCAGTGTGTCAACAAGCAGCCCACTGGCCCAGCTATCATGGGGACAGCACGTCAGTCACACCACCATGACTGCAGATCAGGCAACTCTCCTGCTATCATAAAAGCTTATGTTGGGCTTCCACTTTCCTGCTGATGTGTGAAATTCCAGCTGGGTACAGGCACTGCTGTGTCATTAATCAGTGAGGTCATTTGTCAGCAGCTTGGCTTTCATTTATCATGGCAGGTCCAACACCACATCATCTCTTACTGCTACAAAACCATTGCTCTTCTTGGGGATTTGTCACTGGCAGGTAAATATAAAAATGTCGAATGTCTACTAACATTCTTAGCTGTGTGCTTCCCAGCTGCTACTAATATTTTCAGCTTAACCAGTTTTAGTTTCAAAGTAGTAGACCAAGTCAATGTAGTGTCTGAAGACTGCTCATATCTCTTTGAAGCCATCAGCAGTGCCAAAATTTTGTAGAACTTTCCCATTACTATTTGCTGTTAGAGAGGCTGTTCAAGCAGAATTCACGTAGTTTTAGGACCAAGGCATCATTTTTCTGGTTTCAGCTAGTCATTGGGCGACACCTATGGTTGACCTTAAAAAGTCTAATGGGTGTTTACACATTTGTGGTGATTTTAAGTCCACTGTAAATATCCAATCCAATACTGATTTCAGTCATTTCTCTGGTTTCAGCTAGTCAATGGGCGACACCTATGTTTGACCTTAAGAAGTCTAATGGGTGTTTACACATTTGTGATGATTTTAAGTTCACTATAAATATCCATTCCAATACTGATTTCAGTCCTATGCCTTGTCTGGGGGAGCTGGTAACTAAATGGTCAGGGGAGATGATTTTTCAGAGCTGAATCTAAAGGGAGCATATCTACAGCTGCCATTCGATGATACATCATGGCAGCTGTTAGCCTTAAGTATGCCATTTGGCTTTGCTAGTGCACCTGCCATTTTCCAAAAGTAGTTAGAATAGTTGATTTAATGTATTCTGCACTGTCTTAATTATTTGGATAATATCATTGTTATCTGGCTGACACAGGCAGAACACTGTAGTAAGCTCAAATCTCTTTTCAAATGGCTCCAGGAAAATGGCTTATGCTATCAGTCGGTACAGTGCAGTTTCTTTGCCATGATCATCAGATCCTGAGGCACATTCCAGATCCTGAGGCACATTCTAGGTCAAAATGGTATCATACTCACATGTGCTCATGTCAGAGTGATCACTAATATGCCAACCGTCGCTAATTTTTAATAGTTGTGGCCATTCCTGGGTAAAATCACATACTATGACAAGTTTATTCCCCAAGTGGCATGAATTGTACACCTCCTAAATCAGCTGTCCAAGAAGTGTGTCAAATCTGTGAGCTCGGCTTCCTGTCAACACACATTTCAGTGCCTAAAATATTGTCTCAATACCATGTACGATGTCATCTACATGGGACCTGCCATTGGCACTGGTGACAGACACAACACAGTATTAAATTATGGTGGTTTTGTCCCATAAATTGCTGGATGGTTCTGACTGGCCATTGCCTTCACCTCCAAAATTTTGACTGTGGTGCAGCTCAACTATCAATTACATTTAGGATCAAGAAACTACATATGCTAAGTGAGCACAAGGTGTTCAGGCTTCGATCTAAACTCATGGAAAAACTGTGCAGAGCCTGCAGTGCTGGGCATTGTTTTTAAGAGGGTACCACTATAAAATCAACTTTCATTCCACATGTCAATGCAAATTCCCTGTCCTGCTTCCCACTCAGCCGTGACATGGAATTTGATTGCCAGGAAACAGTTTGTTTTGCTCTGTATCAACTTCTACAAGAAACACTGGATGAATTACCACTGACCACATGCAAGGTAACTAGAAAATTTTGTCTGCAACACAAAAGGGATGACCAAAGCATGTTTCTGACCCAGTCTTTCTCATTTTCTCTGTCTCTCAAATCCCTAAGGGCATTCTTATTAGAGCACTGCTTCTATTCAGTGGTAGAATTTTTAGCCCATTGGAAGTACAACAGACATGAAGCAAGAATATGCAAAAATTGCTACTGGTACTAAAGCAAGATCAAATATAATGAATTTATTGTACTATTAAAATAAAGGTGTAAGTTATATGTAACCTCTCTCTCTCTCTCTCTCTGTGTATGTGTGTGTGTGTGTGTGTGTGTGTGTGCGCGCGCGCGCGCACATGTGTGCGTGTGTTGTGTGTTTGTCATGCAAATGACATTTGACAATCTGTAGAGATTTACTGGATCAATAAATAAATAGATAAATTTGTTTCACCCTGCACTACCAGCTTAATGCCACAAAGAACATCTTAACATTGGCTACAGAGGAATCTGAATGCTGGTTCATCATTCCAGCACCACTCTGGCCCCACATCATCCAGCTCCTTCATGCTTTGTATTGGGGGATGATGTACATGCAAGATTTGACCCAGTGGCGTGTCCACTGGCCTGGCATTGATGCCAACATTCAACACATGTGCCACTCCTGTCATGGTTGCCACTCAGTCAAGTGACCTTTGCATAATGTTTTCACCCTGGTCACCCATGGGAAATGGTCTACATTGATTCTGTAGGGCTGTTTCAGGGAGTAGTGGACACCATCTCAAATTTCCCTTATGTGGCAAACAAGTGAATTCCATCCACTGTATCCGCAGCTCATGGTCTAGTGGCGAGCGTTGCTGTCTCTGGATCATGGGGTCCCGGGTTCGATTCCTGGACGGGTTGGGGATTTTCTCTGCCCAGAGACTGGGTGTTTGTGTTGTCCTCATCATTTTATCATCATTCATGAAAGTTGCTAGATGGGACTGTGTAAAGATTGGGACTTTGTACGGGCACTGATGACTGTGCAGTTGAGTGCCCCACAAACCAAACATCATTATCCATCCAATGCCTTTCCTGCTTCCCTCAGTGTTCTCTTGGTTATCTTTGCCATCAAGTGAGTGCCATGCACCCTGGATTTGGATAACAGGCCTCCCAATTTACGTCGATGTAGTTCCAGGCCTTCTGCTGCTGTAACGGCATCAAACATCTTACCATTGACCCATTTCACTCAGCTTACAATGCATCATACCCTGTTAGACCTCCTGCATGTCATGTCATGTGCCTAACCTGTATACAAGTTGGCCTAAGCATATGGCACCTGTTTCCGGGCATACACATTCAGCTGGGATCTGGGGTGGACCTCAGGGGTAGTCGTTGGTCATGGAATAGTCATTTGATGTTGTGGCCTGGCATGTCTGTTCAGCCCACAATCACAACCAACTCTAGCTGCAGATACAGTCGCAATCTGTGCCCCCACCACTGCTGCCTCCTCCGACCTCTGGGCCAGACACTGGGACTCCCACATGGCATGCTTCTTGCCTTCGCCTGCACCCCGGTATGATCTCGACTCCTGTCTGCCAGAAGGTTGTTGAAGGGATCATGGTTAGGAAGCCTAAGGACATGAATCTGTTCCCTCCATCCCATCCTTCCCTCACTCCTGTTATATAAACACAGTCCATTTGCGGACTATGGTGTGCCACCACATCTGCTGCCCTCAGTGTCCTCAATTGGCCAGGTCACCTGGGTTAATCAACCCGAGGTACTGGTTCTGGATCCACTGGCAGGGTGTTCTGTCACACTAATCACACTCCCAGCCCCCCCCCCCCCCCCCAGCGGCATAAGCAGGAACCTTTTTGTTCCCCCAAGGTAATTGTGAGGGGGGGGGGGGGGAGGGGAAGAATTTTATATTCTTGCAAACAGCTGACATTGATAGCGACTCAGAGGCACAGCAGCTTGTGGTTGATGATTGCCCCCAGGTGCATGTGAGGCATGTCACGTGGGCTAAGCTTCTCACAGTAGTGGTGCCAAGCAGGCGGCTATGATTCGGTGTAGTACAGTTTGCTGCATGAGGTACTATCAATTGTGCCATTCTGATTATTGGAATTTTGGTCCTTGCTTGTAAATGACCTCCTTATTCTTATTATTGGCTGCTCTCGATGAACTTGATTTTCTTTATGGATTTTAGTTCATGCCAGGAATGGACAGAAAACAACACACTGTGCTTGGTTCTCATGAACAATAAATATTTAGATGTTTTAGTACATGTACCACAATGGCAAGAGGTAATTTTGAACATAAATTAAGATATTTTAATAACAAAATACATATTTCTAGTAAAAATTTATTTTTAATAAGCATCTATTGGGTAGTACAATAGTATTTATGAAAGTTTCAACATAAAGGAAGACAGGGAAACTAAAATGAAAATAGTGCCACAAATCAGGTACATGTTTAAGTTTACAGGACTCACTTTGAACAGTCGACATGTCTTAGAGACTCTAATACCAAAGAGGACTTTATGTGTTCCTGAGAAATGTCCCTACACACAACTTGTATTAGAGTCCACAAAACTTCAACAGTGGAACAATTGTTGCTGAAGGCTGTGACAAACAAGTTGCCAGCCAACTGCTACTCACCATATAGTGGAGATGCTGAGTCCCAGATAGTCACATCAAAAATCTGTCGGGGAAATAAGCTTTTGGCCTACAAGGCCTTTGTCAAAAATAGACAAAACTTACACACACACACACACACACACATACACACACACACACACACACAGACACACACACACACACACACACACACGCACACGCAAGCAACTCACACACACCTGACCACAGTCTCCAGCATCTGAAGCCATGTGTGTGTGTGTGTGAGTTGCGTTTGTGTGAATGTGTCTGTAGTCTATTTTTAACAAAGACTTTGTTGGCCAAAAGCTTATATTGCGACGTCTTTTTGTTGTGCCTATCTGTGACTCAGCATCTTCTCTATATGGTCAGTGGCAACTATCCTTTTAATAATTTTGTTACATTCCATCCTGGGTTTTCCATTGTTTGATTTGCCGTCCAACTGTTTGGATATATTTCATGGATGACATGTTGGACAAACATATCAGCCTGAGAATCAATTGTATCTGCCATTCCTGGTGGAAATCATACACATTCTTTCCAGTGTTGACCAAGCATTACCTTGATGATGTATACCATATGTAATTGTCTGAAAGAGAAGCTATACACCAGGCTCTAAAACCTCAATGATATTGTGTTTGCTGTTCAGGCTGCTCTAAATATGTAGGAGTTGGAATTTTGTTTATCCCATAGTGACAAAAACAATCAAACATGGTGTTCATCTGCTAACCCGCTCAACACTTCAGGATCTCAAATTCCATTCACTATAGCAGCATTTAAGATGAATATTGCAATGACCGTAGAATATGGCAATGATCTTAGAAAAGCTGAGATGGCATTTTTATGAAAACCCTGCCAGGGTACACTAATGACTGGGTTCATGTACCAATTGCAGTCTGAAGCATTCCCTAATTCTACACTGTGGAAATGGACAGATTGGTGTGCAAGTCTAGGGTTCCCATCTTCCTTGATTGTTGAGGGACAGTTGCTGTTTTTAACAGATTATTCTGGTCTATTTGAGGATCAAAATATTATCGATCTTCTTATGTGACAAGCCTTTCATTTTTTATTTCTTTTTAAATTAACTACCTGACCATACTGGAGTTTTTCTTACAGAAGAATGGAATGTTTCCCCTGTGCTATTTCAACTAGTGCACATTTCTTTTTAGAACAATGAAATTTAGCTTCTCCCCTACTCCCATGAAAAATTAAATTATACATAAAATCCATTTAATTGGAAACTCATAGGTGTTTTCATAAGACTAGACATTGTGATGAAAAGGAATGCTCTTTTTAAGTCACAAGGAATAATTTACATGCAATTTTTTTAACAAGCAACAATTCTTTTTATTTGTAATATACAATTACATAGAGTTTGATGTCACTTATGAAAATTGATGAAATGAAACAAAATGTATGATGATATCATGATATAAACAATGAATTGTATTTACATGGCAGACAATGGTACGTATGTCAACATTTTTCAATGCTTACATAATCAAAAGTACTTTGTCTATATAAAAACATATACTGTCTTTAATTCCCTCTTCTCTCAGTTAAAATTAGATATTGTATGCCGTTTACATTGAAACAACGTTATATATGTCAATATGTAACTGTAAACAAGAACAACAGTAACATCCAGAATACTGAAATGAAAATATTTGCATTCAATTTTCGTTACATGTACTGATTACTACTATCTTTTGTTCTTAAAGCCAACTGACAAATTTTGATGTTGGCTTTTTTTCAAATTTGACAAAAGTATTTTCTAACTTTGTGAGGTTATAAATAGTTAATTTTTCAGATCTTTGCTCTGGAGAAATGAACATGGTAAAATACATGGTTGTAGCATACTTCTGTCATGGTCACAATAGACAGAATTCAGAAGATATACTTTTTACATCTGCAGCTGATAACTACTTGTTTCATTTACAAATAATGAAAATTCATCTTGACAGTTAAAGAATGAGTAACTTCGTAACAAAAGTTTTATTCTTTTAGGGTGTTGCCTATAGCTTATAAATGTGGTAACAGCAGTTTTATGCCTAGTTATATAGTTTGGCTTTCATAGGCTGCAGATTATGATCAGTATTGTACACCAGTACAAACTGCATTTCCATTAAGGTTTAAATTCAGGTATGCCCCAGTACCAAATGTGTAGTACTTAAATTTGCTCCTATATTCCTTCATTGGGGCTAATCTTGCTTTTAATGAGCATGGAATAGATTAACACTTTTTTTAGCTGTAAGCCGGAAATTTTATCTAAGAAAACTTATCTGATTGTTCAGTTATTATTCACACAGTATCGTTCATGTTTTTGGAGATCTCATGTAAATTTATTTTTTAAAAAATAGCAGTCTTCTGGAAATGAAGACAGTCTTGCTGTCGATGCACCTACACAACTCACGTGACAGTCTGCATTGTTTTAAATATCCAGTCAATGTTTGAAGTAATTTTATCATATAACCGTGGTCGCTCCATTCCAGATGCAGCACATGCTATTCTCCAATTGCTTAGGCCCATAAGAATCCAACGTTTGCTGTCTGAAGACAAGCATACCATAGGGCTTCCGGCTACTTCTTCTTCCTGAAATAATGAAAAATTTATGTTTACAGTGAAACAGACTGTAGGAAGATACTGCAGTTTTTCCAAAGACAACAATGAAAACTACACGCAAACTGCAACTGGAAAAAGTTTACCATAAATAGAAACAGCAAGTTAGAAATGTGACCCAAAAAATAAGAAGAATAGGAACACTAAAATTCAAGTGAGAAAAAGTATCACTTAAAAAACAATAAATGTGAAAGAATAAAAGAAGAAAAAATAATAATCATAATATGTATCCAAAATCAAGAGAAGACATTAACACATACACCTGAAACATCAAGAACACTTTTTTTCTCATATATGGGGTGTAAGATGTTTTCTCCAGATTGTGCTGCCAACTTCCTGAGGCAGTTTATCATCAAAGAAAGAACAGAGATTGCAGATTTGCTTTTTCTGCCCCTTATTTTTTGTTCTTATAGAAGAATATGATATGACTGATGATTTTCCCAGTTGATAATTTGTTTAATAATAAAACTTATCATTTTTTAAATGCTATCTGTTTTTTATTCGCCGAGAATGAACGTGCCAGATGTTCTATGGCAAGGATTTAAGATACATCTCAGTAATTACAATATACATAATATACAGTTGGAAAAAAATACTGACAGGTATTAAATACTCACATTACAGTCTTTTGCAAAAGACTCTGTACAGACACTGTTAACAGTTGGAAAGCTGATGTTCATACAACGGTCCATTGGGGTAATCTTGATTTCAATTCGTTGCAGTTGTTCTCCTGCAAGTGAAAAGTTTTTAGAATGTTTTGTTATTCAGAACACTGTGGAAAAAGATGCTGTACCAATTAATTTAGATTCTGACAACTTCTTCTTTATCCATTGTATGTATATTACTGGATTTTCTTCCTGTGTATAATTTGTGCCTCTATTAGTAGTGATAAGATACAATATTTTTGTCATGCATTCAGCATATTGATGCAAAATAGAAGAGTACTCATATATCAACAAACTGTGTACAAACACTGCAAAAAATGAAACATCTTCATTTGTTGTTGTACTTCTTTAAATACTACAACTGAAACTCTGAAACTAATTGCCAGTAATTCAGCTGTGTTATGAAAGAGGAAATGGAAAAAGTAGTAGATGTCAACTTTCCCATGGAAAAAAAATTTCTTCACAGCTGTCCTGTTGTAGATTTAAAAGATAAATGTCTGCATATGAAGGGAAGAATTATTTTTGTAGGTATACTGTATGAAAATATTTCAAATCCAGTGGATTGTTAAGCGATGCCTGCCCTCTGTCATGCATAAACAGCTTTCTATCAATGTGCTAAAGTCACATGTGAAAACCATCTCAGCTGCTGTCGAGAAATGTTATTAATTTCCACAACCAGTTACTTTCAACCAACATCCTGTAACCGTAAATTGCACTATCCATTGTGGAATTATTTCTCATCTTTCTCTCTTGTATGAATTGTGAGTAGATTTTACTTCCATTTGCTGCCCCTTTAGTGATGAAAAGGGTATCAATTTTTTTTTTATAAAAGTCAGTAAATTACTCAATGGGCAGTATTTTTCAGTACAGGTATTTCATTCATTCCAAGCAATTATCGATTTGTGACGTCATTGCCTAGACATGAGTTGACTGTAAAATGAATCTGTTTTAGCAAACTAATAGTTTATTTCAGGCAATAAAATTTTATTGATTTTGAAATACAAGTTCTTGAAGTTTATTCAGAATGGGAAATGTTTAATAGTAATTGCATGCCGTAATTTTGTCTGTTTAATATAAAGGTGTTTCGAATTTCGTGTGCATGAAAAAAATGTGAATTTATGTGCGGCTTTTACTCTGAGACAAGTTATCACTTAGAGTGCAAAAGGTGCGCATGTACAGCCGCTGACCTGCATGGTTAATTTTATTTTTTGTGATTTTGACCCAAATGGAGACAAATCCAGTTTCATTTAGACTATATGTGAGATAGACACATCATGTTATTACAAAAGAGTAATTTTTTAGGGAAAACTGAAACCTGCATGCTTGATTTGAAATATGTTATACGCTAGCGCGTGATTGAGCTGTCCAGTGACTCGCGTACAATAGTTGCAGATGCACTTGGACTTAATGCACGAAGTTGGAAATTAATTTTGAGACAAGTGCTGATTTTGACAAAAATGAATCGAAAGTTTATTCAAAATATTGAGAAATGCGAATAAACTGGTGGTTTCAAAAGGTAAATTACTAACTGTTGTGTAACATCATTGATTGTCCCACACCACTACTGAATGTGTTGTATTGTGTCTCCTCACAAGAGATCTCAAGAAGCTGGGATAAACAAGAAGCAGACTAAAGAAGAGGCATCGGTAAATACTTGGTGCCACAACTTGAGGCCTGAAAAGGATATACTAACAACTTCAGGCCCAAGGCACGAACATCGACCCATTGGAAAGGATAAGTACTCCCAGCTAATGTGAGATACTCGCAGGTATGAGTAGGATAGACATAGCAGAAAAGAATAGTTCTCCTGTTGGTGAAAGTATATTTTGCTTTTATCATAAACAATCATCTTTGAATAGAGCACAGTTGTTCATATATGTTGTTAACAAACAAATAATTGTGTGTTGTGTTGATATTGATATTTTAACTGTGTATAAAGATACTAGGAAAAATGTACACCTGAACAAGGAGAGCACGAGATAATGCAACCCAGAGTTTGGAAGTGATGGATGAGGGGAGTGAAACTAAGGAACCAATTATGGACCAGCAATCGGATAATTTGATTGAGGAAAATCTTAGTGAAAGAGTCCCAAATGTAATAAATGTAGGACAGCAATCACATAATTTAAGTGATAGTAATATTATTGATGTGGAGGTGACAGTATAAGCAGACCTGAGTACAAGTAGAAATAGTAATACACAGGAGTCTATAAATACCAAAGTTTCACAGGGAAGTGTGAATCTTACATCTAATGTTGCAGAGCTTAAAGATGATATTATTATTAAATTCATGGCGAGTATAATGTCAGTTAACTGAGAATATGCAACATTTAGATGAGAAGTATGGATTCCGAACTGAAAAATTCAATGCTCAAATGGAAAATATGGATTCACTAAATGAAAAATTTGACAAGTTTGAGTCACTTGAAAATCAAATTGTGTCACTTAAAGATGATAATAGACAATTAAATGAGAAATTCGATAACTTAAAAGAAGAGCAAGAAGAACGATTAAATACTTAATTTAATGAATTAGAAATAAAAGTTTCCATGGATATGACTAACCTACACACTGAATTTATGGTAAAATTAATGAGATGGAGAATAAATATGAAACTATTTCAAAGGGGCATAGTGATTTGTCAGATAAAATCTATAACTTTGAAAGTAGTTACTTGAAGACTAATGTGCAAATTGAGGATCTGTCTAAGATGTCAGAATTCGAAATAGACACTTGCAAGGGCATAGATAAATGTTTAAAAGACCAAACTAAACAATTAGATAATGATCTTTCTGAGTGGATAGAAGTTAAAAAATAAGGAAATCAAAGAGAAAGTCAATACCACTCTCGAGTTGAAACAAGCTGAGGTATTTAAGGAAAAACAGATGGGAAATGATGAACTTATCAAGTTATTTACTAGTGAGTTTCAGGCTATTAAAGATAAAGTAATTGAAGAATTACCTAAGTGGCAAAGTGAAACAAATTGTAAATTGTCAGAATTAGAACAAAAATCTTCACAAAATGTATTGACTAAAGACAACTATTCCAAAGACAGACATAGGAATAATAAACCCTGTAGTGAAGTAAAATGTAACTGTTGTGGGAATATACCCGATAAATTTAGTGACTGTTATGGAAATGAAAATGACACTTTTGTCCAAAGAGGGTGCTTGTCGTCTTTAAAGGTTGAGACAAGCATATTCAAAAGGAGACAGTTTCCCACCTTTTTGACTGAAAAAAATAACATCCATCCAAAAATTTTCATTGACAATTTTAAGTGTATTTTTCCTCACAGTTGGTCTGAACATGATAGACTTCAATTTATTGTGTCCAAGATCACAGGTGAAGCAGCACTGTGGGATGCAGAAGCGAGTGAGAATTGTAATATGTGCACAGAGTTGAACAACTTTTCTTAGCAAAATACTGGTCGAGTAGCAAACAAGAGAGGCTACAAAAGGAGGTGTATCAACCGGAGTTTTATAATAGTAAACGAAGTTCATTAAGACAGTATTTCGAGAAATACATTAATAAAATGAGGTGCTGGAGTGGTCCTATTTCCCACAGAGAAGTGATACATATTTTGAAAGGGAGATTACCTATTCAATATAATAGAGGGAAACATTCCACGTGGGAAAAATATATCTAAAAACAAAGATGATATGACTTACCGAACGAAAGCGCTGGCAGTTCGATAGACACACAAACAAACACAAACACACACACAAAATTCAAGCTTTCGCAACAAACTGTTGCCTCATCAGGAAAGAGGGAAGGAGAGGGAAAGACGAAAGGATGTGGGTTTTAGGGGAGAGGATATGGAGTCATTCCAATCCCGGGAGCGGAAAGACTTACCTTAGGGGGAAAAAAGGACGGGTATACACTCGCACACACACACATATCCATCCACACATATACAGACACAAGCAGACATATTTAAAGACAAAGAGTTTGGGCAGAGATGTCAGTCGAGGCAGAAGTGAAGAGGCAAAGATGATGTAGAATGACAGGTGAGGTATGAGTGGCGGCAACTTGAAATTAGCGGAGATTGAGGCCTTGTGGGTAACGGGAAGAGAGGATATATTGAAGAGCAAGTTCCCATCTCCGGAGTTCGGATAGGTTGGTGTTGGTGGGAAGTATCCAGATAACCGGGACGGTGTAACACTGTGCCAAGATGTGCTGGCCGTGCACCAAGGCATGTTTAGCCACAGGGTGATCCTCATTACCAACAAACACTGTCTGCCTGTGTCCATTCATGCGAATGGACAGTTTGTTGCTGGTCATTCCCACATAGAATGCATCACAGTGTAGGCAGGTCAGTTGGTAAATCACGTGGTTGCTTTCACATGTGGCTCTGCCTTTGATCGTGTACACCTTCCGGGTTACAGGACTGGAGTAGGTGGTGGTGGGAGGGTGCATGGGACAGGTTTTACACCGGGGGCGGTTACAAGGATAGGAGCCAGAGGGTAGGGAAGGTGGTTTGGGGATTTCATAGGGATGAACTAACATGAAGGTTAGGTGGACGGCGGAAAGACACTCTTGGTGGAGTGGGGAGGATTTCCTTCATGAAATCCTCCCCACTCCACCAAGAGTGTCTTTCCGCCGTCCACCTAACATTCATGTTAGTTCATCCCTATGAAATCCCCAAACCACCTTCCCTACCCTCTGGCTCCTATCCTTGTAACCGCCCCCGGTGTAAAACCTGTCCCATGCACCCTCCCACCACCACCTACTCCAGTCCTGTAACCCGGAAGGTGTACACGATCAAAGGCAGAGCCACATGTGAAAGCACCCACGTGATTTACCAACTGACCTGCCTAAACTGTGATGCATTCTATGTGGGAATGACCAGCAACAAACTGTCCATTCGCATGAATGGACACAGGCAGACAGTGTTTGTTGGTAATGAGGATCACCCTGTGGCTAAACATGCCTTGGTGCACGGCCAGCACATCTTGGCACAGTGTTACACCGTCCCGGTTATCTGGATACTTCCCACCAACACCAACCTATCCGAACTCCGGAGATGGGAACTTGCTCTTCAATATATCCTCTCTTCCCGTTAACCACCAGGCCTCAATCTCCACTAATTTCAAGTTGCCGCCACTCATACCTCACCTGTCATTCTACATCATCTTTGCCTCTTCACTTCTGCCTCGACTGACATCTCTGCCCAAACTCTTTGTCTTTAAATATGTCTGCTTGTGTCTGTATATGTGTGGATGGATATGTGTGTGTGTGCGAGTGTATACCCGTCCTTTTTTCCTCCTAAGGTAAGTCTTTCCGCTCCCGGGATTGGAATGAATCCTTATCCTCTCCCCTAAAACCCACATCCTTTCGTCTTTCCCTTTCCTTCCCTCTTTCCTGATGAGGCAACAGTTTGTTGCGAAAGCTTGAATTTTGTGTGTGTGTTTGTGTTTGTTTGTGTGTCTATCGACCTGCCAGCGCTTTCGTTTGGTAAGTCACATCATCTTTGTTTTTAGATAGATTACCTATTCATATACGTGAGAAACTTATAAATGTCACTGACTATGTCGTGGAACAGTTTGTCTGTAGTTGGTTCGATCAATATGATACTAGAAGATGCCCGAGTATGGAGTAATAATCAAATGTCTATCTCAAAACATAATAATAATAATAGTAATAATAATAATATTATTATTATTAACAATAATGACAACCGAGATGGAAATACTAAACCTATACTACACGAAGGTGGACAAGCGACATCTTATGGCTATAGTAAAGCCAATAATAATCAATATAAACGTAACACCTATTATACTAAAGAAACCTATGGAAATAATAATAATCAGGTGAATCAGATTAGTATAGGAAAACCAAATCGTAAATGCACACATAATGATTCAAATAACCGGTGTGGTAATTCACACAAATGTGGTATATACCCAGAAGACAATCCTGATAGTATAGACCCTTTGACACCTGAAGTTCGATGGGTAGATACAAATGTAACTCAACAAGCACAGCAACCACAATGACCGATACCACTCGGTAACAGAGCAATAAAGTTGCAAACATCTACCAAATTCCAACCATACTGTATGTATTGTTGAAGTGCATGAACCACTGAATATGACATCTACAGAAAGATTAAACTAAAACCAGTCACTAAAAGCCTTCCTAGGATGACTGGAGAGGATGAGGAGGGCAGGCATCATTTTAAAGTGAATGTACTGAGGCATAATGATTATTTGGACCTAAGGGAGGAACTGACTGGAGGACCACCTTACATTTCGAATAAAAGTGGATGAATTTTGCAGGCAGTAGTTCAAGCAGTAATAAATGGTATTGCTGCTGAAATTGTGATTGATACTGGAGCAACCACTAGCGTAATGATGCAGGATTGTTTTAAACAAATTAATTGAGGAGCAAAAGTGCTTACATTTCCTGTTACTGGATGTACTGTATCTGGAGCATTTAGTGTGAAAGTGCAAAAGGTCTCAAAGCAGGCATGAGTCAACATTATGATGTGGGGGGCTTCAATGGAAAGTACCTTCTTAATTGTTTCAAGAATGACTGTACCATGTGTTTGGGGTCTAGATTTTTTGTGTGATGCTGGAGGAATCCTTTGAGGAATCTACATGTGTGACCTATGTTAAAGAAATTTGTCAGTGATTTTGTAACAGAGTTTGGAAAACCGAAGATGATATTGACAGACAATGCTGCCTATTACACCAGCAGAATCCGGAGAGAGACTATGAAGGAATACAATATTAAACACTTGCCTCATACTTCTACAGGATATTTGCCTAACCAAGTGATGTATGGCAAGGATGATTCTCAAGACTGGCTACAGGGATGTCCACAAATTGATGAAGACAATCTCACTAAAGAGGACATTTCAAAGAAAATTTACTTAAATCTATAACATCAAGCTCAATTATGAAAGGCAAAATTCAATAAAAATGTGAGGAAGGTAATAACCTATGCTGTTGGAGAAGAAATATTGTTGAGAAACCATCCAAAGGCCTTGGTAAAGAAAAGGTTAAATAAGAAATAGCAATATTCATATACTGGACCATACAGAATAATACGGATTCCCCATGAAGGAAGTTATATACTTGCTGATTGTGATTCTGATGTGATAAAAGGTTTATTCCACCACACAGAGATAAAGAAATATTATCAATTAGAAAATATGTACCATTTATGAAGAGAAAATAAAGGAAAAGAGAATGAGAAGAGTATTTACTAACAGGACACTGATATTAGCCACAGGATGAGCTACAAGATGTGTTATTTTGTTGATTATTTTATATATAGTTAAGAAGATTATTTTATTTAATTATTATTAAATATAATATATGTGATATGGCAAACATATCATGATAATATAATTTAAGAAGATTAAAATGATAAAGTTCACAGAAAAGAATTTATGAAAAGAAGCAGTTAATAGATCGAAGAACAAGAGAAAGCAAGATTAACTGACTTCAAGATAATTGGTTAACTTTAAAAGAATGCTACGTTAGAGGCATAAGTATTTTATGTTTATGAATTGTTGAAAGAATTTTATATGTATTAATGGTAGATAGTATATTTCATGTACGTGTAATGGACACAATCAAAGCTACAGGAAATATAAGAAAGGAATGAAAAGGAAGCTGATGTAACCGTCTAATTGACATTATAATCTGGAAAACATAATAAAAAGAAAATCGTGCTGAAGACAATGAAAGCATGAAACAAAACATACAAAAATAATTATTTGAATTTCATGATAAACTGATAACCATTATGGTAAGGGAAAAGGATACAAATCACATGAAGGTACGATGGTAAGAAGCTGGAAAGACTATTATCTAATAAAACTGAGGACAATTATGTGATGGAACGAACTTCAATATTGAATGACGATGTATAAGGTGGGGGGTGGGGGTGGGGGTGGGGGGAAGCACCAAAACAAACACAGGTGAACAATACTCACTGTATTTATGATGAAGATGCAAATCTGTACAATAAGGGAAAAATGCACAAGCAAATCCATAGCACACTTTTTTTAACAATAAACCAACACTTGAAACCTTTTAAACACAGCAGTATATCACGATGCACACATCAATGAGAATATTGCCAAACTGCAGTAAGCCATGAAGCAGGCAACAGATGCTGTAATCCAAATTTCAAGGAAATAATCTTTATTAAACAAATTATGAAACACACTTGCCGAATAACTGGAAGAATTACGCATTCACTTCGTTTTTCTGTTGACAAAACCGAACACTGTACATGGCAAGTTTGAAGAGCAAGAAAGAAGAAGATGACTGAGCCAACTATAGCTGCGTGTACGGCTCGGTGGAGGTCGCAGCTCTATCCATTCTCTATTGGAACTGGCTGCAATCCCTGCCTTGTGCAGCCAGTTGAAAGAGCTTCTCACCAAATAGTGAAGTGCATCATGTCAAAAAGTGAAATTCGAACAAATTCATTGACTTTTGGAGATTCATTTAAATGAGCAATTTCTGTTAGGCCCCCATATACAATTACTCATGTAAAATGTGGTGTAAAGTGTATGTTACAACGTGTGGTTTGAATCTTGGGATTGCTGAACTAAGGTATAACAGCACAGTACGCAACCCTAGCATGCTCCAGTGAATCCTGTAATGCCTTTGATCTTATCGCGAAATTACAGATTGAGGGGCAGTGTAGCGAAGCAAGGGGTACTAAATTTGTTATAAAAGTCAGTAAATTACTCAACAGACAGTATTTTTCAGTACAGGTATTTCGTTCATTCCAAGCAAGTATCGATTCGTGATGTCACTGTCTAGACACGAGTTGACTGTAATCTGAATCTGTTTTAGCAAACTAATAGTTTCTTTCAGGCGATAAAATGTTACTGATTTTCAAATACAAGTTCTTGAAGTTTATTCAGAACAGAAAATGTTTAATAGTAATTGCAAGCCATAATTTCTCTGTTTAATATAAAGGTGTTTTGAATTTTGTGTGCATGAAAAAGTGTGAATTTATGTGTGGCTTTTACTCTGAGACAAGTTATCACTTAAGAGTGCAAAATGTGGGCGTGCACAGTTCGCTGACCTGTGCAGTTAATTTTATTTTTTGTGATTTTGACCCAAATGGAGACAAATCTAGTTTCATTTAGACTTTATGTGAGATATATACATCATGTTATTACAAAAGATTCATTTAGCCCATTAGGGAAAACTGAAACCTGCGCGCTCGATTTGAAATATGTTACATGGTAGGTCATGATCAAGCTGTCCAATGAACCGTGTACAATAGTTGCAAACATGCTTGGACTTAATGCACAAAGTTGGAAATTAATTTTGAGGCAAGTGCTGATTTTGACAAAAATGAACTGAAAGTTTATTCAAAATTTTGAGAAATGCCAATAAACTGGCCGTTTCAAAAGTTAAATTACCAACTGTTGTGTAACTTCATTGATTGTCCCACACCACTAATGAACATGTTGTACTGTGTCTCTTCACAAGAGATCTCAAGAAGCTGGGATAAACAAGAAACAAGAAGGAGACTGAAGAAGAGGCATCGGTAAACCTCTATTATCTTTGTGTGTCATTTTCTTCCTGCTTTAGTGCTTGAAGAAGGAACCTTTTGTCTGTAACAACTGAGACTCATCAGCCAGTTCATTGTTTTTGTTGGAGTTGATCCAAGTGTTAGGCCCCAACCTTTCTGGTGTAATGAACTGCCCAGTGTCACATCAGCGGAATGACATCATAGATGGAGAAGTGCCCATCAGCCCAATGGCCAGGTGCTATGGAGCAAGATAGCCTACTCGGGACACAAAGACAATTACTGAATATGCTGATGCTGTGTGATATGCCAGACACCACCTTCAAAAATTGAAGTTGAGACACTTTATAGCAGTGGCAGTGTGTCTGGAAGAGCTTACGGGATGGGAAAGCAGGGGTGAATGATGTCATCATAGCCTAATAGCTGCAGCTGGGCACTCCAGCCTGTTATAATTGATGGGCCAAAGTGCTGCTGTGGGGGAAAACACTATCCAGCCCGACTCAAATGTATACAACCTAATTTAGAACTCTCAGATGTTCATTGTGCACAGTGGTATCCAGTTGAATACAATATGCCCAGTGAAGCAGTCTGTGCCAGCCAATAACTCGAGACTGAGACCACTGACAGCACAAGATGAAGCAGCCAGCTGTCATTCATGGACTTTACCACCAGTAGCTGCAGGCTTTTGCCTGAGCTAATCTGTATGCAGTCAACTTGGCAACTTTGCATTGGTGTGTTACATCTGGGTGACTTCCTGCTGCTAACGACTTCCTTCCTAGTGTGCTGTGGGTTCAAATCTGGACACCTAGCTGTCCAGCTACATAGTTGTTGTTCTCTGGCTTCTACAAACCTATGTCATTGCTGACCATTGCCCAGGGCATGGACACATCATTGTCTTGAGTTATGCCATGCTTTGCAGTAAAACACCATCCACCCAGTTTATCATACACTGTGACTATGAAGTGGCTGAGTAGCATGGATCTGTCTCAGTCATCTGTGGCCAGTACTTTAACAGAGGACAACATCCTCTCCAGCTATGATTTCATCCCTGTAACTGTCATAAACAGAAACGTTCTTAAAAAGGGATGTTTCATGGAAGTCTGCCTTACAATTCAAGTTGCCACCACCTCCACAGCCCACATCCAGTAATGGAAATAGTACTCCATCCTGACTGGCCAGAAACTAATTCTCACACCACAGTAAGGGCCACTTCCTGACTGCTACATTCTAATGTCAGAAATTTTTCAACTTCAGTGGCTGCCATTTGTGGAAAGGACACTCCAGTGGAAAGAGAGGAGAAAGAAATTAATAGTTTGTGTTTTAGACATGTAAAGTAGCTGCAGAAATTAAAGAGAATAGTGTGGCTTTATCAGCTCTAATATCTTGTGGAAATGTAAGTCTGAATTAGCTGTAGTGCCAGACAGAGTATTACTATGGGCTGTACTGAAGTAAATGAGGGTGTAAGTAACATGGGTGATCTTAATGTAGGTGCAGTAGTATCTACCCTGCTGGGTGATAATGGGCTGAGGAGACTGGACGAGATGTGCACGGAAGTACATGTGCCAATTGTTTTCTTTTCTTTTCCCCTACACAGAGTGTAACTGCAGATGGTAAGTTTGTTGTGGGTTTAGTGGAGGATGCACAGGAAGTTATAGATGATCTTATTTATGTTCAAAATGTTGTAGATACTGATGTGATACAGATGCATTTATTTCTGAAGGACAAAGATTCATCAACACCTGTGATGGTGAAATCTCCTCAGAAGGGAGGAAGAGAAGAAAGAGCAAACATGGATGCATGGCTAGTGATCAGGCCAACAAGGCTCAGCCCCTTCAGGAATGTGTGCTTGGTGATCAGGAAATATGTAAAGTTGATGATACTTGCTATGTTATAGGCACTGAGTGTAAGAGAAGATAATGTGTATCTGTTCTTTCACAGTGCACCATTTAACTCAGGGAGACATTGTATCAGCTGAGAGACAGCTGCCAATGACACATTGCGCACAATGTTCTCCTGTCATGAGGCACAAACCCACTAAGCTGTGGACAAAACTATTAACATCTACATCTACATCTACATCCATACTCCGCAAGCTACCTGACGGTGTGTGGCAGAGGGTACCTTGAGTACCTCTATCGGTTCTCCCCTCTATTCCAGTCTCGTATTGTTTATGGAAAGAAGGATTGTTGGTACGCTTCTGTGTGGGCTCTAATCTCTCTGATTTTATCCTCATGGTCTCTTTGCGAGATATACGTGAGAGGGAGCAATGTACTGCTTGACTCTTCGGTGAAGGTATGTTCTCGAAACTTCAACACAAGCCCATACCGAGCTACTGAGCGTCTCTCCTGCAGAGTCTTCTGCTGGAGTTTATCTATCATCTCCGTAATGCTTTCGCGATTGCTAAATGATCCTGTAATGAAGTGCGCTGCTCTCCGTTGGATCTTCTCTATCTCTTCAATCAGCCCTATCTGGTACGGATCCCACACTGCAGAGCAGTATTCAAGCAGTGGGCGAACAAGCGTACTGTAACCTACTTCCTTTGTTTTCAGATTGCATTTCCTTAGGATTCTTCCAATGAATCTCAGTCTGGCAACTGCTTTACCAGCAATCAACTTTATATGATCATTCCATTTTAAATCACTCCTAATGCGTACTACCAGATAATTTATGGAATTAACTGCTTCCAGTTGCTGACCTGCTATATTGTAGCTAAATGATAAGGGATCTATCTTTCTATGTATTCGCAGCACATTACACTTGTCTACATTGAGATTCAATTGCCATTCCCTGCACCATGCGTCAATTCGCTGCAGATCCTCCTGCATTTCAGTACAATTTTCCAATGTTACAACCTCTCGATATACCACAGCATCATCCGCAAAAAGCCTCAGTGAACTTCCGATGTCATCCACAAGGTCATTTATGTATATTGTGAATAGCAATGGTCCTACGACACTCCCCTGTGGCACACCTGCAATCACTCTTACTTCGGAAGATTTCTCTCCATTGAGAATGACATGCTGCATTCTGTTATCTAGGAGCTCTTCAATCCAATCACACAATTGGTCTGATAGTCCACATGCTCTTACTTTGTTCATTAAACGACTGTGGGGAACTATATCGAACGCCTTGCGGAAGTCAAGAAACACGGCATCTACCTGTGAACTCGTGTCTATGGCCCTCTGAGTCTTGTGGACGAATAGCGCGAGCTGGGTTTCACAAGACCGTCTTTTTCGAAACCCATGCTGATTCCTACAGAGTAGATTTCTAGACTCCAGAAAAGTCATTATACTCGAACATAATACGTGTTCCAAAATTCTACAACTGATCGACGTCAGAGATATAGGTCTATAGTTCTGCACATTTGTTCGACATCCCTTCTTGAAAACGGGGATGACCTGTGCCCTTTTCCAATCCTTTGGAATGCTACGCTCTTCTAGAGACCTACGGTACACCGCTGAAGAAGGGGGGCAAGTTCCTTCACGTATGCTGTGTAAAATCGAACTGGTATCCCATCAGGTCCAGCGGCCTTTCCTCTTTTGAGCGATTTCAATTGTTTCTCAATTCCTCTGTCATCTATTTCGATATCTAACATTTTGTCATCTGTGTGACAATCTAGAGAAGGAACTACAGTGCAGTCTTCCTCTGTGAAACAGCTTTGGAAAAAGACATTTAGTATTTCAGCTTTTAGTCTGTCATCCTCTGTTTCAGTACCATTTTGGTCACAGAGTGTCTGGACATTTTGTTTTGATCCACCTACCGTTTTAACATAAGACCAAAATTTCTTAGGATTTTCTGCCAAGTCAGTACATAGAACTTTACTTTCGAATTCATTGAACGCCTCTCGCATAGCCCTCCTCACACTACACTTCGCTTCGCGTAATTTTTGTTTGTCTGCAAGGCTTTGTCTGTGTTTATGTTTGCTGTGAAGTTCTTTTTGCTTCCGCAGCAGTTTTCTAACTCGGTTGTTGTACCACGGAGGCTCTTTTCCATCTCTTACGATCTTGCTTGGCTTATACTCATCTAACGCATATTGTACAATGGTTTTGAACTTTGTCCACTGATCCTCAACACTATCTGTACTTGAGACAAAACTTTTGTGTTGAGCCGTCAGGTACTCTGTAATCTGCTTTTTGTCACTTTTGCTAAACAGAAAAATCTTCCTACCTTTTTTAATATTTCTATTTATGGCTGAAATCATCGATGCAGTAACCGCTTTATGATCGCTGATTCCCTGTTCTGTGTTAACTGTTTCAAATAGTTCGGGTCTGTTTTTCACCAGAAGGTCTAATATGTTATCGCCACGAGTCGGTTCTCTATTTAACTGCTCAAGGTAATTTTCAGATAAAGCACTTAAAAAAAAGTCACTGGATTTTTTGTCCCTGCCACCTGTTATGAACATTTGAGTCTCCCAGTCTATATCTGGCAAATTAAAATCTCCACCCAGAACTATAACATGGTTTAAATTTATGTGATAAAGTGCCACAGGGCTGAAAAAGTTACAACGAAATATAGCATTGCAAGGAGAATCTGTAATTAGCTTTAAAGTAAAAGGAATAATTGGAACTATTAACCAATATCTATGTATCGTTGTATCATATAACGATTTTGTATGAGAATAGTTTTAAGATCGTGTTTTCTGAGAAAATATAAGCAAACCTTTTGTCACAAAGACAAAACTCATGATTATGTACTGAATTAGTGAGTTCAGAAACCACCTGAGAAATAAGGATAAATACTGAACATGAGAAATCAGTTGAGTGGAACATTTTGCTGTTAAATCATTATTAAGTGCAGAAAGTGTCATAATTTTATTTTTCTCGTTTGTTACATGTTGATTCAAAATAAGACTTAAGTGAGTAGGTGGGCAATGGACCATGTAGTTTACACTAAATTAATGTAAAGAAAAGTGGAGAATATTGTTCTTTTTCTGTCTGCCCATGGAACAGTGTTAAGATCTATGGCATCCATAAATGTAAACAGGTTCCAATCAAGAGACTGGATATCTTCAAGGGAGGGAGTAATGTTTTGGCAGAACCTAGTCTGATGTAACAAACTAACCAGTGTTGATATAGCAGAATGATGTTAAGGGGAGAAGTGCCTGTCAGCTCAAAGGCCAGGCACTATGGAGCAAGAGGGCATATTCAGAATACAAGAACATTTATTCAGTATGCTGACGCTGGAGACTATGCCAGGCACTCTGAAAGTTGAAGTTGGGGCACCTTACAGCTGTAGCAGGGCATTTGTAAGAGCTGTTTGGACAAGGAAACAGAACAAATGAAGTAATCATTGCATAATGTTACAGATGGGTGCTCCAGATGGGTGCTCGCGTCTGTTATAATTTCCTGGCTAAAGTGCTGCTGCCATGAGAGAAAACACTGTTCTGCATGAGCTACTTCTGTGTCGCTTATTGGGAGATTTCTTGCTGCTAGCAACCATCTTTCTGATTTGCCCAAGGTTTGAGTCTGGGCAATCTAGCTACTCAGCTGCACTGTCACTGTTTTACTGCCTGTGCAGGCCTACATTATTACTGACCACTGCTCAGGGCAAGCACACATCATTGTCTTCAGTCATGCCAGGTGCTGCAGTTTAAGCACCATCTGTCCCAGTGTATTGTAAGCTGAGGTCAGGAAGCAGCCAAGGAGCGAGGAGCTGCCTCTGTCATGTCATAGAGGACAACAGCCTTCTCTCCCTCTATGATTCCACCCCTGTACCAGTCAAGAATAAAAGGCTTTATTAACCAGAGATGTTTTAGTGATGATCCCCTATACATCTCCAGTCACCACCACCTCAACAATCCATGTCCAGGTGAGGAAAAGGCAGTCCACCCTGACTTGCCAGCGGCTGATTCTCTTCCCCTCCCCCTCCACCCACCCACCAATAGAGGTCATGTCTTGACCCCTACCTAGGTATTATTAAGTGAATGTAGATTTTTAGATAGTTTATAGTTATGATCATTGTATTAAACTTTAATCTTTCTTTCTTTTTTGTAGTATTTATCCCATCTAGTTTGGGATCTGCTTCGCAGGAAATGGCAAATTTTATTTCATTGTTTAACTCTGTAGCTCTTGTGAGCAGTGTAAACTTTGTTCCATGTGTTACTGCATTTTAATTGTATCAGTATGTATTCTCTGAGGTAGAATTTGTGGAGCAGCCGAACATTTGCCTATATGAGCATGGGAAACCACTGAAAAACCACACACATTTTGGCCAGTGTAGTAGCCCATGTGCATTCGATACAGGACTGCCTCACCTCCCTGAGTCGCAAGCTGGCGTGTTGCAAGTTACACTACATGAGCAGGTGGGTAGGTCATAGTATCAAACTAGTGTAATGTGATACGTTTTTATCAAAAGTTGTGAAGTCCAGAACTCTGTACCCTTCTGATTTTCATTATTTGCCTCACCCCACCCCACACATATACACTTTTACAGCTATGCATCTCATGTTTGGAAGTATTAAGTGGCCTATTCCTATATCTCCGACATCAGTGAATTCCCAATGCTTATTGCATTTTCTTGTTAGCATCTACTGAAAGAATCTTTTAGTTTTGAAGTGCTCAAAATTCAGCCTCGCACCCTGCAACTGACTATACACTGATCATTTTAGGGAAATTTTGTTTATTGTAAATGAATTCTACATTGATGACAATATGATGGAACTAAAAGCTGCCACTATAGTCTTTAGATAAGCCCTATTTATGAAGAACAAAAACAACAATAATCATGACTAAGATACTGGACAAATTATGATTACAGCTGATTTCAGTGTTTGGTTTAGTTTAAAAGATAATTTCTTTTCACTGTCTTTGTGTATTTCAACATGTCTTACATACTGCACTTTCACATTCCCTTCTCTTCGGGTTATATGTTGCTTTTATCTGTCTGTTTCCACAGCTATATTTATTTATTTATTTTTGCCTCTACCAATCTAGTTTAATATTAGAATCCTCTGTTACATTATTCTTATGTATATGTCTCATTGGAAAGTACCTTTTGGATGAGTTCCTAGAAGTTGTCAATGTTGGATTGATTTACCAAGGTTTGTGAAATGACACACAGAGTAAAACCAAATGCGAAAGTAGTACATGAAATTTTCATTTGTGTTGAACTAATGTTGTTGCCTGTTTAAGGTTCTTAACATTGTAGTTATCAGTGCCCTTACAAAAACTACATGAGAAAATGTAAGATGTAAGCACATCATTAATGGAAGTGTGCAACTAGCAACTAACAGTAAAGGCAAAACTAAATCCTCTGAAGGCTTAATCATTTGCTCATATAGTGTTTTGTCAGAAAAAAAACTGCAGTTGTTCGATATGACAAAAAGGTGTCCTTGTATTTCTTTATTAAGGTTGCATCTTCAGTGCTATCAAAACACCTAGAATGACATTCTACAGTGTAAACCGTACTCCATCACTGTGGTAGATTTCCACTGCCAAAATGGCATCATCATACTTTTGAAAGGTATGACGGTATCAGACCTGATGTAATACTACTAGCACCTCTTGAAACCAATATTATTTTCAGTAGGGCTGAAGTTTGCAGATGGAATTCAAAGATAGGATTATTTGTTATTAAAAAATTTGTGATTCCATTTTTCTTTAGAATGTTTCCTACTGATTTTAATTTTTTGTTCTGTCTGTGCAATACTTACAGCCATTTTATCTCTTCCTATTCATATTAAGTAACAAAAAGTCTTCAGACAACACTCACTCTATGTGTGTGAACCCACTGCTTAACTTCTTTCACTACTCTCCACTCTCTTGAAACAGGATTTTAAGATATTATTGTGTGCTATTGATTTTCCTGATTGGTTGCTGTTTCACGTATTGCACAAACAGTTACAATCAACCATTTGTGCTTATTTTATGAATCATCTTTTCACAGCTGCCAACTGCTCTCTGTTTCACAAGTTTACATGTTGACTGTCATGTTTACTGCTTTCCATTATTTACTGATATGATTCCACTTCATTTAAAATATTTGCCTGACTAATGTTTCAGAGAATACTTTTTAATAATGATGATTACATCTTTATTAGCTATCATATGTTGCTGTCTTTGACAGAAAACAAAGCCAAAATGTAACTTACGGTTCTTTGCCCATCCAAGAGTGTTGCAGTATGTTGTATTAGCATAGGGTAGCAAAGTACTGCCTTCATTAGGCAGACATATTGGCTTAACAAAGTCTGACATATTTATTGCTTCTGCAAGTTTCACCATAGCTACTGAGCTCCCTTCCACTGGAGACTTCATCATGCCCACTATTGGTTGCTCCTGTTGCCAAGGTGTAGATGCAGACAGACGAATGCTTCCTAGCCGTACAGTCCACTGTGCCTTTGCCTGCCTGTGAAACAATTTTCTCAGCATGAGATGAAAAATGCAATAAATAAAAGTAATATGTAAGAACAGAGAAAATTCATTTCAGCTACTATCTCGATAACAAAAATTCAGACATAGTTAGCTTCACCAATACACTGTTGGGAAAAAAATGGTACATGTGGAAAGATGACATCAATTTTGGTCCAATAATGGCGTGTACTGTCAGGGGGTAGTAGATCTACTGATAATGGTTTCAACATTGTCTGCCAATAGATAGCATAGTGGCATAGCTACCAGAGTGTCATTTGTGTCTACCCTTTAATAGGGGATGCTCACAGCCAGAATGCTCAGTGTCATGCAAATGTGTGAAGCAAGCAGGCAATCATGCCAAGGAGATGCATCATGCTTCCTGCATTGAACAGAGTGAGTTTAAAAGGAGTCAAATTGTGGCTTTCTGAGCGGTAGGATCATCCTTTCAGAGAACCGCCACACAGTTGGATGTGCTGCATCAGTTGTGCAATTAAGCTGGTATCAGAGATCACGTGAATGTTCTCACACATGTAGACGAGGTTCTGAATGTCCACACAGCTCAGACACCTGTCAGGACCATCATATCATAAGGGCATCAGTGGAAGTTCGTACAGCTACTACAGTACAGATAAGAGAGCTTATGAGCCCAGACTTGTCAACAAGAAGTGTTGTGAAATGTTTATTAACAGTGGGACTATGGACATGCACACACCTAGCCTGTCTTTCACTCACACCCCAGCATTAATGTGCACAGTTTGACCAGTGCTGTCAGAAGATCACTTGGAAGAGATGGAATGACTTGTTGTGGTCTTCACCAATGAAAGTAGCTTCTGACGCACGCGTGTGATGCCCATTGGCAGGTATGACTTAGACCCGGTGAATGCTGTCTTTTAGAGTGCATTCATCCAAGACATGGTGACCCCATCCCAGGCCTTATTGGTCTGTAGTGTGGTAAGCTACAACTTTTGTTCACCTTTCATGTTTTTGGAGGGAACACTAACCAGTGCTCGGTACATGCAGAATGTTACTCGACCCATTCCTTCTTGAGGCAAGAAGATGATGTGTTGTTCCAGTAGAATAATGCTCACACACACACACACACACACACACACACACACACACACACACACATACACAGTGCATGACACAGTGTTCTCTACAAGACGTACATCAGTTTCCCTTGGTAGTAAGGTCTCCAATTGAGCACATGTGGTGTATGATGGGATGAGAAGTGACTTGTGTGACTTGTCAACCAACAACTCTTACAGAACTACGTGAACAGGTCAAGCAGGCATGGCATAATGTATCACGGGACAATATTCACCATCTGTATGATTTACTGAATGCCAGAGTCAGCAACTGCATTGCCGCCCATGGAGCTACTAATACAGATGTTTCAGCACGGGTTGATACCTGGTACCTCAGATTGCCTGTGCTATTGATCTCTAAATGTAATCGTTTCATTCGCGGTTGCAACAATAAATCTTGAGTGAATTAGAAACCTCCAAAAGGGTGTACAATGTTTCTTTCTGGCAGTGTGTATACCCCATGTAATCTTCTCTACAGGTTTAATATTACTACCAGTAAAATTTATTTCTCAACTGTGCAGTACATTATCTGGGTGACATACCCCTGGAAACAGGATGTAGTTGTCAGCACCCACAGTGGAGACACAAGTGTCCCATCACAGACATGGACTCCATCCTTAAGAAGTGCAGCATGCCAAGGCCAGTCACCGTGAGCTGCTGTCTTACTGAGACCATCAATGCCATAAGTTCCTCTTGCTGGTTGGGTCCCACAGTCTAGAAGGAAAAAGAAGTTTCATGGTACTAGTAATCTTTTACAAGTCGTTATCGTAACACTACGATTAAATTGTTAACAGTTACCTTGATCTGATGCAGCTCATGCAATGATGATAACACTATGGGGGCAAATCTGTCCTGAATGGGTGTTACAGTAAAGTAAATACAACAGAAATGTCTTTGAAACATGAAGATATTATACCTGTTTTTAAAAGTATATTTTCTTGAGTAAATCAACTGGTATGGGCGAGTTTAGATACTCAGCAGGAATGCACTTTGTGAATCAGAAAAATATAACAATTTTGCATTAAATTTTGAGAATGATCGTTGCAACAATCTCTAAGAGAGAAAGCTCTAAGATTTGGGAAAATAACTGAAGATGTACATTTTAATTAATCATTATAGACTAAAATACATTAATCTAATGAGATATTGTAATATTATATTATTGCTAACATGAGTTATGTAGTAATCAAAACAATGGTTTTAAGAGTCCCTGTGAGCAGAGTGACTTGTCCATCAGCATGTCCTTAGATACTCTTAAACTGCAGTAAATTATCCAGAAGACTGTTTATATGCAACAACCAGTTTTTCTAAACTATGTAGCTACATGTCTGATTCCTTTCTGTACTAACATTCCAACTTTAAAGCTATGAAATCTTTGTAGAGGCTGTTTGTTATAATCATCCGTGCAACAAAAATGGATTTGTTTAGCATAATGACTCCATATCAATATTATTCTTGTTCGTGCTGTTGTCATTTTTGTGTGTGTGTGTGTGTGTGTGTGTGTGTGTGTGTGTGTGTGTGTTTTGATAACTTATATCTTAGCATTTATCTGTTACTTACCAAGGTCACCACATCCAATATACAGAACTTCTCTTTTTGGGCATGGTGCTGGTACAAAAGTTATGTCTGCAGATGCAGGGTCCTGCATGTAAACATATCTTTCACTGTGTTCTTTATCTTCCTCTATTCTCACAGTGTTCACTGTTCTACATAAATTGAAAGTTGTGTTAGACAATGGATATTGCTACAGTACAGAGTACTAATCATGTTCCACAAAAACTATTTTAACCTACACTTTACATTTTTAGGAAGTAAGATACAAGTGTTCATTTTATAACACAGTTAATTTGAAACTTCCTGGCACATCAAAACTGTGTGTAGAACTGGAACTTGAAATTGGGACCTTTGCCTTTGCAGTTAATTTATTCTGTGGTATTATTATTGTGTCATATGATCTATACCATTACATTAATTACAGAAATAATAAAAGAACTGTTACATTCCATTTATCAGTGAGGTTTAAAAATACAAAGTAGAAACACGTAAGTTTTCTGAAGGGAAGTAGGATAGTGTTTGCAATTTCACAGCCCAAATTTTCAGCTTGTATGACAATAACTTTTATTTATCCGGAAAGCTTGACTTTGTTGATTTTCTGATGTGTAAAAATGTCTGTTGCTTCTACTTTTGGCATTTCTTATTTGTAATGCATTTGTGTGTCATTTGACTAGGGACTACATCTGAGTATGCTTTCCTCTGACATTTTTACTGACATTCTTCACTTGTTCAGTCCTCTTTTTCTCTGTAGCTTCAAGGAAGTTCATAGAAGCTGCATTCTTTTTTTGTGATGTCGGTGGTTCTGTTGCAGAAAGTTATGAACAAGTAACATGGAAATGTTATTTTAATCATAGAAGCAGTATGTCTGTATCTAAAGCCCCTGCAAAGTTTTCTGCTTTGGAAAATGATGCAACTACAAACACTGAATGAAACATGGAAAACATCATGTACTACAGAACAAATCTTGGTAAAGTGTTGATTACAATTTTTCAAACTCATAGCAAAATGTATGCTGAATTTCCATGCCAACAGGATGCCCTGGTGAAATGGGTTATCAGTGAACAACAACCTTTGATGTTACATATATGAAATTTCAGGAATGTATCAACTGTTTGTGCAGAATTTTAGATTGGATTTGTTCAAAATTCTATTAGTACACTACATAGGCTACAGTTTTCCACAGAGAAAGTCAATACTTACTGATATGACAATCGGTGACACATTGAAGATGCAATATTATTTAGGGTGGCTTGTCTGTTTGGCTCTGGGACTGTAGTATTTAAATTTTCTGTGCACAGCTTTCCAGTTTGCCCTTTTTCTTTGAGTAGGAGATAACCTTCTGAGAAATAGTGTGACAAGTGTGTTGTGGAGGCAAGAGTTGTTTCAACTACAGACAAGCTAGGTGCAACTGTTACTGAAATGAAAAACACGACTAATGTAAATTACGAGACTAAGCCGCACAATGCAGTTTGGACTACAGGAACTGTGCAACACAATAAAGTAATTTCTGAACATTTATGCATAGAATTTATTTCTAAATACTTACAACAATGGCGTTCATCACTCCCATTTGGGCAATCTTTTTTACCGTCACAAACTTTATCAGCGGAAATACAAGCTTTTCCGATGCCACAGTGTATTAGACCTTTTGAGCAATAGCTACAGTCTGTTTCATCTGACATATCTGTACAGTCAACAACACCATCACATATTCTGGATGATAATCCCAGAGAGTGTAGATCCTGGACACAACCTTCAGAATGGAAAAAAGAAGCAGCTTATTATTGTCATAATTATATGAATATCAGTGATTAGTCAGTAATATACTAGCTGTATTATCTTGTTTTAGTGGTTTATTTATTATTGTTTTTTCCTTTCATCTCCCTTCATCTGCATGAAGGTAGGGATGTTTTAAAGATTTTCATTGTTAAAAAAACGCCTTCGCCCCCTTAAACATGGTGTGAACTGAAAAACTCAATGTCAGCTTCAAGTGCAAACAACAGATCCAGATAATTGTATGCACTTTATTGGGCCTTTATCATAATTTTTTGTTCATAGGACAATAAGATGTGGGACAAACCATTTGAGAGAATGATATGACGGGTACAGGTTTTTTAAATGATATTATGAGTCAAATATTTTGCAGTTAACTAACACAAACAGTTTTTAATTACATTACAAACCAAAATGTCTGTTATTACTCTTTTCTTTATTTATTTCTTTTCATCTTCAAGAGTTTTGCATGCTGTTGATGTTAAAAGTTTGTACAAATTGAATGATATATATAAATGTACTCAATAATAAAGATAATAGTTACATCACATAGAGTTGCACACAATGAAAATAAGTAAAAATTTTAGATCTTATTTTGCATAGTAAAAATTTTAAATCTTCTTTTGCATAGTAAAAATTTCTTTATGGCATAGAAAGCCTTCTTTTTAAGCCAGTTTTGTAGAACAATTCTGCAGGTTTTTGATTGACAGTTTTAATCCAAAGTATGTATAGCTATTGTGAGTCTCTTAGTCCTGTAAAAGGCTGGTCAATCTTTTCTTTGTGATGTGTATTGTGACAATGAAAGGATTGCATTAATTTTTTGCTCTCTTGGTTTTCTTTCATGTAGACTAGGTGACTAAGTATAAATAATGAGGGACTGTCATGACGCAGAGTTTCTTGAAAAGTAGTCTACAAGATATGTTGTTTTGAAAACGCTGTCTACACATCTGATAGTATTTTTCTGCCACATAAAAACTCCTTTTGTCCCAGTGGAGCTGCCTCAAAGCAGTATGCATAAGTTATGTTGCTCTGGAAAACTGTGTGATAAGAACTAAGCAAAATTTTTTCACTCACACATGCTTTAAGTTTATCTAACAGATAGATGACTTTTGATAATTTAGTACACCCAGAAGTTTGAAAGAATTGCAGTTGCTGTTGGTATTGCATAAATGAAAAAAAAATACATAGTACTCTGTTTTAGTTTTATACATCTTTCATTGTCTTATCTGTCTATTTTTTACTGCACCCTCCCACCTCTGTTATGTACAATGCACTTAGCTTTTCACTCTTATTAACTCGTGCACAATACTTAAGTTAATCTCTGTCTTGCGTGTTACCCTGTCTTCCAGCTTCAAGCTCTCAGGTTTTTAAATCTTGTTTGATGCAGTCCCCAACAATCAGTCTTTCCTTCTCATCCCATCCAGTAAGTCTCCCCTGACTCGCAGTTCTGGCTGACTTTCCCAAAATCTACCCCTTTTTCTAGACGTCTCCAGTCCTTTTCCTTCACCCATCTTCCTTCCTCTACAAACCTTTTGCCTGAAGGAGGAGCCACTGGCTCTGAAAGCTTGCCTAATTATAACTTTCTTGTGTGTGTGTGTGTGTGTGTGTGTGTGTTTTCTGGAGCTGCTTGCTGAGAAGATTTTTTTATCTATTCAATTAAATTATTTTGTCAAATATTGATTGTTTTCATTGTTATAAAATACATTTTCAATGTGATTCTGGTTTTCAGTTAATTCATTGTCTTTAAACTGGATACTAGAAATTATTAGGTTGACTTTGCTTTGTTCCTTTAGGTCCTCTATGTCATTTCCAGTTACAATAAAAGTGGTACCATCAGCATACAGAACAGATTTACATGGCATGATGCTAGGTAGGGCATCAATATAGATTATAAACAGTAAGGGTGCCAACATGAAACCTTTAGGCACACCTCTTGAAATGTCTAGGAATGTAGAGTTCATGCCATTAGAGTGTACCTTCTACTTCCTGTCGTCAAGATAAGATTCTGTGAGAGTGAGCTCTGTATCTTGAATGTCACACCACCACAGATTTCTATTAGAATCCAATGAGACACAGAGTCATATGCCTTGCTCAGGTAAATCAGTAGGGCATCAACAGATGGTTTTGCTTCAAAGATGCTGAGTATTGTCAAAATCTATTTTCAACAGCTTTTACCTGAATCCACACTGAGTGTTAGGAGTGTTTGTCAGTGTTCCATTGCATGTTTGTTGATACATGCAGGTTCCTATTCTTTTTGAAATGGACTGGAATGAGACTGAAATGGATGCCTCATTGGCTTGGTGAGTTACAATCATAATGAGACCCACACATTATGAATCATTTTATAATTTTTGAATGCAGTATATGGAGATTTAGTGTCAGTTCAACATGCCAACCACTGACTTTGGTGGCTTCCTTTTGTGAACTGTACAATGACTTTGGTGACTTCCTTTTGTGAACTGTACAACCAGCTAGTTGTTGCTAGACTGTAAAGTAGTCAGTAGAATGCAGATTGTCATCTACTTCCCACTGATCAGTGTCAGTGATGGTTGTGAATATATTAAAAGACTGATGGCAGAGAACACTTTGTAGCAGTGCTGGAGTGTGTGTTCTACTCATTATAAGACATACTTTGCTTTCAGCATGTGTACCACAGGGACATTATGGCAGAACCTCATGGCATATTATGTTTATTGATGATGATGATGATAATGATGATGGCTTTAGAACATTCAACAGCATGATCCTCTCTGGATATCAACATACACATGTCATGGCTTGAATAATGTTGGTTCTCACAAGCAAAATTGCTGCAATGATTCCCCACAAATACATATTAGCAGATTACTTCAGAATATCTGTCCATGGTAAAACAAATATGTAGTTCCTATATATTACAATCTATATGTATTACAATCCAATGGGGCATGTGAGTAAGAGGGGTAATTTACAACATGGTATGGATGGGATTATGAGTAGTATCTGCAGTTATAAGTGGCGAATAAGGGAACTGTGTCTTGTAATTACGCTGATGCCTAACAGTTACTGCTTGTGTAGCAGCTCTTACTAAACAGCATCCTATACAAGAAAACCAGTTGCATCTTTACTTTTGGTTACCCGTGCTTTAGGTATTTGTTCTGTGCATTGCTATGTTTAAGAAAGAGCAGCTTAATGTAGTCATAGGGTCAAGCCGCACATGTCTGCTTTCATGCCCTGCAGCTAACTTGCTGCAAATAATGACCTGTGGCTGTGATCCTGCAGTCAAATAGTCTATGAATTGGCTAGAATTGTGAGTTAAATAAAATACACAGAAATACAAAGTAACAGTTATGTGAATAATTTAATAACAAGGCATCTATTCTTACATCTGTAATTGATGAAGACAACAGAGAATTTTATTGAATAATGTTTATTCAAGAAAGGATATTTCAAATAAATGGGAAGTGGTCCTACAATATTCAGTTAAAATGCAGACAGAAAATATACTTATCAAATGCAGTAAAATTACTTTGAGACCAGTACAAGAATCCCCAAATAAATAGTCATCAAAGACTCACGAAAATGAAATCCATTTTGTGATCACAGTGCATGAAAGATTCATGAGCTCAAAATAGCTCAGAGTTCAACATGATTATTCAAAAATTAGCACATACGACACAAAGAATAGTGACTCATACACTTGTCTATTCTCAGTTCCGTAAATTGAGTGGCAGAAGTTAAGAGTCCTACTCTGGAGCACATTCAAACCTCTTGGAATAAAACTTCCTTCTGAGATTAAAATATGGTAGCGGCTGTTCACCATAGAATCAATCAACTTCACAAGCAAATACCAGTTGTTACCACAGGCAGGTCTGTCTTCTTCCAGAATTTGCCTAAAAGGGTCCAGAATCACTCCCTAGAGCTCTCCACTTGAAAAGTTCTGGTCTCCACTTGATTCTGTAGTGTTCTACTTCTGTTTAGTTTTCCACTGGCGTAAGGCCAAAAAGTGTCCAGCTGTTTTGTGCACTTAAAATTATGTTTTTGCTTTCCTGGATTTAAGCTTTCAGGTTACATCCAGTGAAACTTTTCCTAAGAAATTAATTGTGCACCATTTATTGCATTCTGAAGGTGGTGGGTCAAAGTTAAGGTAAAGAAGAGAGTATACCTGTTGTTTCTACTTTTCACGCATTATGAAGTCCATAAGGTAGGATGATAGCTATTGTTTGATGCTATTTCTTTGGTTGTATTTAATTCCATTTCGTAGTTGTTTTCATCATGGGGATTGGACATTAGGCAATGTATAACTGAATGAAAGGCAGCCAGAAAGCTTAAATCCAGGAATGCAAAAACATCATTTTATGTGCACAACATGGTTGGACACATTTTGCTCAATGGTAAAAACAGCACTCCAGCTTTGGAAAAGAGTGGAATATACAAAATTACTTGTAACTGTGGAAAATTCTATATAGGCCCATCTAGCAGTGCGATATGTACCCGCATGAAAGGACACAACACAAGTTAAAAACATAGAAAAGGGGATTCTACTTTTGCAGAACACCTGCTTAAAGATGGTCATAGTTACAAGGTGAAAAATGAAGTATTACATCACATCCATAAAGGAAGGAAGATGAACTATCTAGAAATTTTGGAAATTAGTGAACACATGCCCGTAAATCCAAGCTCAGTACTGAATGACCAGACAAGGTTCCCTTACTTGCCACTTCCAGCAGCAGAAACTACTCATAATCTCATCCATGCCATATTGTAAATTACCCCTCTTGGTAGAATATTTTATACATTATGAATGAAACACACGTAACAATGGCGTAATATTCTACAGTACTTATTACTTGTTACACAAACCAGTTTTCAGCTGTTACACCATCTTCAGTTACAAAGATAAGTACATGGTGCAGTGAAATTTGCTAGATCAAAATTTTAAACTAATGCATCTATAGAGTATCTCCATTTCCAGAGAGCAAAAATATTAATGTTGGAACTAGAAATAAAACAAGAGGGATTATTTCAGTGTAAATGTGATGCAAGATTATTTAACTATGATAAAATATGTGACATATTAACTAATGAACTGTAGACAAATTACAACAGTTGTACATAGAATAAAATAATTGAGCAATAAATGTTGGTAACATATTCCAAAGATGTGGCTGAACAAAATAATCGTGTCTCTAATAGGTCCTAAATTACAAACAGATAAGGTATAATAGTGAAACTAATCAGGTGAGTGAAGCAGCTGTGATGATACAGTTTTTTTTATCACAATGAGAGCAATTATAGTAACTGAAATACAGGAAAATGGGGCATGTGCATGCTGTGTCGGTGGTTTGCTTATTTATTATACCTAAACTCAATCTAATGAAGTCGTCTTCCCCCCAGTACTTCCAGAGTGACTATTATTATACCCTTTGACAGGCCAACTTCACCTCCGCCAAAGTTATCTATGTTAATTGGAGCCATATATTCTCCATTAATAATACTTGTGCACACTCTGCTTCTGCGCGCAAAACAATGTGAACCATCCAAATCTTCATTGCTTGAGAGTGGCTCAACCACATACAAAGTCCCACAAGGCAAATTGGTACCCATTGAAGCCCACAATACTTTTCCTGTACCTGCCAGTGTTTTAGCCTGCTGATTAATCTTTAATGAACTCATCTGCAGTTTACCTGACATTGCCTTCATGACAGGTGGACCTTGTGATGTTGCTTTGTTTGCAACTGTCCCCCCCAACTGAAACAAAGTTTTACTGAGCTCAAGTGTGTGTTGCTGAAGATCAATCCCAGCATGATGTATGTCAAGAAAATCTAGCTCGAAAACCACTGAATATCCTCTGCTCATGTATGGCAAAATTTCCATACGTTCAGTAAACTTAGTTTTCTCAATAGTAAAATCAAGTACCACCATACTTGATGAATCCACACTGTTATCAGCAAGTCCACATAAGTTATATCATGACTGCCCACATCTCCTCCTGCTTACTACATCCAGACTGAGAACAGACATATCCGCCCCCTTGTTGACAAGAAACTTGTTCCACGCTGCTCACTAACCCCACTAAGCAGCATTCCATCTGTGTACTAACTTGTGCAGTGTTACAGTCTATAGGGACTTCTTTCTGACAGTTGAAGCATTCCCATTTGAGCTTAATGGCTGCTTCTGCTGATGATGTTTCCCATTTTTTTGTGTTCTGACAATCCAATGCTCGGTGGCCCACACTTTCCCACATGAGTAATGCTCTGGTTGCCGACACTGTTTCCATATAAGGCCCTTACATCCACACATGTAACATTTGACCTCCAAAGAAAATACACAGATATCTGCCTGTTGCTTTGTGGCAAAATCTCTCTCTTTCAACTGCACTGCAATTCTAAGAGCTGCTATTAAATCATTAGAAATCTCAAATTTCTGCAGATATTCCATGCAAGAAAATGTCTGACAATCTGTTGTCTGCATCAAGTAATAACAACTTACTGGCCTCAACATTCTAGGTAGGCAAAAGCATCTGCACATTGACTTTGTGAATCCTGTCTGAAAAGACTCCCACTGACTCAGTACATTTGAAAGAAAGTGTTGAGCTTCTTGTGAAAAAACCATGTGCTGCTTCGTAATGCTGGCATGGTCCAGCAACCAAATGATGGGATGACTGGGCTTTACTGATGGTCACATGATATAACACAGACATTTTGGCTTCCCCTGTTAAACACAAGTTAGTCACACAAAGGGTTACTTTGTCTGACCAACTGTTCATTGCAGCAGCAGCTGTAACATCAGTAATGAATACTGAGAAGTTTTTGTTGTTAGCTGGCTCAAAAGAAGATATACTGAAGTTAAAATCTTCTGGGTTATTAGGCCACATCATATTTCCTCTAAAATAATCAATGTTTCGACCCCTCTGCTGGGATCATCCCCAGGATCCTCCAGTGTCCACTACTGTTAGAACAGATCCCAGCAGAGAGGTCGAAACATCAATTATTTTAGAGGAAGTACGACACGGCCTAATTACCCAGAAGATTTTAACTTCAGTGACAATGGCCATGAGAACCTGCAGACTTACATAAGATATCCCGAACTCTGTCTTATTTTTCCCACACACAGACTGTGATTGAAACTGAATGGCTTCTAAAGCCTCAAATCTACTAAGGAGTTCCTCATGGTCCTGTTTTTGTCGAGAGTTTTTGCCTGTTAACACCTGCACTTGCTCTGTTAAAGCATCAAAAGACTCCTTAATAGTAGTAGCACATGTTTCTACTGTAATTAATACCAAGAAGCACAAATAACCAACTAATGCATCCCAAATACACATCAATTTTTTGGTTTATCATCAGCCATTTATATTCCAAACAGTTGTGAGCTAAATGACCTACACATAAAACATGTGGGTGGTATGGCCTTAGTGTAAGGCAACTCGTGCCCTGCAAGACTGTAAAAGTGAAACCGTACTGGTACTATATTATCGGGTCTATCATTAACCTTAAATCATGGTAATGAAATGAAATGTCGTGTGGCTAGGGCCTCCCGTCATGTAGACCGTTTAAGTCCACAGGTTCATGTGTCTTCACAAATATAACCTCAAACATAATCTGTCTAATACTTACACAAATTAAATCTAACAGCTGAGAACAGACACAGAATCGAACATAAGCAAGGTGAAACTTGTCACATGACACCATGCAACAGTGTGCTGAGCTTGTACTGCTGAAATGGAGATATGCTAAGTACCACTGTCCATATGTAATTACCAGCATACACAATATTTACTATTCAACACCAAACTGCAGTGTTTGGATGCTGAAAGTTATCCAAAAATCACTTTTCCTGCCAAACTGTAGCACTTGGATGTTGGACACACTCTTCTCAACACAACATGTCATGGCAGAAAGTGTAACGACCAGTTACTGACACCAACTGTAGTCACCCAGCCTATGCAGGGTCACTGTGCATCAGGGTGGGTGAGAGAACTGGTGCAGGAATGGGTTGATTTACACCAGGGTGTGCAGTGAAATGCTGGTAGTATTAACAGGTGTTTGTTTCCAGCAGCAATGTACAGTTCAATGGCTGTCCTCTAGACTGCCCAGTGAACATGGAAGGGCAGTTGGTTGTCAAAAGCAGTGACACCGACAATACCCATGACATTCAAATAACTTACCAGTTTGCTGCCAGATGACGTCATCGACCATCGCCGATATTTCGACAGGAGCACACCCTGCGATTCTCAAGGCACAAATGCAAGGAGGGAGCAAAGTGCAAGGGAATTTAATACCTCGGTTCACAGAGGAGAAACGAGGATGATACCACACACAGAAAAAGTGTCAACACAAAGATAACCAACATCAGAAATATCGACAGTGACTATTAATCAACAGGAGAGGTTGCACTAATTTTGTCCCTCTGTTTTTTGATGAGAGACAGAGCCGGATTCCAAGCAGCATTTAAACAAAATCCACCATCTCTCTTTATAGGTTGCTTGATAGTTTGATTTCAACAGCTTCCTTAATAACACTATTCCAATAGCTGGATGTGCAAGCCAGACTCTCTGCGTTGTTGTATTCCATAAGATGACTGGTGTCAAGGCAATGTTCTGCAATAGCGGATTTGCTCGGCTGTTGTAAGCGTGTGTGATGCTTACGTTCAATACACCAGTCTTCCACAGTCCTGATTGTCTGACCAATATATGACATGCCACAACTGCAAGGAATAAGATAGACACCAGCCTTACGCAAACCAAGGTCATCTTTTACGGACGCCAACAGGGCCTTAATCTTAGAAGGTGGTCAAAAAACACATTTCACATCATATTTCTGCAAAATATGGCCAATCCTGTTGGAAATGTTTCCTGCGTAAGGCAAAAAGGCCGTAGACTTAGGTGCCACTTCGTTGCTATCGTCACTCACCCGTTGTTCAGAAGGCTGATAAAGCAACACACGTTTGATCTGCCTCCCACTATAACCATTCTGACGAAAGGTGACTTCAAGATGTGATAGCTCAGCTGCCAAACTTTCAGGGTCTGAGATAATGTGGGCCCTGTGAACCAAGGTATGAAGTACTCCTTCACACTGAGCTGGATGGTGACAACTATCAGCTCGCAGATACAAGTCAGTGTGAGTAGGCTTCCTATAAACAGAATGTCCCAACGTACCATCAGTTTTCCTTCTGACCAACACATCAAGGAAGGGAAGGCATCCATTCTTTCCCACCTCCATAGTAAACTGAATATTCGGGTGAATTGAATTAAGGTGTTCCAAAAACCGGTTTAAATTCTCACTACCATGAGGCCAAACAACAAAAGTATCATCTACATATCTGAAAAAACACACAGGTTTCAAGGTTGATGACTCCAATGCACATTCCTCAAAGTCCTTCATAAACAAATTGGTCACAATAGGTGACAACGGGCTTCCCATTGAAACTCCATCAGTCTGTTTGTAGTACTGGTCATTGAATAAAAAGTAAGTGGAAGTCAGCACATGTTGAAACAAATTTGTTAACGCGACACCAAACTTAACCTCAATTAGCTGCAATGAATCAGAGAGAGAATCAATCAAGCCTTTTATCAAAAAGAAGGCACAAAAAATGGGACTTTACAACAACTTCCAAGCACTGGATACCAAAGTAGAGTTTGAGGACGGGGTGGACATGGTGTGGTGACAGAAACACGACCCGCGTTTTTGCAGGAGAGAAGGAAATCTAGGGAAAGTGTCCACACAAAAGCCCATCAGATTGCACCTTGGAGCAGACTTTCAGCCAAGGTGCCGAATGGAAGCTATTCCAAATGTGAAAGTTGTCAACATATAACACAGGGATGACCCAAAGCCTCAACAGATGTCACTTTCTCATTAGTGGCAATGGGGAAGAATTTGGCACTCAGGACAGAACCTTATGGGGTACTGTTCTCTTGGACCTGTTGGGAGCTGAGTAAAGTACCAACTCAAACCTGGAACAACTAGTGTGTAAAAACTAATAAATAAAAATTGGTAGGGATCCTCAAAAGCCCCTGTCATGGAGGGTAAGTAAAATGTAATGGCATCAAGCAGTGTTGTATGCCCTATGTAGATAAAAAAGACTGGAGCAAGGTGTTGTGTCATTTAGAAAAAGCCTACCAGTCTGCTATTTCCAATCAGAACAGGTCATTGATTGTGGAGCATCCCTCCAGGAAACAACAGTGATAGGGAGACAAAATGACAAGACTTGAGAACCCAGTATAATTTGCAGGCAACAATCCTTTCAAGCAGTTTTGAGAGCATGTTGGCGAGGTAAATCAGTCGCTAGCTGTTGAGAGAAATTAGGTTTTTTTGGGCTATGGTCTGGGACAATGATACTATCTAACCATTGCGAAGGGAAGACACCTTCAAACCAAATGTGGTTGACGACCTTGATAGATGTAGCCTTTGAGTAACATTCAGATGTTGAATTATCTGATTATGAATTGAATCACAACCTGGGGCTGTATCATGAGATGAGGCAGGAGCCTGAAGTAGTCAGTGAAAGATTCATTATTTGATTCGATTCGACAGAGGGTGAAACATAGGACTTCCTCAACTTGTTGTTTGTGCAGTATAAAGGCAGCTGGATAAGAAGAGGATGTCGATGCTGTCAGAAAGTGGGTCAAAAGGTGCTCAAGCTAGGTCTGATGCATAGGTACAAAGATCGCCTGGACAAGATGCGGAACAGTTGTTGATCTTTATCAGTCCAGAAGACTATGGAGCTTGGCCCATGCCTGGGACAAAGAGGCGTACATACCCAGGGAGAAGACATAGCATTCCCAGCATTCTTTCTTATTGTGTTTAATTAGATATTGAGCCTTAGCACAAAGGTGCTAAAAAGTGGTATGGTTTGTCTGTGAAAGGTGTCACTTGAAATACTGCAGTGCTCTTGAGTGATCCTGAACAGCTATTGCAATGTCTTTGGTCTTCCTTGGCACAAGCTGACGGCGGTGGGAAGCTGTAGGAGGAGGAATAGAAGTTCTGGCAGCATGGGTGATCAGGTTGAGCTTTGATACGCTGCTGCAATCGATGGTCTACTTATGGCTGAGCAGAGGATCACTCAGCCATAGTTCACAGCCAATGATCAAGGGGAGGGTATCACCTTAGATAGGTGACCCATATATTACGTTTCTTAGGCATAACTTGATGTGAACATCATGTCTGTTGAAAAATCTTATTTGTCTGTATCAAGTGATACTTTAATATCTAGAGACAGTTGTAAATACTCACAACATTCCTGTGGAAATGGGTTGTATGAAGTTAAGTATATCTTCATACCTACATTGTAAAAAAAGTGAACTAATACTTTATCTGTTATAGTTCTGCTCAATCTCCTACTGAAGCAAACTGATGAACCCACTGTTGTGCTGGTGAGTGTAATTTCGTATGGTACAACACATACAACTGCCAATTGCCACTTTGAGGCAACCATGTAGTAATGAGTCATAGATCGTCATGTAGTGACCAATGCAGTGGAGTCATGAGACTGGGGGAAGAATCATTAGATCAAAATCTGAAGTGGATATGAGTCCCATCATTGAGGGGACACAGATCATGACTGGTAAGAAGGTGGTCAAGTAGAAGGCTCCAACCAGACAAAGTGGAATTCCCCCACAGGTGGTGGTGCACAATTTGAAATCACCAAGTAGGAGAAAAGGCAGCAAAGCTGTTGGATTAAGATGATCAACTTAAGGGGAGTAAGTAGCCTGCCTGGAGATGTATAAACATTGCAAATGGTGATCACACTTGCTTCCAACATGGTGTAAAGGATGATCCATTCATTCACCACATCTATGTGAACCAAAGTACTGACCTCTCCAGATGCCCTCTTGGGGTAAGCACAGTTCTGACAGAATGCACAGTGACCACAGACTGCTTGGTAATGGTTGTCAGTGAAGTGTGTTTCTTGTAGAGAAATACAAATTGCAGAAGAGGGGGAATAAGATGTTGTAGTTCTGGCCTGTGATGATAATATCCATTACAGTTCCACCAAATGACTTTGTTATGGGTGTCCACATTAGGTGAGAAGGGGTCAGGAGGAGTGGTCACACCCCAGGATCACTGCCCATCACCAATGGCAGTGGGACCACACCAGTGAGCATTGGTTAAGAATACGATGCCATGGGGGGATCTTGGCACCTCTTGGGTCACCAGAGTAGCCTTGTCCTGATTCTCCTCCTCCTCCTCCTCCTCTTCTGCAGCCTTTGGTGGCTAGGATTTTTGTGAGGGCCTGTCCACGACAAGCACAGTGACAGATGAAGAGCGAGCACACCTGGGACCCACAGCTCGTGTTTCCTTCGGCCACTGGTTGGTGGCGGGCCTCTCAGTGTACAACAAGTGTATTTTCCTGTATTTTCTTCTGTTTCTTGTTGACTGGGCGAAAAGGTGAATGTGGAGGATGGTGCTCTGAGCAATTGATACAAAGGCAAAGCTGGCCGAAGTGGCCGTGCGGTTAAAGGCGCTGCAGTCTGGAACCGCAAGACCGCTACGGTCGCAGGTTCGAATCCTGCCTCGGGCATGGATGTTTGTGATGTCCTTAGGTTAGTTAGGTTTAACTAGTTCTAAGTTCTAGGGGACTAATGACCGCAGCAGTTGAGTCCCATAGTGCTCAGAGCCATTTGAACCATTTTTTTGATACAAAGGCAAATGTTTGCAGGGACTACCTTTGTTGACTGATCATCTACAGTTACCACATTTTAGGTTTGCAATGCAGTGGGATGTATCTTTAATGCACTCCACAAAACAGAATGGCTTTATTACAATAAAAGTATGCTCATCAGTTTGAGTACCTACTAACAATAAGTACTGGATAAATTATTTCATCCCTAGACATCTGACTTGTTCTTCTTTGCATGGGGTAGATATGGTAGGGAAAGCGGTATGGTTGTAACTTTCCACAAGTTTTGATTCCTGCCTGAAGGGATGGCCATCAGTACAGCCATTGTTCTGGTGTAATTTAATACATTTCCCATGTGAAAAGTCTGCCTTGATGCCATCTACCCTGATCAAGGGCTCTCTCCATGGGTGCCACCCAGCACAGCATGGACAATGTAGCATGATGGCCATTGCTGGGAGTCCTGATGCTCCAGGAAAACAGGCATCCAATCCTTGGCATGCATGACGAGCTAGCAGCACAGGCACCAACAATGGGATGCCTGTTTTTTCAGGGGGTTGACCAAAAGGGTACATAACGACCCCACTGCATGGCATTGGTTTTAAAGCGCAAATAAGAGGTGTACTGCATGCAAATGATCTTTAGGCACTATTAAAAGTGTTCTTCTCCAGTCAGTCCACACTACAGAAAAAACTTCCAGAAAGAATAGTCAAAGAAAGGAAGGCTGAACCTAAGGAGTAGCCAGGTTTATATCAAAGTGCCACCATGAGAAAAAGAAAGCAAGAAAAGGAAGGATAGTCAGAGATGAAATATTGCAGCACAGGACATTGTGTGGCATTGGAAATAAATGATCTGACTTTGAAAGGTATGGATTCAGGTGCAGTGAGTTCTGCTACTTGGGTACATATCTTTTCAAGCTCATGACACACTTTGTTCATTAACATCTGACTTCTGCTGCATCTTTTCAGTATCAGTGTCTATAATATCACTGTAACTTATAACTCAAATGCTGTAATTGAACAAAGTGTCAAATTCTGTATTTAGAATGTATATCCCAAGACACTTGGCACCCCAAAGCCCATTACTTGATTAGCTCAGCTACAACTAAGAACGTGCCATTCCACATTTTCTTTAATGATATCAGTGTCTCTGCAATATATTCAACAACCTTGCTACCCTGCAGACTGTTAACAAAGGTCAGAGCATACGGAAAAGGTTCTCGGATATGCTATGGACTCAGAGATTTCTTAACTACTCAGTACATTATCCTTGGCAGTGAGTGTTCATCAGGGACAAAGGTATCAATAGGAAAGTGTGACAGGGGCACTTTAGTGTTCTTTAAACATAAATAATCTGATGACTACGATGAGCAGTAATCTGCAACTATTTGCTTATGACAAGTATTTGGGAAAGTAAGATTTTTGAATAGAAGAATACAAGATAGCTCAGGCACAATTTATATTTGGTTTAATGAATGGGAACTTGTCCTAAATGTAGGAAAATGTAAATTAATGAAGATGAGTTGGAAAAAAATTCTGTAATGTTTGAATACAGTATTAATGGTGTTTCCCTTGACACAGTCATGTTGTTTAAATATCCAGCTGTGATGTAGCAAAGTGATATGAAATGGAATGAACATGCAAGAACGGTAGTAGGGAAGGCGGATGGTCAACTTCAGTTTATTGGGAGAATTTTGGAAAAGTGTAGCTCATCTATGAAGGAGACCATGTATAGAACACTAGTGCAAACCATTCTCGAGTACTGCTTGAATGTTTGGGATCCTCACCAAATTGTACTAAAGGATGACATTGATGTAATTCAGAAGCATGCTGCTAGGTTTGCAACCACTAGCTTTGATCAACAAGCAAGTATTGCAGAGATGCTCTATGAATTCACATGGGAATCCCTGCAGGAAAGAAGACATTCTTTTCATGAGAAATTACTGAGAAAATTTAGAGAACCAACATTTGCAAATGACTGCAAAATGGTTTTTGTGTAAGGATCCCAAAGACAAAAGAAATTAAGGCTTATGTTGAAGATACAGACAGTTATTTTTTCCTCCTTCCATTTGTGAATGGATCAGGAAAGGAAATGAATAGTAATGGTACAAGGTAACCTTCACCATGCACCACAGAGTGGCTTGTGGAGTATGTATACAGATGTAGATGTGATAGTATATCAAGGGTATTATTGTCTTTTTTAATGAGACAGCAAAAGTTACTACAAAACTGTTGAGGCTTTCAAGTTCACTTCTTGTTGGAATTTGTTTTGGGATCTTTGGCAGATGTTCGTTTAATGATTTCTCTGACAGTGCCAGCCAATCAAGCAGACAAAAGTCAATGTTTCACACTCCATTGCTGGTTGCAGATTGTTTTTATCTATTAATTCATACCAAGCATTGTGAAAATGTCAGGTTTCAGAGAACAGTATTAGCATTCTATCTATTGGAAAACTTGAAATGTGTTTAAAATGAACATTAGTGTTAACCTGATTTTACATATTCAAGTGTTTTGCCCAAAAATATGCAAAGTACATAAATAGTCCCAACTCAGAGAATGCAAAGCACACAGAATTGAGTTTTTCCATCAATTTATTCATGTGATTGTGCCACCTCAGTTTATTATCCACCTGGATGCATAGAAATTCCTACACAGAGTTTGATTTAATGTGTCCATTGATGTGTGTTTCTTGTACCAGTAAGGTACTGTAGCCAATTTTCATTTATATGGGATTTCATAGTGTATTACAGCCAAAAATCTATTATGATAGTAAAATCTAGATAAGAAAAACCAAGGGTGAAATTAGAATTCCAGTGGATGTATGAGACTATACTGTGTATAAAAGATCCAACCTAAGAAGAACTTAAGGTGTTCCCATGAGCAATAAAAATGGCAATGTAAGCTATGGTGGCATGAACAGGCCTCATGAAGGAAGACAGCCATTTGCAAAAGATAACTTTAAATATTAATAAAACATATGACAATGATTATTGGCCATAATAGGTGAGATTGTGTAACATGTTATGGAGATAATGCTTGTGATAATATGCTTCCTGATAACACAGCACCAAAACTCACACATGTACCTCTTCTAATGCATATGTCTGTCTTCACTGTAAGATTTTTCTTTTCCTATTTCACGAGCAAATTTTAGAACATGTACTTTATTGTCATCTTAATGCATTGTGAAATCAGTATAATAATTAATATAATTGATTAAAATGAAGTAGATGAAAATAATAATGTAAAGGGGAATACAAAAATATTTATAGAATTATGTGATATGAATTAAATGGATATTACACAAAGATAAAGTGAGATGTACCAAACTTTGACAATCAGATGATGCACTAATGAAAATCCAACTGATGCTCCTTCCCATTTTCTCCCTGTTGATGGTGAAGTGCCTAAGCTCTTTGCTGCATGTTGTTCTAAAATAAGTGAAACATTTATGGTAGCAACTTTTCATCAAAGTATAAAGTGTGAGCTAAAATATGCAGACCAGATGCTACTCAGAGCATCAGCTTTACAGATCACTGTAGCCTGTTTTGCTTTCTTTTGTGAACACTAGATCCTGCTCTTTTATCAAGTATGTTGTTTCTTAACATATATGCAGTCTTTTATTAATTCTGGGAAGAACAGTAATTCATTATGAAATAAATGAACTGCAGAGTGCCATTGGCTGAGTCACCAAATACAAGGAAAAACACACAAAAATATGTAAACAAATGACTGCTTTTAAATGTAGGTAATTAATACTTCCTTTAGTGTACCTGGTTTAAGATTGCAGGACCCAAGGCCAGTGAATTCAGGGAACATTTTACAGTCTAATGCATCTTGCAAAAAACTGGGTAGCCTCCCACCACAGCCAGCCCAGAAATCCTGGCAGAAATTCCGGCATGGCAAAATCATCTTGTCCTCTTCATATGCAAGATTTCTAACTACACATGCTGGCTGCAAAACTTGGCACACGAAGTCATAAGCTAAGCGATGACATTCAGCATCTATAAGTTCTCTGAAACAAATGAATTTACAAGAGAAAATGTTGTATGCTTATGTTTATTCTGTGGTTTTAAAGAATACAATAAGTGAAATAAGAGTTTCTATGCTGAGTGGTGTTGGACAGTAGAGCTTCATAAGCTTTGATCTCCTCAGATGCCACCTAAAAAAGACAGAAAGACTGCACCATCTGAAATTAATCAAGCTTCTGCTAAAAATGAAGAAAAAGTGCCTGCAGCACCAGCATTTCTCCTGAGCTTTACAGACGAATTTACAAATTTCTGCATTGAAGAAAAATCACCTATAATACCAGATATCATAATAGGAAATAACATAAGAAGCAGTAAACAAGAAATGCCGGAACAAACTGATGTGGAGATGGATGAAAAATTACCCCAAAGTTGTAAAGACATCAATCCTATTATGAAACTTATTTGTGAGAATACAGGCAAACAGGATACAGTAAAACAAATCCTGCTTGAAAATTTTGGGATGCACTTAAATTTGCTAAAAGCTATAGGCTGCTGCTTGCAAATACATACTGATTTATCTATTTTAATGATTGTGAATTGCAAGCTAACTGCTGACATGATCAAACTCATTGCACAGATTTTGGAAGAAACCAAAACTATTAAGGAGCTTGTTCTGGATTTAAATCCTATACCTCAACAAGCTTATCATGTGTTGTTACAGGCTGACAATAGCTTACAGATTTTATCATTAAGACAGTGTAGTATCAATGACAATGGTATACAGCTTCTTGCAAATGAACTTGGCTATCGAGATCCCCCAAGAATAGACACACTTGAAGTTTTAAATCTCACTGCAAATCACATAACATCAAAAGGAATCCAATTTCTTGCAAATGCTTTGCGAACTAACAGAACTTTGATATCTTTATCTCTTGCAGGAAATAAAATTGATGACAATGGAGCAATATACATAGCAGACATACTGAAAGAATTCCCACTGACACATGAAGAGGTTGTTCTTAGGCGACAAAGGAATTTTCGATATTTAATGGAGAAAAAAGTCACAGAAGAATCCAAATCAAAGCTTTTACAAGGACGTGATTCATCTCAAGAAAACTCAAAGGCTTTACTAGAACGCAAAAAGAGGGAAAAGCAACAAAGTAGCTTTTTCATACAAAAAAGACTTCACTCCCAAGTATCAAAGAGCAGTTCTGCTGCAATTAGCAGCTCTCATTTGAAGCTAAAAGAGGTAACAGCTTCTTCAGAAGAAGCCTCCTCCTCTCAGTACTCTCAGTCTGAAAGTCCAATGAATTTTGAAGATTGTCATCCATTCATTCAAGAAGTGAAACCCAGATGTCTTGCACTCTGGTGTACAGGCAATTTACATCTTAATCACCTGAACCTGGCATATAATCTGATTACTTCTGTTGGTGTATCTGCCTTTTTGAAAGCTATCAGATATCAAGAAAGCACAACAAATCCAGAACAGAAGGGGTTGTTGCACATATCTCTGCATGGGAACCCTATTCCAGACAACTGCTTTGAGTACCCCGATCTAATAAGAATGATAAACTCACGCTTTTCTCACTTTCACTCTGACACCAGTCAGGACAATTCTGCATCTTATGTCTCAATTAAACAGAACTTGTAAGTTAAAAGTCTTCTCATCAACATGTTGTTATTCACTTTCTTAAACATGTGTGAAATGATTATTATAGATGTTTCACAATATTGGATTAATAAATATGCATAACGTCAAACAAGTAAGAGGAATTATTTTTTCAAAAAGGAAATAAAGGAATGTGAGCAATTCATGAATATTGATTTCTGCCTGCATTTCTTATTAATGGGCAAAGTGCACCCAGACTGTGCATTAATATACAAGTTTTACTCATTGTTATAGTCTGTTCTAGTTTATGTTCTTTTTGCACATATTCTGTATGAACTCAAATTTCTATAAATTATTCTAAGGGAAATGTATTCCTGATTCTTTAAATTTAAAAAGTAATGGTCAGTGTGTTGGGCACACCGACTTAACCGTGTTGAGGGAAAATTATATTGATATGAGTGGTGTATTTTTGTAAAAGAGTGTGTTTAGTTGATGCAGCAGTATAACCTAAACATACTCTTTTATGAAAGTATCTGTTAAGATATATACGGTATCTTAAAAAACTATAGAGTTGGAGTGACTTAATTGATTTGATGAATAGCTCCTGAAGAACAGAAACCAAGTTTTCTTGAAGAAAATTTGATCATCTTCAATTATTGTGTTTTTCTTATTACTTGAGATTTAAATCATACAGCAAACAGACAATGAGGATTCCCCATTTTGCAACTTACAAATGTGTTAACAATAACATTGGAAAATCCAGGATTGTCAACAATAACATATCTATTTCAAAGTAGCAACTGCACTTTAAGCATATTTGTCTGTTTATTAGCAATAACATTTTTCCGTTTACAAGTAAGTGTGTGTGTGTGTGTGTGTGTGTGTGTGTGTGTGTGTGTGTGTGTGAGAGAGAGAGAGAGAGAGAGAGAGAGAGAGAGAGAGAGAGAGAACTCTTGAACTCTTACTATAATGAAAAGAGCAAAGTAACATTAATGCCAATTAAAATCAAATATGAGTAGAGAACACTGTCTATTTACCAAGTTGCAGCATATAAATGCATAAAAATTATGGAAGCAGTAAAGGTACATATAGCTGAGAAGATGAATCATACAGCATACAGTATGCCAGGTGAACAAGACTGAGAATATTACCTGGTTTTTGGACGAATCCTTGTTTAGAGCTAACAGTTTCTAAATATATACGCATTTTATGCTGGCACTTCTGTTTGACTGGGTAAATATTGTTGGACAGTGCTATATATTCTATTTTCTGCTATTTCTGAGCTCAGCAGTGTTTTTAGTCTCAGCTATGTGCCTATCCAGTACAGTATTAACAGAAACTAAATGTGATGCAGGCAGGGGTGCCAACTTATAAAAAATATTGGGGGGGGGGGGGGCATACTGGGGGGTCTTGCCCCAGGAAATTTTCTAAAGTTTAGATGAAAAATAAGGAGTTTTAAAGTTTTTTACGCATTTTAGAGTCATATGATCAACATTAGAACCCCGAAAACTGGTCTCTTGATTACTCGACACTCCAGGAAACTTGACGAGCTTGACCCATTTTTTGGCTTTGAAAAAAGAAACAAACCATAAACTTGCATGGTATTTTCGTAAAAAGCTAATTTAATTTACAGTAATTATCATGCTTATAAACTATTACAGAGCAGTGAATATGTATCTCTGAAAAGACTGAAATTATATTTAAATATATCCTAAATTATCGTTAAAAGAATAAAATGTAAAATATTGCTGTCACACAGTAATAGAACTTTGTTTAATAAGTGAAATAGCTAATTTAAGCTCACTTGAATAAGGCTCAGGGTTCATTAAATAAAAACAACATCTCAAAGTTAATGCTTTAATACAGTTAATAAAGTTAATACAGTATGCCTAATACTTCCACTTAAAAAGTATGTAAATAGCAGGCTTTAATTGGGTCTTATACCCTAAAAATATTTAAGTATTTGAAGGTAACTAATATAGTGCTAGAGTAATATACTAATACAGTATTAAACTAGTACTAATATTTCAAAACTGAAAATTTAACATTATGTATGTATTTAATTCTCTATTTTATGATGATTTTTAATACTGCTCTAAATGGCATTATTAGGGCTAGAGTGTCTTTAGAAAGGTGCAAATGTCAACCGTCTGAATGGATTACTGAATATGAAGCTGTTGATGACTGGTTGGATATCCAATTCATCCAAAACATCTTGGTGGGCATGGAGAACAGCCAAGTTGTTCAATTGCTTCTGTCCCATAGTGGATCAGAGATATGACTTCAGACATCTAAGGGCGCTAAATGACCATTCTGCTGTTGCTGTCGTGATTGGAACTACTTGGAGAAGCTTAATGCACTTCACTACTTCACATAACATGTCTACAACTGCAGGCTCTTGTGTAATGTACTTTCTTACATCACGCTTGTTTTTTAAGACCAGTTGTTTTTTATTAGTGATATCGGCTAACATATACAAGTGTAAGCTCTGTCTCTCAATGTCAAGGTCATATTTGAAACAACTCAGTTGATTTTTCCAAATTTTTTTCACCTCTGTTTACTACAAACAAGCATTCTTGTTCAACTGCAATGACCTGTGTGAGTCCAGTTGAAGCAAACCGCTTAGTAATGCAAGACTGCACCATTTCACAAACTTCAATGTAAATAGCTTTGTAGTATTTCTTTGGAGTTTTGAAAGTGTGAAGTGAGCTGGCTTCATTGTTTTCATACTTCTTTGGTATACTTAGCTTCCGAGGAAGCAAAGGATCATCTACTTGTGAAGTTAGTTTTTTTTTTTCTTTTTCTTTTTTTTCAAAGAGTGTTCAAAACTATCACACCTTCCATTCAATATATGAATCAAGCCCTCATATATTTTTTCCAGCTCAGCAACACTTAGCAATGGCAATATAGACGTAAAAAGAAATAAGTCTTGAAAAGTAACATTGACTCAAGGTTGCCTGCACATTTGTAACCTGCCTCTGTTTTGTCCTCTGCAGAAAATGTTTCAAAAGAACTCTAGAAGTTCTTCAAAGTTTTCAATATTCTCAAGATACAAGAAGCTTGCATAGTCCAAGTTGAGCAAAGGGGTCACAGACCAGCTTGGTCGTTAGCGCTCTCACAGTCCATGCTTCTGAAAAGTCCCATCCTTTTATTGGATTCCCTTTACAGTGTTTATTAAGTCCTTGGCTAAAGCCATAATATCCCTCATAGACATAAGATGGCAGCTACAACTGCCAAGTCTAAATTGTGACAGTGCAGTGCACATAACATGCTTTTGGTTGTATATCCAAAACTAACTTTTTTTAGTCCTTTGAAATTACCTCTCATATTTGAGCCACCATCATAGCACTGTCCTCTTAAGTTATCCACTGAGAAATCAAGACAAGTGAAAAGACTTTTAAAATACTAAACAGAGTTTGTAATTCAGTGTTAGGGGTCTCATATAAGCCAATAAAGTCTTTGTTGATGATTAAGGAATCATCGACAGTATGAATACAAAATAACACTTGTTCATGAATCAAAGAATCACTTGTTTTGTCAACTGTAATAGAAAAATGTTCAATCTTCTTGATTGATGCCAATACCTTTATCAACACAGACTTTCCTAGTAGATCAATGATCTCATTTTGAATGTCGTGGGACATCCACTTATACTCCGAATGCCCTAGCCAATCTTTAAAGTCAGGTATGTCATTCTTTCGAAGTTCCAACAGTTGAAAAATAAATTGAGTTTCTATCTTAGTGCCCTCTAATTGTTAGTACTTGTCGGCATAGAAATTGCATGGTAGTAAAAATTGTCTCAAGAGCTAAATGGCCTTTCTTCATATCACTATCTAACTGTTCATTCAATTGGGAGGCCACGCTTCACTTAGTGATAGGATTTAGTTTCATAACACCTTCTTTAATTGTAAACATATTTTCATGAAGACAGAATTTATCCAAAGACTTTTTTCAGTTAGAAAACCCTATGGAAGTGAATGCATCTTCTTTTTTTGAAGAAAATTGTAATAGATTTTTAGCATCTGCCTCTTTGCAGGTTTTGCAAAAACTTTTTTGGTAGATGCTCCATATTCTAGCCATGTATACCTGCTCAACCAAGACTTCTGAAATGATCTTCCCTTACAGGATTGTCCAGGTTTCAGCTGTGTATGGTTCTTACCTGAGGACGATGAAGCAATTGACAATGCAATAATTGTTGGAGGTTGACTTGCAATATCATTAACTTCCAAGCACGCATTTTTGGTAATAAATTTATCCACTGCAAACTTAATTCTGAACGAAATTATCCACACTGAATGATTGCGACAGCAGGGTGGGCTTTATATAGCCACAGCATCGCAATGTCTCGAAGCGTCAAGGCGATGTGAGGGGAAGGGTTCCAGGAGCTTCTTCTCCAGTCCTTTTATTGTTGCTGCTGCCGCAGCACTTGCCATCAGTGCCAGACTTTACCCGAAGGTTTGCGCACCGTAACACTGTCATGATTCACACCACTCGTTTTCAGTTAACCTGCTTACTACCATAAAAATTATTTATTTTAACTCATTACTGAATGTATTTTAAAAGGTAACTATCGTCAAACAAGGACAATAAAAAATTCCAACATAATTTTGTGATTTTACAAAGCATAATTTTCTTAAATTATTTGGTGGGCTGCCCCCCCCCCCCCCCCCCGCCCAAAAAAAAAAAAAAAAAGTTGATGGGTCTCAGGCCCCATGGAGTCAGTGCCTGTGGATGCATGCAAAGTGGAGAAAATGGGTTGTATAATTAAGGCTGTTCAACAGTTGTGTAGAAAATGCACCTAGAGTGCTAGGACACACTGTGTGACATAATAAAGTAATTTGTTCTCTGGTTTTATGGTACTAAATGAAATATTATTTCACTGTGCTCAATTAATAAGAGTGCTGCTCAGGGAAGAATCTTACGAGCTGACAGCTCAGTCACATACCCCACCAGAGAAAACAATGGATTTATTTTCAATTTCTATAAAATTATTGAACACTGAAATGTGGAGGAAAAGTTGGAATAAAAAGATGAAATAACTCTGTTGTTACAGTTTAATGAAATTTAGTAAACTACACTTGCAGAAGTTGATTGCCTTTAACCTCCTCAGTCCCGGTGTCCCCTAAGGGGGACATAACATATAGCATTATTTGAAATTTTTTCCCCAAGCTCGTATTATGTTGGAAACACTGAAAAGTGTTTTTGAAGGAAGTTCAGAGATGGCAGCACTTCATGCAATAGCAGTTCATCATCGTGGAGTTGAATCACATTGTTGCCAGGCAATATAGAAAATGGCTGACAGAAGAAAGCATGTTTTCACAGGAGAGGCTCTTTCTAAGTATTTTATTACTACTTTAGCATATTTTAATCAATATAATTTATATGGGATAATGCAAATGAATAGTCAGAGAATAATTATTTAAAATTATAATTTTACTAATTTTACAATAGTCTTTGAAAAATGTATTGAAATTCGAGTGCACTCTGTAGATGAGATCAGGACTTAGTGTAATGTATAAGATGATTTGTCAACAAAATATATTTCATCTTTTTTACAAAAATAATATTTTAATTGTGCATTTTATATTCTGTGGGGAATATTAGATTAATATTAATTATGTTTCAGGAAACTGTAATGTACAGGTGAACAATTTTACAATTTTTAGGCCTAATTTCAATTTTTTTCAGATTCAATGGCATTTGAAGATTTTGTAAATCAATTATTTGATGGAGATGTTAGTGAATTGGAGCTCTCTGATGATGGTGATGGTGATGATAATGATGACGACGATGATGATGATGATATCTGCACAGACCCAGATTACCATGTAAATAATGAACAGGAATTAGATACACCTAATGAAGATGGTGATGAAGATGAAGAAAGGAATGATAGCAGGTCTGAAAGAATCTGCTCTAGTCATTCTACCACTGAGAGGGCATTTTGGAAGGAAACTTCGTTTTTTTTCCCCCTTACCACCTGCACTTGGACTTGAGGAACAAGTGGCAGTCGGTGTGAGCTTACCACCTCATGACTATGTGAGTAAATATGTACCAAAAAATATTTTTAGCACCCTTACTGAATACACAAACAGAAGATATCTTAAATATACTGTGAGAGACCTGAAATGTACTGTAGATGAAATGAGAATGTTTATCTCTGCAACAGTGATGATGTCATACTTGTGCTATCCTAGGATTAGGATGTATTGGACCAAAAAGATTAGGGTGGAAGGTATTGCTAAAAAAATTTGCCGTGACAGATATTTTACAATTAGAAAACATCTGCAACTTGTTGATGAAGTGTCCCTCAAAGTAAAACAAAGTAATAAATTTTGGAAAACACAACCTATTCTTGAAAATGTATGGAATGGTTGCAGATTGAACACCAGGCCCACTAACGTTTCTATTGATGAACATACAGTATGATACCATTTTGGAGTCACAGTACAGCAAGACAAGTCATAAAATCGAAACCTAACTCTTGTGGACTAAAGAATTTTGTACTGGCTGCAACTGATGACCTTCCTTTAGATTTCTTCTTTTACCAGGGGAAAAAAAGGTGATCCTAAAGTGACTGACACTAAATATGAAAATTTGGATGTAGGTGGAAAAGCTGTTATAAAACTGTCAGCCACTGTTCCTCCTGGAGTGACCATTTACATGGACCGTTATTTCACATTGGAGTTGCTTTTAGACAAAATGCAAATGAAGCTGAGTGTCAAGCTACTGGAACATTACAGAACTATAGAATTCCAAAAGCTTCCAAACTATCATTGGACAAGGATATGAAGAAAAATGGTAGGGATCCATTGATCAGTCAGTAACAAGTGGTGGCCAAGTTTGTGTAGTGAAGTGGTTCAACAATCGCCCTGTTATCGTCATGTCCAGTAGAGAAGGAGTAAATCCAGTTGGTAAATATCGCTGCTGGTGCAGGAAAGAAAAAAAGTCCATTCAAGTGGACCATCCTGCAATTGTAAGCACCTACAACTCAAATATGAGAGGTGTTGACTTTCTCGACAGGTTGATCAGCTATTATAGAATAAGTGCCAGAACTAGGAAGTGACTGTAAGAGTGATTATGCACTTCATTGATTTCGCTATTTGTGCTTCATGGCTAGAATACAGTCGTGATCAAGCTGTCTTGGGTACATTGAAGAATGACATTCTAAACTGCCTCCAGTTTAGAGAAAAGTATGAGGAATATCTATGACATACATGCAATTCTGAAGTGATATCTGATGATGATCCTGTCTTCGAAAATCCAGCACCAAAGCGTTCAAAATCTAGAGATGATCACTCTCCTGATGCCCTTCAAACCAAAAATGTTCTACATTTACCAGAATTTCCTCAATAGGTTACCAAAAATTGCTGTCAATTTCTGGGGTGTTCGGCTAATAAGGAACACACAAGATGCTCCACCTGCAAAGTTTTCCTCTGCCTGAAAGATACACGCAACTACTTCAAGCTTTATCATGAGCCATGAAGACTAAATGAATTAAATTTGTCTTCAGAAGTAAATGATTATGATAGACCTACTGTATTCTGAATTTTTTTTTTCTAATCTACTTTTCTTTTGTTCAGTAGGTATACCTAGGTATAATTTTGTTACAATAAAATGTATTTTTGTAGTAATTTAAATAAAAAAATGGAAATGAGCATATGGCATTGTTGGCCAGAAGGCCCCATCCGGGGAAGTTTGGCCGCCAAGTGCAAGTCTTATTTCAGTCGATGCCACACTGGGCAACTTACGTGCCAGAGATGAGAATGAAATGATGATGAGGACAACAGAACACCCAGTCCCCGAACGGAGAAAAATCTCCAACCTGGCCGGGAATTGAACCCGGGCCCGCTCGCATGGGAGGCGAGCAAGTTACCACCCAGATAAGCAGGTGGATCATTTAAATAAATAATGCATTGATAAAACTAAAAATAATGTTTCTAGTATTGCTAATAAGCAAATTATGACAGCAAATATAAAAAATTTAAATAAAAATTTTCTCAGGACAGAGGAGGTTAAAAGATGTTTATGGAGAAAAATTGTTTACTGCAAATATTAGTGTCACATATAAATGAAATACAGTCTGAAAAAATTACAATAGTATCTTAACAATAAACTGCTGAAACCTGTCATTTGTTGATGATTTTGTCACAATAAAAGGTTTTTGCAAATATTAGTTTCAGGAAACGTCAACCACCAATGTAAATGACTTCAAAAGCGTTGACTGCTTTGGAGCCTTGAAGCAGTTCATGTAGTTTTCCTTATATAGACACTTCCTTCGTCACTCAAATTTCTTCTTTTGTTTTCACTCTGAATTATGTAGCTGAAAACTATTGTTACTGACATTGAACTTGTCCAACTGCCGACAGTGGAACACAGACGAATACAGTCTTAGTCCACGTACTTTTAATATAGTGGTCTCTTGAGCAGCTGCAGAAAGATCTGTCAATTGGAAGCTTTTCCTGGTACTCTCTCTAAATATCCTTGAAATGAATATCACACCAGACCACACCTGCATAAATACTCTGTAAAACACGGTGGAGGGTATGGCACATGGTACATGTCCTATATCATATGTACAAACAAGGTACCGAGCGAGGTGGCGCAGTGGTTAGCACACTGGACTCGCATTTGGGAGGACAACGGTTCAATCCCACGTCCGGCCATCCTGATTTAGGTTTTCCGTGATTTCCCTAAATCGCTTCCGGCAAATGCCGGGATGGTTCCTTCGGAAGGGCACGACCAACTTCCTTTCCCGTCCTTCCCTGATCAGACGAGATTGATGACCTCACAGTTTGGTCTCTTCCCACAAAAAACAACAACAACAACAACAACAAACAACGTACTAAAGATGATTTCCTACACCAAATGAAAATAAATAAATATGAGGTGCTAGCGAAAATATCCGAGAACTTCAGTGTACCAGTCAAACCAGTAGCAATATGACATTCTGACACTAGATGTCTTGAGGTACATGTCTTAGTTACTGCGGCACAAAGTTGCATCATCTTTGGTGCATGAGTATGAAAAGGATAGGTTGCTACTTCTATATAGTAGAAATGTTGAATCACAGAGAGGCACAACACACAGACTACTAAACATGTAAGCTTTTAGCCAAAAAGTCGTCTTCTGCTTTAGACAAAAAAACACACACACGCTCATGCAAAAGCAACTCTGTCACACATGACCACTGTCTCTGGCTGACAAGGCCAGACTGCATGCAACTGTGTGTGATGGGAGAAGCAATCTGGGTGGTGGGGAAAAAGACGAGGCCGGGAGGGGGAGGGTTAACAGGATAGGGGTGTTGAAGGCCAAAATGTTGGTTGTGGGAGCATACATGGATGAGGTGGAGAGAGGGTAGAGTAGCGAGGTGCAGTCAGCAAGTTAGACGGGAGAGCATCATGTTGGGAAGTGTGCTCAGCAACTGGGAGGTCCAGACATTTCTTGGCCACAGTTTGTCAGCGGCCATTCACATGGGCAGACAGCTTCTTGTTGTCATGCCCAAATAGAATGCAGCACAGTGGTTACAGCTTAGCTTGTAGATCACAAGATTGGTTTAACAAGTATCCTTGCCTATGATGCGATAGGAGATGCTTGTGACCAGACTGGAGTAGGTGGTGGTGTGATATCAGAGATATCATGAGGCAAGGGGTTGGGGTCATAGGTTTTGTAGGGATGGATGAGGACATTGTATAGATTTGGTGGGTGGTGGAATACCACTGTGAGAGGGGTGGGAAGGATAGTGGGTAGGACATTTCTCATTTCAGGGCACAATGAGAGGTAGTCAAAATCCTGGCTGAGAATGTGATTCAGTTGCTCCAGTCCTGGGTGGTACTGAGTCATGAGGGGAATGCTCCTCTGTGGCCAGACAGTGGACTTTGGGAGGTGGTGGGTGATGGGAGAGATAAGGCATGGGGAGGATGCCAACTATATGTGCAATCAACTAGCAGTAGCATACAAAACTTGGGGTTTGAAGATTAATTACCAAAAAACAGAATACTTGACTAATGATTCAGATGAGCTATACACTGAAGGAAAGAAAATCAAAAAGATAACACTTTCTGTTATTTGGAATCCATTTTAGAAATCAAGGGAAAATCAGAGTCAGAAATCAATAAGAGAATTAGTAGCGGATGGAAGGTCACTGGGATGCTTAACTTAGTCTTACGGAGCAGGAATGTAATGAACAGAACTAAAAAATTAATATACAAATCCATATTAGAGAGTATGGTTCTGTATGGAATGGAGACCTGGACAATTAACCTGAAGCACATTAAAAAATTACAAGCTCTAGAGATGGACTTCTGGAGAAGATCGGCAAGAATCTCCAGGAAAGAAAAGATAAGGAACGCTGAAATAATAAGGAGAATGGAAATAAAAGAAAGAATATATTATGTAATGGACAGGAACAAATTACAGTGGTACGGACATGTACGAATGGAGAAAACCAGAATACCAAAATTGATACTGGAGTGGGAACCGGAGGGGAGAAGAAGAAGAGGACAACCTATGACCACCTGGCTCCAAAATGTACAGCACACAATGAGGAGAATGGGTGCAGAGGAAAAGGACACACAAGATCAAAACACCTGGAGGAGTATTTTGAAAATATAGTTTAAGAACTTTTATTCTTTGTATTGTAATTTCTGAGTAAATTATTATGTTGGATATAAGCCCCTGTAATGAGGAAAAGCTCAAAATAATGTAATATAATCTGTATCTGTACATTCGCAGCACATTACGGTCAGTGAAGGCCTCAGTGAGATGCTTGGTTTGTTTTGAGAGGGACTGCTTGTCATTACAGGTGCAATGGCCATGGTTGGCTAGACTGTATGGAAGGGACTTCTTCATATGGAATGGGTGGCAGCTGTTGTAGTGGAGGTATTGCTGATGGTTGCTAGGTTTGATATGGACAGGCGTACTTATGGAGACATCTTTGAGGTGGCTTGTTGGGTTAAGGAGGACCAGGTGAAGTGAATAGGGGAGAAGGTGTTGGGGCTCTGGAGGAATGTGGACAGGGTGTCCTCATCTTTGATCCTGATCATGAAGATGTCATCAATGAATCTGAACCAGGCAAGGGGTTTGGGATTCTGTATGTTTAGGAAGGGTTCCTCTAGATGACCCATGAATAGGTTGGCATAGTACAACTACATCTACATCTATATCTACACTCCGCAATCCACCATATGGTGCATGGTGGAGGTTACCTTGGACCACAACTAGCATCTTCTCTCCCTGTCCCATTCCCAAACAGAACGAGGGAAAAATGACTGCCTATATGCCTCTGTACGAGCCCTAATCTCTCTTATCTTATCTTTGTGGTCTTTCCGCGAAGTATAAGTTGGCGGCAGTAAAATTGTACTGCTGTCAGTCTCAAATGCTGGTTCTCTAAATTTCTTCAGTAGCGATTCATGAAAAGAATGCCTCCTTTCCTCCAGAGACTCCCACCCGAGTTCCTGAATCATTTCCGTAACACTCACATGATGATCAAACCTACCAGTAACAAATCTAGCAGCCCGCCTCTGAATTGCTTCAATGTCTTCCCTCAATCCGACCTGATAGGGATCCCAAACGCTCGAGCAGTACTCAAGAATAGGTCATACTAGTGTTTTATAAGTGGTCTCCTTTACAGATGAACCACATCTTCCCAAAATTCTACCAATGAACTGAAGACAACTATCCGCCTTCCCCACAACTGCCATTACATGCTTTTCCCACTTCATATTGCTCTGCAATGTTATGCCCAAATATTTAATTGACGTGACTGTGTCAAGCGCTACACTACTAATGGAGTATTCAAACATTATGGGAATCTTTTTCCTATTCATCTGAATTAATTTACATTTATCTATATTTAGAGTTAGCTGCCATTCTTTACACCAATCACAAATCCTGTCCCAGTCATCTTGTATCCTCCTACAGTCACTCAACAACCACACCTTCCCGTACACCACAGCATCATCAGCAAACAGCCGCACATTGCTATCCATCCTATCCAAAAGATCATTTATGTAGATAGAAAATAACAGCGGACCTATCACACTTCCCTGGGGCACTCCCCATCGAGGACAACGTACTGGGTTCTATTACTTAAGAAGTCTTCGAGCCACTCACATATTTGGGAACCAATCCCATATGCTTGTACCTTAGTTAAGACTCTGCAGTGGGGCACCGAGTCAAACACTTTCTGGAAGTCAAGGAATATGGCATCCGTCTGATACCCTTCATCCATGGTTCACAAGATATCATGTGAAAAGAGGGCGAGTTGCATTTCGCAGGAGCAATGCTTTCTAAAGCCATGCTGATGCATGGACAGCAACTTCTCTGTCTCAAGGAAATTCATTATATTCAAACTGAGAATATGTTCGAGAATCCTGCAACAAACCGATAGTATGTGCCATGTGGGCACCCTTCAAAAGAGAAGTAATTGTGGGTAAACATATAATTGGTCATGGTGACCAGAAAGGAGTCTGTATGTTTGGAATCTGTCGGGCATTCAATAGCAGCAAGATCATGGGAATTATGGATGTTAGTGTAGAGGGAGGTGGCAAGGCTGAAGATGTTGGTGCATGAGAGCAGAGATTCTTTCAGTTGCACCACAGTAACCAGACACATGGGGTATCCTGGATGGTTGGGTTTATGGGCTTTAGAAAGCATGTAAAAGGTAGTAGTGCAGGGAGTGGTAGGGGTGAGGAAAGAGATAGACTCCAGGGAGAGGTTCTGGGATGGGCCTAAAGATTTGAGGAAAGACTGGAGACCCTGCTGGATTTCTGGAATGGGTTCACTGTGGAAGGGTCTGTAGGTGGGCAAATCTGACAGCTGGCAGAGTCCCTCCACCAGGTAATCCTTGCAGTTCAAAACAACAGTGGTGGAGCCTTTGTCAGCAGGTAGGGTTATAAGGTCGGGATCGGTTTTTAAGTAGTGGATAGTGATTCTTTATTTGAATGTAGGTTAGCTTGCATGTTGAGGGATTTGAGGTATGATGATGAGGCAAGGTTTGAGATTAAGAAATTCTGGAAAGTTAATCAGAGGTGATTTGGGGGCAGTGGGGATGGATCATAGTTGGATGGAGGAGTGAACTGAATCAGGCAGGGTTCAAAATTAGTCTTTGGTTGAGTCTGATTTATAGGGTTGGTGGCAAAAGAGTGTTTCCACTGTAAAACTAACCTCCCATCTGCATCTAGCTGCCCTACCCTCTCTCCACCTCATCCCTGTATGCTCCCAAAGGCAACGCTTTACCATCCCTAACTGCTACCTACTGTTCCATTCCCTCCCAGCCTCTTCCTTACTCCCCATCCCCATCCCCATCCCCCATCCAGATTGCTTCTTGGATCATGTGCAGTTGCTTACAGTCTGGCCTTAGCAGCCAGAGACAGTGTTCATACGTATGAGAGCTGCTTTTGCATGAATATGTGTGTGTGTGTGTTTTGTCTAAATCAGAAGAAGGCTTGTTGGCCAAAAGCTTGCTTGTTTAGCAGTCTTTTTGTTGTGCCTGCCTGAGACTTAATATTTCCGCTATATGGTGAGTAGCAATTTGTCCTTTTCATAATATTGTCAGGACATGTTTCAGTGCTTCTGAAAATTGTGAAATGGGTAATGTGAAGGAGCTACAGTTTGGCATCAGATTTTGCAACTTAAACGCACTGCATGCTGACAGAGGCATTTTGTGAGAGTGCACTGAGTCAAGCAAGAGCATTTGAGTGGTTGAAGTGCTTCAAGGAAGGCTGAGAATCTGCAGACGATGGCAAACATTCTGATTGACTGTCAAATTGTACAACACCAGAAATGATCATGAAAGCACATTATGTGATTGACAAAGACCATAGGCAAACAATTTGCAATGAAAACTGAATTCATACATGCATTGAGCTGCAACAAAAAGTTTGAGTGTGTCCTAAATTCTTATCCAGAGTCATAAAAGGTGATGAACCTTGTGTCTATGATTATAACCCTGAAATGAAGCAGGAATCAGCACAATGGAAAATGGCTGAAAATACCTCGACAAGTTCGCAGCAGCATGAAGTCAAAGCTGATAATTTTTTTTTAACTTTTGAGGAATAGGGCATAAGAAGTTTGTTCTACCTGGTCAGGCTGTCAACAGGCAGTTCCACTGTGATATTTTGAGGTGACTGAGGGAAAATGTTTCGTGCAAATGCCCAGAGTTGTGGAAAAAGAAGGTTGGTTGGTGCACCATGACAATGCACCTTGATCACTTTGAAGGAGTTCCTGACCAAAAAGTACTTGGTAACAGTCCTTCACCCAAGCTTCTCACCAGACCTAGACCTGTGCAACTTCCACCTGCTCCCAAAGATGAAAATTGCATCAAAATGGTGATGTTTTGACTCGTCTGAAGACACCTGGGTGGAATCGCAACTGGTCCTGGACACCATTCACTCTGTGGACTTACAGGAGTGCTTCCAAAAATGGGAACACTGCTAGGATAGTTGCATACATGCACAAGGTGACTGGTTTGAAGGTGCTGGAGGATAATAGGAAGTAAGTATAGTTTTCTGATTTTTACAATGAAACTTTCGGATATTTTGGGTAACACTTTGTACTTAGCATGGTGCCATGTGTTAGGGTTTTTTCGCATTCCAATAGAGTATGGAGATCAGAGAGAATGATTGCTTAACACATTGACTGCTACTTAGCTAATGATGGATGGTTCTCTGCCAGGCCATGCACATGGTATTAGGCATGAGGCTACATGGCATCAGGCATATGGCTCAAATAACTCTGTGCATGCTGTAATTAGTTTAATACTGTCCTTCCAAACTCTGTGTGGTGGGAATGATACATATGAGCTCTAGACTCTTCACTTAATGCTGGTTCTTCAAAGATTTTGTAAGTAGGCTTTTGCAGGGTAGTTTACATCTGTCTGCCAGTTTAATTTGTTCAGCATCTGTATGACACTCCAGCAAGGGCCAAAGAAACCTGTTGAAGCTGATCTTTACTGTACGCATTCAATATCAACTGTTAGTCTTATTTGGTGTGGGGCATGCGTGCTTGAGCAATTTGTAAGATGAGAGACATGTGATTTATAAGCAGCCTCCTTTTGTAGACTGATTCCATTTTCCCAGTATCCCGTGAGTAAACCAAAGTTTGCTACAAGTCTAACCTACCACTGAGCCTATATGATCATTCCATTTTGTATTCCTATACCCAAGTATTATGAGGCTGCTCTATCAAACGAACACATATAATTGCCCACAATACAACATGTTTGCAATAGGGAACAAAACTGTATTCTCCACGGCATTAGTTTTAGAATGAAACATATGCTTCGTAATCTCTTTTGGAGAACACATGCTTCGTAATCTCTTTTGGAGGACCCTTCTGGATAGGCATGCATTTAGCAAACCACTTCTGGGATTCTGTGAGGTGCACCAACCCTGGTTCGAATCTGCTCAGTGGGTTAACAATGAGGGCCAGTGTGCCAGCCAGTCTGAATTTGGTTTTTAGGCAGCTTCCCACATCTTACTAGGTGAATACTGGTCTCATACCTCCATCCTATCTCAGTTACATGATTCACAAACATTTATAAAACATTTGCACACTTTCCCATGGGATAACACTAGATGTACAGTAGCAGTACACAAATTCCATCCTGGTAGGTGGGTGAAAGGGGTGGTGATGGGAAGTGCATCTGCCTGTCTTCTGCCACTAACATTGCCAAATCCAATAATTAAAATTTGACTCTGTGAAGACTGGAAGCCCATTCAAGCTTCTTTTTTTTTTTACTGAAAATATTTTCCAAGATATTTAAACCTAATTGAGATACTTCAGCTTCAGACCACAAAGTAGGAAAAATAAATGAATAAAATGGAAATATAAAATTTATGCAAGCATATTAACATTAAATGAAAGTCAAATGCTATCAATTTTTTCAAGTATCCAAGTATAATGATTTATGCTTTATGAGATAGCAGTGGATTTTGGAAATGAAAATACCAGAACACTAACTTACTTTTTAGTTTCAGTCATTAAAGACTCTTGACGATATTCTGAAACAAATGTTAATTGAGGGCAAAAAAGTATTCATTTCTCAGGAATATGTGATATAGACAATTTTGATTTCCACCCTAGTCACCTAGTACTAATCTTTTTAGGCAAATGGATATACATACTACAACCATGAAGTACATTTATATTCTTATAAACACAGTTTGCAGCTAATAATATTTTTCATACACATAAATATACATCAAATTAACATACACTGTATGAATATAACAGAGGGAAACATTCCACGTCGGAAAAATATATCTAAAAACAAAGATGATGTGACTTACCAAACGAAAGTGCTGGCACGTCGATAGACACAAAAACAAACACAAACATACACACAAAATTCAAGCTTTCGCAACCAACGGTTGCTTCGTCAGGAAAGAAGGAAGAAGAGGGAAAGACGAAAGGATGTGGGTTTTAAGGGAGAGGGTAAGGAGTCATTCCAATCCCGGGAGTGGAAAGACTTACCTTAGGGGGAAAAAAGGACAGGTATACACTCGCGCGCACACACACACACACACACACACACATATCCATCCGCACATACACAGACACAAGCAGACATTTGTACATTAGTCTAGTCATTATAAATTAGTCATTATAAATTATATATATGGTAAGCTTAATGAATTAAAATGTCTGACAATTTAAGTGAATGCTGCGCCTATTAATTTCCACAGGAATGATTTAGTCTGCAATATTCCTGTTTCCCTCCCATGCCACGTTCCTTACACACTTTGCAAACTCAGCTTCCTCTTTATGCCATTAACAAAAATAAATTAAGAAGTATAACAACTTGACAATATTTTACCTGAAAACGATGATGTTGTCACGCACCTCTTGTATCGACTTATGCCCAAAGATGTTTGGATAAGATGTTCTGTTGTAAGGCATCTTTGAGCAGTACTCTAGTTCAAGTGCTGCACATCTTCTTGGAGGTGCAGGGGTTGTGGATGGTGGTAATACTGGCAGACTCGCAGTTGTGGGTGTTGTGGTAGATGTCAGTGCTGCAGTACTTTCTGTAAAAAAAAATTACAGTTGCAATGTCTGAATATATATAATATAAATAATTATAGTGCACACTAAACCAAACCAATCCCTCTTAGCACCCAGGCCCTGCCTTATTAACTTATTACGTCTGCCACATCCTACCAGTACTCCCTCACAACACATCACAACAATCAGAACTTAAAAAAAAAAACAGAACATTGTTGTCAATCTGTTGAGCAAAAATCTCAATTTCACAAATGTTTCAGTCCTTTCCAAATATGTCAACTTCAGCACCAAACACAAATTCCGTCATGGTGATCTGGCCAAAGATCTGATCTCCCCCACTAGTGCCCATCCACCCACTAGTTATCTGCTCATATGAATTCCTTAGTATTAATCTGGCCTCACCTTGTTTACCCAGGCCTTCTTCCAAGAACAAAACCCTCTTGGTGGAGGTGAGATAACCCATACATAACCTACAGATTGACCAAAATTTGGTCACATTCCCTGAAGACAAAGGCTCCACCACTGTTGTTACGAACCACATTGATTACCTGACAGAAAGTATCCACCAGTTCTCTACATCTTGTTCTTATAAGCACTACCTCAGTGATCACATTCCAGAAGTCCAGCATTATTTCCAGTAGTTACTCAAACTCCTGGGCTCATCCCAGAACATCTTCCCAGAACCCATCTCTTTTCTCATTCTAACTATTCCCTGCACATTCACCTTGTACTTGCTTAACAAAGTCCACAAATGTATCCTGGTTACTGTGCTCCCAAGGAAAGGGTTTGCATAATCAACCTCAAGTTCTTGCTGTTTTGTTTTATAACAAACAAAAATTGGAACTATCTGTTCAGTGTGGCAAGAAGTATTTGGAAAATCATTTTAATTGTCTTGTTGACCAACACATCCCACCCATCACCCACACCTAAGTTCCCCATATCAAGGCCACAAACCAGTTTCTTCATAATCTCTCAACCATTTGCACCCTATTACCAATTGAATCCCTCTTTATCAAAGTTGATGCCACTTCCTTATACATCAAAATCCCTGATACCCATGGACTTGGTATCATTAAACACTCTCCCACTATCTTACTGACTCCCACCACCACATTCCTACACCTTACCAACTGTAGCCTTACCCATAATTATTTCTTCTTTGGGGAGAAAAAAAATGTCACAGGCGTATATGGCAACCTATTTAGGGGCCACCCAGAGAAAAATTTTCCTGCACCACCAATATGCTAAATTCCTTAACTGGTTCTGGTTCGCTGATGATATTATCATAATCTGAACCTGGATGATATCTTCATGATCTGGCCGACACACACTATCTTCATGGCTCCACAGCCTCAGTACTTTTTCTCCTATTAGCTTAATCTAATCCTACTCAGCCCAGCAACCTTCTCGGATATGGACCTCTCTGATGGCTCCATAAAAACCTCTGTTCATGTCAAGCCCACTAAACACCAACAGTACCTCTAATTTGACAGCTACTATTGCTTCCACACTAAAAAGTATCTTCCATACAGTGTGGTAACCTGTGAATGTTGAATCTACAGTATGAGCAATGTTTTGCCTCATATTCTAAAGTTCTTACTAAGGCTTTCACAGACAGACACAGCTCTCCAAACTAGTCTGCAAAGAGATCTCTTGCCATATTCACGCATGCCCTTTAATGGAAGAAGTTAACCTGGGGTCCAAGCTACCTACCATCAGTCCAGGACACATGGAACATCCCACCAACAATTCTTCCCACCTCTCCCAAAACGGTAATCTGCTGTCCATCCAATCTATGAAATGTCATGGTCCATTCTTGTGACATATCTGTGTGTAAGACCAAGGTGTGAAACTTGCCCTATGCATGCATGCTCAGCACATGCACAATGCAGGTTCTGTCACAGGAATGTCCTATCCTATCAGAGGCAGTGCCACTTGTGAAAACAGTCACGTCATATATCATATCAACTCTGCTGTGATTTATGTTCTTTTGTAGCCACCAGCCAACTATCCACCCAAATGAATGGCCTCTGCTGAGGTCAGAGTTGACCACCTAGTGACAGAACATGCTGCCGAGCACAACTTATTCAATTTCAATAGCTGCTTCATAAGCTGTGTCATCTGGATCCTGTAATCTCATGCTAACTCGAATTTGAGCATGTTCCAGCTTGTTGCACATGATGCTGCACTCATACTTGACCCTATATACATCTTTAGTCAGTGCATTTCTAGCTTTCAATTGTGCATGTGGCATTACAGAAACATTATGACATAGTGGCAAGGTTTGTGTGTTTTTAAGAGGGACAGTGAAACATCAGATAACTAGTTACAAGTTAACCTCAGTTCAACAAGTTCTTTCCATTTTGTTTTTTAACAAACAAGAAGTGAAACTATCTGTTCAGTGTGGTAAGAACTACTTGGAAATCATTTTAATGCTTCAGAGTTCAAAGACATTCTTGAATTTTGTGCTAATGAACTACAAAAATGTCTATTGAGGAGTGATTAATTATGAACTCATAGAGCTCTCTGTTATATTTCTTGGAGAAGATATGAATAAGAATTAAAAATCTGATCTCTTTTTGCAGTGACTCAAGCAAACTGAGTGGCAGGAGCAATTTATTGTCTAAAAATGTTCTGATTATGATCAGAACTAAAACTGTGCATGGGAGATGAAACTGCTTTAAAAGCTGTTTCATAGCTTATCGAAGTAATTTATGTTAAACCATGCCTCTTGTGAAGTGCAGCTGTCAAAGCACCTAATCAGAATCAAATGTTCGTACAATCATCCCCATATTTAGGTAATGTTATGCCAAAAGGCTCAATAATTTTTTTTATCCTCCCCCTCCCCCAACAACAAACTTAGGAAACCTTCCAAAAATATTGTATGGAATTATGGTAACCAACTTTGAGTTCAGAGTATAAAGATTGGTTGCAGCATGTCCAAAATTTGGAAACATAATAGTGTTACTAACCACGCAGACATACACACAAAGTATAACTCAGTAGGGGAAAAAAAGTGCATCAACAAAGAATGTCAGTAGTTCAATGGCTTTCTTCTTGTCATGTTATCTGCAAACACATTTATTGCATCCTCAAAGTCTAGTTTCACAGTCAGACCGTTTTATATTGTTAGTACACCAAGGTGATTCAAATGCTCCTAAGTTTGAGAAGCACACAAGTAGTTCTTAACCATTCCAAAAAACTGAGTATGATCATTCAGCAGAGCAGTTTGTGATATGCTCAAATAAATTTGAAGCACAATTCTGATGTTTGGTGGAATATCAGAGAGATATTTCTCTCTCAGCATTTTATTTAAGACAGGCAAATGAGGACTTCTCATATTTAGCACTCAAAAGGAAGCTTTCGAGATAGACATGTTCTGTTCCGGAAGACTCCTCTGACTGAGTAAACATGCTGCAATTGTTTTGAAGTGTCATAGACTTTATCAGGGTCTATTTCCATTAAATTGGGCAAGAATGAGAACTTTTTACAACACTCTTTGTAGACACCAAGGTGATTATTAGGCTCTCTGGATAGTCTGTACAGTAGAGTAAAGTAATAGGTCTCCAGTATGTCACCACCAGATTTGGAAATGACAGTTTCAATTTCTGATTGAGAATCCCTCACCAAGGAACTTCTTTTGTTTCTTCACAGGTTTTTCTTCACTTTCATTGATTTGTACAAGTTGTATAGTCTCCTGTTTCACTCTCCCCCAACTTTTTGTATACTACAAAAGACACTATCAATCTCATCTATGAAAGTTAGAAGTGAAGTATAAAGTTTCACTACTGCAGGTATGTCAACTTCTTCTGACTGTAGTGTTGTACTCACTATTGAAATGTTCCAAAAATACTCCTCCCATTGTAGCCATGAATTCCATATCTTTAGAGCTAAGCTTTTGCAATATCCCTGTTGGTTCTAATTTAATCATAGCTTTCTTGCTTTCCTCTTCGGTAATGCACCTGAAAGCTTTACTGACTTTGTCTCAGTTAGTATTTATGCTTTTTCAGGCTGCTTCTTGAAATGACCATCTTGTAATGCAGAGAGACTTTAAAGTTTCCACCTTCAAAAATTGACTGTAGAATTTTCCAGAGTTCCATTGATGCCCAAAAAATTGTACATTTTGGTAGCTGGTCAGAAAATGTGGTAGCTATGTTACAGCATGTGGCTGCACTTGGTCCACCAGATTCAGGGAATGAGTGGAACAGGGGATGAAAAATGCCAATGGATTGAAGGACTTGATTTGGGCTTGCAGGACAGAGTAGATTCCCACCATATTTGCAGGAGTAGCATAACTTTGGTCATGACAGTTGATAATATCTAATTCATGGGAGTTGAGAAGCTTAAATACTGCATCGATCGATTCTTTTCCAGTACGCCCAGCATTTCCCATAAACTCTACAAACCATTCTTGTGGTACACCATCTTTATTCACATATCGTGAAATGAAACTTGACTGATCAGTGTGGAACATCAGTGGTAGCATCCATAATAACGGAGAAATATTTTGCATCAACTAACTCCTTTATGATCTCTTTTGTGACAGTCTTCCCCACATTATTTATAATTACTTCATAAGTGCTAATTGCTAAATAATAGGTGTTTCCTTTACCCAGGTTTGCTTACTTAGGTATCTGACCTGCTAATAAGGTATCATATTCAGCTGTCAGATCTAAACACATCATAAAATTACCATCTCTTAAGAAACCAAACTGTTCTTCAACTGCATGAAATGGCAAGCCCCTTGAAGAAAGTTTTTCCACTATAGCCACTACCCTTTTTAGTACATTCCTCCAATACTTAACTTCTCTTGTGACTGAGTAATAAATTGTTTATTGGTTCTACATAGAGTATTTCCGCTTTCTTTGAAACTTACAACACAATCGCGATGTGCACTGGAAATTTTCATATTCAGTTACCCTTTGATTAGCGTGTTTCCAACCACTAAAGCAACTTGTACTGAATTGGGATGAATCCCCAAACAGTTTACATGGTGACAGAAAAGTGACACCTGACTGGGAGAGGAAATCAAATAGTTGTGTTGCACAATGTCTCATTCAACAATTTCCTGTCAAACAAACCCTTGGAAACCGACCTTCATTGCACACTCTGACTTTACGAAATCAAAGTTTCTATTCTGTTTAATTCCATTTTGTACTATTTAATCTAATGTTTTTTCCTGATTTCCCAAAAGAAGGGATCTTCATCAATTGTAAAATCTGATTAAACTTCCTGAGACCTAGCTGCAGTTCACTTGCTGTGAAGTCCTTCGTATGTTGGTTATCAGTTTCAGATTCACTTTTGAATCTTGTCATGATAATGCCACTCCACTGTAAATCATTTATGGATTTCAAGTTCTCAGGAGATGAAGAATTTGCAGCTACAGAATCTAGTTATTTGTTAATGAGAAATGAGTTAACTTTGACATTTGATATAAAACTTCATTTTCCCTCCTCCTCTTTTGTTCAACTAATTTTCTGTAGCCTGTGACACTGAAACATTTTCTACCATCCATATTGACGTTTACTTTATCTCAGAACTTCACCATATTAATAAAACAGTGGGAAATACATACAAACAACAATAAAAGCTCCAATTTGATACCACACTACATCAGAGCTTCTGTTTCTAAATCTGATGGATCTGTGCCTAATCACACAAAAACATTACAAGGCAGTTGCCAATAGCATGATGCACATCTCCATGTGTCTACCTACGATTTCCCTTTCACTAATAAGAATTCTGGCAACCATTGCTGCCCCCCTTTTTCTAATGTACGTAAATTTTTTGCTCAAAATTTTTCTACCCCTAAGAATTTATTGTACTGGGTCAGGGCCCATGTGGCCCATGCATAAATACAGGACTGCTTACAATCACTGAAATGGTATGAAATGACAGGTGCAGAACTGCCTAAAACAGACCTGAATAAATTTAGCAGGCACATTACGTACTTCTGAAAGGCATTACCACTCTTATTGCACTTCGATGATGATGATGATGATGATGATGATGAAGAAGATGAAGACGATGGTGATAACTGTGGTGTCACCGCCAGACACCACACTTGCTAGGTGGTAGCTTAAATCGGCCGTGGTCCATTAGTACATGTCGGACCCGCGTGTCGCCACTGTCAGGATCGCAGACCGAGCGCCACCACAAGGCAGGTCTCGAGAGACTGACTAGCACTCGCCCCAGTTGTACGACGACTTTGCTAGCGACTACACTGACGAAGCCTTTCTCTCATTTGCCGAGAGACAGTTAGAATAGCCTTCAGCTAAGTCCATGGCTACGACCTAGCAAGGCGCCATTTGTAACATTGCATGTATCTTAAGAGTCTCACTTGTATAGTCAAGAGCGATGTACCACAAGGATGGATTAAAGTTAAGTATTCAAGGAGCTATGTACTTTTCTTTATAGCATTCATTACGTCTCCTGTTTCAGACTTCACGCCATCCTTCGTGCGCTTATAGCGTGCATTTCGGCCCCCCTCAAAACACTGTGTCGGCACCAATTTTCGACACAACAATAACAATATGCTTATCAAATTCAAAATGGTAACAACCTCAGACAGGGAAAATTTGCACATGGAAAAGATATGTCTCTTCCTACCTGGAAATTTTTGCCAAATTATAAAAGGTTCAATGTACTTTCAGTTCCATATTAAGCTTTCACTTTGATTCTCTTTTTGTTTTTTAGTTGTATCTTCTTCCCAAATAAAACAATAGACACTTCCATATCAATTAAAAGTGGAGATGCAAGTCTCTCGTCTGCAACTAGACACGTGCCCATATTTTCTTTTTATAAGTAAAGTTGACAGTTAGTTGGTGAGTACTGGTTAATGACACAGCTGGAAAAGCTGTTAAGTTAACAAAACTTTTATGGGCTGCTAACTATAAATGAAAAACAAAAGAATTGGGTTTGGCAGTGTGTCAAATATCACTGAAGGTTACACCCTGACTGAAAATATGAAACACTGAAAAGAAACAGTCTTTAGTAGATTCAAAACACAGAAATTACATCTAAACAAATATAAATAAATAAAAATTATGGTTAAATAAAATTTATTTTATATCTTATTAATTTTGTGTTTCATTCATTGTGTGTTCCAAGAGCATACTTAGTACCCAACTTTATTTTCAAGTTGGCATGGGTTAATGTTATCCAAATGTGATAAAATTTCATTTCTAAATATTTCTGACCAAATGGAAAAAATATCAACAATGTAGGAAAATACGGATTGCTACTTACAGTAAAGATGACACATTAAGTTGCAGACAGGCACAATTAAAAGACATTTATATAAAGCTTTCAGCTGCAGCCTCCATCAGTCAAAGAGAGACACACACAATTCATACACACAAGCAAGCACACCTGATGCACACGACTGCCGACTCCAGCATCTCGGGCCGGAATGCAGCTATCCTGTGGGATGCAAACAGCAATCTGGAGACGACAAGGAAGGGAAGGGATAGTAGCGTATTGGTGGGGAGAGAGGTTTGAGGCCAGGTTAGTTATGGGAGAGGACAAAGTGTTGTAAGGTTAATTCCCATCTGAACATCTGCTGGTGGAGGGAAGGATCCTTCAAATCAAGTGTGTTATGATCAGCTGCATATTTTGCCACAGACTAGTCAACTTTGTTCTTGGCCACAGTTTGGCAATGGCCATTCATCCAGGTGGACTGCTGATGTTTATCATACCAATATAAAAACCTCTGGAATGATTGCACCTGGTAACACATATTTCAAATAATAAATTTTACAGACCACTAATGATAAATGAAGTTTGTCTCCCTCTTTAAAATGTATCACATACCTTCCTTGTCAAAACGTATAAAAATATAGAGAGAAAGAAACAAATAATATATTACCTTTAACTTCCAGGCTGCCTGGGTCAATTGTGTAGTTGGAGAAGTATAGTGATTCAGGATTGACAACACCTTGCTTAAGGGCTTCCACCACCAACGGTACATCGATATTCATCCAGTATGGATCAAAATGAAGGTTAAAATGAACCACCAAATCCTTTGACTCCATCCTATATAGAAATGAAAAAGTTTCATATAATAATATATTTATACTCTCCAAATGGATATTCTGTAAAACCTTAACAATCAAATGCAACATCTAATGTGCTGAGGCTGAAACCATGGCCAAAGTTAATCACAAGTAGTAAGTGGAGGAAAACACACTCAAGGAAGAATCTTTCAATGTAATGATCAAATGATTGATGAGGTCATTATGGGCAATCATTTTAAAATGTACTTAGCTTTATAAGTTATTAAATAAGTCAGGCTTTCATGGCTGACAAATGAATTGGTATCCACATTATAATTTTTTGGTGGTATATGTATATCAGATTGCCAGCTTATTCATGTGTAAGGTTCAGCAATGATATACGTGATTTGTGGTCTCTAGAGAAAAATCTTGCTAAAGACGATCATGTCATAATACCTGGGGGGTTCAGAAAACAGTCTTGCCTACATTTTTAACTGTTCAATTGAAGGTGACTTTCATCACATTGCTAAGAATTTTCCTGACAGTAGTGTAAGCTGGATATAATTTTGGCATTACTATGTACTGTGGTCACCATGCTGTCAGCAGTGGCTGACAACCAAATACAACAGTTGAGGTACAAACTTGTTTGCTGCTGCCATCTAATACCATGACAAAACATGAATATCTTTCTTGTAAAACCATGACCAACTTTGAAACATATCTGCAATTGCTTGTCCAACATGCTGGGCATTTCTTTGGAATGACTCTCTAGCCTTTAACTTGATCACAACGCAAAATTACTTAAATTCAATTAAACAATGGAAACTCCAAGTTGGAATAACAACACTCTATAGACTACTACTCACTGTAAAGATGACCCATTGAGTGCAGACAGGCACAACAAAAAGACATTACAATTGTGTCTATTGGCCAAAGCCTTCCTCAGCAAAGGAAACATAAACACATTCACACAAGTAACCACACCGCATGCAAACTCGACTGCCACCTGTGGCAGCCCTGACTGATCGGAGCTGCTGGTGGTGGTGACTGAGTGTTCGTGAGGTGTGCTTGCTTGTGTGAATGTTTTCTTTGCTGAGGAAGACTTTGGCCAATAGCTGCATATGTAACTGTCTTTTCATTGTGCCTGTCTGCACTCAATGTGTCATCTCTACAGTGAGTAGCCACCTATGCTATTCCTTATATTGTCATTAAAATTCAATCACACAAGCTGTGCTCTTTTTTGCAATCTTTGCATTTCTAAAATGTTGAACTCTCTAGAACGAAGCTCAAAAGGCATAATGTCATTACAGGTGTTAATTCTTCATTTTCCATTAGTGTATAAAACAACAATGTGGTAATAAATGATAGCAGAGAACTAGTGTGAAGTGCAAAGGTACACCCTCATGACACCAGAAACAATGACTAATTACAAATAATACAATGGACTCATTTATTCATTTATCATTTTCCACTGATCACATGAAAAAAAGAGAACTTTGAGGAATACTGAACATGTCAATATATCCGTTAACCAAACTAAAGCGACTTGTGGAATAAATGTACTGGGAAATAAAAGTAAGAAGTGCAAGAGGCTTCAATAGGCTGTGCGAGATGTGAAGTTACTTTACACAATATTCTTACTGCTTCTTTCCAAAGACTGAGTTGATGTAACCCTCCACACTAGCTTGTTCTGTGCAAGCCTCTTCATCTCTGCATAAGTAGGGAAGTCCTCATTGGCTTTAAATCGGGGGCATGACGAAAATGCGCCATTAACATCCCCATTAAGTTCTGAAGACTAAATTATTCGTGTTCTTTAGAGTGACATTGACGCTCTGACAGCAGAACTGACGTTGCCAAAGCAAGAAAATATTGCATTGGAACGTGAAAAACGTAGTGTAAGTGTAAAAACTCTAATATTAAATGGACCTACATCGGAAAATACGGTGAGTGATACAGCTGACATACGGCGAAAAAATTCAGCCGCCATTGCGAAAGAAAAAGAAACTGAAAATACGGAAGAACTAAACAAATATAAGTGGACCATTGTTACGCAGAAAAAGGACAAAAAGATATGTTATAGTAAGATAGAAAGTGAATTCTTTGTTGTAAGTGACTCATTGTTGAAAAACATGGCGTTCCAAACTCCGAAATCGACGTTCGACCAGGAATCATGACACATATATTGCATAAATATCTAAACAATGTCTTAAATTCCAGAGAGAGCGCAGCAGATACGCGTAACAGCAATCCATAACGTCTTTTTATCCATGTGGGAACAAATTCCCTTCGAAACAACAGCGAGGAAGAAATTTTAAACCACACAAGGAAACTTATTCCAACTGCCAGAAACCTCTACACGAATTCCAGAATAGTGGCTCCGAGCACTATGGGACTTAACTTCTGAGATCATCAGTCCCCTAGAACTTAGAACTACTTAAACCTAACTAGGGACATCACACGCATCCATGCCCGAGGCAGGATTCGAACCTGCGACCGTAGCGGTCGCGCGGTTCCAGACTGTAGCGCCTAGAACCGCTCGGCCACTTCGGCCGGCTCCAGAATAGAAATCAGTGGCATTGTGTACAGGAGATCGGTGAGTGACAGCTGTGTGCAGAGAATAAACGGCTCCATTAAAGAACAGTGCAATAAACTGGAAGTTAGGACCCAACAAATTTCTAAGTGCAAAGTGTCTTGCCAAAGATGGTCTACATGTGAAAAGGTTGGGCTCAAAAATATTCAGTAAGATGTTCATAGATACCTGCCAGGTTATAAAAAATAAGGGAAACAAAGTACTGATGGGGGTAAAAAAAATTGTGTAGAATTAAGAAAGTCAAAATCAAATCATTATCTGGCAAAACCTGTGCTGAAGCCTATAAGTAATAGTAAATGCAGATATGTTAGGCACTGGACTATATTTGTTTTAAAGACTGATGCTTCAAACAATAAAAGCTCCAAAACAGACGAACTGGAAATCATTCTGTCAGAATGTGCAAATACTAGAGTTGTTTGTCTAAATGAGCACTAGTTTACTAAGGACTCAATTAAAATTAAACAAAACAGTGAACTTCAGTTCAGCAAATAGCTTTTTCAGAAGAAACAAGTCACATGGAGGATCATATATACCTTCACATAGTGGTATAAATTATGATACCAGAAATTGTTTTAATTATTGAAATGAAAAATATCTGTTTGAGAGCTGTTGTGTAGAAATAATAAACTCACTAGTAAATGTTATAGTAATCTCAGTATACAGAATCCTAGGGAGGTCAACAACAGAACTATTCTTATTTGAGCTTCAAATTATGGTAGAAGATCTTTGTAGAGAAAAAATGTAATAGCTGCTGATTTTAATAATGATACCAAGTGTGATAGTAGTTACATTTCAAGATTCACTGACTTAGTAAAGAAATATGGTTTCAAATTCAACTACTTTGAATCTACCAGGGGCAATGGCCAATCAGCAACCTCTATTGACAATGTTCCAACTAAGGATGTTCATAAATTTTGTATATATCTAGGTATACCACATCATTGTTCATTGAACTGCTACAGGGAGGCAGAAACATTTCAAGTATAAGAATCCATATGAGAAGGAACTTTAGCAAAGAAAACTTGCAAATATTTAGTAATAAGCTAAAAGAGAAAAAATGGCCTTTTGATCATTCTAACTCAAGTGATGAAAATTTGAGAAATTCCTAAGTAGTTTTCTCGGTGTCTTTAATTATTTCCACATGGACTCTGCAGCAATAAAATGACAAATGAAAGTGGATTACCCAGGCCATAAAAATTTCCAGTGTAAGGTAAAGGCAAATGCACAGAGAATTAAAATATAATAAAGATATTGATTTCATTGAATATGTTACAGTCTATAAAACCATATTTAAAAAGAGTTGCCTAGGTAGCAAAACAATTGGCAAATAACAGCCTAATTTTAAATCATAAAAATAAAACAAAGGCTGTGTGATCAGTCATTAAATATGAGTTAGATGTTAAAGCCTGTAACCAAGAAATTTCAAAAATTGTAAAGTAAATACCATTGTAAATCCAACTCACATACCAGAGTGCTTTAATGACTTCTTTGTAAATGTCGCAAATTCTGATGTCAGTCCCTTTGCTCCAAATGAAAACTCGGAAAACTGTACTAAATTTTTAAAAGTTTCTGTGAAGGATGTAGAAAATACAATCCTAGCATTAAAAAACAAAAATCTGCAAGCTAAGATGGAATAAGCACCAAAGTTATTTAAGCAGTACACAACAAAATTCCAGTGCCCCTAGCTCAAATAATAAATCGATGTTTTGAAGATGGCTGTGTCCCAGAGGTACTGAAATATGCTGAAGTCAAACCACTCTTCAAGAAGGGATCAAGAGAGACCATCATCTTATCTCAATTCTACCAGTCATATCTAACATATCTGAAAATCTTGTTGTTGCTCAAATCTAAAATTTCATTACAAAATATTCTATTACGCTAAATAATCAATTTGGTTTTTGACAAGGGAAAAACACCATAGGTGCTGTGAACAGTTCTTTGAGAATCTAAGTACATCATTAGACAGGAGCAATAAGGTGACAGGAATTTTCTACGACCTCACAAAGGCATTTGCTTCTGTAAACCACGCATTGCTTACTTACAAGCTTGAAAAGTATGGCATCAGCGTCAGTGCCCTACAGTGGAGTAAATTCTACTTATCAAACGGAAAGCATGGAGTTAGCATCTCTTTAAATGGTGCAGATTATTTTTCTGACTGAAAAAAAATCTCAGAGAGTTGCACAAGGCTCTATATTAGACTCACAAGGGGAGGCCGCCAATTGTGAAATTCAGATTCGATTCATACTGCGCATAATAAAAGCTCATGGCCAGAGGTGTAATGTGGCATAGCACCAGGATGCACTTCTCAGCCGTTGTCGAGAAAATCGACAGTTAAAAGAAATCGTTGCGGTGAAATACTCTCTACGATTAATGATTTTCAACAGCGTCGTGGCGCAGCGGTAAGCGCTGGAGTTCGCAATCCGAAGGTCGCCGGATCGAATCTCGCGCCATGCAATTTTTTTTATTATTATTTTTTTGTAATTCAAATATGCACGTCCGCATGTATCCCGTGCCACCCAACGTGCTCTAGAAGGTGTAAGTCAACTACCCTGGCCAGCAAGATCCCCGGATCTGTCCCCCATTGAGCATGTTTGGGACTGGATGAAGCGTCGTCTCACGCGGCCTGCACGCCCAGCACGAACGCTGGTCCAACTGAGGCGCCAGGTGGAAATGGCATGGCAAGCCGTTCCACAGGACTACATCCAGCATCTCTACGATCGTCTCCATGGGAGAATAGCAGCCTGCATTGCTGCGAAAGGTGGATATACACTGTACTAGTGCCGACATTGTGCATGCTCTGTTGCCTGTGTCTATGTGCCTGTGGTTCTGTCAGTGTGATCATGTGATGTATCTGACCCCAGGAATGTGTCAATAAAGTTTCCCCTTCCTGGGACAATGAATTCACGGTGTTCTTATTTCAATTTCCAGGAGTGTATTTCATACCTGCCACAGCAATTAGTGTTCGTGGGGTCTCTATTCTAATTCGAACGTTTGACTTACGCTATACGTATTCGTTTCGGAATATCGTTTCTACGTCTTCCGTTAACTATACGTGGTTAACATTACGAAGACAATTAATAACATTTGTGAAATACAACTTTGTTTGCGGAAAACGTAATGATGTTCGAAGTCGCCAGTTTTTCACGACAAACGACTTTCAAAAAACAACTTATTATAGGCATAATTGTTGCAACTGATTGCCGGGAATTTTCCGAACCCGAGCGCTTACCGCTGCACGACGACGCTGTAGAAAATTACCAATCGTAGAGAGTATTTCACCGCAACGGTTTCTTTTAACTGTCGATTTTCTCGACAACGGCTGAGAAGTGCATCTTGGTGCTTTGCCACGTTACATCTCTGGCCATGAGCTTTTATTTTGCGCAGTATGAATCGAATCTGAATTTCACAATTGGCGGCCTCCCCTTGTCAGTCATATTTCTCTCCTATATTAATGACTAACCATTAAATATTAACCCCACATCAGTTCTGTTCACAGATGGTACTTCTATCTTAGTTAAAAATGAGGATTCAGAAAAAATTCCCAAATCTGTGGTCAGTACACTCAGTATCTTAGAAAGTTGGAAATGGAAATGAAGTCCCATGCTTCTTGATAGAGTGTAGGGGAACGATGCAGGAGACCCGCACTGCCATACTAGGCTAGGTCCTAATGGAGGTGGTTTGTCATTGCCTTCCTCAGACCATAATGGGGATGAATGACGATGATGAAGATGACACAACACCCAGTCATCTTGAGCTAGGTGAAACTCTCTGACGCCGCTGGGAATCGAACCTGGGACCCCGTGCTCAGGAAGTGAGAACACTACTGTGAGACCATGAGCTGTGGACTTAGAAACTTGGTTTCAGCTAAATGGGTTGAGTCTAAACGTGTCTAAGACTCGGATAGTGCAATTCAAAACCAAACAGTCAAAATGTGAGCAGATTAAGATTGTTCATAACAAACAAGATCTAGAAGAGATGACTCAGTCAAATTCTTAGGTTTACGCCTACAAAAAATTTAACAAACCTAAATTCGTTGATTGCTGTTGACTATATTAAGAACAATCTTTTGAAAGATGTACTGATGTGTTAGTATGGTTCAGAACATGAAAATCTCTTTAAGAGAAACTGACGTGTAAGTTAGGTGCTGAAACTGAAAATACTGAACATGACAATCATTGGAGAAAGTGTCATCTACTACTGAGACTTAAAGTTTTGGATTCAGTGTAACTGAAAAATTTTAAAACATTTATGGAAACAAGTAGAAAAAATAATTAGAAACTATAAATACTTATGGCAAAAAGAAACTATAGACACTGGCTGCAAACGAGCATTGGTTTAAATCGATGGGGAAAGTTGAAAATTTGTGCCTGGACAGGGATTCGAAACCAGATCCTCCGCTTATTAGGCAGATACATTCACATCTGTGTCATCCAGACACAGTGGTCATTGGATCTGCACAGACTACACTAGCGTGCCTCCTGTCAGACACAAATTCTTTACTCACTACTAATGCAGTTCCCTTGCCCAACACCCTCATTACTCGTGGCTTTTCGCCGATTCCCGTAAGAGTTCGAGGCTGGCGTGCATCGCCACTGAAGAGGTCACTGGCCGTTCCCGCCTTAATTATGTATATATCTATGTGTTGTAAGTTCCCTCGGACCACACACACACACACACACACACACACACACACACACACACACACACACACACACACACACACATATATATATATATATATATATATATATATATATATATATATATATATATATATATATATATATCAGACAGGATGCTTACGTACGTGTCACCTGTCAGACTCATAAATAAGTGGCTGACTAGATTACAATAGCTTCCTTAAGTGGGCACAAAGTACTACTCCCCATCCCTCCATCCACCCATCCCTTTGGTATTGCGAGGGTCAAAGGAGACAGAAGCGTGGGGAGAAGAGGGAGCTTCAGTCGAAGTTCGAAAGAACAGTGGAAATGAGAATGTTACACTGAAGAACCAAAGAAACTGGTACACCTGCCTAATATTGCGTAGGGCCCCTGCGAGTATGCCGAAGCGCCACAACACGACTTGGCATGGACTGGACTAATGTCTGAAGTCGTGCTGTAGGGAATTGACACCATGAATCCTGAAGGGCTGTCCATAAATTTGTAAGAATACGAGGGGTGGAGATCTCTTCTGGACAGCACGTTGCAGGGCATCCCAGATGTGCTCCATAATGTTCATATCTGGGGAGTTGGGTGGGCAGCGGAAGTGTTTAAACTCAGCAGAATGTTCCTGAAACCACCCTGTAGCAATTCTGTACGTTTGGGGTGTCGTATTGTCCTGCTGGAATTGCCCAAGTCCGTCGGAATGCAAAAAGGACGTGAATAGACGCAGGTGATCAGACAGGATGCTTATGTACCTGTCGCCTGCCAGTGCTTATCTAGACGCATCAGAGGTCCCGTATTACTCGTATTGTCCTGCTGGAATTGCCCAAGTCCGTCGGAATGCAATGTCGGTGTTAACGGGCCTAGGCGAGGCGTAAAGATTTGTGTCGTGCAATCATCAAGGATACACGAGTGGGCCCTCGGCTGCGGAAGCCCATATCGATGATGTTTCGCTGAATGGTTCGGACGCTGACACTTGTTGATGGCCCAGCATTGAAATCTGCAGCATTTTGCGGAAGGGTTGCACACCCGTCACGGTGAACGAATCTCTTCACTCGTCGTTGGTCCCCTTCTTGCAGGATCCTTTTCCGACCGCAGCGATGTCGGAGATTTGATGTTTTACCGGATTCCTGACATTCACAGTACACGAGTGAAATGGTCGTACGGGAAAATCCCCACTCCATCGCTTCCTCGGAGGTGCTTTGTCCTATCGCTCGTGCGCCGACTATAACACCCCGTTCAAACTCAGTCTTGATTACCTGCGATCTAACAACTCCGCCAGCCACTTGCTGTCTTCTACAAGCGTTGCCGACCGCAGAGCCGGTAGTCTGCATGTGTACATATCTCTGTGTTTGAATACGCATGCCTATACTAGTTTCTTTGGCGCTTCAGTGCATTTTCAAAATTTTAAAATGTAAGGTGACTGACCTGATTACAATAGTTTCTTAGGGTGGTCATGAAGTACACCCCTCCTCCCCCTTTGGTATGGCGATGGCTAAAGGATGGGAAGATGAGGGAGCTTTGGAGGGGGCAAAGACTCGTGCTTCAGTTCCAGTTCGAAAGAACAGTAGAAATGGGAATGTTAAATCTCACACTTCCCTTGGAAATCCAACCAGTCGGCGGTGCAAGCGTGCAGAGGAGAGCGGAGGTAGCGTACTGACCCGTCGAAGGCGAGCACCTCGGTGCCCAGGAAGGCGGAGTGGAGCGGGCTGCGGCGCAGCGCCATGTTGAGCGACTCGCGGTAGGAGCGCGCGCGCACCCGGAACGCCTCGCTCGCCGGGTCGGCCAGCGGCGGCTGGAAGGCGTCGCCGCGCGCCACCCGCATCGAGCAGACGAACACCTGCTCCGCGGGGCCCTCCGACGCCAGCAGCGTGTCTGCAACACACGCACACACAGCGTCAGCTCTCCAGTGCTGTCCGCTCTCCTTGACAGGCTGCTGCACTGCTGTAAACATCGTACGCACACGGTAGCTCGGCGCTTGGCTTGGGGAATCCTGGGAGTGAATGTGTCGCGCTCTACCATCAGCTTCCCACATACTGATTCTTCACTCTAGACCAGTGGTTCCCATCCTGGGCTAATTACTCCCTGAGGGGTAAAGTAATTTTTTTTAGGGGGTGGGGTGGGGGGTGCGGGCGGGGGGGGGGGGGGGTAAGAAGATTCGACTGTGTTTCTATCGCAAAACTAAATTCTTTTTGAGACACAAAAGAATTAAAGACACAAGCTGTTAATATAACGCAGGTCTCCTGCTTACTAGGCAGACGTGTTGACTACTTCGCCATCCGGACACAGTGGTCACCACACCTGCACGGTTTGCCCTAGCATGCCTCCCGTCGGATGCAAATTCTCGCTGTACCACACACTACTGATGTAGTGGCCCTGCTCATTAGCCTCATTACTCGCGGCATCTCATTGATTTGCGTATAAGTTCGAGCTTGGTGTTCATCTGCACTGAAGGGATCACTGGCCATCACCCGAAAGGACACCCACCATATGTATATAAAATTAAGATGATGACGGTCTATGATCCCTTCAGTGCAGATGCATATCAAGCTCAATTCTAAGGCTGCATTCACTGTGGCACCGACAACGGTCGTCAGACACCGTCTCCAGAGGTCGACCGATAATATCGGCCGATAGCGTGGTCATTAAGATGATGACGGTCTATGATACCTTCAGTGCAGATGCACATCCAGCTCAATTGTAAGCCTGCATTCACTGTGGCACCGACAACGGTCGTCAGACACCGTCGCCAGAGGACGCCCGATAAGATCGGTCGATAGCGTAGACATAGTGCATCCGATCTCCTCCATCAGTTTTTGGCAGGTTCAAAGGTGGTTATGTCATGTTATAATCTATTCTATGTATGAAGTAGGCTCGATTTTAACCACAGTGCCTCTGTGCTTGGATACGAGTGCTACATAGCAGCTTCTGCTATTAAAGAGACGCCGAATGCATGTGAATGAGCTTTCTTCTCTCGTTAAGAATGTCTTCCGTTATCGGAATAACCAGGCAAGTTTTACGAATATATATGACGGAAGAAACGTTCTTTTATACATACTCGTGATAATTCGTGGTGCTGAAAAGCAAGTTATAAACACTGTGCCGAGCGGGATTAGCCGAGCGGTCTGGGCACTGCAGTCATGGACTGTGCGGCTGGTCCCGGCGGAGGTTCGAATCCTCCCTCGGGCATGGGTGTGTGTGTTTGTACTTAGGATACTTTAGGTTAAGTAGTGTGTAAGCTTAGGGACTGATGACCTTAGCAGTTAAGTCCCATAAGATTTCACACACATTTGAACATTTTTTATAAACATTGTGTTTCGCTGCATTTGTTTAAAGTTGTGCCGACGTACATCAATTAACCTTCATTGACTGTCATTGAGCACACGAGTGAAAGACAAGCATAAAGTGTAATATCAGATACTCTGATAATCTACAGCACTTAAAATTGGAAATACACCACATTTGCAAACCACTTCATACTAACAGAATCACTACCCTACAGGCATAAAATGCCAGTAAGCAGTAACAATAATTTGTAGACAACTCATCACAACGTACCACAAAAATGATCTAGTACACTACCTATAAGCACATAAGATACGCCACCCTTTTCACTTTAACAAATTATTTTTTGAGGTTATAATCTATGCCTGAAATTTCCAATAAAGATTTTGTCTGTTTGAGGTTTCGAATAAACCCGAGATTCCAGTCCATAGATTCCGAACTATATCCCGATGATGATATTTTCATCCACGGGACGCCACAAACTCCCTCTTTCTTGGACTAAACTTATCAGTTTCTCACGCTCCATATTTCGTGTGGGAGAACGTCGGTCGATTTGACCGAAGAAAACAAACTGATTTGATTTCACCGATTGTCGTCCGAAGCCTGTACGTTGGGGAGATAAGGTCGGCTATATTGTGACGGCATACGTAGTGGCGTGCTGATTTGAAAAGGTCGGCCGTCTATGGCCGATGTCGGTCGTCGGAGGAAACCACCGATATCGGAGTCACTGTGGCCGCAGCCTTGTGGGAATCAGCGATGCCACTAGTAATGAGGCTAATGAGCAGGAGCAGTACATCAGTAGTGTGTGGTATAAATTATGAGTTTGGGTCTGACGGGAGGCATGCTAGGGCAGTCCGTGTGGTGGGGTGACCATTATGTCCAGATTTCGTAGTCGTCGGTACATCTGCCTAGTAAGCAGGAGACCCAGGTTCGAATCCCGGTCCGGCACAAATTCTCTACTTGCCCCACTGACATAAAAATCGATGCGCACTGGAAGCTAATATCTTTACTTCGGATCAAAATGGTGCCTGTTCTTCCGGATACGTCCAAAAGGACAGACACCACACACTCACACCCACCCGGACATATCCGGAAGAACAGCCACCATTTTGATCCGAAGTAAAGATATTAGCTTCCAGTGCGCATCGATTTTTATGTCAGTGGGGCAAGTAGAGAGTTTGTGCCGGACCGGGAAATATATGTATATTGTGTGTGTGTGTGTGTGTGTGTGTGTGTGTGTGTGTGTGGTATACAGGATGTTACAAAAAGGTACGGCCAAACTTTCAGGAAACATTCCTCACACACAAATAAAGAAAAGATGTTATGTGGGCATGTGTCCGGAAACGCTTAATTTCCATGTTAGAGCTCATTTTAGTTTCGTCAGTATGTACTGTACTTCCTCGATTCACCGCCAGTTGGCCCAATTGAAGGAAGGTAATGTTGACTTCGGTGCTTGTGTTGAAATGCGACTCATTGCTCTACAGTACTAGCATCAAGGACATCAGTACGTAGCATCAACGGGTTAGTGTTCATCACGAACGTGGTTTTGCAGTCAGTGCAATGTTTACAAATGCGGAGTTGGCAGATGCCCATTTGATGTGTGGATTAGCACGGGGCAATAGCCGTGGCGCGGTACGTTTGTATCGAGACAGATTTCCAGAACGAAGGTGTCCCGACAGGAAGACGTTCGAAGCAATTGATCGGCGTCTTAGGGAGCACGGAACATTCCTGCCTATGACTCGCGACTGGGGAAGACCTAGAACGACGAGGACATCTGCAATGGACGAGGCAATTCTTCGTGCACTGGACGATAACCCTAATGTCACCGTCAGAGAAGTTGCTGCTGTACAAGGTAACGTTGACCACGGCACTGTATGGAGAGTGCTACGGGAGAACCAGTTGTTTCCGTACCATGTACAGCATGTGCAGGCACTATCAGCAGCTGATTGGCCTCCACGGGTACACTTCTGCGAATGGTTCATCCAACAATGTGTCAATCCTCATTTCAGAGCAAATGTTCTCTTTACGGATGAGGCTTCATTCCAACGTGATCAAAATGTAAATTTTCGCAATCAACATGTGTGGGCTGACGAGAATCCGCACGCAGTTGTGCAATCACGTCATCAACACAGATTTTCTGTGAACGTTTGGGCAGACATTGTTGGTGATGTTTTGATTGGGCCCCATGTTCTTCCACCTACGCTCAATGGAGCACGTTATCATGATTTCATACGGGATACTCTACCTGTGCTGCTAGAACATGTGCCTTTACAAGTACGACACAACATGTGGTTCATGAACGATGGAGCTCCTGCACATTTCAGTCGAAGTGTTCGTACGCTTCTCAACAACAGATTCGGTGACCGATGGATTGGTAGAGGCGGACCAATTCCATGGCCTCCACGCTCTCCTGACCTCAACCCTCTTGACTGTCATTTATGGGGGCATTTGAAAGCTCTTGTCTACGCAACCCCGGTACCAAATGTAGAGACTCTCCGTGCTCGTATTGTGGACGGCTGTGATACAACACGCCATTCTCCAGGGCTGCATCAGCGCATCAGGGATTCCATGCGACGGAGGGTGGATGCATGTATCCTCGCTAACGGAGGACATTTTGAACTTTTCCTGCAACAAAGTGTTTGAAGTCACGCTGGTACGTTCTGTTGCTGTGTGTTTCCATTCCATGATTAATGTGATTTGAAGAGCACTAATAAAATGAGCTCTAACATGAAAAGTAAGCGTTTCCGGACACATGTCCACATAACATATTTTCTTTCTTTGTGTGTGAGGAATGTTTCCTGAAAGTTTGGCCGTACCTTTTTGTAACCCCTTGTATATTGTTTTAGAAACATCATTACTGCTAATTTAAGTTACCAATAACAGCAAAGTTCTTCAATTGTGACATTAATGCGTGACATAATGTGGTGGATGCTACAGCCTGTGGTACGAATGGAAGAAACTCATCTCCCTCACACACATACTTCGTACTTTGTCACAAGGATCTCTGATAGTGAAACTGAGACATGTACGTCGATAACTGATGAAAATGCCCTTTCCGAGTTGTAGGTAATTACTGCAATGGACCAGGAATTGCTTCATTATTCATTACGCAACAATAAATGAACTGACAGCACAAAACAGCGGTAACTATGTAACAGCCACTACACTGCTGTAGGGCCTGCACGGTATTATCATTATCATACAGCGTGATTCACGGAGATACGCAAATATTTTAATATGTTATTCTACAACTGAAACTAAAGAAAAAAGTTTATATGAACCTAGGTCCGCAAATGTTTAGTTACGGAGTTACGGCTAATAAAAGATTTTGCCTGAAATTTAGCAACTTTGATAATATGAAGCCATCGCAAAACTGTACGAGGTTAAAGTAAAGCATGATTTCCATTTATTTTGTTGTTATTGGTCTGTTGAATCTAATAAAACACGTCCCAGACCTGTATCGTCAGTAGTCTTCCAGAACTCCGTAACTAAACATTTGCGGACCTATGTTTGAACAAACTTTTTTCTTTAGTTTTACTGGTAGAATAGCATATTAAAACATTTGCATATCTTCGTGAATCACCCTGTATATTTTATCCCTTCAATCTTTCTGCCAGAAGGAGCTACTGGCTCTGAAAGTGTGCACATTTCCACTTCATTGATACATGCATGTTCTTTACAGCAGAAGACACAAAAATCAGTTCACTATGTTGGATTTCGTATTTTATCACTAGTCGGACGCTTGCCAAACGCCTGCGTGATGTATCGTCGAATAATTCGCACAGATCCCATTGATTCATTCGTCCATTGTCTCACATGAGTATAATTTTTTAATATCAGTCACTAAGCTGAAGGCCTACCACGTCTTTTAAAACTGTAACTGGAAGTTCAATTGAAGTCTTGAACAAGTTTCACCCCGATCTTTATACAAATTGTGAAATGTGGAACCCTGAAAAACGCTATCTGTCTCTGAAAATTAGTTACTCATATGGTAGGATCTTCGCAAGAGCAAGAGGCTTTTTTTTATGAACCATTCGTAACTACCTTAGGCTGGTTACGTATACACGTTTCCTAAACAAAGATCAAACGTGTAATGAACTGTATGTTATAAGTTCTGTTCGTTTGTGCAAGGCAAATGTGGTGGCATATGTTATAGTTATCGCTTGAAAAACAGTGAGCTGTTGGTGGATCTGAAAACTATTAACTACTATTCCAAGTTGCATCTTACGAACTGCGTTGCGGGGTCGTTACCTGAAATTCGAAAAATACTACGAAAGACACCTGGAGCGTGCACTGCAAAGTAGATGAGAGTTCTACTTTTAAGATAAACCACACAGGAAAATGGAGCTAGGGTCCATGAGGCCACCTAGTGTCAATATGAATGGACAAAGCCATATGGCTGGATATGTACAGGGTTATTACAAATGATTGAAGCGATTTCACAGCTCTACAATAACTTTATTATTTGAGATATTTTCATAATACTTTGCACACAGATACAAAAACTCAAAAAGTTTTTTTAGGCATTCACAAATGTTCGATATGTGCCCCTTTACTCATTCGGCAGACATCAAGCCGATAATCAAGTTCCTCCCACACTCGGCGCAGCATGTCCCCATCAATGAGTTCGAAAGCATCGTTGATGCGAGCTCGCAGTTCTGGCACGTTTCTTGGTAGAGGAGGTTTAAACACTGAAACTTTCACATAACCCCACAGAAAGAAATCGCATGGAGTTAAGTCGGGAGAGTGTGGAGGCCATGACATGAGTTGCTGATCATGATCTCCACCACGACCGATCCATCGGTTTTCCAGTCTCCTGTTTAAGAAATGCCGAACATCATGATGGAAGTGCAGTGGAGCACCATCCTGTTGAAAGATGAAGTCGGCGCTGTGGGTCTCCAGTTGTGGCATGAGCCAATTTTCCAGCATGTCCAGATACACGTGTCCTGTAACGTTTTTTTCGCAAAAGAAAAAGGGGCCATAAACTTTAAACCGTGAGATTGCACAAAACACGTTAACTTTTGGTGAATTGCGAATTTGCTGCACGAATGCGTGAGGATTCTCTACCGCCCAGATTCGCACATTGTGTCTGTTCGCTTCACCATTAAGAAAAAATGTTGCTTTATCACTGAAAACAAGTTCCGCACTGAACGCATCCTCTTCCATGAGCTGTTGCAACCGCGCCGAAAATTCAAAGCTTTTGACTTTGTCATCGGGTGTCAGGTCTTGTAGCAATTGTAAACGGTAAGGCTTCTGCTTTAGCCTTTTCCGTAAGATTTTCCAAACCGTCGGCTGTGGTACGTTTAGCTCCCTGCTTGCTTTATTCGTCGACTTCCGCGGGCTACGCGTGAAACTTGCCCGCACGCGTTCAACCGTTTCTTCGCTCACTGCAGGCCGACCCGCTGATTTCCCCTTACAGAGGCATGCAGAAGCTTTAAACTGCGCATACCATCGCCGAATGGAGTTAGCAGTTGGTGGATCTTTGTTGAACTTCGTTCTGAAGTGTCGTTGCACTGTTATGACTGACTGATGTGAGTGCATCTGAAGCACGACATATGCTTTCTCGGCTCCTGTCGCCATTTTGTCTCACTGCGCTCTCGAGCGCTCTGGCGGCAGAAACCTGAAGTGCGGCTTCAGCCGAACAAAACTTTATGAGTTTTTCTACGTATCTGTAGTGTGTCGTGACCGTATGTCAATGAATGGAGCTACAGTGAATTTATGAAATCGCTTCAATCATTTGTAATAGCCCTGTACAAGGAGCATTCAATAAGTAGTGTAACATATTTTTTCTGAAAACAGGTAGGTTTTATTCAGGATTCCGATACACTACACTCCTGGAAATTGAAATAAGAACACCGTGAATTCACTGTCCCAGGAAGGGGAAACTTTATTGACACATTCCTGGGGTCAGATACATCACATGATCACACTGACAGAACCACAGGCACATAGACACAGGCAACAGAGCATGCACAATGTCGGCACTAGTACAGTGTATATCCACCTTTCGCAGCAATGGAGGCTGCTATTCTCCCATGGAGACGATCGTAGAGATCCTGGATGTAGTCCTGTGGAACGGCTTGCCATGCCATTTCCACCTGGCGCCTCAGTTGGACCAGCGTTCGTGCTGGACGTGCAGACCACGTGAGACGACGCTTCATCCAGTCCCAAACATGCTCAATGGGGGACAGATCCGGAGATCTTGCTGGCCAGGGTAGTTGACTTACACCTTCTAGAGCACGTTGGGTGGCACGGGATACATGCGGACGTGCATTGTCCTGTTGGAACAGCAAGTTCCCTTGCCGGTCTAGGAATGGTAGAACGATGGGTTCGATGACGGTTTGGATGTACCGTGCACTATTCAGTGTCCCCTCGACGATCACCAGTGGTGTACGGCCAGTGTAGGAGATCGCTCCCCACACCATGATGCCGGGTGTTGGCCCTGTGTGCCTCGGTCGTATGCAGTCCTGATTGTGGCGCTCACCTGCACGACGCCAAACACGCATACGACCATCATTGGCACCAAGGCAGAAGCGACTCTCATCGCTGAAGACGACACGTCTCCATTCGTCCCTCCATTCACGCCTGTCGCGACACCACTGGAGGCGGGCTGCACGATGTTGGGGCGTGAGCGGAAGACGGCCTAACGGTGTGCGGGACCGTAGCCCAGCTTCATGGAGACGGTTGCGAATGGTCCTCGCCGATACCCCAGGAGCAACAGTGTCCCTAATTTGCTGGGAAGTGGCGGTGCGGTCCCCTACGGCACTGCGTAGGATCCTACGGTCTTGGCGTGCATCCGTGCGTCGCTGCGGTCCGGTCCCAGGTCGACGGGCACGTGCCCCTTCAGCCGACCATTGGCGACAACATCGATGTACTGTGGAGACCTCACGCCCCACCTGTTGAGCAATTCGGCGGTACGTCCACCCGGCCTCCCGCATGCCCACTATATGCCCTCGCTCAAAGTCCGTCAACTGCACATACGGTTCACGTCCACGCTGTCGCGGCATGCTACCAGTGTTAAAGACTGCGATGGAGCTCCGTATGCCACGGCAAACTGGCTGACACTGACGGCGGCGGTGCACAAATGCTGCGCAGCTAGCGCCATTCGACGGCCAACACCGCGGTTCCTGGTGTGTCCGCTGTGCCGTGCGTGTGATCATTGCTTGTACAGCCCTCTCGCAGTGTCCGGAGCAAGTATGGTGGGTCTGACACACCGGTGTCAATGTGTTCTTTTTTCCATTTCCAGGAGTGTATATTATTCCCTATTTTTTTGGCTGTGAACCCCCATTTTTAACAGTATCTCGGTTCAGTGCGACGTCCTTAGGCCATCTTACTGGGAGGACGTAATTACCCACATGATATCACTCTACTGGTCGACGTCGAACCCAACGTCTTGCTAGATCAATAAACTCCGCTTCGCGCGGACTACATCTTTTGTTGCGCCGAACAGATGGCAGTGAGAAGTTGCGAGATACGGGCTGTAGGGTGGATGAGGGGGAACAGTCTGATGAAGTTTTGTGAGCTGCTCTCAGAAGCGCAGACTTGGTGAGGCCTTGCGTTGTCATGGAGAAGAAGTTCGTTCGATTTTCTGAGGGTAGCACGATGCACTTCAGAGTTGTTCGTTGCACCATGAGGGACGACATCAAACAGAATAATCCCTTCACAGTCCCAGAGGACCGTCGCCATGAATTTACCAGCTGAGGGTGCGGCTTTGAACCGTTTCTTCGGGAGGGAGGTAGCGTGACGCCACTTCACGGATTGCCGTTTCGTTTCCGGCACAAAGTGATGAAGCCAGCATTAGCCTCGCAACGCGGAAGCAATTGCACACAGATCGTCCTTCGTTGTTCTTTGTGGTCTTCTGTTAGGTGGTGAGGAACCCGTGGGCACAGACCTCTGAGTACCCCAGTTGGTGGACGAGTGTGTTAGCACTACCAACAGAGACGTCCAGCTGAGCAGCGAGGTTGTTGACTGTGATCACCTCGAACGGGAGTGTCCACAAGTTCCAACACTGCAGGAGTCACAGCTACGCGCGGCCAGCGGGCACGCGGGAGATCAGACAGCCTTGTGCGACCTTGTCGCGATGATGACAGCCTCGCCCAACGAACCACTGTGCCTTCGTCCGCTGCCAGGTCCCCGAAGACGTTCGGCAAGAGGTTATGGATATGTGCGATGCTCTGGTTTTGTGCCACGCACACTGCTACAAGCGCCATTTTGAAGGATACGTACAGCAGTGCCACCTATCGGAACTTCGTGAAACTACAGAAGCTGAAGCTGGTGTACACTACTGGCCATTAAAATTCTACACCAAGAAGAAAAGCAGATGACAAACAGGCATTCTTTCGACAAATATATTATACTAGGACTGACATGTGATTACATTTTCACGCAATTTGGGTACATAGATCCTGAGAAATTAGTACCCTGGACAACCACCTCTGGCCATAATAACGGCCTTGAAACGCCTGGGCATTGAGTCAAACAGAGCTTGAATGACGTGTACAGGTACAGCTGCCCAAGCAGCTTCAACACGATACCACAGTTCATCAAGAGTAGTGACTGGCGTATTGTGACGAGCCAGTTGCTCGGCCACCATTGACCAGACGTTTTCAATTGGTGAGAGATCTGGAGAATGTGCTGGCCAGGGCAGCAGTCGAACATTTTCTGTATCCAGAAAGGCCAGTACAGGACCTGCAACATGCGGTCGTGCATTATCCTGCCGAAATGTAGGGTTTCGCAGGGATCGAATGGGATGCGACCATCACGATGCTGTAAACAGAACCTGGATTCATCCGAAAAAATGACGTTTTGCCATTCGTGCACCCAGGTTCGTCGTCGAGTACACCATCGTAGGCGCTCCTGTCTGTGATGCAGCGTCAGGGGTAACCGCAGCATGGCCTCCGAGCTGATAGTACATGCTGCTGCAAACGTCGTCGAACTGTTCGTGGAGATGGTTGTTGTCTTGCAAACGTCCCCATCTATTGACTCAGGGATCGAGACGTGGCTGCGCCATCCGTTACAGCCATGCGGATAAGATGCCTGTCATCTCGACTGCTAGTGATACGAGGCCGTTGGGATCCAGCACGGCGTTCCGTATTACCCTCCTGAACCCACCGATTCCATATTCTGCTAACAGTCATTGGATCTCGACCAACGCTAGCAGCAATGTCGCGATACGATAAACCGCAATCGCGATAGGCTACACTCCGACCTTTATCAAACTCGGAAACGTGACGGTACGCATATCTCCTCCTTACACGAGGCATCACAGCAACGTTTCACCAGGCAACGCCGGTCAACTGTTGTTTGTGTGTGAGAAATCGGTTGGAAACTTTCCTCATGTCAGCACGTTGTAGGTGTCGCCACCGGCGCCAACCTTGTGTGAATGCTCTGAAAAACTAATCATTTGCATATCACAGCATCTTCTTCCTGTCGGTTAAATTTCGCGACTGCACCACGTCATCTTCGTGGTGTAGCAATTTTAGTGGCCTGTAGAGTATTTCAGGATGTGCCATCAATGAAATCTTCATTTTTTTTCACCCGAAACTGGTCGAGAGAAAAGGAAAGTGTTGCACTAGTTATTGAATGCCTCTATGCCCGTCGCACGTAGTGGATGAGTGTACTCACAGCCGAAGTAGACGGCGACGGCGGCGGCGAGCAGCAGCACCAGGAAGGCGGCGACGACGCAGCAGCCGCAGCGGTACTGCGAGCCCAGCTTGCGCGTGAACCGGATGTCGCTGTCCACCGACAGGATCGAGCTCGGCGTCTCCGACCGCGACACCTGCAAGCACAGAAAAGCAACTCCAGTACCTATTTTGATGTACATTTACTTAAATATAAATAAAACCTCCCGCATAAAATTAATTTATGGAGGACACAGACAATCATAATGAATTCCGGAGTATACTGGAACGCTGAGAACAAAATTTCAGCAATCCCGGGTCTGAGATACTTTGGTAGTGTAAAGGAAGCCGGGGATATCACAAGGCTCAGTTCTAGATCCACTGTTTTCCTTGTTACACAGTGCCTGACAAAGAAAGTGAATCGCCGGCCGGGGAGGCCGAGCGGTTCTAGGCGCTACAGTCTGGAACCGCGCGACCGCTACGGTCGCAGGTTCGAATCCTGCCTCGGGCATGGATGTGTGTGATGTCCTTAGGTTAGTTAGGTTTAAGTAGTTGTAAGTTCTAGGGGACTGATGACCTTAGAAGTTAAGTCCCATAGTGCTCAGAGCCATTTGAACCAAAGAAAGTGAATCACCCAGAAGACACTGACGGATTTCAGTGTAGCTTCATTCATGTACACACTATCGGCGGATATGTAAATGATTATATTGTTGCAATTCTCTGTGAGTGATAGAACGGCCACCAGGGTACATTATTGATGTTAATGTTACCAACAGCGTCTGATGTTATGTGATTACTAGGAAAGACTCAGAGATGACACATTCTCGTATGAGACAGCATTATCAGCACCTGACAGGGTTTCAAATGGGCCTCCCAGTGAGTCTCCATTTCGCCAGCTGGTCGAATCATGCAATATCCAGATCTGTGGGGCATTCGCATGTGATGAGCACCCGATGTTGGACTGCATGAGAACGTGAGGAGAAACATACTCCTCGTCAAGGTTACGGTTGACTGCTTTTGACCACGAGAGAGGGTTCCCCTGTTGTTCACCAACCACATTGTAACCCATCTGCATCTGCGCCGCCATCTGATAGCAAGCAATGGACTCCGTGCAACATTCTGCGTCATCCCGCACCACAGGTCACAGACCAGCAGCAACTGAAATGGGGAGTTATCGTCTCACGAGGAGGTTGCCCGTTAACGGCACAACATAAACGGCTCCTTTTGGAGTGGTGCCCTCTCCAGGAAGCATGGACTACCGATGAATGGCGCTTCACTATGTTCAGCGATGAATCACGGTTCTCCACTACTCAGGATGACCAGCGTTGGTGAGTCTGACAGCGACTTGGGCAGAGATCCCATTTTTCCGATGTGTTACTCCCAGCGTCATGTTGCTGGGAGCCATCGGGTATGACTTCAGGTCACGGATGATAGCAATTGAAGGGCCTCTGACAGCACAATGGTACGTCACGGACGAAACTGAATCGTATTTCAGATGTGCCAAGACCTGCTAATGAAAAATAATCATCTTCAGCAATAGTAGCATTACGCCTCAGAAAGAACGTCGTCACGCTCACCCTATGTGACGTTCGTCATCTAAGAGTACCAACTTGGGGGATGGAATAGTACATGATCATCTTAGAAGACGTTATTTGCTGCCAGCCCGTTTGGCTGGCACTGGTTATCTGGCGGTCTTTCTTCCACAGGTCTTATCTTGCTGTCTGAGGATGTGGTATCATCCCATTTGGATATTAATGTCCGTGAGCACATAACGATCGATACATTCTTTGTCATAAGAGAAGCAGAGGTCCAGTCCCATGACCAGGTCTTAGCCGATCTTTGCTCCTATGGACTTTTCCCTATGGAGTGACATGATGTTCTGAACTTAGAGCTGGCAAATATGATGGTAGGTAACATCAGTACTCGGTTTACAAAGTCTGATTGCCGCTCCATTTTAGCAAAAATAACACACAGCTCTAGTGAATGATATACTTAATTAACACAAGTCCATAACATAATAAATGAAATCGAAAATTTTAAATTGTTAGGATTCAAGACAGCTGAAACGCTGTCTTGCAAGTATCATGTAGAGTATTTTGAGTGGTAGTTGTAGGGTGCTGTTTTACTATAAGAATAGTCAACACGATCACTGGCACTGAAGTGCATAATCTTTTTCACCATTCTTATTTTTTACGAATTACGAAAGTAACGGGGCTGAGAGAAAATAAATGGATGTAAATAATCTTGTATGAAGAAACATTAGAATATGTGCAAAGCTCTAAATACCTATAAAGCAGAACAGAAAGTGACTTGAAATACAGCAAAGAAATTAAACCAGGTTAGCAATGGCGAAAGAGGCACTTTGTAAGCATACAAGAGTTTTTTGCAGCAATATGGGAAAAGACTGATAAAATGTTTTGCTTGGAATGTTCAGCTGCAAGGCTGGAGCGGTTTTGAGACGTGACCGTAGCAAAGAATGAAAAAAAAGAAAGATGGATGGATAGGGTGAAAATGAAGAGGTACTGAGAAGAATGGGAGAAGAGAGACAGTTGACAAGTGTAAAAAAAGGAGGAAAAAGTTAGATAGGACACATGTTAAGCAATAAGAAGGGTTTTATAAAACAGTCGTAAAAGGATATGTAGGAGGGAAGAGGAGGCGAAGGAGGAAGAGGTTTCAGATTCTGGAAACTGATGGAATTAGGCAATAACTAATCCATCCACTGTTAACAACGTTTGCCATGAAGATGCTCAAAGAGCACATGTCTCTCATGTGTCCAGACTGGTGGAAACCTGGAAGAGATAAAAAATGCAATCACACATTTTTCGTAGGTTTAGTAATCCAAGGTTAAATGTGAAAAGGATATTGTTACTTCCACACTCCAGGTTTCGAGCTGTTGATGCTCCTATTTCAGTTAACCCGTCAGTTACAGGGAATAAGCAATACTGACCCTACGATTTCTCTTAGAAGATAGGTTAAGGAAAGGAAAACCCTACGTCTATAGCGTTAGTTTACTTAAAGAAAACTTTTGACACTGTTGACTGGAATACTCTCTTTAAAATTCTGAAGGTAGCAGGGGAAATGACAGGGAGCGACAGGCTATTTACAACTTGTACAGAAACCAGATGGCAGTCGTAAGAGTCGAACGCACTAATGGGAAGCAGTGACTAAGAAGGGCGTGAGACATATTTGTAGCCTATCCTCGATGTTGTTCAATCTGTACATTGAGCTAGCAGTAAAGGAAACAAAAGAAAAATTTAAAGTCCAGGGAGAACAAATAAAATCTTTGAGGCCTGCCGATGATGGTATTTCTGTCAGAGTCAGCAAAGGACATGGAAGAGCAGTTGAACGGAGTGGACAGTATATTGAAAGGAACATACGAGGTGTGGCTAGAAAAAAACCGGACTAGTACTGGTGAAACAATAAAACGAATGCAATAAGGCTGAAAGTCGCGTGGCCTGTCACGTGACTCTCGCTCCGCCTACTGCTCGAGTTTCATCTGCCTCCTGCACTCAGTCTGCCCGTGGCGTCTGTTTTAAGTAGTTGACGTTTTGTCTGTGCGTCGGAAAATGTTGAGTGTACAGAAAGAACAGCGTGTTAACATCAAATTTTGTTTCAAACTAGGAAAATCTGCAAGTGAAACGTTTGTAATGTTACAACAAGTGTACGGCGATGATTGTTTATCGCGAACACAAGTGTTTGAGTGGTTTAAACGATTTGAAGATGGCCGCGAAGACACCAGTGATGACACTCGCACTGGCAGACCATTGTCAGCAAAACCTGATGCAAACATTGAAAAAATCGGTAAACTTGTTCGACAAGATCGCCGTTTAACAATCAGAGCAGTGTCTGAGTTAACAGGAGTCTCCAGGATGTCAGAACAAATCATTCTTCGGCGTTCCTTCTGTTCAATTGTGAGACACTTTGGAACCATTTTTGAACACACTTTGTTCATGTTGAAACTTTCATGAAGAATCTGCCTAACACTTTCCTTGTCAACTCCTGTTAACTCAGACACTGCTCTGATTGTTAAACGGCGATCTTGTCGAACAAGTTTACCGATTTTTCAATGTTTGCATCAGTTTTTGCTGACAATGGTCTGCCAGTGCGAGTGTCATCACTGGTGTCTTCGCGGCCATCTTTAAATCGTTTAAACCACTCAAACACTTGTGTTCGCGATAAACAATCATCGCCGTACACTTGTTGTAACATTACAAACGTTTCACTTGCAGATTTTCCTAGTTTGAAACAAAATTTGATGTTAACACGCTGTTCTTTCTGTACACTCAACATTTTCCGACGCACAGACAAAACGTCAACTACTTAAAACAGACGCCACGGGCAGACTGAGTGCAGGAGGCAGATGAAACTCGAGCAGTAGGCGGAGCGAGAGTCACGTGACAGGCCACGCGACTTTCAGCCTTATTGCATTCGTTTTATTGTTTCACCAGTACTAGTCCGGTTTTTTTCTAGCCACACCTCGTATAAGACGAACATCAACGAAAGCAAAAGAAAGATAATGGAATGTAGTCGACTTAAAATCAGGTGACGCTGGGGGAATTAGGTTAGTAAACGAGACACATAGAGTAGTAGATGAGTTTCACTGTTTGGGCAGAAAAATAACTGATGATAGCCGAAGTAGAGCGGATATAAAAAGTAGACATTCAATGGCAAGAAAAGAGTTTCCGAAGAAGAGAAATTTCTTAGCATAAAATGTAGATTTGTGTGTCAGGAAGCGTTTAAGTATTTCTATGGAGTGTAGCTATGTATGGAAGTGAAACATGGACAATAAACAATTAAGAAAAAACGAGAATAGAAGCTTTCGAAATGTGGTGCTACAGAAGAATGCTGGAGATTAGATGGTAGACCACGTAACTTGTGAAGAGAAAGTGACTGGAACTGGGGAGGAAGTAAATTTGTGGCACATCTTGGCTAGAAGAAGGGATAGGCTGACAGGACACATTCTGTCATCAACGGATCACCAATTTAATATTGCAGGAAATTGTAGGGAATAAATCATAGAGGGAGACCAAGAGATGAGTACAGCAAATAGATTCAGGAGGATGTAGGTTGCAGTAGTTATTCGGAGATGAAGAGGCTTGCACAGGATAGAGTAGCATGGAGAGCTTTAAAAAACCAGTCTTCGGACTGAAGACCACAACAACAACAAAGCAACTTCCGCCTGTGGAAAGGATTAGTTCCTAAAACTGACGAGCTAACTTTTTAATAAGGATAGATACATTGTCTGCAGTCGAAAAAAGCAATATTGAAATAAACCTTGCGACACCAGACTGCTCACTAAAAGCCTGCACTGCAGATAGAGATATTGCAGAAACCGCACTTTGTTTGTATTAAGTTTCCAGACTTAGCTGAGAGAAGAAACAAAGTGATGCGCAGTTTCCGCTGCGCAGAAGTTCCTTAGTATGTCGGCGCCTGGGAGGGGACAGGCGGGGGCGGGATGCGTGGGCGGCAGGCGTCGCCAGGGAAAGCGGATCTTCGTCTGCATCTGCATCTGGCCGGCAGCGAGCTCTCTCCAGGCGCCCCAGCGATGGAAAATAATAAGCGACAGCTCGCAAAACCGGGCCAGAAGTCTCAGTGGACCAGAAGCGGACTTCTGCGGCCTGCGGCGTGAAAGGTACGGCCAGTGCAGCTGGCGACGCGCAAAAAGGCACCCGCAGCCGGTCCACTTTCTGCACTGCGAGTCCAGCGAAGTGCGTCAGCTCTCGCTCGCACTACGTCTGTGGGACGTTCGGATACTTCTTACTAATTTTCTCTGTCGGTACTTTCACGGCGCCTTTGCTCTCGTTACGTAAATTGCAGCTGCAGGTATACGCCTTTGAGACACACAGGGCTTTTTATATGTACGTCTGGGATTGTGGAAGACGGCTGCGCGAAAACTGAAAGGTATACAGAAAACAGACACATATGACTGGACAGAGCACCTAACCAAGCTGCATGTGCTCAACCTGGGCGCCGTTTAGACATCAATACGTCACTGAAGTCGCTGACACGAGTTGTCCGGGAAGGCACCACATCATCCCACATTGGAAATTTGTTTATTGGCTTGCTTGTCTGCATACGTGAACTAATTCGACGAGACAATGCGAAGCCAATGATGTGTCTAAATGTTCTGAATCATCTTCTCCCTTAGGAAACTACGCGTTCTATTTTATGATATGTCATCAGTTTTGTCCTCTTTGTTTCAGTTTTTCTCTCAATGTGCATTGCTATGGTTTCGCTCGAACCTAATGTTTCGCCAGCAATATGTCATGTCCGGCACATAAAGTCACAGTAGTGGCAGTTTGTACGAGGCGTGCCCCAGGGTTTGGTATTAGGTCTTATACTCTCTTCACTGTGTGTGTGATATGTTATCAGGTTTGTCCTACTGCAAGTAGCACATGTACGCTGATGGCCTCCAGTTGTATCCAAGTGCAAAACCTGTAAAACCGAAGACAACTATCGATAATCTGAGAACCGACCTGTGTGCGCTAGAAACTGGTCGCAGGAATAGGGTTAAAGCTCATCCCATCCAAAACCCAGGCAGTACTGGTGGGTCATTCTAGACTCATTAATCAGAAATGTCGGGAATCCCTAGCATCTTTAACCCTAAATGGGACAAATATCTACTTCTCTCCTTCAGCAAAGAGTCTAGGGGTAACAATAGGTGAAAATCTAAATTGTTCTGAGCACATAACTGCAGTGTGCAGGAATGCATCAGCATTCTCCATGGCCTACAAAAATATGAGCTGAAAAAGGCAGCGTTCTCCGGAAAGCTCAAGGCGTCGTCTGGAACTGCTTATGAACGCCTGTGTTCGTTACATCTGTGATGTTCGACTCCTTGATCATATTTCACCATCGTATGCACAGCTATCCAGCCTGTGTGCGACAAGCGCAGAGATTCCAGACCCTCTGTCTTCTTACTGTCTTATTAAGAAACACTGTCTTTCATATATCTCCTCGACCTTAACTCTCTTATCTGAACAACACCGTAGAAACACCCGTTCCCGTCAGAGCAAAATCCTTTGTCACACAACGTTGCTCAGCCACTTTCTCGAAGTCCTAACTAGCAGGGTCCGCAGCTCGTGGTCGTGCGGTAGCGTTCTCGCTTCCCGCGCCCGGGTTCCCGGGTTCGATTCCCGGCGGGGTCAGGGATTTTCTCTGCCTCGTGATGACTGGGTGTTGTGTGCTGTCCTTAGGTTAGTTAGGTTTAAGTAGTTCTAAGTTCTAGGGGACTGATGACCATAAATGTTAAGTCCCATAGTGCTCAGAGCCATTTGAACTAACTAGCAGGAAGACGACGGAATAACCTGATGCATTATATTGGAGAACTGAATAACATTTTCATCTTCAGAAGACACTTAATGACATGTCTACAAGGATTACCATTGTTCTTGTATGCACTCGTTACCGTTTTAAATCCTTCTTTCCAGTCAGATCTTCGTCATTTCCCAGTTTTCTTAGCTGGTGCAGTCTCCTTAAATTTCTTTTCTCCAGCCCCCGTTATATCAGAAAACATTCTTTCTTTTACGCCTGTAAATTATTTTTGTGTCTAGCACTATCATTATTGTTATTACTGAAATTATTGTCACTATTAGTGGCAGCAACTGCAGTAGTACAAGTGTGTCACTATTTACTTTATAAGTTCATAGTCAGTATTATTTACTCACATTATCACTTCAGGCACTCAAATCATTTTAATATTGTTTGTCGTATAAAATTGTTAAATTTTAGGAAACTATGATGTCAGAAATGTACTGTATGTGTGAAACCCTGGTCCGATCTAAGAGAAGGCCTGATGGCTCTAATCAGATCAGGTTAAATAAATATTCGCTACCTGTCATTTCTCTGTATATCTTATATAGTTATCGTGCATTCTTCCAAAGCCCCATACTCCAGAGGCACATACGAATAACCCGGTATTTTGTGAAGATGGTGCCTCACAGGCCGTAAGTATTTGACAAATTCGTAGTTCCACCGCTAAGAGCTGCTAATAAATATCTGTTGTAATAAAGAAGTATTCCTAGCAGCTCTCAGGGGTGGAACTATGACCTTTTTATAAACGTTTTTAAGATATTCTAAACCTACCAGGATCAATGCAAATAATTTACATACCCCATCAATCTAAAAAGTTACGAGACTCGATTAATACAAAATAGAGCAACGATAGAATTGTGGTTTTAATGGTACAAGTATTTTACTTAATCTCCACCCCCCATCCCCCGCCCCCCACATAACTGCAACGCACATAACGTTCATACAAACTTGTGAAGCTTTTAGAAAAGTTGTTCTTTGGGATGTTGTACACCTCGAGCTTCAGACTGGCTTGGATGTCGGTTTCGTCGTCAAAGGGGTGGCCCTTCATGGCAATTTCTGTGCTTTGTCATTCTGTGGTATGTTCGTATTGATAACACCAATTTTTTACGTGTTTTGCATTGCAATTAAGTTGCGTCAGTGGTCCAAGTGTTGTTCTCGTTTGAGAGTCAAAATGTGCAGCATAAACTTTGCACGCACGTTTCTTTTCTTCAATACGTTCTGTAGAATGCCTTAAACACTTGATTTTGAGATACTCCTCCACTGCGGTGTGGCCGAGCGGTTCTAGGCGCTTCAGTCTGGAACCGCACGACCGCTACGGTCGCAGGTTCGAATCCTGCCTCGGGCATGGGTGTGTGTGATGTCCTTAGGTTAGTTAGGTTTAAGTAGTTCTAAGTTCTAGGGGACTGATGACCTCAGATGTTAAGTCCCATAGTGCTCAGAGCCAACATTAACCGGAAGATGATTGCTGGGTGATCGTGGTGGGTTCTGTTGTTCGGTGAAGCACCATTGCACTTGCAAAAGGGAGTAAAGTAAGGCAAATTTTAACCCAGAGTTTGGTTTGAACACCATCGTGTCTTTTGAAGAAACTGTATGTTTGTTAAAGACGCTATCCATTCATTATCTACACTAAGGTGCAATAATAAGAAACAAACCCCAGGAGAGAAGTCTTGCATTAAAAATAAGCAATATATCTCCGCTATTGTTCAGCCTCTGCACTGAAGAACCAATGGCTAAAAGAAAAGGAAGTTTCGGGAGTGTGATTAACATCCGTTGTGAAAGAATATCAACGAAAGTCGTGGAGCAAATATACGCTCTTGGACAACTTCCCACGACACTTCATCCAGGACACTTCTTTTAACCTCGTCCGGTGATTCTGCAGTAACTCTAGTGAAGGCGTGGCCCTTGTGAGCACGATCTGTTAGCACCACACCATGGTAGTGCCTGAACCATTCAGTATCACCTTGCCCGATGATGACTGCGTCTTTGCCCCTTTCAGCGGTGGCGAATCCACAGCTTGCCTTGCTGTGCATCTACGATGCTAATTAGTATGGTCGCAACACTAGCGACAGCCATTCTGAAATGGAGCAATACATTTCTATTCGGTGATGAATAGTAATAAGCAAACATTACTCAAAGTTTGTGTTGGTCATTGAAACCATTCAGACCACCTCATACGATGCTGTGGACCTGCAACCCTAATCAAATTTACTACAAAAAACATCTGCCATACCTTAGTTACGCCACTACTCAACCTAATTTCTTGGACAGCCGTGTATGTTCTTTTTCAGCAAACCTGTTCTCCGTTATAACCTCCCTTCGATCACGTAGCGCCGGCGTTTTTCAATTAAGACGCAATATGAGTGCATTTGCAGTGCCATTCCAAAGTGCACTCATTAATCCACTCTGTTCTGTGTGACTTGGCAACTATGATGGATTTCCAGGAAAAATCATAAAGCAACTTATAATCCTTAGCTCTTTGCGTTGCGAGTTTTATTGCTTTCTTCTGTACATTGTGAATTCATAATGTTCATTCAGTTACTAGTGAACACTGTTGGACGTGGTTTTTTATACTTAGGAGTAGATTTACAGTATAAATATCTGACAAACCCGGTATTGTGCGGGTATTCATTTTGCAAAATTTCTATTAGAAACGAAAACAAAAAATTAACCATGTTTTTAGTGTAAAACCAAAAATATTTCAGTTCCGTGTATTCACGAAAATACCTCTGACATTACGAAACAGTCGCACGAAGAAATATGCAGAATATACAAATATACAGGGTGATTCAAAAAGAATACCACAACTTTAGGAATTTAAAACTCTGCAACGACAAAAGGCAGAGCTAAGCACTAGCTGTCGGCGAATTAAGGGAGCTATAAAGTTTCATTTAGTTGTACATTTGTTCGCTTGAGGCGCTGTTGACTAGGCGTCAGCGTCAGTTGATGCTAAGATGGCGACCGCTCAACAGAAAGCTTTTTGTGTTATTGAGTACGGCAGAAGTGAATCGACGACAGTTATTCAGCGTGCATTTCGAACGAAGTATGGTCTTAAACCTGCTGATAGGTGGTGTATTAAACGTTGGTATAAACAGTTTACAGAGAATGGGTGTTTGTGCAAAGGGAAAAGTTCTGGACGGCCGAGAACGAGTGATGAAAATGTAGCACGCATCCAGCAAGCATTTGTTCGCAGCCCAGGAAAATCGACTCGCAGAGCTAGCAGAGAGCTGCAAATTCCACAATCAACTGTATGGAGAGTCCTACGAAAAAGGTTAGTAATGAAACCTGAACGTCAACTACCCGAGGCGATGGATCGGCCGCCAGGCAGCCCGTGACAGAGCACTTCATCACTGGCCTCCAAGAAGCCCTGATCTTACCCCCTGCGATTTTTTCTTATGGGGGTATGTTAAGGATATGGTGTTTCGGCCACCTCTCCCAGCCACCATTGATGATTTGAAACGAGAAATAACATCAGCTATCCAAACTGTTACGCCTGATATGCTACAGAGAGTGTGGAACGAGTTGGAGTATCGGGTTGATATTGCTCGTGTGTCTGGAGGGGGCCATATTGAACATCTCTGAACTTGTTTTTGAGTGAAAAAAAACCTTTTTAAATACTCTTTGTAATGATGTATAACAGAAGGTTATATTATGTTTCTTTCATTAAATACACATTTTTAAAGTTGTGGTATTCTTTTTGAATCACCCTGTATAAGTACAACGCCCTGGCCAGTTTCAGTACACTGGGCGCAGCTGCTTCGCGTCTCTGCGGTAACGCCTCTTGATGGCACAATAAACGGCTATTATTTTCGCCTATAGCCTCTGGCGCTTCACAGTTGAAAGCTGTCGAAAGCGCTGCTGCGTGTCAGGAATTTCCTCAAGTTGACTCGACTGTATGAGTGTCTTATGAGTAAAGAATAAGCTTGTTAAAACTTCATGTATGATGCGGCAGTTTTTCATGTATCTCAGTGTTTACGACATCATATCACTAGACCTATGTGGCTTGCAATGATATATTTCTGTATGTACATTCAGCAGCATATGTGGATACTGTCTGAGAAATATGTTGTGAAAAGAGTTAGTAGCAAAGCAGTAATAAATCTAAAAGTCATGCATGATACGAGAATTTTCCACGTACCTCAGTGTATATGGCATTACTTTTCCTGATATAATGTGCCACGCAATGATATAATTTTGTAGGAAAGTTCAGCGGCGTGTTGGTGGATACTGCCTTCAAAATGTGTTGCGAATAGAGTTTGTGGCAAAGAAATACTAAATTTAAAATTCATGCGCGATATGGCAATTTTTCACGCATCTTATTATTTATGACATAGTATCTCTTGAACTATGATAGGTAGGTGGTTCTTTCCCCCGCAGCGATCGCCTGACAGTAAGGAATATGTGTACCAAGTTTGGTTGGAATCGAACCATTGTTTTAAGTGGACATGTAGAACACACACACACACACACACACACACACACACACACACACGTCCATTTTTATAACATGTATGTATTCAGTTAAACAGACCCCAAAAGATAACGCAGTCGGCCTCTGTAGTTGAATGGTCAGCAAACTGACTGCCATGCGGGGAATCCAGGTATTTCCCGGTATACACACACACACACACACACACACACACACACACACACACACACACACACACACTCACCCACGTCCATTTTTATACCATGTATGGATTCAGTTAAACAGACCCCAAAAGATAACGCAGTCGGCCTCTGTAGTTGAATGGTCAGCAAACTGACTGCCATGCGGGGAATCCAGGTATTTCCCGGTACTGTCAGAGATTTTTCCACGGTAGGACGACTGAAACGGTGCCCGCTCAACATCGTGATGCCAGTATTATTGAGGAGCTTCTTGAATGATAAGGAGAAGCAGCAGGTCTGCCAACCCGACATTGGCCGGGAGAACGACGTGCTGAACCTACGCTTGTCCATTCCGCATCTCGATGACCGCTTTCCGGAGTGGGAAGGAGCGCCTGGTCTCCGGCATGAATCCGCCCAGCGGACTTGTGTCGAGGTCCGGTGAGCCGGCTAGTCTGTGGATGGTTTTTAGGCGGTTTTCCATCTGCCTCGGCGAATGCGGGCTGGTTCCCCTTATTCCGCCTCAGCTACACTACGTCGGCGATTGCTGCGCAAACAAGTTCTCCACGTACGCGTACACCACCTTTACTCTAGCAAGCAAACATAGGGTTTACACTCGTCTGGTGTGAGACATTCCATGGGGGGGGGGGGGGGGGGTCCACCGAGGGCCGAACCGCACAATAACCCTGAAAGAGTGGTTCGGTGTGGGGCGGTGGAGGGGTGAAGTGGACTGCGGTAGTCGTCGTGGGGTTGTGAACCACTGCGGCTGCAGCGGGGACAGAGCCTCTCCTTCGTTTCTAGGCTCCCAGTTAAAATACAATACAATGGCCAAATAATGTCACAATGTTTACTTTAATCTGATTCTTATCTTACCGCTTTACTCTGTATTTGACTCCATCTAATCTACAAAATAAAAAAAAAATTGCCGAACGATAGCACTCTTACGATGAGAAGATACTCGGTACAACCTCGATACAGAATGTAGACTGTGTTACGATGTTTTATTCAACACGGAAAGGATGCAGGAAGGATAAAGTGTGTTAAGTTAGGTCGACATAGAGCCATTAGGCTGCGGTCACGGTGGCTCCGAGATCGGTGGAATCCGCCGACGAGCGACATCGGCCAGTGACGGGCAATCTTTTCAAATCAGTTTGCCACTATGTGCGCGGTTACACTATGGCCGACCTTAAAGGCCGAACATACAGACTTCGGACGAAAATCGGTGAAATTCAAATCAGTTTTTTTTTCTTTTCAGTAAAATCGACTGACTTTCTCGCACACGAAATACAGTGCATGAGAAACTGATAAGTTTAGTGCAAGAAAGAGTGAGTTTTTCGCATCCTGAGGATGAAAATATCATAATTTGGATATAATTCGGAATCCATTTTCAAAATTCAAATGGCTCTGAGCACTATGGGACTTAACTTCTGAGGTCATCAGTCCCCTAGAACTTAGAACTACTTAAACCTAACTAACCTAAGGACATCACACACATCCATGTCCGTGGCAGGATTCGAACCTGCGACCGCAGCGGTCGCGCGGTTCCAAACTGTAGCGCCTAGAACCGCTCGGCCACTCCGGCCGGCTCGGAATCCATTGATTGAAATTGCTGGTTCATTCGAAACATCAAGTAGGCAAAATCTTTATTGGAAATTTTAGCCATAGATTATAATCTTAAAAAATAATTTGTTCAAGTGAAAAGGCTGGCGTATCTTATATCCTTATAGCTACTGTACTAGATGTTTTTTGTGGAAGGCTGTCATTAGTTGTCTACAAATTGTTATTACTGCTTATTGGCGTTTTAAGCCAGTAGGATAATGATTCTGAAGTGGTGTACGGTATGTATTTCCACTTTTAAGTGCTTTATGTTTTCAGAGCATCTTATGCTAACTTCGTGCTTGTCTTTCATTGGTGCACCAAATGTCAGTCATTGAAGATTAATTGACGTTTGTTTGCGCAACTTTAAATAGATACAGCAAAGCAGAGTGTTTATAACTTGCCTTTCAAGGTCAACACAAATTATCTCGAGTATGTAACGGAACGTTTCTCCCGTCATCTCATATATTCGTAAAACTTCTCTGGTTATTCCAGTGACTGAGGACAGTGTGTATAGCACTCACCACGTTCTTTAAGAGACAGGAAAACTCATTCACGTGCATTCGGCGTCTCTTTAATAGCAGAAGCTGCTATGCAACTATCGCATCCAAGCACAGAGGCGTCATGATATCCACCCCACCTCAAGAGGTTAAAATCTAGCCTACCTCATACATAGAATAGATTCTAACCTAATCTAGCCTAACCTTTTTGATCCTGTCAAAAACTGAGGAAGGAAATCGGACGCACTATGAGCACCATGTCGGCCGATGTTATCGGGCGACATCTGGCGACAGTGGCTAACGACCGTTGTCGGTGGCCCAGCGGTTGCCCGCTGGTATCGGCCGATAGCTTGGTCACGGTACGTGCGATCTCCTTCGCCAGTTTTTTGAGTGTTCAAGAAGGTTAGGTTAGGTTAGTATCTGTTGTACATATGAAGTAAGTTAGATTTTAATGGATACAGCGACGCCTCTTGGAGACTTGCTGACGAGTGCTAAAACAGGGCTTTTTTTATTAAAAAGATGCCGAATGCATGCAAGTGAGCTGTATCTGTCTCGAAAAGAATATAGTGTGTACTGTACACTCTGCCCTCAGTTACTGGTATTACCAGACAAATTTTACGATTGTATGGGATGAAGGAGAAAAACGCCATGCCACAAAAATCAAAAACTGTTTAGCTTTTTGACGCCACTTTCCTTCTCCTACCACCCACTGGCGTCAGAAGCGGCCGCACGTATGAAGCTAACATGCTGTAATTAACGATTTTCACATATTTTATACGTGTGCATTAAGAAAATATGTAGTTCAATGATACATCATATTAAGGATCTCTCCGAAATACGTTCTTACGAGTACAGTTTTTTATGCTACAGTGTAGGATGTGTATAATGGTGTTGCCAATGAGGTTATGAGCACAAAATGCTTAAGTAAGTGATATTTCTATTAAATGATGTATGGATAAAATTTGTATGTGAGTAAGGAAGTATTATTTAATCAATGAAAGGTAGATTTGCTGTTTCACAGCAACTCACTTTATTCTATAAACAGTAAAAAGTAATGCAATACTAGCAATATATTCAGAAAATCAAATTCTAGGAGTGGAAACTTCTGTGCTCTTTAAACACTTGCCCAGTGAATTTGAGAAAGGACGTAACATGGTTTCATATTTCGTAGTATTTGGGATGCAAAGATGAAAAAAATATCAGCTTTTAAATAAATTCGTTAGGGCATCGTAAATAGCATCCAACATATATATAAAAACTTTGAAATTGTACTTTTCAGAATGTAAATAGGCCTAAATATTGAAAAGATGTAATCGCCACTTGTCAAATATCGAGGAATGTCTTCCAGTTTTATTTGAGCCAGAACTGCATCTTTAATGTGAGTATTGGAGTTTTGAATAGACTTCAAATCGCACCTCTACCATACTCGAAAAAAATTGGTTCAAATGGCTCTGAGCACTATGGGACTCAACTGCTGTGGTTATCAGTCCCCTAGAACTTAGAACTACTTAAACCTAACTAACCTAAGGACATCACACACATCCATGCCCGAGGCAGGATTCGAACCTGCGACCGTAGCAGTCCCACGGTTCCGGACTGCGCGCCTAGAACCGCGAGACCACCGCAGCCGGCCTACCATACTCGAACTTAGCTTTCGTTATCCGAAAATGTTTCACTTATACGTCTTTGTCTTTACACATTCGAGATGATTCGTGGTGAGCTTGAAAAGCAAGATTACAAACATTCTGCTTTACTGAATTTATTTGAAGTTGTGCAGACGTATGTCAATTAACCTTCAATGACTGTCACTCAGTGTAAATGAGAAAGGCGAAGATGTAGTTTAGAGTAAGGTACTCTGAACACGAGAAGCACTGATAAGTGGAAACAAATACACCACGTTTGCAAAACACTTCACGCAACAGAAACAGAATAACACCCTACTGGCTTCAAAACGCGAGTAAGCAGTAATAATAATTCGTAGACCGCTATTGTTCAACTACCACAACCCAAAGATGATCCATTACAGTAACTCTAAATATAAGATACACTATCCTTGCACAAGTTATTTTTTTGAGGTTATAATTTACACTTATATTTTCCGATGAAGATTTGGCTACTTGTGGTTTCCAATAAACCTGCAATTTCAATCCATAGATTCGGAACTATATCCCGATTATGATATTTTTGTCTTCAGGATGCCAGAAAGTTCAAATGGCTCTGAGCACTATGGGGCTTAACATCTGAGGTCATCAGTCCCCTAGAACTTAGAACTACTTAAACCTAACTAACCTAAGGACATCACCCACATCCATGCCCGAGGCAGGATTCGAACCTGCGACTCTAGCGGTCGCGCGGTTCCAGACAGATGCGCCTAGAACCGCTCGGCCACTCTGGCCGGCGGATGCCACAAAGACCTCCTTCGAATAAACTGACAAGTTTCGCACAGTCCATGTTTCGCGTAGTGTCGGTCGATATGGCCGAAGAAAACTAACTGATTTGAATTTTACCGACTATCGTCAGAAATCTGTACGTTTGGGCGATGAGATAGGCTACCGCACAGGTAGCGGCGTAATGATTTGAAAATATCGGCCGTCTTCGGTCGCTGTCGGTCGTCGGCGGAATCCACCAATATTAGTGCTACTGTGAACGAAGCCTTAGAGGTAGAGCCAGATGTAGAAAGAAGTCATGGGCTAAGGAAGTCCACTTCACACGTAATAATTTCGTCAAAATCACACGGGATTGAAGTGTTTTCTCCTCGAATATACATTCCTCAGCCACAGCGATAGATACACAACCACAAATGTCACCCACAGAATTAAAATCGAAAATCAATTTTTTCAGTTCTTAGTTCTTTTTTGTCAGGAAACCCTTGAACTCGTTAAAGACAGCGCAAAAGTATTCGTTGAGTACTGGAAAGGATGATGCAAGCTATTGGATGTAATATTGTCAGAGGAACCACCATGGAATTCACCTGGAGTAATTTAGATGAATTAGAAGTGCCGGGTGGGGCGAGTCATGATTTGCTTTGTGTTGCTAGGGGTTACGAGCCGAGCGCGTTACACCATTGCGACGACGTTCGGTTACACACTTCACGTTTGCAAAGGAACGAACACATGGCGTAGTGACGCAAGAACGGAGCAACATACGGCAGACGAGCGGACTTTTGCTCTCGTCGCACACGGAGAACTTAGTGAAAGCTACGGAGATTCTTCTTGGGTCTGCGAGAGGCTGTGAGTCTCATGACGAAGCAGATTTCACTAGCAAACAGGCGCACTCCGCATACATAGCTTTTGGACAGTCAACTTCGAGTTTAGCTAATAAGCAAATATATGGGTGACTCACCCGTCCCTACCGATGACATTTTAATATAACACACAATTCCGAATCTGGTCTTCAAAAACCACGCAGCATATTTTCATTTTCTCTTACTCACTACATCGAACTATTAGTCCTACAGGAAATATGAATAGGATATTTTTGTACGAATTTTAAGGTAATTAAATTTTGTATTGTGATAAGTTTTCTCTAGAAGGCGTAGTTTTCGAGTTATTCAAGAAAAAGCACACAAGTGACCAAACGCACGCTCACTCCGCCACTCAGTCCCCATCGATCAGGATGTCTTGAATGTTGTTATGGCGGTCCCGCCTACCACTGTACAAAAATTTGTGTCTGCACGAATTATTTCCCACACTGGATCTTGGAGTATTTTCATTGACTAGTCTCATTACGTCACAGGCTTAGTCAACCACTTAGAAATTGTAAAATTGATGTTTGTGTAAATTTTACCTAATAATTTTGTGAATTTTTACAGAATATCTAAAACGGGCTCTTAACGCGAAATCCATTCAAAAATTGAGGCTTCCCAGTCGAGCAGTGGAGAGACGTGTTGGGAGCTACCGCGAGACAGGAAAACGAATAAATGGATCTGCGTTCAGCAGAGTGGGAGACGCAATCCCCACTGTAGTGAAAATGAAATGGAGGTGAATAAGCCATGCAGTCAGGCGACTGAGGTTGCTGCCTTAACCCTATTTTATTCAACTTATATGTAAATGACGAGATTAAAAAGTGGAATGAGGAAACAGAGCACAGCAAAGGAATAAAACTAGATAGGGTCCATTATATAAAAATATTAATGTATGCTGGTGACCAGAATATATTAGCCAATTCAGAAGAATAATTACGAAATATATTTTTAAACTAAACGAAATTGGTCAAAATTATAATTAGGAAATATCAATAAAAAGACAAAAGAAACGTCTTCCGAGAAAAAAGCAGGTGTGACCAAAAGTACGAGTAGTGATAGAAAAAAATAATTGAGCAAATGGGTCATTTTAACTACCTGAGCTGTGATATTTCTTTCGATTATGATAAAGACATACAAAAAAAAAATAACTCAGCATAATTTCAAGATGTCTCCAGACCAATAAAAAGAACGTTAAATAAAAAGACAACTAGCGAAATTCAACTGCAATTCTATAAAACACTAGCTGTTCCAGTGCCACTTTATGGATCCTTGGCCTGGGCAGCGAACAAGGAAGACATAAATAGAATATGTAAGTCTGCAGGCTTTCGTGGCCGTTGTTACTGAAGTTAAAATCTACTGGATTATTAGGCCGCGTCATATTTCTTCTAAAATGGTCGACGTTTCGACCCCTCTGCTGGGATCTTCCTCAGGATCTTCTGGTGCCCACTACAGCTAGAACACTATCAGAGACGAGTGTCGCGTCCTCTTATAAAGGGGAGTTTTCTCGCGTTCGTGCTGGAGAAGTGACAGTATTGGTAAAAATTCATATGGCTACCATTGGTAGCCACAGGAGATTAGCCAACAATGTCCCTTCTTCTGCATCAGAGCGGGAATATTAGCCTATGATTATGGCCTACCAATGGTAGCCATATGAATTTTAACCAATACTATCACTTCTCCAGCACGAACGCGAGAAAACTCCCCTTTATAAGAGGACGCGACACTCGTCTCTGACAGTGTTCTAGCAGTATTGGACATCAGAAGATCCTGAGGAAGATCCCAGCAGAGGGGTCGGAACATCGATCATTTTAGAAGAAATATGACGCGTCCTAGTAACCCAGAAGATTTTAACTGCATAAATAGAATAGTGAAGTCAAAAATGAAATTCCCGAGATCAGTTTGAAGGACGTCAACTACGAGATAGATTACGGAATGAGGGTATTAGGAATTAGCATAAAACATTTTCAGCAGCAGAGAAAGTCGACACATGCAAACAGAAAAGGAAAGAACATTTAAACCGAATGCAACAGGGCAGATATACTAAAAACGATTTGCAATATATTAGGTTGGTGCATAAATTCGTAGGGTTTTTATTTCCCATGTTGGTATTCCGGTTGCTATGGGTTTATTTATGGATTGTCATTTTTTATCTGCAGTTCACTGTTGCTATTTGAGTTTACTTTTGTCATTTGGAGTCGAGCTGTGGACTCTAGAAAATGAGTGTCAAATAGAGAAATTGGAACTCTTCCGACATATTCTTCTGTTTGAGTTCAATAGAGAGTTGACAGCAGCGGAGGCAACCAGAAATATTTGTGCCGTGTGTGGGGATAATGCCGTTGAACATAGTACTGAAAGAACTGGGTTTTTCGTTTCAAGCAGGATTGTTTTGACTAGTTCAGGGAGACCTTCGGGGTTTGATGAAGATCGTTTCAACGCATTAATCGACAATGATCCACGTCGGTGTACCCGAGATGGCAAATGTGATGAACTGTGACCATTCCACCATCGTACGACATTTGCATGCGATGGGGAAGGTACATAAATGGGGGGGGGGTACTGCCTGTTGTAAAGCAAAACCCCAGAAATCAGCGGATGGCCATATGGTGACGAGAAATAGTCTCTTTGTGCTACCGTAAGGAAAAGAAAGGAATGACTAACAAGGGGAGGCCGCCAATTTTGAAAATCAGATTCGATTCATACTGCGCATAATAAAAGCTCATGGCCAGAGGTGTAATGTGGCAAAGCACCAAGATGCACTTCTCAGCCCTTGTCGAGAAAATCGACAGTTAAAGAAACCGTTGCCGTGAAATACTCTCTACGATCAATAATTTTTTACAGCGTCGTGGCGCAGCGGTACGCTCTCGGGTTCGTAATCCGAAGGTCGTCGGATCGAATCTCGCGCCATGCAACATTTTTTTATTATTAGTTTATAGTAATATAAACATAAACTATTAATGAATTGCTTATGCATGTTGGTGAAGGCGGATCGCTCTCCAATTGTACCGCCCCCATTTTTCCGTTTGTTTAACAAGGTGTACTAAAGCTCTCACGTCCGCACTGATTTTCGACGATGTTATAAGTTGTGCTAGGGACCGCATCTACCTTCTTTCGAAGTTAGCAGGCAACTACGCTGTTATGCGGCAGCTCGTTTCGGACCATTCAACGTCTGTCCTTCAAGCGTAACGGGCGAGTAACGGAGTTTATATTTCATACCTGCCACAGCAAATTTGTGTTCGTGGGGTTTCTATTCTAATTCGAACGTTTGACTTACGCTATACGTATTCGTTTCGGAATATCATTTCTACGTCTTCCGTTAACTATACGTGGTTAACATTATGAAGACAATTAACAACATTTGTGAAATACAACTTTGTTTGCGGAAAACATAATGATGTTCGAAGTCGCCAGTTTTTCCACGACAAACGACTTTCAACAACTTATTATATGCATAATTATTGCAACTCATTGCCGGGAATTATATATATATATATATATATATATATATATATATATATATATATATATATATATATATATGTGTGTGTGTGTGTGTGTGTGTGTGTGTGTGTCTGTGTGTATATACATACATTTGAATTACAAAAATAATACTAAAAAAAAAAGGTTGCATGGCGCGAGATTCGATCCGGCGACCTTCGGATTACGAACCCGAGCGCTTACCTCTGCGCCACGACGCTGTAGGAAACTATTAATCGTAGAGAGTATTTCACAGCAACGGTTTATTTTAACTGTCGATTTTCTCGACAACGGCTAAGAAGTGCATCTTGGTGCTTTGCCACATTACACCTCTGGCCATGAGCTTTTATTATGCGCAGTATGAATTGAATCTGAATTTCATAATTGGCGGCCTCCCCTTGTAAGCCCAAACAAAGCAGCAACTCCCCGTACAAAGATCTGAGAGCATCCACAGAAGATAATGTTACGCATCTGATGGATTAGCGACTGTGTGGTGTACTATGAATTGCTCACCTGAGGCGTAACCACCACTGCTGACATTTACCGTCAACAACGTTTTGCAGGCGCAGTCAAAGAACAAAGACCAGGAAGACTACGTGAAGTGATACTAATCCACGACGACGCCCGCCCGTATTCTGCTAGACTGACAAAAACACTATACATGAGTTCGTTTGAGAAGTCATTCCGTACTCACCTTATTCACTTGATCTTGTGCCGTCAGATTTTCATCTTTTCGCCTCTCTACCGAACAACCTTCAAGAAACTTCCTTTGCAGATGCAAATACGCACCGAACATGGTTCGACGAGTTCTTCGCCTCAAAAACACGCGATTTCTACAGTCGCGGAATCGAAAAGCTACCCCAGCGTTATCAGACTGTTGTAAATGGTGAAGGAGAACGTATTACTATAACGAAACTGTCTTTTCTGTTGAGCTATTGTGTTTATTAATATTATGGAAAAACGCAACGAACTTATGCAGCAACGTAATATATAGCCAAAAGGATAAGAGATGTAGGTCGGCCGAAGAAATCATGGAACTAAGAAGCTAAAGCCGGAACAGCTATGTCGTCGAACCTAATCCATGAATGTAGATGATGCTGATGTTGATGATGATGATAATATGATGGTGGTGCTAGCTGTGAAGGACACCCCCATAGCGAGGGAGCGCTTCCGTCATACGGTTCGCCAATGCTACCGGAGGTTCATGGCGTGAGTCAAGCAGCCCACAGCGCCATCTGTGCACTGGAAATGAAATGAAATGTCGTGTGGCTAGGGCCTCCCGGCGGGTAGACCGTTCGCCTGGTGCAAGTCCTTCGAGTTGTCGCCACTTCGGCGACTTGCGTGTCGATGGGGATGAAATGATGATGATTAGGACAACACAACACCCAGTCCCTGAGCGGAGAAAATCTCCGACCCAGCCGGGAATCGAACCGGGGCCCTTAGGATTGACAGTCTGTCGCGCTAACCAGTCAGCTAGCGGGGGGCGGACTGTGCACCGGAATGGACCTCTGTCTCTTCTCGCTCAGGCAGGCGGACACGCGAGTGGCCGCCGTTTTGAACCGTGCGTTTACGACCGCACTCGCCTTCCCGCCTGTTAACGAATGACACGGCCTCCTGTTGAGTGAGTGCAAGCCACGTTGGCCTTGCCAACCCTCCTTACGCGGACGTCAAGCGCGGAAGCGTCCCGGCGACCGTCAAGAATGGCAGGCTTACTGCTAGCAACTCATTACGACCTTCCCCATTCCTTTCAATCTCGTGTTCGTGGATAAAAACAAAACAATGTAAACCACTTGAAGGCAAGCTGCTACATACTTAACTGCAGTATTGAGCCTGAAGGCAGTTTTACACCACCCGCCAAAAAAATCAGACACTGATTTTATTCTTGGCGAACAAACGACGTCAACGCAGTAATTACGGTGGCAGCGTGGACTAACAACTGTGAACAACAGATCTACATTCGACTGTTCAGTTGCGAGGAGGCAGTGTTAAGTAGTGGACAAGCAGCCGTAATGTGTCACCAAGCGGAGCAACATCTCTGGACCAAGAATTCATGACATTCTCTGGAATGTTTTGAAGGAGGGAAAAGTGTGTGCAGTGTTTGTTCCGTACTCCTTAACTTTTGAACAAAATCAAGGGCGCGTGGATGCCTGCCGCGACTTGAGTGAAATGCAGAAGTCGGACAACTCTTTTCCGGAAAAAATCATTATGATAGACGAGATTTTGTGTTATGAATATGAACCTATCACAAAACGATAAAGCACACATATTCACGTGGACGTTCGACGGTTTGACCACTTAGATATTCAAGCCAATATGACACGGAAGTTGAACAACAACCTAAAGAATGGTTCTTCTGACAGTTTCTCATGCTTGTATGAACGTTCTTTCCGTTATACTTGCGTGGCGGCAGACTATGTAGAACACCTGTTATTAAAACTACCATCTTAATTTTTCCCTATTTTTATTAATTCTGTCTTGTAACATTTTTCGACTGACTGGCGGTATACCGCTTGTGAAAAGATCGGCCGCTGGGAATGTTCTGCTGTAGTTAAATAAGCACAGATTGCACTGAAATTGGAGGACAATAAGAGGGATGTGAAACAAGCAATTTTGACTTGATTTAACGGGATTGTCAAAGACTGTTCTCTCATCTAACTATCCGCTGCATAAACTACAGTTAAAGGCGATATGTTAAGTACTCTGTCACCAAAGCATAAAGCTGAAATTCCTGAGGCAGCTTCCGAGGTCTAGAGTTCTATTAAGGGACTCACATAAAATGCTCATCTTACCCGAAACTACACTGGGTTAAATGACTTCAGAAATCAGCGAATATATTACTCCAACAGATACAATATCATACTACACTGGGTAAAATGACTTCAGAAATCAGCGAATATATTACTCCAACAGATTCAATCTTTTTTTATAATTATGTAGCAATATAGGTTGCAATGTATTTCAAACACATTTTAGCAAAAGAATAAGAGTGGCAAATACATCACTATCTAAACCAATAAATATCATTTAACTTAATATGGGCGTCTTATTATTTATTAATATACGTTATTTACCCTGAACTCCAAAACAGTTATAAAAAACTACTTTCAACAACAACAAAAAATGTTCAAATGTGTGGTAAATCTTATGGGACTTAACTGCTAAGGTCATCAGTTTGCCGGCCGAAGTGGCCGTGCGGTTAAAGGCGCTGCAGTCTGGAACCGCAAGACCGCTACGGTCGCAGGTTCGAATCCTGCCTCGGGCATGGATGTTTGTGATGTTCTTAGGTTAGTTAGGTTTAACTAGTTCTAAGTTCTAGGGGACTAATGACCTCAGCAGTTGAGTCCCATAGTGCTCAGAGCCATTTTTGGTCATCAGTCCCTAAGCTTACACACTACTTAACCTAAATTATCCTAAGGATAGACACACACACCCATGCCCGAGGGAGGACTCGAGCCTCCGCCGGGACCAGCCGCACAGGCCATGACTGCAGCGCCATAGACCGCTCGGCTAATCCCGCGCGGCCAACAACAACAAATTTTACCAGTTTGTAGGCGGAGGACCCCAATTGTCCCTTTGTTAAGCGATATTCCATTTTCGCCGTTTCGTAATTATAGGAGACAGTCAAATAAAAACGAGACAGATGGTTCAAAAATGGTTCAAATGGCTCGGAGCACTATGGGACTTAACTTCTGAGGCCATCAGTCCCCTAGAACTTAGAACTACTTAAACCTAACTAACCTAAGGACATCACACACATCCATGCCCGAGGCAGGATTCGAACCTGCGACCGTAGCGGTCGCGCGGTTCCAGACTGTAGCGCCTAGAACCGCTCGTCCACTCCGGCCGGCCGAGACAGATGGAATAAGGTAAATGATACATTTCAAAAGTGATCTTAATTGTTAATACATTATTCTACTCTGACACAAGATAGTCAGTGCCTTCAGAGAAAAATGTTTGCGGTTGTCTGCAGAGCCACGATTGTACCGAGGCGTGCATTTCTTCGTCTGAAGCAAATCGACGGCCTCGAAAGTCTTTTCGAAGCTCCAAAAATGTGGAAATCGCGTGTGGAAAGATCGAGATTATATAGAGGATGTGTAATGGCTTCCCCGCGAAATTTCTGCAGCGTACTCGAAAAAACCTCGGCAGCATGTGGGCCCGCCTGGGTACAATCACGGTTCCGTAGGCAACCGCAAACATTTCTGCATAAGGCAACGACCGTTTTGTCTCACCGTGGGATAAATATATTGACATCTACGGCGATTTCCTTTTGAAACAATTAACAGTTCATTTACTTTTCTCCCATGTGTCCGTTTTCATTTGAGTGCCTCTCATTTCATTTGACTGTGTAGGAAATTCAGTGCATCTCTGAAGGTTGCTTGACACGCACTAGTATAAAGTAGCTTGCCACTCGACGACCGGAGTAGAAAGCACCGCTGGACCGCCGTTTTCTGTAAGGAGACGCGCTACCGTTAAACACACGCGCAGGCATGTCCAGTAGTGCCAGACAGCGGTAGAGCATGCCGCCGTGACCGGCAGTCCTGCGACAGGCGAACATTTCCTGTGACACGCCAGAGGTCTCTGCCAGCGCTCGCCTGTCACGTGGGCCGACGTGAAGTGCTTACCTCTACCTCGCCGCACACCGTTATGACACTGCATGCGCCATGTGAGCCTTTGGGCATTGTCCGAAATCCATGCCGAGGAGACATTGACACTGCCGAGCAGACAATAAGTCCGCCTCCACAACTGAGTGCTCAGCGCGACTGACAGTCATGTGGAGGTACACTATTCGACTCCGGGCCAGATCGGAGATTTCATCCGCTCGAGGAGTGGGTGTTGTGTTGTCCTCATCATCATTTCAGGATGAACAACGAGCATGTCACCGAAGTTGTGACAAATGAAAAGACTGTCGAACAACCCCAGATGGGGTCTCCCGACGAATAACTCCATATTATCATTTCATTTCATTGCTAGTGGCAAGAGCGAGGAATGACAAAAATACCTTCACGGCAGTTAAGCACACAGTGGAAAACTTGAAAATCTTAGGTTATTAGCATAAGAAAGAACCAAATGTACGAAGTAATATTTTCAGAGCGTTTCGACTCGTAATATGCCGTCATCGTGAACATATTTTCTACATCTAGTTTAAACTCTGTAGCAGTTGTTTCATTCCTGTTGTTTAGTTTCTATATTTTACATCTAAGAGCAGTTCACGTAAAATTTAAAATAATGTAAAAAAATATATATGTTTCTGCGGACACAAAATGTTTAGGCCGGTTCTGTGACCGAGCGGTTCTAGGCTCTTCATTCCGGAACCACGCGGCTGCTACGGTCGCAGGTTCGAATCCTGCCTCGGGCATGGATGTGGGTGACGTCCTTAGGTTAGTTAGGTTTACGTAGTTCTAAGTCTAGGGGACTGATGACAGATGTTAAGTCCCATAGTGCTTAGAGCCATTTGAACCATTTTTGACACAAAATGTTTACTCCTTTAATCAGTCTTTTTATCATAATACTGCATTATTATTAATTCCTTGTTCAGTGCTAATCATTTGAACAGTATACTGATAATAGTTAAGTTATGGATCCACATTTGTAAAACATTGTTGTTGAATTTCAGTTGAATAAAAGATTTCCTAGGTCGGTAGTTGCCCTCTCGAACCCGGTTTTAGTCTTGTTTCACAGGTGTGTCATTGACATTTTCGTCAGAAAAGCACAAAAATTACGAAACGTATGTAAGTGAAACTATTACACTCGCCACTTCATTTATAAAATTAGGAAGTAGCTTCCCCAGTACCGGTGGACTTCGCAGTATCGACGTAAAGTGCTGCATCCAGTGCTTCAGGCGTCAGTTAATAGCTGTAATGGGGGAAAGGAAAGGGGAGTCGGACTTAACTTGCAGTCGAAAGTGTGATCATCAGAGAGGAACCGGAAAATGGTGGTGGAGGATATAGTCCGCAATCTTTTCGAAAGAAACATCCCTGAATCCGCTTTAATTGGCCACTTTTCCCGGAAATCGAACCCTCTTTCGTCCTGGTTATATTGGAGTGTTACATGATTTATCACTCAGCTCTTTCGCACATTTTCGAATTTGAAGCCACTACTTTACGAAGTTCGACAGTGGACAATATTATCTGCGCGTGACTCTCAAGAAAATGTACGAAAGGAAAACCAAGATGAGGAGTACGCATTAGTCAGCAACATAATCAACTGATGGAATAAGACTGTTGCAAAAAAAAAAAAAAAGAAAAAAAAAGAAAAAATAAAAAAAAATTAAGTTACAAAGAAAATAAACCTAAAATACGACACCTTGGAGACTACACACGAGAATGCACCAGAAAGAAATCGTTGTTTGATGAAACTCTTTCTCTGTCTCTCTCTCTCTCTCTCTCTCTTTGTGTGTGTGTGTGTGTATGTGTGTGTGTGCGCGCGCGCGCTTTTAATTCTAATTTATTCTAAGACAAGGAAATGATATGTTTTCGACCCCCTCTACTGTATTACTGTAAACATTTTAATTTACAAAATAGGACAAATAATGTCACCTAGTAAAGTTGAACAAATCGTTCTTATCATTAACGTAAATATCGCTGTTCATTTTCTTGTAATACATACTTTTTGTTCACGATAAGTTGGCTCGGAAATAACTGAACACCTTTCAACTAGTGCCGATTTTCTCCACTTCTGGCATCACCACTAACACCGTCAAGTTACTGTGAAAAAGCAGCATGAAATCGTTCTATTCAAGGAAAAAACTTAAATCCTGTAGCAAATGTGTATAATGCAGGCATGATATCAAAAATCAGAGGTGGGCCGCTTTGATCGAACTAGTCGGTAACACATATATGTTGGTGTAACACAAATTTCCTGGATTTTAAACGGTGCTCTTTGTAACAGAGACTTTTCCATCGATTACAAGGAGAACACACGGTAATCGGATTTTTGTAATTTTTGGTATTTATGCTAAGTCACAACTCAGATATCAGTCACCAATGGCAGTTCCATGCAACTCTCAAAAATTCTCGAGAAAATATACTTTGAAGTTCTCCGAGGAACTAATTCACAGACATGAATACGTGGTTTCAGACGAGGAACGTGGCTCCCTCGGTAGCGTCGGGGGACGCTCATGGACTAATCAGCAGAGCACTGGTTCCAATCTCGCTAAGGTCCTTATTTTTTCGTTTATTGTTTTTGGTCCAGTTCGAATACATTCATAACTGAAATATAAAATTCATCAATCACATGTTAATTAACACATGTCTCATCATAATTTTTTTATCTAATGTACCTACGTGTTCTTATTTCTAATTACACACTGCATATAAAATTCCAATTGTCACTGCAAATATAAATTCTTAATTATTGATATGTTATAAAAGATCTTTAATTACGGTTGCTTAAATCTAAAGCATGATAAATTCATTAACAGCCTTTTATAAAATGTCGATAATTAAGAATTGATGTTGGTAACGAAAACTGGAACTGTGCTTGTAATATCTCCTTACAGATAAGAAGACATCAATTTTTCGTAAAAATGATTGGACTTACGTTACGCAATATATATCTGATGTAGATAATAGAACTCAACGGAAAAAAGCAAGATTCGAACCATCGAGCCATTGATCACGCGGCTGACACTCTCCGATGCCACCGAGTGAACCACGTGTCCTGTGTTTGAAAATCGCCTTCATTTTAATTAATTAATGTTACTTGGAAAACTTCTATTTCTATTTTCTCGAGAATTTTCAGAACTGCACCAAACTGCTTTCGTTAACTGATATTTGAGTTCTGAACATGTATCATCAATATATAAGATTACCAACATTCAATTGCCGGGTGGTCTCCTCGTTAGTAAGCGACTGGAATTAGCCAAGATTGACACGAATCACTATACAGAGACTAGCCGAGAATATTTGTACAGGGTAAGCCAGACAAGGACACGGCAGCCGGTGCATATCACTTGGGCATTCAAGACCTGGCGAAGAGCTAAAATAAAAAAATAAACAATAAAAACAAATCTCCACCGATTAATTACCACACGTTAGATAGTATGGGCCAAAACTAGAAAAAAATCCTAGCAAACATAGTTTCTAAAATATATATTCGCGAACTATGAAACTTCTTCGTCTTCGATACTGCGAAGCACATGTCTTCTACTGAAGCTCTTTGCTTATCGTTTTTTGGGAGGAGGTGGTATGGACCAAAATACGAAAAACATGTCCACTAAACATGGGCTCTAAAATAGCTAAAGAGCTATGAGAACTCGTTCAGTAGCAAATATATCTGTCACAGTTGTGAAGACGAACAAGTGTTCATCTTAATGTATGCACTTTAGATCGAATTTTTACTACATATTTCTTTATTTATTTGCACCATACTACAACCTCTCAAAATATGGAAAGCAAAGCGCTTCAGTAGAAGAGACGTGTCTCACAGTAGTAAATACGAAACATGTCTTGAGCTATGCATTTTAGACCCCAAGTTTACTAAATCTGTTTTTTCTTGTTTTAGTCCATACTTCCACCTCTGAATATTTGCTGGTGGAGTTCTAGCTATTAGTAAAGGTGCGGCATCACCGTTAGACCTACTTACATGATAAATTACAGGTTTCCATTTAACCTACGAAAGAATGCTACACAAAATGGGAAAATGAAGGAAGATATGAAAACCAGGCGACGGAAGTTTCATTCAATAAAAAGAATTTATTTGTGTTAAACATTTATGCTCATCTGAGGCAGCTGAAGAAGTTTCTAAAACAGCGCATTAGAGTATGGAAGCTAAATACGGACCATGTGAAAACTGGAAAATAAGAAACAGTAGGCCTTAAAACTATGTTTCAAGATGGTGGTGCTCCGCAGATTATAAATATTTGAGAAACATCATGATTGACCGCCAAGAGCTGCTTACAAAAATTTTTTTACCGAACAATCATTTACAGTCCACGGGCCATCATCAGGTTCTTAAAATACTGCATCACACTAGGCGATATAAAACCCATGGTGTCAAATAATATAAAATCCATGAATTCGTCACTACTGTCAAATAGTAATATATATTGTACATCGTCGATCACAAAAATGTATCAGACTGCATATTAATGTTACAACCGAAGGTTTTCCACATACCAGTTATTACATAATCATATTATTTGACGCCACTAATTTTGTGTTGTCTAGTGTGATGATGGCCCGTGAGTCGAAACTGTTGTTCAGTAAAGAAATTTGTATCAGCAGGTCTTGGCGGAAAATCATTACATCTTCAGTTAAAATTATAGTGTTGCAGATAAAAGCAAACAAATATATTGTTGATAAGATGAAAGCTTAAGTAGTGAAGTATAAAACAAACGGGCTTCTATAGAAGTCTGTAGTAACTATTACGTGATTAAAAGGAAGTCATAAGGTTTTAGAAAATAAGCAACAACTTGTGAATGAAAGAGATTTTAATAAGAGCAACTCAATCATCACCGACATCGTTTTCGTGGATGTGTCACTTTTCCAATCAAGGAAGTTCCAACGCCTGTAAAATGAAACTTCATATCTCAGAATATTTCTGAGTTTTTTGACTTCGGAGACGATACAGCCGATCAAATTCCGGAAATTAGTACAGAATAGAGTCATTTGTGAATAAGGTTTCCTAGAAGCTGCGTTGCAGAATGTCTGATACACTGGTAATACATCCTCCAATGAAATACCGCGACATGCTTCGCTTCAACAATGAGTACGTAGAAGAAACTTTCAGATCTGCTGATCTTTCTTTAAGTGAAATCAAGGCAAAGCATTCTTACTAACCTATTTTTCTTTCGCTGACATTCAAGAAGTACAACAGCGAAATTCACCGAGACGATGGCGCGATCATCTGGTGTCGAAATTCGGCCTCACCCAACGTTGTCACGTTCCGCCTTGTTGGAATTTCTGTCGTGTTCCCACAGCGACGTAACGGTTGCTTCGGTGCCGAGGGAACGCCCAATCTTGTTTATCATGGACACAGACTTTCACGGAGCGAGTCGATGCCAATGGGAAGTTTCGCTCGTTGGAAGCTCAGCGGTCAATTGTAACAGGAAGTGGACTGTATTCGAAAATGAATGCGCGAATTTATTTTCTATTTCGAGATTAAAACTGCAATATTTCTAGAACGACTACAAATTTTACAGTCTGCTACTATTTTTAACACAAATGCTTCGACCTCTTTTCTCATTGTGATTTCAAAGAAAGTAATGCTTTTTTGAAACACCCCACACCCCACCGATCTTACAATCATTACATGAATGGTCCTTCTCGATATTGGGACGGCGGTCGACAGATGTTAGGACGCTGACTTGGTTGTCTTACTGGCGCAGTTAGATTATCCTTCAGGTACTCTTCAGTTCGGTAACTACCCACCATATTATACACATTTCTCATAAGTTTACTAAATGCCGCTAACCACGAGAGGCACGTTGTCTTGTAAATCTAAGACGATAATTTTGTTAAGAAAGCCCGATGAGGCGGACGCTCTTTACCTTAAACATATACCCTTCCTGCGAGCACGTGTTCTGTTAGCAGTGCCTCTCTCTGACCTATCGGGACGACACGAAAAAAACCTCTTTGGTAGCTGTACTGCCTGCAGCTAATAAGAGGTTTAATCTTACTCGAAACGATCATTCAAATAAATTGCTGAGCCTCCTGTAGAAAGTCGTGTAACATCTTAGCCCTTATTCATGCTGTCGAAAAGTATCGTTCTATCTATAGGATGGGGTCTTTGTAATTGTATTTTTGCCTGTTTTGGGGAATAAGTTCAACATCTTCTCCTGTCCGGATTTTACGTCTATACATATTATAAATTCAAGTTCCACGCTGTTATTCTAGTCTCTCCACACATTCCTTGTAACCAGACGAAACTACAATCGTCCAGAACTGTGGGTTCTTTGATTGCTTTGGGAGATGGAACGTATGAACTCCAATATATGAAATATTAGTTCACTTTATCAAATAAGTGACAAAAAGATTTACTTGATACAATCCTTTGCCGCAGGATGCATGAGAAATTACAGCTGTTTTTGACAGTTATAGTATCCAAAAGATTTGATTAAGTGAACATCTGCAACTGAGGAACATATTTATAGAATAAAAATCCGCTTCAGTTGCCAATAATTTTCTTAATTAATTCCACGACCAGTTGCGAAACTTAAAACTTCATCTTCAGGTGGCAACAAATAATTGTGGGAACATGAATGTGTAGCGGTTGGGCTAGTCACTCATGGGGGAACACAACCACGTCAAATAAACGCATTGGTGCGTAGGACCAGTAACCACAGTGCCTGCCTAGGCTCCCATCCCTTTCTTTGACGTGGGTGTGATCGCTCATGACTGGCTGGCCTGGGCGCCAAACATTTATTTTCCCCTAATTATTTGGTGGTATCTGAAGATGTAGCTTTCGGCGGTCGGGTATAAATTGAGAAAATTACTAGAAACTCAACTGGATTTTTGTGACATAAGTATTGAAGCATCACCTGGTGCAATAATGAACAAAGTGTTCTCCTGAAGTATAATGTACAGCATTTAGAAAGGTACATTTCCATCTGAGACTTGAATAACTCTTTAGTCCTACTCAGTGATATTGCCTGCTTCAGCTGAAGTTACAAACTGGGTCAGAGCACTTCCATGCTTGGCTCTATATTGACCTCTGCGTGAGGGCGCTGCTGTACTGAGAGAGAGGGCGTGTCTTCTTCAGCTCCTCCCATTCGTGTTTGTGGTTTGCAGCGAGATCTCGCTAACGTCTGTGGTATCGATAAGTTCTTGCACTTTGACTGTCAGTATAGGCACAGGAGCCACCCCATTACCCCATCATAACAAAAACCCCATGTATCTTGGGAGGTGGGCGTGAGGCGACTAGGTTGGGGGGGGGGGGGGGGGGAGGGCTGTGGGGTGAGGTGGAGAGGTCTAGGGAGACTTTCATCTGATCCCCACTCGTCTTCCAGATACAGATGTAACAAGCCCTGCAAGCACTACCTATTCACTTGACAAAGCCAATTCGCTGAATACTATAGTAAGGCAGAGCTTGCAGAGTGTACACAAGCTCGTACAGTTCCGAAACACACGACATAAATGATAACACAGTGCCCAAAATATTTTTATCTGGTTATGCCCTAAAACGTGGCAGTGGTTGTCTAGCGGGCACAGCACAGACCCAGGTTGTGCCCCAGGTTCGAGCCCAGATGGGGATGGGAAATGTTCTTCACTCTGGATAGCCCCAGATCCCCTCAACTGGCTGCCGGAATGAGTACCATGGATCTTTTCTGGGATCAAAAGTTGTCCAGGGTGAAGGGCCGTCCACCTTTTCTCCTGCTACTACCACGGAAAGGAGAAGTGTTGCAGACTAGCTGCATCTGATCTAATGCCACAGACTGTACCTTTAGCTACGCTGTACAGCATTGATAAACTTCAGAAAAGGCAACATGTAACACCGTAAACTGCTGTTAAAAGTATCTTTTAATATGCGACTGTTTTCGGTCAAAGAGCATTTTACAAAAAATATAGTTCCAATGTCGTCAAAAGTAAGGGTCAAAATGTAGCAAATATTAAAGCAATGCTTACAATTGCGTTTACAGCAAAAATAAAAAGCACATTGTCAAATGCCAACTGGAAACCAAGAGGGCGTGCCTCCGAATTTCTTGTGTGAAAACTCTAGAAGCTTCTTAAATAAAACAAACTTTATTAACATTCTACATCTTTATTCTTCATGTCTGCATTTTTGCAGCCCTCTGCCGCTGGAGGGCTCCGAATTCTAGCGTGTAACATGGCGGAGTGTAACGTAACTATATCGGTGCCTGAGAAACAGTGTGCTGTAATCAAGTTTCAAAATCGAAGAGTTCGTCCAAGAATGGAGTAACCTCTCCTTCAGCATGACAAAGCCCGACACGAGAGCTGCGACAACAGCAACAATCTGTCGCCTTCGATTCACTCCATACAGTCCTGATGTCGCCCAGTCCGATTTTCATCTGTTTTCAAAATTTGAAGAACACCTTCGAGGACTTCACTTTGACAGTGATGAAGCGGTGCAAGTAGAGCTGATGTGGTTCCGTCGTCAAAGTCAAACATTCCATAATGACGGTATGAACAAATTCTTTTTGGGAGAATGTTAATAACGTTTGTTTTATTTAAAATCTTTAAGAGTTTTCACGTAGAAAATCCGGAGGCGTTACTTTCAGCACGTCCTCGTAGACCAGAAAATAAGAATTAGCAGCCATAAGATCCTTATTAACATTCCGTACCTCAATCGAACCGTTGCAGCGTTGCAGTATTACTTTAATGTCCGTCTGTGTGTCTGCCCGTTTGTTAAGACCTCTTTTTCTGAGGACTGGGTCGAGACATAAGACTGAAATTTATATCAAATAACTAACGTCTGCGGACTCTTGGCAATGTAAAAAATATTTAAGTTTCTCAGTCAATGGAGTCAAAAGATATTCGTAACTCGCCCTGTAGATGAACTGTCCACTTACGTAATTAAGTTTGTACGGAACCCTCGGAGTGCGAATACTCCTAGTTTCTGTCTATTTTTTTTTAAATACATTGTATTCCAATGTAGCCCTGTTGTTAACCCAAGCTGTAAACATTACTCATACTTCTGTTACAATTCTGAAGCATATTTTGCCTCCTGCATTCTCTGTAATCATGATTATGGATGTTGGAAAATGGTCACTGACCGGAACCCGACTGCTTATAAAGAATGCTTTCAACAGCAGATTACGGTGCCACGTGATGTTATTTCTACAGCTGTAAAGTGTATTTAGGACATGTAAACATAGCACACTGAACTCGTGGTCTAAGGCGCTGCAGTCCTGGACTGAGCGGCTGGTCCCGGCGGAGGTTCGAGTTCTCCCTCGGGGATGGGTGTGGATGTTTGTCCTTAGGATAACTTTGGTAAGGTAATGTGTAAGCTTAGGGACTGATGACATTAGCAGTTAGTCCCATAAGATTTCACACACATTTGAACATTTCTGAACTGAATTCGTATTCCGGAGGGCGGCCATCTGTATTTGATTTTCCCTGTTTTCCGTAAACTGCATATGGCATATGCCGGGATGATTCCATTGAAAAGGTACGCCCAATTTCCTTCCCCACCTATCCCCGCTCCCCGCCTGTACTTCGTCCGTAACATCCGTTCATCGACGGGCTTTACACCATAACCGTCCTTCCTGGAAACGTTAGCACACGCCTTTCTCGGCCTGGCTCGCCGTGACATTCAGCGGATCGAGATTTGCCACCTGGGCAAGCTTTATCAACGCCTGGCCAACAGACGGCTACGGACTGAACGGCCAGAGTTTGCTTCCGCTCTGGTCTCTGCTGAGTAACAGTGGGCTGGCGCCGTATCGGCCGGTCCTGTGGCACGGCGACACTTTCCCTGGCCCTCCGATCTGATCGCTATCTGCGAGACGAGTGGTGTCCGGTGACACCGGGGCCATTAGCAAGCCGCTCTGTTTGGAAGAAAGGGAAAGCGCCGCTTTCGTCGGTTCACCGGCTCGAAAGCGAGAAAGAAGCGGGTGCAACATTCGCCGCGGTCACTGGGGTGAGATAACACCTCTTCCTTGGATTGTATTCGTCTTCTTCCGCAAACTGTGGCGGTATCCCGTCAGCCGATTGTCAGGAACAATGGCATTAAGGAACGCTTACTGAGTACGCAGATGCCAGCTAAACCTAGTTTCGATTTTTATCCTCTTTTCTTCTTTTATGTTCCTTTCTTTAAGGCGAACGATATTACGAAATGCTTAAAGAGGAGGACAACAAGATCGTTTTTAAACGCCGACTATAATCTTTAAACAGTACCGATCACATGACCTGTCTTGGGAAGATCGACTGAAGAAAATGTAAATCTTCGTTTGGATCATTTGTAAATTAAGAGAAAGATTTTTTCAAGGTTGACTGGAATATAGTTTTTGAAATTTCGAATGGAAGATTACTTACACCTGTACAGATAGCAGACTGCAGTTATAAGAGTTGAGGGTCTTGATGGAGAGCTGTCAGTGACGGCCAGTTATCATCTGTTAAAGTGATACAGTACTGTAAATATCACATTAAAATTATGCCATTGCTCTTCGAACAGCAACCGGAAATCGCACTAAAATTACGCCATTTCTTTTCTAATGCATGCTGGTATGCAAATAAACTGGACGAAAACATATTTTGTAGCCCTCTCTCTCCGACAACGAGAAACCAGTGTCGAATGCTGATCTAATGGTCAGCCGCATTATGGTCAACTCAGAGAAAGGACGCAGCAGTCTATTGTCGACTGGGCATGTTCTGATGTGACGTCATGCTTTCCGGCACTACGAGTGCTACGTTGCTCACACCACCAGGTCAGTATTTATCTTGGAAATTGTGAAAGTGTAGATTATGAGGGAGTTTTGAGGAGAGCTTGGTCAAATGGTTCTGTGTGCGAGTGTTGCCATCATGGTAGTTCATTGTGATTGTGATTGTTCAGATGGCTGGCAGTCCTCTGAGAAAAAGAAAAACGAAAAACTAAGTGAAGCATTCAATGAGAAATTTGAAGGAGTGTCAGGTGACGTCCGCCCAGACCAAGCGCCGAGAACAATGACGATCAAAATGAATTAAAACTATGAATTATGCAGATGACATAATTCTATCGGAGATGCCAAAAAACGTGGAAGAGCAATTGAGTGTAATGGCTAGTGTCTTGGAGAGGTAATATGAGGAATATAAAGAAAAGAGTGATTCTGGAGGAATTAGTTTATGAAATGAGACACTAAAAGTTGTCGATGACTTTTGCTATTTGGACAGCAAAATAACTGTTATTTCCCGAAGCAGAGATGATATAAAATTCAGGCTAGGAAAAGCAAGAAAAGCTTTTCTGAAAAAGAGGACTCTGTTAACAGTTGAGACAAGAAGAACATAGTACCTTTCGAAATGTGATGCTAAGAAAGAACGTTAAAGACCAGAAGACGCACCGAATATAATTGAGGAGAAGAAATTTATAATACAACTTGTGTAAAAGGAAGCATCGGTTGATAAGAGACGTCGTGAGGCGTCAAGGACTCGACACTTTGGTAGTTGAGGGAAACGTGGGAGGTAAAAACTGTACAAAGGAGCAAAACTCGTCTATAGTAAGCAGGTTCAAACAAAGGTAGGATGCAATAGGTTTGCACAGGACAGACTTGCGTTGAGAACTGCATCAAACCAGTCTACGGAATGTAGACTACAACAGTAAATTACTACAATCAGAGCTTAAAAGAGGCAAGTTGCTCCACGAACAAAACTTGTAACCTTCTGTCACACCCCATCCCCCCCCCCCCCCCCGCAACCCTTCAAAAATGGTTCAAATGGCTCTGAGCACTATGGGACTCAACTGCTGAGGTCATTAGTCCCCTAGAACTTAGAACTAGTTAAACCTAACTAACCTAAGGACATCACACACATCCATGCCCGAGGCAGGATTCGAACCTGCGACCGTAGCGGTCTCGCGGTTCCAGACTGCAGCGCCAGAACCGCGCGGCCACTTCGGCCGGCGCAACCCTTCCACTGGACGAAACGGAACATAAGCAAACTACATCTGTATTTACTGTACTTTGTGACCTCAGATGCTCCGTTTGAGAAAATCAGAAATCGAAATGAAAAAGTTGAATAAAGCTTTCCAGTATTTCATAAAAATACTTCATTAGAGCCAGAATGAACTGGTTCCGATTAATATTCCACCAGACAGAAAATGTGCCTCCGGTATAGCGGAGAATTTGATTATTAAGTGAGTATCTACAAACAAGTACACACCAACAGAAATGTTACTTCCAAGTGTATCGTTCTTGTGAGCTGGGCCTTCTTTTATTCTAACAAATCAACACAGTAGAAAAAAAAAAAGAATAACTTGAACCAAAAGGGCTTGCGAAAAATGGAAGGAAAATGACTAAATACTAGAAGTTGGAAAAACATGAAGCAGTGTTGTAGGTGATCTTAAAAATTAGGTTATCTATTGAAACTCGCCGAGATACGTTTCACATGTTAGAGGAAACTGTCAGTCTCTATCTCTTGCACTCATAACGAGTTATTCGGCGGTGGTAGAAACAGCAAAAGATACATATTGGAACTACGTAAAGGGAGTGAAATATATGGTATTTAATACTGTTTCCAAGCGTAATGCTAGTTGCTGGAGTACTTAATTGCATGATATTAGGTAACACGGTGAACATGTCTTACTTTCCAAAGACATTTTGTGTCCTAACGACACCTAAATCATTCAAGACCGAGATGTAATCTTTATTGTCGAATCGTACTAGTTACAAAATACAGAACAATCCGGAAGATTAGGTTAGTAGATCGGATAGCTAAACACGAGATACTGAATGGAAATGGGGAGAAAAGAAATTATGGCACACTTTGACTAAAAGAGTGTATTACTGGGTGATAGGGGACATCCTGAGACATCAAGGAGTTGTCAGGAGGGTTCAAAATGGTTCAAATGGCTCTGAGCACTATGCGACTTAACTTCTGAGGTCATCAGGCGCCTAGAACTTAGAACTAATTAAACCTAACTAACCTAAGGACATCACTCACATCCATGCCCGAGGCAGGATTCGAACCTGCGACCGTAGCGGTCACGCGGTTCCAGACTGAAGCGCCTTTAACCGCACGGCCACACCGGCCGGCTGTCAGGAGGGAAGTGGGGGTGGGGGTGGGGGGGGTAAAAATGGTAGATGGAGGCCAAGATTTGAGTGATATAAGCAGGAGTAGACGCTGGTTGTAGCAGTTATTTAGAAGCCGGCCAGAGTGGCCGAGCGGTTCTAGGCGCTACAGTCTGGAACCGCGCGACCGCTACGGTCGCAAGTTCGAATCCTGCCTCGGGCATGGATGTGTGTGATGTCCTTAGGTTAGTTAGGTTTAAGTAGTTCTAAGTTCTAGGGGATTGATGACCTGAGATGTTAAGTCCCATAGTGCTCAGAGCCATTTAGCCAGTTATGTAGAAAGGCGCAGAATAGACTATCATGGAGAGCTCATCAAACCAGTCTTGCCACTGAAGACTACAACACACACACACACACACACACACACACACACACACAGAAAGGATATTTTTCAATGTGTACCACTTCATTCAGATTACCCACCACGCTAACGCAGATTTTCTCGAAAATAATAAAAATTAGTATTTCATGAAGCACAATGACTGGGAACAAGCCTTTCTATTGGATGCCACTTCGGCGACTTGCGTGTCCCTAACCGACGCTAGTTGTCCAATGGGGGAAGGGGACCTACGGTTTAACATAAAATCCGAACTATCTGCCATTCCTGGAGACTACTTACATCGTCGAGAAGTGAAGGCTAGATTAAAATCAGACTGAAAATTTCCGTGGTGCGACCAGTATTCAACCCCGGAGCCTGCCGATTTCAAGGCTCGTGCTTTACCACTAGATCATCACGCCCGACTTCTCGTCTCAAGACGAGTCATTTCTTCATCTGGGCAGACGACTGCATACCATTAAGATATCAGTGATCACCCTTAGCTGAAAATCTGAGCTACTTACCAAGGCTCGATATTGTAATGATAATTATGAAACACGAACGACAGATGTGTATTTCTGTGGTGAAAAGTCTGTCATTCGATGTATGGGAAGGTAAGTTTCAGACGTGAGCCCTTCAGATACAAATTCACAGCCAGTTTGGCGCAGATGTTAGGAAGCGAGAGCGCATGCGCAGCACGTACGAATCGCGTTGCGGTGCCGTGCGCTATCCATGCCAAGAGTCAGGCAGTACCGCGTATTTGCCAAGACACCCCCACGCTTTAGGAATACCTTGGAGTTTCACAGCTGCCTATGCCTTTTCCTGGTTTGACTCATCTTCTTATCAAGACCAAGGTCAGTTGACCTGAACAAGCATGAAAACTATAGGAGTGACTAAAATTAGGAAGCTACAAGAGTAATGATTTTACAGAAGTGTGATAGTACGAATACTTCTCCCATGAACAGTAGAGATAACAACAAAATATTATGAACTTACACACTCCTGTCGCTGCAAAACGTAGTTTGCCAATGTTGCATGGAACTAACATAAAAAACAAGGATGAGGTGGAGAGAAAAAGAATTTCGTACAGTCACATCTCATGTGTATAGGTCACAGATGAGTACGTTAAAACAGTGTAAAACTGTTTCTCCATATATAATCAAATAAAAAATTAATAAATATTTAGACTCAAAGGACACGCTAATGTATTATATTTCAGCGTGAATGATGCGCTACACAATAGTAGATAAAAACAAATGTTATAAATACTCTCGTAACAAGACCTCTTTTTGTCCCACCCTTTTTTTAACTTACAGTAAGAGCCCTCAGTGTATCTCTTTGTTTATTCATTAAAATGAAGTCTCACATATGTTCGCTAATTTTGCACTGCCTTTCTAAATTTTTTTAAATGTGTAAACACGAACGAAAAAGTACGATGCACATTGTCCTGTCAGTATTCTTATAGCATAATACCTAGACTTGAAGATGATTTGCAGCGCAGATTAAAAGCGGTTGTTGGTAAATAAAAAGTATTGATCCAGGCGGTGTTTATCATTTATGACATTGGAGTTGCGAGAAGTTTAATCCGGGGTCTCACGGGGCAAAGCGTGGCAGGCGACGGCCTATTGACACAGAGCCGACACAGATTGTGAAAATACACTTCTTGTGAAACACAACTAGCTCTTTATTCGCACAACGTAGTGAGTGGTATCAACAAAGGATCTCTCATTTGAATCCATATTTCTACGCTTCCAGAAGGCTTTTGACACAGTTCCTCACAAGAGACTTCTAATCGAATTACGTGCCTGTGGAGTATGGCTTAAATTGAATCCGTGATTCAGTTTACTTCATAATTCCCTGTCAAAAAGTTCACAGTAAGTACTAATATTCGGAAAATCATCGACTAAAACACAAGTGATATTTGACGTTCCCAAGGAAGAAGATTCAGGGGACAATCTGAGCGGCCGTCTTAGATTGTTTGCAGCTGATGCTGCCATCTACTGCCTAGTAAAGTCATCAGAAGATCAAAATCAATTGGAAAATGACTTAGACACGATGTCTGTATGGTGCGAAAAGATGACTGTAAATACTGAGAAGTGTGAGGTCATCTACGGGAGTATTAAAAGAAATCCGTCAAATTTCAGCTACACAATAAATCAGAGAAACATAAAAGAACGAAATACCCGGGGTTCAGATTACGAATAACTTAAATCGGACCAGTCACATAAATGATATTGTGGTGAAGACTAACCAAAGACTGCGTTTTATTGGCAGAACACTTAGAAGACGTAACAGGTCTACTAGGGAGACTGCCTGCACTACGCTTGTCCCTCGTCTCCTGAATTACTGCTGGGCTGTATGGGATCCTTACAGGATACGATTGACGGAGGACATCAAAAACGTTCAAAGAACGGCAGCTCGTTTTGTATTATCGGTAAACAGGGGGACGGTTGTCGTTAATATGATACGCGAGTTGGGGCGGCAATCATACAAAAAAGTCGTTTTTTCTTGTAACAAGACCTTTTCACGAAATTTCGACCACCAACTTTCTCCTCAGAATACTAAATATTTTATTAACGCCTACCTGGTTAGGTACAAATGAAGGTCATAATAAAATTAGTCAGTGCTCCCACTGTTTAAGTGTTCGTTAATCCCGCGCGCTGTGCGAGAGTAGAACGGTAGAGAAATAATCCTATGGTGGTTCGAAGAAGTCTCTGCCAAGAAGTTAAGTGTGGATTGCAGTGTGGTCATGTAGACGTAAATGTAGATATTCAGATTTTACAGAGTAACGGAGTAAAAGAGTACTAGTATCAAACATAGGCCTTAATTTGAGTAAGAAATTTCTGAGAACGTACGTCTGGAGTAGAGCATTTTATGGTACTGAAACATGGACTGTGGGAAAACCGGAACAGAAGACAATCGAAGCAATTGAGACGTGGTGCTACAGACGAATGTTGAAAATTAGGTGGGATTATAAGGTAAGGAATGAAGAGGTTCTGCACAGAATCGGAGAGGATAGGAATATGTGGAAAACACTGATACGGAGGAGGGACAGGATGATAGGACATATGTTGCAATGACTTCCATGGTACTAGAAGGAACTGTGGAGAGCAAACACTGTGGAGGAAGACAGTGATAGCCGGCCGCTGTGGCCGAGCGGTCCTAGGCGCTTCAGTCCGGAACCACGCCGCTGCTACTGTCGCAGTTTCGAATTCTGCCTCGGGCATGGATGTGTGTGATGTCCTTATGTTAGTTAGGTTTACGTAGTTCTAAGTCTAGGGGACTGATGACCTCAGATGTTAAGTCCCATAGTGCTTAGAGCCATTTGAACCATTTTTGGAGACAGAGATTAGAATACATACAGCAAATAGTTGAGGACGTGGGCTGCAAGCGCTACCCTGAGATGAAGAGGTTGGCACAGGAGAGGAATTCGTGGCCGTCCGCATCAAACCAGTCAGAAGACTGATGACCCCCCCCCCCCAACAAAAAAAAGTGCCCGCCTATAAACGTTTCCGACTAAAACCACGGGGCAGTAGGTCGCGTAATTTCTCTCACTCGCAGCACATCGCTAACAGTACGCAGATTGTTTCCGCGGCCGTGAGTTTGACTTCACGCGACGCTACCGAAGCTCGGAGGAGGCGTGTAAGAAGGGAACGTTTCATCTTGTCGTCGACGAGTTATTAACTTTCGCTAGGTACAGACTAGCGGAGGACTCAAGAATGGGAGAGGAGAGGACATCAGCGAGCGGCCGGCACTTCGATTGCGACTGTAGAACAGGGTGTCCAAAACTGAGATCGCCGACCAGTGATGTTCTGCTGGAAGTGAGTAAGTCCCCGGAAGAAAATTATTACTAACTTGCCGTTTTCTTTGGACATTTTTTCGTATCTTTTTAAAATTTATTAGTTACTCCCATCATCATCATCATCATCATCATCATTTAAGACTGATTATGCCTTTCAGCGTTCTGTCTGGAGCATAGCCCCCCTTATAAAATTCCTCCATGATCCCCTATTCAGTGCTAACATTCGTGCCTCTTCTGATGTTAAACCTATTACTTCAAAATCATTCTTAACCGAATCCAGGTACCTTCTCCTTGGTCTGCCCCGACTCCTCCTACCCTCTACTGCTGAACCCATGAGTCTCTTGGGTAACCTTGCTTCTCCCATGCGTGTAACATGACCCCACCATCTAAGCCTGTTCGCCCTGACTGCTACATCTATAGAGTCCATTCCCAGTTTCTCTTTGATTTCCTCATTGTGGTTACTACACTCCTGGAAATGGAAAAAAGAACACATTGACACCGGTGTGTCAGACCCACCATACTTGCTCCGGACACTGCGAGAGGGCTGTACAAGCAATGATCACACGCACGGCACAGCGGACACACCAGGAACCGCGGTGTTGGCCGTCGAATGGCGCTAGCTGCGCAGCATTTGTGCACCGCCGCCGTCAGTGTCAGCCAGTTTGCCGTGGCATACGGAGCTCCATCGCAGTCTTTAACACTGGTAGCATGCCGCTACAGCGTGGACGTGAACCGTATGTGCAGTTGACGGACTTTGAGCGAGGGCGTATAGTGGGCATGCGGGAGGCCGGGTGGACGTACCGCCGAATTGCTCAACACGTGGGGCGTGAGGTCTCCACAGTACATCGATGTTGTCGCCAGTGGTCGGCGGAAGGTGCACGTGCCCGTCGACCTGAGACCGGACCGCAGCGACGCACGGATGCACGCCAAGACCGTAGGATCGTACGCAGTGCCGTAGGGGACCGCACCGCCACTTCCCAGCAAATTAGGGACACTGTTGCTCCTGGGGTATCAGCGAGGACCATTCGCAACCGTCTCCATGAAGCTGGGCTTCGGTCCCGCACACCGTTAGGCCGTCTTCCGCTCACGCCCCAACATCGTGCAGCCCGCCTCCAGTGGTGTCGCGACAGGCGTGAATGGAGGGACGAATGGAGACGTGTCGTCTTCAGCGATGAGAGTCGCTTCTGCCTTGGTGCCAATGATGGTCGTATGCGTGTTTGGCGCCGTGCAGGTGAGCGCCACAATCAGGACTGCATACGACCGAGGCACACAGGGCCAACACCCGGCATCATGGTGTGGGGAGCGATCTCCTACACTGGCCGTACACCAGTGGTGATCGTCGAGGGGACACTGAATAGTGCACGGTACATCCAAACCGTCATCGAACTCATCGTTCTACCATTCCTAGACCGGCAAGGGAACTTGCTGTTCCAACAGGACAATGCACGTCCGCATGTATCCCGTGCCACCCAACGTGCTCTAGAAGGTGTAAGTCAACTACCCTGGCCAGCAAGATCTCCGGATCTGTCCCCCATTGAGCATGTTTGGGACTGGATGAAGCGTCGTCTCACGCGGTCTGCACGTCCAGCACGAACGCTGGTCCAACTGAGGCGCCAGGTGGAAATGGCATGGCAAGCCGTTCCACAGGACTACATCCAGCATCTCTACGATCGTCTCCATGGGAGAATAGCAGCCTGCATTGCTGCGAAAGGTGGATATACACTGTACTAGTGCCGACATTGTGCATGCTCTGTTGCCTGTGTCTATGTGCCTGTGGTTCTGTCAGTGTGATCATGTGATGTATCTGACCCCAGGAATGTGTCAATAAAGTTTCCCCTTCCTGGGACAATGAATTCACGGTGTTCTTATTTCAATTTCCAGGAGTGTATTTAAAATTAAAGTAATCACTGAATGAAACAAGTTTTTCTTTCATTTTTTGGTATCTTTTAATTTTATTAACCTCCAGAATAAAAAAAGATGTTGCATCAAAGTACCAGATGGTTATGATTAAGGCGCAGCTATTCACAGAGGTCTAGTGTGGGCTGTAGTTATCGTACAGCAGCAAAACTTGGTAAAATTCTAATGCGTTAATGCGGAACCGATTCACGCTGTAAAAATATAGTCCCAATTTTGGCTACCAGGTGTAAATTTGGGGCTGTGAATGCAAGAGAGACACGTTGCAATGTCTTCATATGTAATGGATTAGGAACAGTACGTGGACAGAAAAGTCCAGATAAGTTTATTACTAACCGTCACAATTTGTGCAATATGAGCACCAGAGACATTGACGAGATGCTGTATAGCGCCAGATTTGCGACTGGTGGCGAAAATTGGAACTAATGTTTTTTCCAACGCAAATCGGTTCAGCATTATCGCATTAGCATATCTAACAAGTTTCGCTGCCACACAATAATTACAGCTCACACTGAATCTCCGTGAGTAGCTGAACTTTAATTGTAACCTACTGGTACCATGGTTCTCAGAATATTCCGTCAGAGTAGAAGTTCGGAAACCCCAGCTGTAGAGTACACCCGAGCCAGAGTTTCGGCCGTGAATAACTGCTGCGAGAGGACCCCGCGGCTCACGTTTATTACTTTATTATCCTCTCCAGCCGTCCGATGGCCTGGCCGATGCAGATACCCGGCAGGCACCAAATACCAGACGATCTTGCTCGAGAGAAAGTTCCTGTGACGAGCTAGATTACAGAGAGATGAAGTAGAGTCTCCACTTTGAGCCAGAAACCCACCGCCAACATTTCGGAGGTTGTTGGGGGATATTTCTTGAGTACATGGAATAAGGGTAAATCGAAGAAAGACAAAATTAATCAGGAGTGGCCGAAATGAAATTGACAATGAATTCAACATAAAAATTGGTGACCACGAAGTAGACGAAGGGGTCTCCTAAAAAGACTCTTCCCACTCCGTTAGGCTGGCAGGTACAGCAACTATATGAAGAATATTTTGAAGAAAAACAGTCTTGGGTTAGAAAATGATTGTTTCATGACGCGTTTTGCCTTTTTATGGCATCATCAAATTTTCTACAAAAAAGAAGAAAGGGAAATATAAATAGCGAGAGGTGTGGTACTATCATCCACAGCTCGAAATTAAAAAAAAAAAAATCAAGCAGCGTCTACGAATCATCTGAAAGAAAACTTTGTTGTTAAGCAGTGAAATAACCACACGCCAAGAGTGCAAACATTACCTTCGATACATACAGAACGGCAAGCGTGAAGGCGAAGCGATAGGACGATTCTCACAAAATTTCAGATATGTGGCTTCATCTAAATGCAGTGTAGTGAAATTTATCAACAAAGTTGTAGAAAAACAGAGAATTCGTCGTCTCCGGTGGCTCGCTATAGAGTGTATTTGAAATACGAATGTTTGTTTGCACGGTCACCTTCCACAGAAGTTGTCGTAATCAACTATCATTGGTTATTTCGTCCTACACTTACTGCAAAAGTATTTTTCACTAGACGCGTTTCGCTTTTATTTATAAAACATCTTTTGCCGGTGTTTACATATTCTGCAACCCACTGCTTTTTCTTTCGTTGTTAGTGGAGGTTGAGGTCGAAAAAATCTTGGCAATTTTTCGCCTCTTTTTGAACCCAGTTCATCTTACGCAACACTGATGATTTTTACACTTGCCCCAGTTTTGTAAATCCTCCCAAGAGGAATTGTACTGTAGTTTCTTGTGTGTTGCACTCAGCACAGTGTTTACGTTTATTTTATTGATTTTAATTGCAGTAAGCTTAAGATGGAAAAAACCAATAATAACTTCTACTGCATTTCGTTTGATTTCTTCTGATGAAACTGTACGAATTACTGAGTTAGAAATATTACGTTCGCTTGCACCGCTGCATAGAGTTGATATGCCCTGCCGATGATAACAGGGCCACACTGCACCATCTCATTGGTTGATAATCGTTTTAGATTGATTTAAAGAGCGTTGTAGACAGTAGACAGTGTCAACGAATAATTTGGTCAACTAGGTCGGCCATGAGTATAAAACAACGATCTGAAATACGATTGAACGATCCACTTAGGTCCAAAAGTCTATTCCGAGAAAACGCGTACCATTATGGAGTTCAGTGGAACAAGCTGATGGATATTTTGAAGAGGAAAGGGGTAGATTGGAAAGAGTGACGACTGATACAGAATATATATTTACACCAGAAAGTAAGGATAGGGATTGGAAATGAAATGTCAGAAGGAAGCAGCATTGGACGAGGTGTTAGAAAAGGTTGTTGCTTTTCCCCACTGTTGTTTAACGTATACCTTGAAGAAATTATTCCGAAAGGCTTAGATGGGAAAAGAGGAATGTGTATTGGTGGAAAGAGGAATGTTTAAGATTTGCTGATGACATGGTATTAGTGGCTGAAAGTGAGCGGACAGTGAATAACATGCTGAAAGATCTGAATGAAGCGTGTGTGGAGTATGGGATGCAAATAAAAACAGCAAAAACAAAGAGTATGGTCATCGGTACAAGATGCAGACTGTCCAATATTAAAATAGGATGATCTACCATTAGCCAAGTAAGTGCATTTAAATATCTTGGAAGCACATTAACTGAAGACTTGTGATGTCACCAGGAGGTGAAAACTCGAATTGCCATAGCGAAAGAGGCATTCGACAGAAAGAGGAGACTCTTATGTGGCAAATTAGATAAAGTACTAAGGAAAAGGCTTGGCAAATGTTTTGTCTGGAGTGTGCCACTATATGGGGCAGAAACATGGACGCTGAGACGAGAGGATGAAAAAAGGTTAGAAGCATTTGAGATGTGGATGTGGAGGAGAATGGAGAGAATAAGCTGGATGGAAAGAGTGAGTAATGAAAGAGTATTGGAAAGGGTTGGTGAGAGAAGATGTCTGCTGAAGGTTGTAAGAGAAAGGAAAAAGAACTGTTTGAGACATTCATTGAGAAGGGAGTGCTTGCTAGCAGATGCTTTGCAAGGATTGGTCTGTGGGAGAAGACTGAGAGGAAGAAGGAGATACAAGATGATAGAGACATAAAGGGAAGAGGAAATTATCCAGACCTGAAGAGGATGGCAGAAGACCGGACAGCCTGGAGAACTACCATGTGAAAACCTGCCTTTTGGCAGAACACTGATGATGATGATGATGATTATGGATGGCTATTGAGACGCCACGGCTGAGCATATCTTCAATAGGACGGAGGATACAGTCGTACACGAATTGAAGGGGCTCACGGACGACGAAGTACGCAGGTAATCAGTCACTTGCTATGCCTCACTTTATTTACCTTTCGGTGTGAGTATGCAGTGGAATGACTGCGTGGGGACAGGTGTGTGCTGCGTTTATGGTCGTGCTGCAGGTGCGTACGTCCGTGAGAGGGGGGGGGGGGAGGGGAGGGAGGCGAAGTGGGTCTACCCGGCAGCCCACGCCGTTCCGACTGCGTTGCTCAACAGCCGGCACTATCGCAGCGGCGATCGCTAGCCGCCAAGTTGCCCTGTGCGGCCAGCAGCTACTGTCTGCATGTTACCCGCAAGTCCGCTGATGAGGCTGTCGACACAGCAGAGCTCTAGGTTCCCCGAGGCCAGATCTTTCTCTGTGTAAGTAATCGCGTGTCTCGTCGAGTTACAGTAGCTGAGGATGGGTCACAGCGAGTGGAGTTAAAAATTTATTGATAGTATGAAGAAAGAAAGTACACTGATGTTCAAAACTTAAGGACGAAAGTAAATGTTGCGTGATGTGCCACTGACGTTTACTCCTGCGCCAATAATACGCTCTTAAAATTTGACGTCATACTGATTAGTGGTTCTTACTCTACATCGTTCTGAAACTGAAACTTTAATTATGGACACCCTGTATATAATTGACACTGAAAACCCACTGGTGAATGGCACAATTTGAATTGATTATTTAGTGGTTGGTCAGCTGGAATTAAAGTACGTTCCTGAGACCGTCGCCCAAAGCCAGACGTGCCAGAGACCTGTAACGATTACTCAGTTTCACTGGGTCCGCTTGTAACATTCTTTTCTCTGCTGTTCTTATCTTCCTCCTCGTCTTACAAGCTAGGCCAACTCTTTTCAGACTTTCTCGCCCTTCTTAAAGTTTCTATAGCGAGAGCTTTAATCTGTCAGGATTATCAACGAAGAGTCCACTGAGCAAACACTCCGTTGAAGTTCAGACCCAAAAATCCAACTTGAGGCGTTGCGCGACGTGTTCTCAAGCCTTTCGTTTCTCACAAAGTTGTGAATTATGTAGGATAGTCGACGTTTGTTAGCAGATTGCAACTCCTGTAGAGCAAGCTGAAGACGCACTGTCTTGTTAAGAGCTGACCACGAAAGGAAGGGTTTCCGATGCACGTCAAGCGTACACTTTCAACTTTTTGCGAAAAGTGAATCGTGCTGGTACCATCTGAACGGGGTATCGCAATTAGCACAATACACAAGTATTCGGTACGAGAATGGTTTAACTACCACTTCAGCCACAACAGAGGAAGATCACTTATGTCGAATACCAGTATGGCGTCCGCCGCCGGTAACTGAGTGGTCGCCGGCACGGTAGCTCAGCGTGTTCGGCCAGAGAGCCGGTTGACCTCTGTAACAAAAAAAAACTGAGTGGACGGATCAACAAACGAACTTCAACGTATGCCATGTGACGTCCGCAACGACCAAACACAACGATGGATAACGAACAAAATGAAAAAAAAAAAAGTGGTCAGCGCGACAGAATGTCAATCCTAAGGGCCCGGGTGCGATTACCGGCTGGGTCGGAGATTTTCACCGCTGAGAGACTGGGTGTTGTGTTGTCCTCGTCATCATCATTTCATCCCCATCGAAGCTCAAGTCGCCGAAGTGGAGTCAAATCGAAAGACTTGCACCCGGCAAACGGTCTACCCGACGGAAGGCCCTAGTCACACGACATTTCATTTCACCAGTGTGGTTTCCTATATTGGCCCAGATCCCCTTACTTCTCCAACTAATATTGCGTTTTTAGTATTCTCCACGTAGAGGGGACGGCAGAATGCACCGTTCCTTTCTTTAGAAGGAATATTAGGGTTTAGGGAAGAACATGGCCAGGAATTATTCCGTCGTTGGTTTTGGTATTTTAGGGAATTTAGCTAAATCGCGGTGATGGGAAGGGAAGTAGATCTCCGCTTCTCTTCCGATACTAAGGCTCAATTATCGTGCCACTTCGCTCCATTCTTCCACAGCAAATACCACGGTCACGAGTGTAAAGTTTCAACCTAGGTGCTTCTGCCGTATTTGCTTGTATTTCATGGCGTTCCTAACGCTTGTTTGACGTCAGCTGCCGGCGGCTACTGCTACCTGCAGCAAGAGTGTTGATGTCGGCGCCAGTGCTAATATGTTTACTTAATGGATGAACCTGCCGTGACGCAATCAGAAGTTGTCTAGCGCCTTCTGTCCTTTACTAAGCTCTTATTTAACTGATCTGAAGAATATAGGTTTAATTAACATTTTCGTAGAACGTTAAACCCACTCCCACACTGCTCCATATACCGTTATACCAATCATACTCAAGTTCACTGCGGACTAGATTTGATTATAGGAGATAACCATCGGTGTCGTGCCGTGGCTGGTTCGAATGGTTAAACTGCTCTGAGAAAAAAAAAAAAAAAAAAAAAAAAGGCTCTGGGCACTATGGGACTTAACATCTGAGGTCATCAGTCTCCTAGAACGTAGAACTACTTAAACTCAACTAACCTAAGGACATCACACACATCCATGCCAGAGGCAGGATTCGAACCTGCGGCCGTAGCGGTCTCGCGGTTCCAGACTGAAGCGCCTAGAACCGCTCGGCCACAGCGGCTGTCGCCGTGGCTGGACACTGAACTGAGATTATATTTTGGTAACCGAGTACAGCCAAACATTTTGAGTCTTTTCTTTTTCGTTTGTTGGAGCGTCTGCATACCTGTTTCATGTTACATGCGAAACTATTTTATATCACCATTCCGGCTGCATTAGTCTGTTTTACTGTATTAGAGCACGTTGTTTTTGCAATGGGGTTGTTACATGGCTTCTGTGACTCTAGCTGACTTTTTTATCGTGAAATTTGTTAAGACTATGAGAACCCTCCATTGTGATGTATGTATTTCCCTGCCGGCCGCGGTGACCGTGCGGTTCTGGCGCTGCAGTCCGGAACCGCGGGACTGCTACGGTCGCAGGTTCGAATCCTGCCCCGGGCATGGGTGTGTGTGATGTCCTTAGGTTAGTTAGGTTTAAGTAGTTCTACGTTCTAGGGGACTTATGACCTAAGATGTTGAGTCCCATAGTGCTCAGAGCCATTTGAACCATTTTTTTTATGTATTTCCCTGTTCTAGCAATAAACATGAAAACAGGCATGACACCCGAACTATGATGCGTTTATGTGATTACGTAGGCTTTCCCGGCGTAATAAGTCATGAAAGTCTCTTCGGGTTTGCTGCCGGATCCTAAAATCAACTTGACTCGATATTTCGGCGATCCAACTAGTCGCCATCTTCAGGAAAATGCTGCTTCTGCTGATGAGTCCCGCTGAGAACTGACGCCAGGTTGCAAATTGACGTCCTGTATAGGCCACCGTTCAGTACACGGCGCATGCGCCGCCCATCACGGTTTCTGCCTTCCAAAACAGGGAGGTGGCGCCGCCCTTAGTGAAACACTGCTGGCAACGATACATCGCAATCAAGGCCGCACCGATGAACGTTCAGTTTTGATGCGAGATAATACATGATTCCACGTTTTGCTAAGAGGAAACCCATTGTCTCTGTTGATTAAATTATCAGCCAACCTAATTTCAAACGCCTCTTTATAGACACTATTCCAAAAACCGGAAATGTTGGCAACCACAACAGTTTCCTCAAATTTCATTTTGTGTCCCTAATTTGGGCAGTGTTCTGCTACCGCCGATTCGAACAGTGCATGACAGGTGTGTGGAACATCGCCGTCATACGAGGCTACAACAGCCGGAAAATCGGCGGTAGCGGAACACTGCCTAAATGAGGGACCCAAAATGAAATTTGAGGAAACTTACCTTGAAATATGTTCGACAGTATAGGTTTCATAACAAGTTAAGAGTGGGTATCTAGGGTGGCGCAGCGGATCCCTAACAGATGGCGCGCGGGTTTGGTTTCCGGCCGGGTCGGAGATTTTCTCCGCTCGGGAACTGGGTGGTGTCTTGTATTTACGATCGTGTCGTCGTAACTGGCATTCCAGTACTCAGAGAGCTGCATGGGCACGTCCCGAAAGCCAATTTAAAAAAATGCGGGGTGAACAAAGAAAGTGGTTATATGCTGTTTTTACTCTCGGGGAGATCTAAAAATTTGGAAAAATCTGAACTGACAGATAACAGTAAAAAAGCCCACCAAGCATCTTTTGAAATCTCGATTAGATAACTTCACATGGTGAAGTCTGAGAATTTTAAGCAGCGTCCTACAAACTGCTCTCATACGTAAAAGTGAAAATAAAATTAGATAAATATCAGTTCGCACAAAGACGTCTAAGCAGTCGTTGTTCCAGCAATGTGAATTTAACAGGAAGATACTTGAATTTGGTGAAATATGAACTTGCCCCATTGTGCACATCTGCATTAAAAAAAAAAAAAAAATCAGCCCCCGTTAAGCTTGAGTTACGTTTCACGAAGCTGCGGAAGAAGAAGAAGATTAGGTTTTAGTGCCCACCCAAGATAAGGAATGCCGTTTTGATGTTTAATAAACGATTGATATACCGTGCATGTGTACAAAATGTTCATGTGACTATTGTGCGAACTTGCAACACCATCGAGCGATGCAAATGTGGTAACGTGCGTCGTGTTCTCTTACTCAAATTGCCTTTCGCTGCCATGGTATGAGAACTCTACATGTAGTGATACGGTGGAGAAATGTCGTAATTACCTCAGCTGAGCTCACGCGTCTGTTCTGCATTACTCAACATTCGTCCTGGAATAGCCTTCAATATGCACTGCTCCTTTCGCTTATGGGACAATCTTGTCTTTCGAGTATGGCCTTAAGCAAGATTTGTGATAACATTCTTTCCTTTTACAGCTAGCTGTATAAAGGTACAGGCGCCAATTCGACAGACAGATCGAATCGGAAACGTGACGAACTTTCTACCGCAACTGAAGGAAAGCAGCATGAATGGAAACAATGCACGTTAAATTCAGTAATGATGTAAATATATATCTGTCTCCGAATTATATCTCGTTCTCTCTATCAAGTTCCTGCTATGAGAACCTTCTGTAATATATTGCTAAACTTTGAATCAATACTTCGCTGGGAATAATATAGATGCGTGACAGGATTATCAATAGCCATAAAATTTAAGTAATGGCGGATTCGGATGAAGACATCTCTACCGTTTAAGTTTGGTCTTTTTTTACACATTATACATTGCGATATTTCTCCATTTGTTTTGCTAGTAACAGAAAGGAATTAAAATTGTAAAGCTTAATAAAAACCTAATACTAGAGAACAACATGGACAGAATGCAAGAGACAGAAAAATTTATGGACGGTCATCCCAACTGCTAAGCCAACTCTCCTGAATTTGCGAAACGTTCGAAAAGTATTCCAAAGCCGTTCCACGGGGCGTATCATATTTTGGTAAGCAAGGATACTTAAAATTGTACGCGCTTTTTGAATTTTAAACCCAGCGTATACAAAAGTGTATTCAGAAAACATGCAATAGCATTAGAACGTAAGTGGATACGGAAGCTTCTGTAGGACAGTTTAGTAAATGGTATTGCCTCAGAGCAAAACAGCGTGGATTAAATGACAATAGATGCCGTAAACTAGACCAACAGAATTATATTGTCACCTTAATCTTCACAAAACGTAATGCAGCTGCTCTACTTTGACCTTTTGTTTCTTCTTCCCCATCATCTTCCTCACGATTCAAATCATTTTGTAGGTAATCCTGATATTCTTTCTTTAAAGTATTGGTGTAAAAAACAAAGAAAATTTTCCAGAAAGTTTTAAACCGCTTGCAGACGTTGTCCACAGCAACTTATTGCTATGGAAACTAAATCGTACGTCACCATTTTACATTATTTTCACTATTTTCAATGTTAAATTTACATCTTTTAGTAATTCTTTGTAGTGGGGCGTTCAGTTGCTAAGAGCTTTACCAACTTTCAGGAAAGAGGAATTGAAATCAAAAATAGACAAAGCATGTTTGCATACTGTACGCAAGTTCATTCTGAACTTAAAAATAGGACACAGCAACATCTGTTACTGTAAGAAACGATATTCTATCTGTGAAGAAAAGTAAGTGACATTTATTATACAATTTTTTCTATTTCTTCCTCAGTGATATGATAAATGAAATACCGCGTACCGATGTAAGAAATATAGGAGTCAGCTTGCTGTAGAGATTCTGTTACTGTTTTTACATGCGCTTGGGAGACATATTTAGCACGTTCACATGCACCGGAAGCGCTCTGAACGACGAATGGAACGCTCTACCACAAGAATTCCTTGCCAATCTTAAGGTCGGCTTGCGAGCCCTTGCTGAGCATGAACCACCGTCCGTGGAGATCACGCACCCTATTAAGAGCCACGTGCCACCTTTTGTATTGTCCAGGGATCATCGTCACTTCTGTGCAATGATTGTCTCTGAATAAAAGTGTCACTACAATTCGCCTCGTTCCGTATTTGTTTCAGTTATCTTCTGTACTCCACTGTGCTATACTACAGCTGTTGTTTCCGTGTATGGTCCAAGTGTCACCGAGTTATTTTGGTTGGCAGTGACAGGTCGTGCGAAAGTTAATTTCGTACTTACGTTCTGCAGAACACTGTATCTATATGGAAACAGTTGTATGCTGGTTTTGTCTGATGGCCGTTTCGTGGTGTCGTCCTTTTCTTTGCCCAGTAATGCAATACTCTCAACCAGCCTGAATCAGTGCTCAGAATTTCCATTAGGACATACATCCGGACGCAGAGCTGCGGAAATTCCGATAGAGTTGTGTGGCGGCGTGGGGTCGCTCTCACGGCTGGTGAGATCGTGCGGCCCCGGTAACCCCAGGCCAGACCACGGCGTGCCAGGGCAGGGTAACCTTTTGGGAGGAGAACGCCCCGGGGGGCCGCACTAGCCGCGTACTGACAGGGTCGCGGGGAACAGCGCTGCCCTAATGGCCCGCGCACTTGCGCAACGCCCGTTGCGTCACAGGCATCGCGGTGCCTCTCCGACACGCCCTTCCCTCGCTTGCGAGACGCCCTCCGTCTCCACAGGTTCTCCGGAAGAGATGATACGCTCTACAATGAAGACAGTTCAGAGCAGAGGCCGCCAGTTAGTTTCGCTGCACGAAGCATACCACGCCTCTTTGAAAACATCAGTTTTTGTACACATACATCTACACTGTCCAGGCACCTGAATGTGACGACCTGTCGAAAGTCTGACTAACCAAAGCGGACCGCTGCGGGGCGTTGATGACTGGAAACATGTTGTCTGGTCGGACGAGTCTCACTTCAAATTGCATCGAGCGGATGAACGTGTACGGGTATGGAGACAACCTCATGAATCCGTGGACCCTGTATTCAGCAGGGGACTGTTCAAGCTGGTCAGCGGTGTGGGGCGTGTGCAGCTGGAGTGATATGGGACCTCTGATGCGTCTAGATACGACATGTACGTAAGCGTCCTGTCTGATCACCTGCATCCATTCATGTCCATTTTGCATTCCGATTGACTTGGACAGTTCCAGCAGGACAATACGACACCCCAAACGTCCAGAATTGGTACAGAGTGGTTCGAGGAACATTCTGCTGAGTTTAAGCACTTCTGATGGCCACCACACTCCCCAGATATGGACATTATGGAGCACATCTGGGATGCCTTCCAACGTGCTGTTCAGAATAGATCTCCACCCCCTCGTATTCTTACGAATTTATGGACAGCCCTACAGGATTCATGGTGTCAGTTCCCTTCAGCGCTACTTCAGACATTAGTCCAGTCCATGCCAAGTCGTGTTGCGGCACTTCTGCATACTCGCGGTGGCCCTTCGCGATATTAAGCAGGTGTACCAGTTTCTTTGGCTCTTCAGTGTAACATTCTCATTTCCACTGTTCATTCGAAGTTGGAGTGAAGCGCCGGCAGGGGTGGCCGAGCGGTTCTAGGCGCTACAGTCTGTAACTGTGCTGCTGTTACGGTCGCAGGTTCGAATTCTGCCTCGGGCATGGATGTGTGTGATGTCCTTAGGTTAGTTAGTTTCAAGTAGTTCTAAGTCTAAGGGACTGAAGATCTCAGATGTTAAGTCCCATAGTGCTCAGAGCCATTTGAACCATTTTGAACCGACTCCGGTGCCGTAACCGGCTGCACTAGGTTTCTTGGTTGAGCATCCATGGCGCGAACAACTCGATCGTGGTGGTCTCTCAGATTCTCAACTGGGTTTAACTCCGGGGAATTCGGTGGCTAGGGGATTACGGGAAACTTATCACGGTGCTTTTCAAACCATGCACGTACACTGCGAGCTGTGTCGCAAGTTGCGTTGTCCTGCAGGTAGATGTCATCGCGCCGAGGAAGAACAAACTGCACGTAGGGGTGGACATGGTCCCCAATGGTAGATGCATGCTTGTGTTGATTCGTTGTGCCTTACAGAATGACGAGATCACCCAGGGAATGCCACGAAAACGTTCCCCAGACCGTACAGTACCGGCGATTATTGCAAGGTGTTTGCTTTCAGAGGTCCCACGCCGCACACGCCAACCACCATCAGTCCGATGCAGCATAAAACTCGATTTATCTGTAAAGGCCACCTACTGCCATTCAGTGGATGACCAGTTGCAATATTGACGTACAGATTCCAGCCTCGTCCTCAATATATAGCAGTCAGCATTTTCCGCACGACCAGGTACTTTCTGCGGAGGCCCACACTCAGCAACATTCGCTGAATGGTCATTGAGGAGACACTGTTGGTAGTTCCTTGGTTCATGTGGGCGGTCAGTAGGTCAACAGTGCCCGTTTATTCGCAAAAATGGCTCTAAGCACTCTGGGACTTAACATCTGAGGTCATCAGTCCCCTAGACCTAGAACTATTTAAACCTAACTAAGCCTAAGGACATCACACACATCCATGCCCGAGGCAGGATTCGAACCTGCGACTGTAGCAGCAGCGCGGTTCCGGACTGAAGCGCCTAGAACCGCTCGGCCACAGCGGTTTATTCGCCGTACATGTTTCCACAGCAATTGTTCACCACAGTCATTTATGGCCGGTGGTGCACTATGTGTGTCTCGGCACCAGCTTTGGATAGCGACGTATTGCCATGCACGGTATACTTTAACCACGGCAGCACGCGAACAGTTTAAAAATTTTCCGTTTCGGAAATGCTTCCACCCTTGTCCCGAAAGCCAATGATCATGACTTTTTTGGACGTTAAATAAATCTACCCATTTCCGCATTACGACAACAACTACACTCCTGGAAATGGAAAAAAGAACACATTGACACCGGTGTGTCAGACCCACCATACTTGCTCCGGACACTGCGAGAGGGCTGTACAAGCAATGATCACACGCACGGCACAGCGGACACACCAGGAACCGCGGTGTTGGCCGTCGAATGGCGCTAGCTGCGCAGCATTTGTGCACCGCCGCCGTCAGTGTCAGCCAGTTTGCCGTGGCATACGGAGCTCCATCGCAGTCTTTAACACTGGTAGCATGCCGCGACAGCGTGGACGTGAACCGTATGTGCAGTTGACGGACTTTGAGCGAGGGCGTATAGTGGGCATGCGGGAGGCCCGGTGGACGTACCGCCGAATTGCTCAACACGTGGGGCGTGAGGTCTCCACAGTACATCGATGTTGTCGCCAGTGGTCGGCGGAAGGTGCACGTGCCCGTCGACCTGGGACCGGACCGCAGCGACGCACGGATGCACGCCAAGACCGTAGGATCCTACGCAGTGCCGTAGGGGACCGCACCGCCACTTCCCAGCAAATTAGGGACACTGTTGCTCCTGGGGTATCGGCGAGGACCATTCGCAACCGTCTCCATGAAGCTGGGCTACGGTCCCGCACACCGTTAGGCCGTCTTCCGCTCACGCCCCAACATCGTGCAGCCCGCCTCCAGTGGTGTCGCGACAGGCGTGAATGGAGGGACGAATGGAGACGTGTCGTCTTCAGCGATGAGAGTCGCTTCTGCCTTGGTGCCAATGATGGTCGTATGCGTGTTTGGCGCCGTGCAGGTGAGCGCCACAATCAGGACTGCATACGACCGAGGCACACAGGGCCAACACCCGGCATCATGGTGTGGGGAGCGATCTCCTACACTGGCCGTACACCACTGGAGATCGTCGAGGGGACACTGAATAGTGCACGGTACATCCAAACCGTCATCGAACCCATCGTTCTACCATTCCTAGACCGGCAAGGGAACTTGCTGTTCCAACAGGACAATGCACGTCTGCATGTATCCCGTGCCACCCAACGTGCTCTAGAAGGTGTAAGTCAACTACCCTGGCCAGCAAGATCTCCGGATCTGTCCCCCATTGAGCATGTTTGGGACTGGATGAAGCGTCGTCTCACGCGGTCTGCACGTCCAGCACGAACGCTGGTCCAACTGAGGCGCCAGGTGGAAATGGCATGGCAAGCCGTTCCACAGGACTACATCCAGCATCTCTACGATCGTGTCCATGGGAGAATAGCAGCCTGCATTGTTGCGAAAGGTGGATATACACTGTACTAGTGCCGACATTGTGCATGCTCTGTTGCCTGTGTCTATGTGCCTGTGGTTCTGTCAGTGTGATCATGTGATGTATCTGACCCCAGGAATGTGTCAATAAAGTTTCCCCTTCCTGGGACAATGAATTCGCGGTGTTCTTATTTCAATTTCCAGGAGTGTATATACCCTCCATTGCTAGTGCTGGTACCCGCCTTCTGTGAGTCCAACAAGGTAGCGACTGGACCGTATACATCCACACTCCACATGCCACCTTAAGCTGTCCTCACATGCGCCGCGTTTCTGTCATCGCGAAGCACGCCAGAAGTGGCGTCTTGTCGTGGTTGCTGCATACTCCGAAACGGCCTGCTACATCTCACGAACATAACGTGCTCGTCATTGTGATTTGCGATCGCAGCGCTCTCCAGCGGCAATTGTCGGGTGCATCTATCGCGCTAATCACACATTTTGCTTACAGAAATGGACGCGCGTAAAATACTTGTGTTAACTCTGTTGGTGGTCGCCGAAGAAGGTCGGAGAAAATCGCGAAGAAGGTTCTGCACTAGTCGGTGGCTTGTACAACGAATTGCTGGTAGAGGACTATTACGTATGCTGCACAACGATCTGTGATATATACGAGGCCTGTTCAGAAAGTAAGCTCCGATTGATTGCCTAATTGAAACCACAGTGAACATCAGAAATGTTTTACTTGTAACAATTAGCTACACCTTTCAGGTACTTCTCTACGTAGTCGCCGTTCTGACTTAGACTTTTGTCATAGCGTTGTACCAACTTTTCAATAGCCTCATCGTAGAAGGCAGCCGCCAGTGCTTTCCGCCAATTCTCCACGCTGGCCTACACCTCGTTGTCTGTGTCAAAATGTTGTCTTCAAAGACAGCGGTTCATGTGACCAGAGATGAAACTCAGGGGGAGACAATTGCGGACTGTATTGTGGGTAATCTCACATTTCCATTTGAAAACGATGCAGGAGCATCTTCATTGCCCCTGCAGAATGCGGCTGAGAATTGTCTTGAAGAAGAAACAGCACGACAGTTATGTAATGTTAGCTGCATAGCTTCAGGCGAAATTTCTCACCAGGCCCTCGTACTTGGCGGCAGACACTATTTTCTAGACATCTTTACGCACTCACTGCGAGCTCAGAAATGAGAAGAGCGACGTGATGCTAACTGGGGTTATACTAGAGACACTACCCAACACATCTGTGCAAAGCTTTATCGGATTTTCATAGTCGTTTCCATTTCGCGACCGATCGGAGCTTACTTTCTGAACGCCCCTCGTACAATCTCCTTCACATTTTCAGTTTTAAATTGAATATAGTTAAAGTATAATGCCTAATGTTAGTTTTCGCATGCATAGTATCCATATTTTCGGTGTTGTACTGGCTACCACCACTCTGAAGTAACATAGGTTTCAAGATCGCCATTCATTTCGTAAATTCATTCGAATAGAAGAGAAAATTTTTTCGAAGAGACATTTGCTGGCAAGGTACAAACATGGGGCAGTCCACATAACCAAGAAAGAGGTATATATGTTCTACGAAAGTTTCATAATAGCATAAAAACTTCCAGTGTGTAACTTGTGTTTACTTACTGACGAAGACTGGCAGTCTCGTTAAGCTTTCTGACCACTGGGGAAACATTTCAGTTGGCATATGCAACAAGAATCGCAGCAGATACAAGTTATTTACGATAAATAATTACGACTATTGAAGATGTCCCAGAATATTATAGGAAACAAAAGACGATAAAAATTAGGAAATAGACGCGAGCCTGCACCTTTCACTTGACAGTTCGCAATGCTATCATCTACGCTACAACCAGCATGGCAGTAGTGTCCACGTTCTATGGTACACAATGGCTAAAGGCTGCAACTACAAGTTTCACTACTTGGTATTTAAATAAGAAAAATTGCACCAAAAACGATACAATTTTGATAAATCATGATTGGCGTAGAGCGAAAACGCTGTACTTCCATAGCACACTAGCTGTAATATGAAAATCATCAAATACGAAAAGCCTTTAACCACCGATATGTAGTTTCCCTGTCATTTTATTATAACAAATCATACTTAAAATGCGTTTTCCAGAAATGTTCAATGCACTGGTGCTTTGAAACACATTGAATCCATACAAGACGCCTTATAATATAAAAACCACCACATGTGGACTTCATCACTATACGAGTTACATAATACAATATCACGTCTCCTAAGTTCTGCTTCTTCCCCCATGAACCATGGACCTTGCCGTTGGTGGGGAGGCTTGCGTGCCTCAGCGATACAGATGGCCGTACCGTAGGTGCAACCACAACGGAGGGTTATCTGTTGAGAGGCCAGACAAACATGTGGTTCCTGAAGAGGGGCAGCAGCCTTTTCAGTAGTTGCAGGGACAACAGTCTGGATGATTGACTGATCTGGCCTTGTAACGTTAACCAAAACGGCCTTGCTGTGCTGGAACTGCGAACGGCTGAAAGCAATGGGAAACTACAACCGTAATTTTTCCTGTGGGCATGCAGCTTTACTGTATGGTTAAATGATGATGGCGTCCTCTTGGGTAAAATATTCCGGAGGTAAAATAGTCCCCCATTTGGATCTCCGGGCGGGGACTACACAAGAGGACGTCGTTATCAGGAGAAAGAAAACTGGCATTCTACGGACCGGAGCGTGGAATGTCAGATCCCTTAATCGGGCAGGTAGGTTAGAAAATTTAAAAAGGGAAATGGATAGGTTAAAGTTAGATATAGTGGGAATTAGTGAAGTTCGGTGGCAGGAGGAACAAGACTTTTGGTCAGGTGAATACAGGGTTATAAATACAAAATCAAATAGGGGTAATGCAGGAGTAGGTTTAATAATGAATAAAAAAATAGGAGTGCGGGTTAGCTACTACAAACAGCATAGTGAACGCATTATTGTGGCCAATATAGACACAAAGCCCATGCCTACTACAGTAGTACAAGTTTATATGCCAACTAGCTCTGCAGATGATGAAGAAATTGATGAAATGTATGACGAGATAAAGGAAATTATTCAGGTAGTGAAGGGAGACGAAAATTTAATAGTCATGGGTGACTGGAATTCGTCAGTAGGAAAAGGGAGAGAAGGAAACATAGTAGGTGAATATGGATTGGGGGGGGGGGGGGGGGGAAGAAATGAAAGAGGAAGCCGCCTTGTAGAATTTTGCACAGAGCATAACTTAATCATAGCTAACACTTGGTTCAAGAATCATAAAAGAAGGTTGTATACCTGGAAGAATCCTGGAGATACTAAAAGGTATCAGATAGATTATATAATGGTAAGACAGAGATTTAGGAACCAGGTTTTAAATTGTAAGGCATTTCCAGGGGCAGATGTGGATTCTGACCACAATCTATTGGTTATGAACTGCAGATTGAAACTGAAGAAACTGCAAAAAGGTGGGAATTTAAGGAGATGGGACCTGGATAAACTGAAAGAACCAGAGGTTGTAGAGAGTTTCATGGAGAGCATAAGGGAACAATTGACAGGAATGGGGGAAAGACAGTAGAAGAAGAATGGGTAGCTCTGAGGGATGAAGTAGTGAAGGCAGCAGAGGATCAAGTAGGTAAAAAGACGAGGGCTAATAGAAATCCTTGGGTAACAGAAGAAATATTGAATTTAATTGATGAAAGGAGAAAATATAAAAATGCAGTAAATGAAGCAGGCAAAAAGGAATACAAACGTCTCAAAAATGAGATCGACAGGAAGTGCAAAATGGCTAAGCAGGGATGGCTAGAGGACAAATGTAAGGATGTAGAGGCTTGTCTCACTAGGGGTAAGATAGATACTGCCTACAGGAAAATTAAAGAGACCTTTGGAGAGAAGAGAACCACTTGTATGAATATCAAGAGCTCAGATGGCAACCCAATTCTAAGCAAAGAAGGGAAGGCAGAAAGGTGGAAGGGGTATATAGAGGGTTTATACAAGGGCGATGTACTTGAGGACAATATTATGGAAATGGAAGAGGATGAAGATGAAGATGAAATGGGAGATAAGATACTGCGTGAAGAGTTTGACAGAGCACTGAAAGACCTGAGTCGAAACAAGGCCCCGGGAGTAGACAACATTCCATTAGAACTACTGATGGCCTTGGGAGAGCCAGTCATGACAAAACTCTACCATCTGGTGAGCAAGATGTATGAGACAGGCGAAATACCCACAGACTTCAAGAAGAATATAATAATTCCAATCCCAAAGAAAGCAGGTGTTGACAGATGTGAAAATTACCGAACTATCAGTTTAATAAGTCACAGCTGCAAAAGACTAACGCGAATTCATTACAGACGAATGGAAAAACTGGTAGAAGCCGACCTCGGGGAAGATCAGTTTGGATTCCGTAGAAATGTTGGAACACGTGAGGCAATACTAACCTTACGACTTATCTTAGAAGAAAGATTCAGAAAAGGCAAACCTACGTTTCTAGCATTTGTAGACTTAGAGAAAGCTTTTGACAACGTTAACTGGAATACTCTCTTTCAAATTCTGAAGGTGGCAGGGGTAAAATACAAGGAGCGGAAGGCTATTTACAATTTATACAGAAACCAGATGGCAGTTATAAGAGTCGAGGGGCATGAAAGGGAAGCAGTGGTTGGGAAAGGAGTGAGACAGGGATGTAGCCTCTCCCCGATGTTATTCAATCTGTATATTGAGCAAGCAGTAAAGGAAACAAAAGAAAAATTCGGAGTAGGTATTAAAATTCATGGAGAAGAAGTAAAAACTTTGAGGTTCGCCGATGACATTGTAATTCTGTCCGAGACAGCAAAGGACTTGGAAGAGCAGTTGAACGGAATGGACAGTGTCTTGAAAGGAGGATATAAGATGAACATCAACAAAAGCAAAACGAGAATAATGGAATGTAGTCAAATTAAATCGGGTGATGCTGAGGGGATTAGATTAGGAAATGAGACACTTAAAGTAGTAAAGGAGTTTTGCTATTTAGGGAGTAAAATAACTGATGATGGTCGAAGTAGAGAGGATATAAAATGTAGACTGGCAATGGCAAGGAAATCGTTTCTGAAGAAGAGAAATTTGTTAACATCGAGTATAGATTTAGGTGTCAGGAAGTCGTTTCTGAAAGTATTTGTATGGAGTGCAGCCATGTATGGTAGTGAAACATGGACGATAACCAGTTTGGACAAGAAGAGAATAGAAGCTTTCGAAATGTGGTGCTACAGAAGAATGCTGAAGATAAGGTGGATAGATCACGTAACTAATGAGGAGGTATTGAATAGGATTGGGGAGAAGAGAAGTTTGTGGCACAACTTGACTAGAAGAAGGGATCGGTTGGTAGGACATGTTTTGAGGCATCAAGGGATCACAAATTTAGCATTGGAGGGCAGCGTGGAGGGTAAAAATCGTAGAGGGAGACCAAGAGATGAATACACTAGATTCAGAAGGATGTAGGTTGCAGTAGGTACTGGGAGATGAAGAAGCTTGCACAGGATAGAGTAGCATGGGGAGCTGCATCAAACCAGTCTCAGGACTGAAGACCACAAGAACAACAACAACAACATGTCACTTTAAATGAACAAAAAACAAAATGCTTGTTATGTAAAACCGATACTGCATCGCACTGGCTACATTCCCTTCACGTGCCAAAAAGTTGACATGGCAGATTCTTAATTTCACACTTTGCAATGTAGTGGAACGTGGAATTGCGCGATGTGACATCACCAGCAACTCGTATACAAATGTTTTCACAACCCACGAGAGAGTGGCTTTACCGTGTGAAGTGAGGGTACGTGTGGCATCACTCACTTCCCCTCTGCCCCCCTTCCCTGTTCCATTCGCGAATGGTGGTTGGGACAAGTCGTCTCTGAAATGACTGTGTGCTGCGCTGTTCGCTTTGTGGACGCCAGGGTGTTAGGAGGCAACTAGTAGCGGTTCCACACAACAAATTTTTTTTTAGAAGAGATGCTTGTTCTTGCTGTGCCACATTACTCCGCCGGGCATGTTAAACATGCAAGTTGTAATTTGCGAATGACTTTTGAGGTACAGTCAAATGGAAACCGAAAATCCACCACAATTGCACGAAGGAATGGTTCCATTCTAAAGCAGTCACTATGCGCGTTAAGCCATTTATTCCACCGGTATACGAGACAATCAATTCCTGTTTCGCAGAATGCAGTCGGCCGCTGACAGAGTCGGAACCATCTCACTCTTGCAGTTCCTCGTCCGAGTGAAAGCGACGTTTATGTATGTCTTTCTTCAGGTCGCCAAGATGTGAAGATCACATGGTGAAAGATGCAATTAGTCGAGTGGGGGCCGGAGGGGGTGGGCGTTATCGTTCAACAGGATGACTCCGTCCGATAGCATTCTGACAGCACGAGGGCAAACGGCAAAGCCAACGGTGGAAACATCGCACATCTCCCCCGCCAAAGAAATCTAAAGCTGTTCACACACGTTCCGGTAAGGTCTTGATGATCTTCTTCGACTGCAGGGTCCCTCTGCTTGTCGAGTTCTTCGAGCGTGGGACCACAAGCAATGTGCAACGCTATGAAGACACTTTGCGGAAACTGCAGAGAGCCATAAAGTCAAAACGCCCAGCAATGTTGTCGGACGCAATTATCCTGTTGCACAATAACGCCCACCCCCACACTGCCAATTGGACGACGGCTACGCTTCAGCGATTTGATTGGGAAACACTGAAACATCCTCGGTACAGCCCGGATCTTTTACCATCTGATTTTCACGTCTTTGGCTAGCTGAAGAAAAGCATGCGTGGATATCGTTTTCAGTTGGACATGGAAGTGTAAGAGTGGCTGCGGTTGTGGATCCGTCAGTGGTCGACAGCGATCTACGAAACAGGAATTGGTCGTCTCTTACCCTAGTGGGATAAATGTCTTAACGTGTGTGGTGATTACTTTCGAATGGAAGCATTCCATGATCCCACTGTGGTGAATATTCCGTTTTCATTCGTCTGCCCCTAAAATGTGGAGCGCTACGTTGATCAGTCTTTGAAGCAGAGGTTTATCAGATTTCATTTGATTCTTTCTAGCTGATCAGGAGGAGGCTTGATAACCTTGTTTCTTGTAAAGTTATCTCGATGCACTCATTGGATTTCTTCTCTGTCGGCTGCAGCTTCTAACATGTGATCAATAGAAAGTGAACTACCCAGTGGCTTTTTGAGAATACTACTGTGATGCCACAACGAAGTGTCAAAATCTGAGATACCGTCTCATTTCTTCAATCAAACCAAAATGAGACAAATGTGCTTTCACAATGAATCCTAGCTAAGAGCCAGTATAAAAGCCCTCTTTGCAATAACGATCAGAGAGTAATTATTATGTATCGAGCACTATGACCAGCACACATTCTTAATGGAAGTACGCAGCTGCTGATGAACACTTCCTGAGACATAATTAAATTTTATCTCACTTCTGATCCAACGAAGTAAACACTCGTTGAACGAACTTGCTACCTATGAAAACTAGTCAAAAACTCTTGGAACGATTTCCGATGCTGAATTAAACTTTGTTTCACTTCTTATTAAATGACACGAGAACCTGTAGAGCACACATTCTGTCAACATGAAAGCCAGTTACGGACTAAACACTGGCTGGTCCCGGCAGAGGTTCGATCGAGTCCTCCCTCGGGCATGGGTGTGTGTGTTTGTCCTTAGGATAATTTAGGTTAAATAGTGTGTAAGCTTAGGGACTGATGACATGTAGAACACCTGAAGCTCTAAAAACACCCTCTCAATGTTTCTCTATTTTACGTCTGCTACAGCTTCCAGTGATTTATCTGCACTAGCATTATCGAACAGTAACGAACCTATTAGCTTATTTATGTTCAGTGCGTAACATGTATCTTAGGGGAGATTATGGTGTATGACAAGGCGAATTACGCACGACTCACTACAGATCGGTTGTCGTAGCGCTGTGTCGTAACTGCTTTTATCTAGACAAGTGCAAGACGGATGCTATTAGCACAGACGAGGTTGTAAAACGTTTACGAGCCTGGGTCGTAGTATCCCCTGCAGGACAATACAAGGAATTCCCATCTCAGAAACGTTAAGACACTCTATTAATATACAGGCTAACCAAATCTCGGGCACGGTGCTAAATAGAATGGTGAAGAGTAAGAAAAGGTTGTTCAAGGTCGTCAGATCTCCGTCTCTCACTTTCTCGATAGCGTCTCTTGTCGTAGGCAGCGTCACGACATTTACAATAGGCGTAAAAACACTCGCCACATTCCCCTCAAGGAATCTACAACCCACGCCCGCACATATTTTATCGCTAACAACACCTCCTGAGGATCAAGTACTCCACGGACTCCACATGCACACACAAATTTGTCGTACGCCGGAGAATGAGATGACGTAGGTATAGCGGGACGGCGATGAGTTCATGCGTGGTAAAATACTTCTTGCGGTAGTACATGTAAGTTTCCAGAATAAATTTGCTCTGCTACAGCGGAGTGAGCGCTGATATGGGACTTCCCGGCACGTTTAATGTTCGGGCCATTTTGAGAGAACAGATTCGAACTATTGGATGGTTCAAATGGCTCTGAGCACTATGCGACTTAACTTCTGAGGTCATCAGTCGCCTAGAACTTAGAACTAATTAAACCTAACTAACCTAAGGACATCACACACATCCATGCCCGAGGCAGGATTCGAACCTGCGACCGTAGCGGTCGCCCGGCTCCAGACTGTAGCGCCCAGAACCGCACGGCCACTCCGACCGGGAACTATTGGAAAATCGGAATTTTTGTAGCTATAGTCTCATCTGCCTCACTGCCATGGTGCGTGCATAAATGAAGATCGTGCGACAACGTTATAAACACATTAGACCAGGCGTTGTTTCGGATGTCGTAATGCGTTTAAATGAAGTAATCGACAGGTCAGTTTGATATTTTCGGAATCTCCCTAGCTATAGGCCTACTTTGTGCAACTATCGTCGACCAGTTTTTGTTGTAAATCTTCCGAATGGGTTCATGCGACTTGTCATGATTTTCTCTCTTGCGTAACACCTTTACCTAACATCCTCTATTATTTCTTAAAGATATTCCAAACTCTGCCTTCCACTATAGTTTTTGCTCTCCACTGCTCTCTCCAGTATCATGGCAGCTATAGTCTGATGTCTTGCCACCTGCGCTATAATCTTCCACGAATTCCTATTGTCATCGATTATGCGCACAACTTCCTCATTTCTTATGAGTTCACTTAACTTTCAATGTCCTTCCGGGACACCGCATCTGAGACCCTTCGATTCTCTTCTTTTCCGGTTTTCCTACAGTTCATGATTCTCCCCTATACAATACTGTGCTTCAAACGTATATTCTTAGAAATTTTTTCTTGAAATTAAACCGACAATGTGCCAAACAACAAGTGAGAGGTTGCGTTCACAGGTCGTTGTCTGCTTACTAGCAGGGTGCCTCAGAATAACTGCGGAGTGTGCAGTGTCTATAACGTCCACGAGAGAGGGCAACAGTAATTGTTAAAGCTGATTCTTATACGTTCCGTTAATAAAGACTGACGATTCTTCAGAAGAGTCCAGGACGGAATCATCTGCTCATACACTGACGGGAAAATAATTGCAACACGTAAAAATAATTAATGTAGAGTAATTAAACCTCGAGAATACATTTATCTCGGCCGTTCTCGTTCCAGCTTCGGTCGCGTTCCCGTCTGTCTCTGTCTCGGTCTCGCTCGGCTGGACTCGTCCTTCTTCGCGTGGCCACTTGTCGCAGTTCCACTGCCGACTGCTCATAGTTCAGTAATGAGTTGTTCGTTTCGTTCGCTGCGCACGTTCGTTCGTTCTAGATCTGTTTCAAACCGTTTTTGGACTCTGAACTTTTGGTTCTTTTCGTATTCTATTCAGCGTCCACGACCGATAATTAAAATGTATTTTATAATTACGTGAATTACATAAAAATTACGTGGTATGTAATAAATACATCCTTTCAGGTAACAAATCGGCGTATCAGCTTACTTCACTATTTCGATAAACAGCAGAAGAAATACTTGTAAAAAGGCAAGACTTTTTTGTTATTTCACATGCAAAGGAAGTCGGCACAGCACAAACGAGTGGCCATTTTTCGTCTTTTTTTGATCCAAGGCAAAAGGGCATGTTCATTGTTATGAAAGGCAGACCGACTTACAAACGAATGAAGCCTGCGCTCCATAATCGAGTGTCTGCTGTCACATTTTGTAAAGAGAATATAACTTCTACAATATTAGTTCAGTGGTACAGGACGGCGCATGTAAAATCGGCCCGGAGTACTAGAATGCTCATTGTCGCCCACAAATCGTCATCTATTATTTCGAACTTGTTGTTTGAATTAGCTTATTTGTTATTTCTTCACTGTTTAATTGTGACATGTTTATCTATTATACTCGTAGCGGTCAACAAAACGTGCGTAAATAACGAGCTGTCGGTACTCGGGGCTGGTTTTTCGTGCGCCTCCTTATATTATTTCACTGCGATCAACCACATAACGCTACAGTTGGCTAAACGAGAGGTTATGCAGACTCACGAAAATTACAAGTGTGTGAAAATTCTATTACGAATAAAAACTCTGTACTAATTTTCAATTTTTCATAAGAACCATACACCAAGCACAAATGAACGATGAACGAGTAAAAATGAACGGTTCCCAAAAAAGAGAGCTCACCAGTGAACTCGTTCCAAAGGACGAACGGGTTTGCCCATCTCTAGAGATAAGGCAATGCAAATGTGAAATGCTGATCAGAGTAGCCGCGAGAATGTTGCATGCAAGCATGCAAATATGCATGTTTAGTGCTGTACAGCTGTCGGATGTCAGTTTGTGGGATGGAGTTCCATGCTTCTTGCACTTGGTCGATAGGTACAAGGACGGGTAATGCTGTTTGTGGATGACGCTGGAGTTGTCGTCCGATGATGTCCCATATGTGCTCGATTGGAGACAGATCTTGTGATCGAGCAGACCAAGGCAACATGTCGACACATGTTTTGTTGTAACAGCGGTATGTGGGCGAGCGTTATCCTATTGAAAAACACCACCTGCAATGCTGTTAATACAATACTGGTCATTAAAATTGCTACACCAAGAAGAAATGCAGATGATAAACGGGTAATCATTGAACAAATATATTATACTAGAACTGAAATGTCATTACATTTTCGCGCAATTTGGGTGGATAGATCCTGAGAAATCAGTACCCATAACAACCACCTCCGGGGGGGATGCAGCTTCAGCACGATACCACAGTTCATCGGGAGTAGTGACTGGCGTATTGTGACGAGCCAGTTGCTCGGCCACCATTGACCAGACGTTTTCAATTGGTGAGAGATCTGGAGAATGTGCTGGCCAGGGCAGCAGTCTAACATTTCCTGCATCCAGGAAGGCCAGTACATGACCTGCAACATGCGGTCGTGCATTATCCTGCTGAAATGTAGGGTTTCGCAGGGATCGAATTAAGGGTAGAGCCACGGGTCGTAACACATCCGAAATGTAGCGTCCACTGTTCAAAGTGCCGTCAATGCGAACGAAAGGTGTCCGAGATGTGTAACCAGTGGCACCCCATACGATCACGCCGGGTGATACACCAGTATGGCGATGACGAATACACGCTTCCAATGTGCGTTCACCGCCATGTCACCAAACACGGATGCAACCATCATAATACTGTAAATAGAACGTGGATTCATCCGAAAAAAATGACGTTTTGCCATTCGCGCACCGAGGTTCGTCGTCGAGTACACCCTCGCAGGCGCTACTGTCTGTGATGCAGCGTCATGGGTAACCGCAGCCATGGTCTCCGAGCTGATAGTCCGTGCTGCTGCAAACGTCGTCGAACTGTTCGTGCAGATGGTCGTTGTCTTGCATACGTCCCCATCTGTTGACTCAGGGATCGAGACGTGGCTGCACGATCCGTTACAGCCATGAGGATAAGATGCCGGTCATCTCGACTGCTAGTGATGCGAGGCCGTTGGGATCCAGCACGGCGTTCCGTGGCACCCTCCTGAACCCACCGATTCCATATTCTGCTAACAGTCATTGAATCTCGACCAACGCTAGCCACAATGTCGCGATACGATAAATCGCAATCGAAATAGGCTACAATCCGACCTTTATCAACGTCGGAAACGTGATGGTACGCATTTCTCCTCCTTACACGAGGCATCACAACAACGTTTCACCAGGTAATGCTGGTCAACTGCTGTTTGTGTATGAGAAATCGGTTGGAAACTTTCCTCATGTCAGCACGTTGTAGGTGTCGCCACCGGCGCCAACCTGGGGTGAATGCTCTGAAAAGCTAATCATTTGCATATCACAGCATCTTCTTCCTGTCATCTTCTTGGTGTAGGAATTTTAATGGCCAGTAGTGTAAATGGCACAACAGGTCAAATCACAGAGTAACGTACAGTCTTGAAGTCAGAGTGCGTGAGATAACCACGAGAGTGTTCCTGCTTTAATACGAAATCGCACCCCTGACCGTAACTTCAGATGTAGCTCCAGTGTGTCTAGCACGCGGACTGGTTGCGTGCAGGTCCTCTTGCCTCCTTCTAACCAACACACGGCCATCACTGGCACCGAGGCAGAACCGGCTTTCATCAGAAAACGTAACAGACCTCCATCCTGCCATCAAGTGAGATCTTGCTCGACACCATTCAAGTCGCAAATGGTGGTGGGTTTGGGTCAGCGGAATGAGCGCTACAGGGCGTGAGGCTCAGAACTGACCATGAAGTACACGATTTGTAAGAGTTCGTGTGTCACTGTGGAGCCACCTGCTTCTCAACATGCTGCTGCAGATGATGCGTCAGAGCCACACGCTGAACACTATGGTCTTCCCTCACGGTAGTGCCACATGGTTGTCCGGAGCCCGGTTGTCTAGCGACAACGTGACCACAGCCGCCAGCAGTCATGCGCAATGGGTACATTCCTGCCAAGTCTTTCTACAATATCGCTGAAGCACCATCGCGCATCTCGTAGCTCTGTTATGCGACCTCGTTCAAACTCAGTGAGGTGTTGATAATGGCACCTTTGTCATCTTAAAGGCTTTCTTGACTAGCATCAGCTCACCACGACCAATCTCAAAAGCAACTCTCTCTCACAACCGCTATAGCGTGTATTTAAAGCAATCATGGTTTGCATCATTATAGTGGTGCTGCCAGCGCCACTCTTACGCGACTGGCGCGAAATCTGAATAGATGTCATCCTTCAGATGTAGAGACACGCCTACCAACTTTCGTTTATGTGGAACAATTCCTTCTTGGGGCTGCATTTTTATTCCGTCATCGTAGTAGGAGAGAATGCTGTACCTTGAAACGATTTTCAGACTTTCGGCTCTAGCCAGCCCAGTAATAGAAGTTTAATTGCATTCACTTTCTGTGTGCTGCAGTCTTGTTGTGAAATTACAAAACTCGTTCGGGAAAAGTTAGGTTTTTCGAAATTTGAAAACAATGTTCAGAGGTACAACATGGTCTTGTATCTGGGGACAAAAATATCATTGCAATTTTAAATCGTTGGAGTCGAGAATGTCTCGACAATATTGTATTTAATAATCTATGTGTTACATTATTACTCCACAACACACCAATAATCAGTGAGTGATGTCAAATCAATCTCTTAAAAACGTTTTGAAATAGAAGCTATTGGAAACAAACACAAATTTCCATTCAAGATAGGAAAAATTGTTAAGGTATTAAAGAAACTCAGTTCATTTCCTAGTATCACATGTTTCAAGATAAAAGACCTTCTTATGTTTGAAGATAAAAGATGCATCGCCGACTAAGTATGGTTTATCAGTCCACACATCATATATATCTTCGAATCTATCTGGATTTTTTTTTCTTTGTGTCTCTGTTGATCGTCAGTAAAATATGACTGGAAATCTCGCTGGGAAATTAAAAACTGGTCTGTTTGATATTATACATCGTTATTAAAGTCTGAATGACGAAACCGCACAAGCACGAATGAAACCGTTAACGCATTTTCACATGTACGGCAAAGTTCGTAAGTCACAGACTATATAGCTTATCCTAAGAATATTTATTGCTCCATATTTCGCGGATTTTTGCTCGTAATATTCACCACCCACAGTCACTTACCGCGACCAAGCTCCCTTATTAACAGCAAGAGACCAAGGACTACCTACCACTACAACCACGAGTGGGTGGTAGTGGGTGGACATGGAGAGAAGTCCGTCAGTACGTACACACACAAGACTTTTATGTATAGATATAGATTTTACTCTGCATAAAATTGTGTGAGTGTAGAATTTACAATATCTTCCAAATAATGTTCACTATTTAAAAGTGTGAAACTCAAAATACTTACAAACGCCGCGCAAAACACAACCTCTAGTCTCACAACAACGAAAACGGTAGCAAACTTCGGAAATTTCTTATGACGGTTTCTAGTGCGCATTTCTTCATGTGATTCTAAAATCTGTCATTGGATTGAAATATCGGCCACGAAATCTCATGTGTTTCTAGGTACACTACCCTACAGGTACAACGGCGTAGCGTAATACTGTATGTTTATAAACACAATAAACGAAATCAGAAGTCGATAAAGTGTATAAGTATAGCACGACTCCATTGGTAACGCCACAAGTAAACACAATGACCGCAGAATGTCTATGACTTCCAATTTAACTTTAATAGTTAACTTCTTACTGTGTGTTATAATAATAAAATCACCATTACAGCTTTTACCAGCTCCGCGTTCCGGACCCTGACAAACCATTCAGTGCCGACCGTCCGCTATGTCACCCTCTATCAATGACGTCATTCGGATATGGGATGGAGGAGGAAGAGGCGATGTTTAACGCCCCATTGATAGTAAGATCATTAGAGACGGATCCCAAGCTCGAATTAGAGAAGGATGGAGAAGGAAAGCGCCCATGTCCTTTCGCAGCAACCATCCCTTCATTTGCCTTAAGGGATTTATGGGAATCACGAAAAACCTAAACCAGGATGGCCGGAAGCGGGTCTGAACCGTCGTCCTCCCAAATGGGAGTCCAGTATGGTAACCACTGAGGCTATAGTATCACCACACTGCTCTCCCGGGCGTTATCAGCTTTCAGTATCTTGGAGCCGCTAATTCTCATTCAAGTAGTTTGTCAGTTGTCATGACAAGACCGATTAGACACATTTCCAGACTTCACAACATGGAAATATCGCTGCCAGTACCGGGAATTCAACCGGGACCCACTGCATTCCAGTTAAGACCTTGTTTTATAAAACCTAATTTAAAAAAAGTTTCTGTGTTATTTTCACCTAGTCACACAATACAAAAATTTAAATATTACGATGCTCTCCGTTTTTTTTTTTAGAATAAATAGGCACATGTTAAATTCTATCTGTCCATGGTACATTAAGAATGACTATTATTTTGGAATGTTTTGACATGAAAACAGTAATGAACCAGCGCCGACAATCAGCCATATTTTGTTTTATTTAAGGTAGGCTGTCTGTCTAAACTGACAGCAGTAATTTATGGTTTGTACTCGTACACAAAAACTTCACAAAATTGGTTGGACGCCCCTTTATATGCCATGCGTCCTATTTCATGTGTATGTAGAGTAGTATCCTTTGAATACAATTCCTTCTCATTTTTTCTCTTCATTGTTTTGTCGCGGATTTGGCAGTAACCCTAAAGACGTAAATTTGTGTGCTGTATGAAAATAAAAGCATGAGACCAAGGACTACCTACCACTACAACCACGAGTGCATCTTAAATAAAGAAAGCAGAAGAGTCAGTGATCGACTTATAGAAGTGAAATATTTATTTCGTATATGCATGCTGATTTCAGTTGCTAGCGTCTAAAGAGAAGAGGTGATGGACCGAAGCACACCTGAAAAGGACTACGTGTGAGTCCGATGATGGATACATGCTCATAACATAACAAAGGAAACCCAAAACCGCTAACAAAGTAATAAGAGTAACCAGAATGGCGTTGACGGTTAGCACTATGCAGCAGGCATGTTAAGTATTTTTCACGAAAACTGTGCTTCGAACCCTGAAGGGCAATCTGAATTATGTTTTCTGTGGCTGCTTAGGCCACTCGACGGTACACCTTTCTTACTGGACGGTTATTTACATTCCTCCACCGACGGCGGACTGGCACCGACATCGTTGCCGCTATTCTGCTACTGAACTACATAATCTACAGGTTTAGTTTATAAAATTTATAAGAAGGTTAATTAGGTGACGTATACGACAGGATTATTGGAAGCGATGTGCATTCTCTTGATTAAGAGGATGATGCGATGGGGTCTCCTTGTATCTGTGGGTAGGGATTTGGGTGCAGGAGGTACTCGCGAGGATGTTATATCGAAAAGTATGACGTGTGATGCCCAAGATGGAAGGCACAGGTGCGTAGTGTGTAGTTTTAGAAGATGAGTGGGATTCTATTGGGCAAGGAAAACGTGAGTAGGGCCATTTATTTGCGACTGACGGGGCTGGTTAAGGCTGGAAGGAAGGATAGGTTTTGGGGATGGGTTAATGATCTGAAGTGCAGGCTACTGAAATGGCATTGGAAGAGAAGACGGAGCGTTTGAGGATGAAGGAAATGTGAGAGGTGTTGATAGAGCGCAGTATCAGAGGCTTCTGAAGGATAGGTGTAGGGTGTTGGGACTCAAGTTTACGGGAGATATAGGAGAGGCGAATGTGTTCTAGGAGTGTGTGAAGGTGTGGGACCTTTATAAGACGCTACAGGATGGAATGGAAGAATGTAATAATACATGTAAAGCGAGGTGGAGTGCATGTCATTCCAGGATACCGAGGGAGTGATAAAACATGGGAGAAACGGAAAGTTCGTGCTACTTTGGCATTGGAAATTCGGGAGAAATGAGGTTTTTATATGTCTGGATAATGGCCGTGGCATTTGATCTCCATGTTCGGGTAGTTTGTGATTTTATTCTACTCTGGGCTACGGTTTGTACATTAGGATTTCAGGTTTATGTGTGATCGTCTGTCAATCCAAGATATTTTAGTGTTTTAGTTACGCGAATTGGAAGGTTGTGGATTGTCAGGATTGTCAGGTAAAAGTCACTAGGACGAAATACTCGGGTGGTTTTTCCTACAGTTACTGCCCGGGTTTCTTCAGGAAAACTGGAAAGGTACTTTTGGTTACACCAGAAGTTGAAGTCATCCAAACGGATGGACTGTAAGGAAGAAGGTGTCGTTAGAATATTGGAATAGGTACCCAGAAGGAGGTGATTTTGGAACGTCTCTTGTGTATAAGAGATAAAGGTGCGGAATTTGAATGAATTTTTGGAACACACCTGATGTTGGTTGGCTCTGAGCACTATGGGACTTAACTGCTGTGGTCATCAGTCCCTTAGAACTTAGAACCACTTAAAGCTAACTAACCTAAGGACATCACACACATTCATGCCCGAGGCAGCATTCGAACCTGCGTCTGCAGCGGCCGCGCGGTTCCAGTCTGTAGCGCCTAGAACCGATCGGTCACTCCGGCCGGCACCTGATGTTGGATGGAAATCGAGAACGGATGTTGTTAGTAAGGGTGCCCTTGGGCGGACGCAATCGATTGGAAGACCCGACAGTATCTTACAAGAATCTGCATGAATCTAAGAACATCACCTGTAAACGGGTATCTCCGTGGGGAAGTAGGTGGTGAAACGGCAGTAACAGCTGTTAGGTTCAGCAACACCGCGTGTGCACGCGATGGAGAGCGGGAATCCAGGAACGGGGGCATCGCATCCTCCGAGGCTAGGAAAGCTGGGACACCTGCTCAAAAACCAGCGTTCCCGTCGCCCGCGCGGCGTTGCTAATCGATCACAGACGCTCAGGTACACCGCTATGGCGGTCACAGCCGCCCCCGAGCAAAGCTCTCTCTCTCTCTCTTCTCTCTCCCCCATCGGTTACGCGAAAGACATTGCAATTTCTCGTGTTGAAGAGTGGCGATAGAGGAAACCAGGGCGACGGTCAATTGATAAACAGCCGTTACATACGCCTACGAAACAGAATGTGTTCGCGTTTGCAAGTCACGCGAAAGATGAACAGGTGATGCGGAATGTAGAAATCAGGACGCCCGGAATGAAAGTCTTATTTCTTCAGGCAGGACTCTGACTGACACTTAACATTCGGTGAGTTTTCTCACATTCGACATGCGGCTGTTCTCACTAATTTTTGTCGCTTCATAACGCAACACAATTTATGTTAAAAATAATAACAAATTTATTTTTAAAATTATCATCTTGCATGTTATTTACAGCATGTACTCTGAATTGTGTAAATTCTTCCAGAGAGTGATTCATAAAGAACAGATTTCAGTTGTTTATTACAGACAAATTAGAAGAGATACCGAACTATCAGTTTAATAAGCCACGGCTGCAAAATACTAACGCGAATTCTTTACAGACGAATGGAAAAACTGGTAGAAGCCGACCTCGGGAAAGATCAGTTTGAATTCCATAGGAATGTTGGAACACGTAAGGCAATACTGACCCTACGACTTATCTAAGAAAATAGATTAAGGAAAGCCAAATCTACGTTTCTAGCATTTGTAGACTTAGAGAAAGCTTTTGACAATGTTGACTGGAATACTCTCTTTCAAATTCTGAAGGTGGCAGTGGTAAAATAAAGGGAGCGAAAGGCTATTTACAATTTGTACAGAAAGCAGATGGCAGTTATAAGAGTCGAGGGGCATGAAAAGGAAGCAGTGCTTGGGAAGGGAGTGAGACAGGGTTGTAGCCTATCCCCGATGTTATTCAATCTGTATATTGAGCAAGCAGTAAAGGAAACAAAAGAAAAATTCAGAGTTGGAATTAAAATTAATGGAGAAGAAATAAATGAGGTTCGCCGATGACATTGTAATTCTGTCAGAGACAGCAAAGAACCTGGAAGACCAGCTGAACGGAATGGACAGTGTATTGAAAAAATGATATAAGATGAACATCAACAAAAGCAAAACGAGGATAATGGAATGTAGTCGAATTAAATCGGGTGATGCTGAGGGAATTAGATTAGGAAATGAGACACTTAAAGTAGTAAATGAGTTTTGCTATTTGGGGAGCAAAATAACTGATGATGGTCGAAGTAGAGAGGATATAAAATGTAGACTGGCTATGCCAAGGAAAGCGTTTCTGAAGAAGAGGAATTTGTTAACATCGAGTATAGATTTAAGTGTCAGGAAGTCGTTTCTGAAAGTATTTGTATGGAGTGTACCATGTATGGAAGTGAAGCGTGGACGATAAATAGTTTAGATAAAAAGAGAATAGAAGCTTTCGAAATGTGGTGCTACAGAAGAATGCTGAAGGTTAGATGGATAGATCACATAACTAGTGAGGAGGTATTGAATAGAACTGGAGAGAAGAGGAATTTGTGGCACAACTTGACTAGAAGAAGGGATCGGTTGGTAGGACATGTTCTGAGGCATCAAGGGATCACCAATTTAGTATTGGAGGGCAGCGCAAAGGGTAAAAATCGTAGAGGGAGACCAAGAGATGAATACACTAAACAGATTCAGAAGGATGTAGGTTGCAGTAGGTACTGGGAGATGAAGAAGGTTGCACAGGATAGAGTAGCATGGAGAGCTGCATCAAACCAGTCTCAGGACCGAAGACCACAACAACAACATCAGAAACACATTGCGCATGTCACTGGCTGGAGAAGGGTTCAGAGTTTTGACACAGCTGCGCTGTCGTTTGTAATTTTATGTCGACCACATCCCAAGAAAATCATTCTGTGTGTTGGTATTTGCACGAAGCCAATCCATTGTTCAAGGGCAACGCGTATTCCACGGCCGATTCAATAAGACGCATTTGCACAAGCACATTTACAACTGCTATACAAAATTCTTGGAAGCTGGTTGCATATGCAAAGTGCAGAGCACTCGTCGGCCACGCGCGTCTGATGAAAATGTCGAGCGAATCCCAGATGCGTTCACACGAAGCCCTCGGAAGTCCACAAGACGGGCAGGCCAGGTACTTCAGTTTTCTGAAACAACGGTGTGGCGTCTTTTGAAACGGGCCTGCATATAAAGCCTTAAAAGTTGCAGCTACTTTAGCATTGCGTATCGGTAACCACAAAATAAGGTACGAATTTTGCATTTCAATTTTCCGGAAAATTGCAGATGACAATTTTTCAAAACTATATCTTTTCGTGCGACTCGACGTTTCGTAGATCGGATAAAGTAGACCGCCATAATGTAACGATTTGGGGTTACAAAATCTTGGCTTTTTCGTTGAACATGAAAGAGACTCACGGAAAACTACTGTATTTTATGCCGTTTCGGTTTCCAACGTTTCTTTTTTGCGGAGGAAACCGTGACAGGAATGTCATACCTGGACATACTGCAAAATTGGTTGTCTTCTCAGCATCATGAAGATTCCATTAACTTCACTTTTATGCATGACGGCACGCTGCCTCCCTTTCACCTTGAGCTGCGGCGTTATCTCAACAACGCCATCAGAGAACGTTGGATTGGTAGAGGTGGACAACAAGATTAATTGCTTTTGGTTTCGCAGGTACCAGCCTTCACACCTTGCGATTTTTTTCTGTGGGGGCGCATGAAAGACACAGTCTTTGTCCCACCTATGGCAGCTAGTCTTCAAGAACTGAGAAATCGAATTGTTAAATTTGTCAATTCAATAAACATGTTGATTCATTTGTGGAATGAAATGAGCTACCGTTTTGATGTTTCTCGAGCAACGCATTGTGCTCATGTCGCGTGTATTGTATAATGTCTGTGCGAACATAAAAGTTTGAACCTTCCTCTATCCTGCGACTTGCGCTATGTGTTTCTATATTTCACAGTTTGTAATGAGCAACTGAAATATTTTCTTTATTTGTGAATCTTCCTGTATTATTTAGGAAAGCACTAAAAACAATATTACAAATATTTTCTTGATTATTAAAGAAAAGCAGAATACATGCAGAAGTTTTTAATTTGTACTCATTTTATGGTGCTGCCGTATTCATAATTTTAATGAGAAGAATGCGCCTTATTTTCAGAACAGAGTTTGGAAAAGCTTGCTTGATGCTCAAACTGGCTATCCGTAGTTCATTCGACGTGTTACACTTTGATAAATATTTGTTTCATGGCAAGCAAGAAAGAGGATGTTTTGCACAATGAATCAGGACTGATGGTGGTAAGAGGGGGGGGGGGGGGGAGATCTCAGTCAGTTTGAGATCTTCTGGATTAGTCCATCATCAGAGATATACCGGTTGTTTCAAAGTTTTTGCGACAAACGTCTGATAGACCACGTCGTGTTAGAGGCAACATGTTCGCTGACGCTTCTCGATGACGCCGAGAGTCGTTTTATTGAATTCATCGGCCCTGCGATGACGAAATTTCGCTGAACTAGTAGGGTATGTTAACCAGGTGTGCTACATTACAAGCCACCTACTCTTCTAAACTGACAGAGTGATTTCAACAATAAAACGTTAAGAACGTATGCCTCAAAAAGAAGAAAGATAGTCTAGAAGCTCGGCTCACCGCCATTCACGCGGAGTGTATGTCTCGCTTTTCGGCAACACACATTGCATAAGAATGCCACAGAGTACCTACGATCTAACGCCTCTCAGGGCATAACAGATTATAAAAGACGCTTAACGTCACCAGGAAACTTCGGCGAACGTTCCTTCTCTAACAAAAGTTGTTCCCCATGACCCCTAGACGTTTGTCACATACACTTTGAAACACCCTGTACATGATAGATCAAGTACGTTTTCAAACAAGGGGCTAACGTCTAGTAACTGAGAGGGTCCACATGATTGAGGTGGCGACTGTCAAACCCTGGCACGTGACAATTTCGGTCATATAGAGAAATGCATGCCATCCGGTCATCAGTATCAAACTCCAAAACATAATGAAAAGTAATCTTGTATAAGTCAACTATGTGATATAGTATAAGGCTTTGAATATGAGGGTGAGTTTCAAACCATGTACTGTACTGTGAACAGAACTGTTTCATTTTTCTCCTTTCAGAACTTGCAACGTGTATGCACCAATCATAACCCTTGGCTCTACTGCCTGCCAATTTCGCTGCCTTGCTTCTAGGGTGTTAGAGCAAGCACCAGTCAATGTAGTTATGAGTACTGAGTGTGTTGGCGTCCAAGAAGGAGAGCGCGGTAACAGCTGCACAACGGTGACCAGGCGTAGCGAGGAAAGTAACTCAACAATCACATGAATGGAAACGCGCGATTCAAAAAAAGATAAGCTCATAACATATACACTTGACAAGCCTATTAATCATCTTTTTCTTTGTTCTATAAGATGAATCAAATAATTGGGTTTGTTTTCAGGTACGGTCACTAACCACCTGCAAAAGGTTGAAATGATATTCTCGATACCTGGACTCTCATACGTTCCACCCGATCGTATTTTTGGATATAATGAGGGTGAAATGAAGCGATGTGAAGAAATGATATAGCCGAAAAAATGTCAACTTATTGAAAAAGTTCGGTGAAGTTGATTCAAATGGTTCAAATGGCTCTGAGCACTATGGGACTTAACTTCTGAGGTCATCAGTCCCCTAGAACTTAGAACTACTTAAACCTAACTAAACCTAAGGACATCACACACATCCATGCCCGAGGCAGGATTCGAACCTGCGAACGTAGCGGTCGCGCGGTTCCAGGCAGTAGCGCCTAGAACCGCTCGGCCACTCCTTCGGTGAAGTTTTTCGGCCGGGAGAGGACTGGAAATTTTATGATTGGGAGACTAAAGTTGAGAAGAACGAATCATAGCATTTGTTTTATGTAAAAATAGGACCATTACTTTATTGCCTAAACTCAGAGGACAAATGAAGGAGTATGTTATTAATTATGAAAGTTCTACTTCCAGAATGAGATTTTCACTCTGCAGCGGAGTGTGCGCTGATTTGAAACATCCTGGCAGATTAAAACTGCTTGGTTCGCAGGAGAGCTTCTGTAAAGTTTGGAAGGTAGGAGACGAGGTACTAGCAGAAGTAAAGCTGTGAGGACGGGGCGAGAGTCGTGCTTGGGTAGCTCAGTTTGTAGAGCACTTGCCCGCGAAAGGCAAAGGTCCTGAGTTCGAGTCTCGGTTCGGCACACAGTTTTAATCTGCCAGGAAGTTTCAAATCAGCGCACACTCCGTTGCAGAGTGAAAATCTCATTCTGGAAACATCCCCCAGGCTGTGGCTAAGCCATGTCTCCGCAATATCCTTTCTTTCAGGAGTGCTAGTTCTGCTTGGTTCGCACGAGAGCTTCTGTAAAGTTTGGAAGGTAGGAGACGAGGTACTAGCAGAAGTAAAGCTGTGAGGACGGGGCGAGAGTCGTGCTTGGGTAGCTCAGTTTGTAGAGCACTTGCCCGCGAAAGGCAAAGGTCCCGAGTTCGAGTCTCGATTCGGCACACAGTTTTAATCTGCCAGGAAGTTTCAAATCAGCGCACACTCCGTTGCAGAGTGAAAATCTCATTCTGGAAACATCCCCCAGGCTGTGGCTAAGCCATGTCTCCGCAATATCCTTTCTTTCAGGAGTGCTAGTTCTGCTTGGTTCGCGCGAGAGCTTCTGTAAAGTTTGGAAGGTAGGAGACGAGGTACTGGCAGAAGTAAAGCTGTGAGGAGGGGGCGAGAGTCGTGCTTGGGTAGCTCAGTTGGTAGAGCACTTGCCCGCGAAAGGCAAAGGTCCCGAGTTCGAGTCTCGATTCGGCACACAGTTTTAATCTGCCAGGAAGTTTCAAATCAGCGCACACTCCGTTGCAGAGTGAAAATCTCATTCTGGAAACATCCCCCAGGCTGTGGCTAAGCCATGTCTCCGCAATATCCTTTCTTTCAGGAGTGCTAGTTCTGCTTGGTTCGCACGAGAGCTTCTGTAAAGTTTGGAAGGTAGGAGACGAGGTACTGGCAGAAGTAAAGCTGTGAGGAGGGGGCGAGAGTCGTGCTTGGGTAGCTCAGTTGGTAGAGCACTTGCCCGCGAAAGGCAAAGGTCCCGAGTTCGAGTCTCGATTCGGCACACAGTTTTAATCTGCCAGGAAGTTTCAAATCAGCGCACACTCCGTTGCAGAGTGAAAATCTCATTCTGGAAACATCCCCCAGGCTGTGGCTAAGCCATGTCTCCGCAATATCCTTTCTTTCAGGAGTGCTAGTTCTGCTTGGTTCGCACGAGAGCTTCTGTAAAGTTTGGAAGGTAGGAGACGAGGTACTGGCAGAAGTAAAGCTGTGAGGAGGGGGCGAGAGTCGTGCTTGGGTAGCTCAGTTGGTAGAGCACTTGCCCGCGAAAGGCAAAGGTCCCGAGTTCGAGTCTCGATTCGGCACACAGTTTTAATCTGCCAGGAAGTTTCAAATCAGCGCACACTCCGTTGCAGAGTGAAAATCTCATTCTGGAAACATCCCCCAGGCTGTGGCTAAGCCATGTCTCCGCAATATCCTTTCTTTCAGGAGTGCTAGTTCTGCTTGGTTCGCACGAGAGCTTCTGTAAAGTTTGGAAGGTAGGAGACGAGGTACTGGCAGAAGTAAACCTGTGAGGAGGGGGCGAGAGTCGTGCTTGGGTAGCTCAGTTGGTAGAGCACTTGCCCGCGAAAGGCAAAGGTCCCGAGTTCGAGTCTCGATTCGGCACACAGTTTTAATCTGCCAGGAAGTTTCAAATCAGCGCACACTCCGTTGCAGAGTGAAAATCTCATTCTGGAAACATCCCCCAGGCTGTGGCTAAGCCATGTCTCCGCAATATCCTTTCTTTCAGGAGTGCTAGTTCTGCTTGGTTCGCATGAGAGCTTCTGTAAAGTTTGGAAGGTAGGAGACGAGGTACTGGCAGAAGTAAAGCTGTGAGGAGGGGGCGAGAGTCGTGCTTGGGTAGCTCAGTTGGTAGAGCACTTGCCCGCGAAAGGCAAAGGTCCCGAGTTCGAGTCTCGATTCGGCACACAGTTTTAATCTGCCAGGAAGTTTCAAATCAGCGCACACTCCGTTGCAGAGTGAAAATCTCATTCTGGAAACATCCCCCAGGCTGTGGCTAAGCCATGTCTCCGCAATATCCTTTCTTTCAGGAGTGCTAGTTCTGCTTGGTTCGCACGAGAGCTTCTGTAAAGTTTGGAAGGTAGGAGACGAGGTACTGGCAGAAGTAAAGCTGTGAGGAGGGGGCGAGAGTCGTGCTTGGGTAGCTCAGTTGGTAGAGCACTTGCCCGCGAAAGGCAAAGGTCCCGAGTTCGAGTCTCGATTCGGCACACAGTTGTAATCTGCCAGGAAGTTTCAAATCAGCGCACACTCCGTTGCAGAGTGAAAATCTCATTCTGGAAACATCCCCCAGGCTGTGGCTAAGCCATGTCTCCGCAATATCCTTTCTTTCAGGAGTGCTAGTTCTGCTTGGTTCGCACGAGAGCTTCTGTAAAGTTTGGAAGGTAGGAGACGAGGTACTGGCAGAAGTAAAGCTGTGAGGAGGGGGCGAGAGTCGTGCTTGGGTAGCTCAGTTGGTAGAGCACTTGCCCGCGAAAGGCAAAGGTCCCGAGTTCGAGTCTCGATTCGGCACACAGTTTTAATCTGCCAGGAAGTTTCAAATCAGCGCACACTCCGTTGCAGAGTGAAAATCTCATTCTGGAAACATCCCCCAGGCTGTGGCTAAGCCATGTCTCCGCAATATCCTTTCTTTCAGGAGTGCTAGTTCTGCTTGGTTCGCACGAGAGCTTCTGTAAAGTTTGGAAGGTAGGAGACGAGGTACTGGCAGAAGTAAAGCTGTGAGGAGGGGGCGAGAGTCGTGCTTGGGTAGCTCAGTTGGTAGAGCACTTGCCCGCGAAAGGCAAAGGTCCCGAGTTCGAGTCTCGATTCGGCACACAGTTTTAATCTGCCAGGAAGTTTCAAATCAGCGCACACTCCGTTGCAGAGTGAAAATCTCATTCTGGAAACATCCCCCAGGCTGTGGCTAAGCCATGTCTCCGCAATATCCTTTCTTTCAGGAGTGCTAGTTCTGCTTGGTTCGCGCGAGAGCTTCTGTAAAGTTTGGAAGGTAGGAGACGAGGTACTGGCAGAAGTAAAGCTGTGAGGAGGGGGCGAGAGTCGTGCTTGGGTAGCTCAGTTGGTAGAGCACTTGCCCGCGAAAGGCAAAGGTCCTGAGTTCGAGTCTCGATTCGGCACACAGTTTTAATCTGCCAGGAAGTTTCAAATCAGCGCACACTCCGTTGCAGAGTGAAAATCTCATTCTGGAAACATCCCCCAGGCTGTGGCTAAGCCATGTCTCCGCAATATCCTTTCTTTCAGGAGTGCTAGTTCTGCTTGGTTCGCACGAGAGCTTCTGTAAAGTTTGGAAGGTAGGAGACGAGGTACTGGCAGAAGTAAAGCTGTGAGGAGGGGGCGAGAGTCGTGCTTGGGTAGCTCAGTTGGTAGAGCACTTGCCCGCGAAAGGCAAAGGTCCCGAGTTCGAGTCTCGGTTCGGCACACAGTTTTAATCTGCCAGGAAGTTTCAAATCAGCGCACACTCCGTTGCAGAGTGAAAATCTCATTCTGGAAACATCCCCCAGGCTGTGGCTAAGCCATGTCTCCGCAATATCCTTTCTTTCAGGAGTGCTAGTTCTGCTTGGTTCGCACGAGAGCTTCTGTAAAGTTTGGAAGGTAGGAGACGAGGTACTGGCAGAAGTAAAGCTGTGAGGAGGGGGCGTGAGTCGTGCTTCGGTAGCTCAGTTGGTAGAGCACTTGCCCGCGAAAGGCAAAGGTCCCGAGTTCGAGTCTCGATTCGGCACACAGTTTTAATCTGCCAGGAAGTTTCAAATCAGCGCACACTCCGTTGCAGAGTGAAAATCTCATTCTGGAAACATCCCCCAGGCTGTGGCTAAGCCATGTCTCCGCAATATCCTTTCTTTCAGGAGTGCTAGTTCTGCTTGGTTCGCACGAGAGCTTCTGTAAAGTTTGGAAGGTAGGAGACGAGGTACTGGCAGAAGTAAAGCTGTGAGGAGGGGGCGTGAGTCGTGCTTCGGTAGCTCAGTTGGTAGAGCACTTGCCCGCGAAAGGCAAAGGTCCCGAGTTCGAGTCTCGATTCGGCACACAGTTTTAATCTGCCAGGAAGTTTCAAATCAGCGCACACTCCGTTGCAGAGTGAAAATCTCATTCTGGAAACATCCCCCAGGCTGTGGCTAAGCCATGTCTCCGCAATATCCTTTCTTTCAGGAGTGCTAGTTCTGCTTGGTTCGCACGAGAGCTTCTGTAAAGTTTGGAAGGTAGGAGACGAGGTACTGGCAGAAGTAAAGCTGTGAGGAGGGGGCGAGAGTCGTGCTTGGGTAGCTCAGTTGGTAGAGCACTTGCCCGCGAAAGGCAAAGGTCCCGAGTTCGAGTCTCGGTTCGGCACACAGTTTTAATCTGCCAGGAAGTTTCAAATCAGCGCACACTCCGTTGCAGAGTGAAAATCTCATTCTGGAAACATCCCCCAGGCTGTGGCTAAGCCATGTCTCCGCAATATCCTTTCTTTCAGGAGTGCTAGTTCTGCTTGGTTCGCACGAGAGCTTCTGTAAAGTTTGGAAGGTAGGAGACGAGGTACTGGCAGAAGTAAAGCTGTGAGGAGGGGGCGTGAGTCGTGCTTCGGTAGCTCAGTTGGTAGAGCACTTGCCCGCGAAAGGCAAAGGTCCCGAGTTCGAGTCTCGATTCGGCACACAGTTTTAATCTGCCAGGAAGTTTCAAATCAGCGCACACTCCGTTGCAGAGTGAAAATCTCATTCTGGAAACATCCCCCAGGCTGTGGCTAAGCCATGTCTCCGCAATATCCTTTCTTTCAGGAGTGCTAGTTCTGCTTGGTTCGCACGAGAGCTTCTGTAAAGTTTGGAAGGTAGGAGACGAGGTACTGGCAGAAGTAAAGCTGTGAGGAGGGGGCGTGAGTCGTGCTTCGGTAGCTCAGTTGGTAGAGCACTTGCCCGCGAAAGGCAAAGGTCCCGAGTTCGAGTCTCGATTCGGCACACAGTTTTAATCTGCCAGGAAGTTTCAAATCAGCGCACACTCCGTTGCAGAGTGAAAATCTCATTCTGGAAACATCCCCCAGGCTGTGGCTAAGCCATGTCTCCGCAATATCCTTTCTTTCAGGAGTGCTAGTTCTGCTTGGTTCGCACGAGAGCTTCTGTAAAGTTTGGAAGGTAGGAGACGAGGTACTGGCAGAAGTAAAGCTGTGAGGAGGGGGCGAGAGTCGTGCTTGGGTAGCTCAGTTGGTAGAGCACTTGCCCGCGAAAGGCAAAGGTCCCGAGTTCGAGTCTCGGTTCGGCACACAGTTTTAATCTGCCAGGAAGTTTCAAATCAGCGCACACTCCGTTGCAGAGTGAAAATCTCATTCTGGAAACATCCCCCAGGCTGTGGCTAAGCCATGTCTCCGCAATATCCTTTCTTTCAGGAGTGCTAGTTCTGCTTGGTTCGCACGAGAGCTTCTGTAAAGTTTGGAAGGTAGGAGACGAGGTACTGGCAGAAGTAAAGCTGTGAGGAGGGGGCGTGAGTCGTGCTTCGGTAGCTCAGTTGGTAGAGCACTTGCCCGCGAAAGGCAAAGGTCCCGAGTTCGAGTCTCGATTCGGCACACAGTTTTAATCTGCCAGGAAGTTTCAAATCAGCGCACACTCCGTTGCAGAGTGAAAATCTCATTCTGGAAACATCCCCCAGGCTGTGGCTAAGCCATGTCTCCGCAATATCCTTTCTTTCAGGAGTGCTAGTTCTGCTTGGTTCGCACGAGAGCTTCTGTAAAGTTTGGAAGGTAGGAGACGAGGTACTGGCAGAAGTAAAGCTGTGAGGAGGGGGCGAGAGTCGTGCTTGGGTAGCTCAGTTGGTAGAGCACTTGCCCGCGAAAGGCAAAGGTCCCGAGTTCGAGTCTCGATTCGGCACACAGTTTTAATCTGCCAGGAAGTTTCAAATCAGCGCACACTCCGTTGCAGAGTGAAAATCTCATTCTGGAAACATCCCCCAGGCTGTGGCTAAGCCATGTCTCCGCAATATCCTTTCTTTCAGGAGTGCTAGTTCTGCTTGGTTCGCACGAGAGCTTCTGTAGAGTTTGGAAGGTAGGAGACGAGGTACTGGCAGAAGTAAAGCTGTGAGGAGGGGGCGAGAGTCGTGCTTGGGTAGCTCAGTTGGTAGAGCACTTGCCCGCGAAAGGCAAAGGTCCCGAGTTCGAGTCTCGATTCGGCACACAGTTTTAATCTGCCAGGAAGTTTCAAATCAGCGCACACTCCGTTGCAGAGTGAAAATCTCATTCTGGAAACATCCCCCAGGCTGTGGCTAAGCCATGTCTCCGCAATATCCTTTCTTTCAGGAGTGCTAGTTCTGCTTGGTTCGCACGAGAGCTTCTGTAAAGTTTGGAAGGTAGGAGACGAGGTACTGGCAGAAGTAAAGCTGTGAGGAGGGGGCGTGAGTCGTGCTTCGGTAGCTCAGTTGGTAGAGCACTTGCCCGCGAAAGGCAAAGGTCCCGAGTTCGAGTCTCGATTCGGCACACAGTTTTAATCTGCCAGGAAGTTTCAAATCAGCGCACACTCCGTTGCAGAGTGAAAATCTCATTCTGGAAACATCCCCCAGGCTGTGGCTAAGCCATGTCTCCGCAATATCCTTTCTTTCAGGAGTGCTAGTTCTGCTTGGTTCGCACGAGAGCTTCTGTAAAGTTTGGAAGGTAGGAGACGAGGTACTGGCAGAAGTAAAGCTGTGAGGAGGGGGCGAGAGTCGTGCTTGGGTAGCTCAGTTGGTAGAGCACTTGCCCGCGAAAGGCAAAGGTCCCGAGTTCGAGTCTCGATTCGGCACACAGTTTTAATCTGCCAGGAAGTTTCAAATCAGCGCACACTCCGTTGCAGAGTGAAAATCTCATTCTGGAAACATCCCCCAGGCTGTGGCTAAGCCATGTCTCCGCAATATCCTTTCTTTCAGGAGTGCTAGTTCTGCTTGGTTCGCACGAGAGCTTCTGTAAAGTTTGGAAGGTAGGAGACGAGGTACTGGCAGAAGTAAAGCTGTGAGGAGGGGGCGAGAGTCGTGCTTGGGTAGCTCAGTTGGTAGAGCACTTGCCCGCGAAAGGCAAAGGTCCCGAGTTCGAGTCTCGATTCGGCACACAGTTTTAATCTGCCAGGAAGTTTCAAATCAGCGCACACTCCGTTGCAGAGTGAAAATCTCATTCTGGAAACATCCCCCAGGCTGTGGCTAAGCCATGTCTCCGCAATATCCTTTCTTTCAGGAGTGCTAGTTCTGCTTGGTTCGCACGAGAGCTTCTGTAAAGTTTGGAAGGTAGGAGACGAGGTACTGGCAGAAGTAAAGCTGTGAGGAGGGGGCGTGAGTCGTGCTTCGGTAGCTCAGTTGGTAGAGCACTTGCCCGCGAAAGGCAAAGGTCCCGAGTTCGAGTCTCGATTCGGCACACAGTTTTAATCTGCCAGGAAGTTTCAAATCAGCGCACACTCCGTTGCAGAGTGAAAATCTCATTCTGGAAACATCCCCCAGGCTGTGGCTAAGCCATGTCTCCGCAATATCCTTTCTTTCAGGAGTGCTAGTTCTGCTTGGTTCGCACGAGAGCTTCTGTAAAGTTTGGAAGGTAGGAGACGAGGTACTGGCAGAAGTAAAGCTGTGAGGAGGGGGCGAGAGTCGTGCTTGGGTAGCTCAGTTGGTAGAGCACTTGCCCGCGAAAGGCAAAGGTCCCGAGTTCGAGTCTCGATTAGGCACACAGTTTTAATCTGCCAGGAAGTTTCAAATCAGCGCACACTCCGTTGCAGAGTGAAAATCTCATTCTGGAAACATCCCCCAGGCTGTGGCTAAGCCATGTCTCCGCAATATCCTTTCTTTCAGGAGTGCTAGTTCTGCTTGGTTCGCACGAGAGCTTCTGTAAAGTTTGGAAGGTAGGAGACGAGGTACTGGCAGAAGTAAAGCTGTGAGGAGGGGGCGAGAGTCGTGCTTGGGTAGCTCAGTTGGTAGAGCACTTGCCCGCGAAAGGCAAAGGTCCCGAGTTCGAGTCTCGATTCGGCACACAGTTTTAATCTGCCAGGAAGTTTCAAATCAGCGCACACTCCGTTGCAGAGTGAAAATCTCATTCTGGAAACATCCCCCAGGCTGTGGCTAAGCCATGTCTCCGCAATATCCTTTCTTTCAGGAGTGCTAGTTCTGCTTGGTTCGCACGAGAGCTTCTGTAAAGTTTGGAAGGTAGGAGACGAGGTACTGGCAGAAGTAAAGCTGTGAGGAGGGGGCGAGAGTCGTGCTTGGGTAGCTCAGTTGGTAGAGCACTTGCCCGCGAAAGGCAAAGGTCCCGAGTTCGAGTCTCGATTCGGCACACAGTTTTAATCTGCCAGGAAGTTTCAAATCAGCGCACACTCCGTTGCAGAGTGAAAATCTCATTCTGGAAACATCCCCCAGGCTGTGGCTAAGCCATGTCTCCGCAATATCCTTTCTTTCAGGAGTGCTAGTTCTGCTTGGTTCGCGCGAGAGCTTCTGTAGAGTTTGGAAGGTAGGAGACGAGGTACTGGCAGAAGTAAAGCTGTGAGGAGGGGGCGAGAGTCGTGCTTGGGTAGCTCAGTTGGTAGAGCACTTGCCCGCGAAAGGCAAAGGTCCCGAGTTCGAGTCTCGATTCGGCACACAGTTTTAATCTGCCAGGAAGTTTCAAATCAGCGCACACTCCGTTGCAGAGTGAAAATCTCATTCTGGAAACATCCCCCAGGCTGTGGCTAAGCCATGTCTCCGCAATATCCTTTCTTTCAGGAGTGCTAGTTCTGCTTGGTTCGCACGAGAGCTTCTGTAAAGTTTGGAAGGTAGGAGACGAGGTACTGGCAGAAGTAAAGCTGTGAGGAGGGGGCGAGAGTCGTGCTTGGGTAGCTCAGTTGGTAGAGCACTTGCCCGCGAAAGGCAAAGGTCCCGAGTTCGAGTCTCGATTCGGCACACAGTTTTAATCTGCCAGGAAGTTTCAAATCAGCGCACACTCCGTTGCAGAGTGAAAATCTCATTCTGGAAACATCCCCCAGGCTGTGGCTAAGCCATGTCTCCGCAATATCCTTTCTTTCAGGAGTGCTAGTTCTGCTTGGTTCGCACGAGAGCTTCTGTAAAGTTTGGAAGGTAGGAGACGAGGTACTGGCAGAAGTAAAGCTGTGAGGAGGGGGCGTGAGTCGTGCTTCGGTAGCTCAGTTGGTAGAGCACTTGCCCGCGAAAGGCAAAGGTCCCGAGTTCGAGTCTCGATTCGGCACACAGTTTTAATCTGCCAGGAAGTTTCAAATCAGCGCACACTCCGTTGCAGAGTGAAAATCTCATTCTGGAAACATCCCCCAGGCTGTGGCTAAGCCATGTCTCCGCAATATCCTTTCTTTCAGGAGTGCTAGTTCTGCTTGGTTCGCACGAGAGCTTCTGTAAAGTTTGGAAGGTAGGAGACGAGGTACTGGCAGAAGTAAAGCTGTGAGGAGGGGGCGAGAGTCGTGCTTGGGTAGCTCAGTTGGTAGAGCACTTGCCCGCGAAAGGCAAAGGTCCCGAGTTCGAGTCTCGATTCGGCACACAGTTTTAATCTGCCAGGAAGTTTCAAATCAGCGCACACTCCGTTGCAGAGTGAAAATCTCATTCTGGAAACATCCCCCAGGCTGTGGCTAAGCCATGTCTCCGCAATATCCTTTCTTTCAGGAGTGCTAGTTCTGCTTGGTTCGCACGAGAGCTTCTGTAAAGTTTGGAAGGTAGGAGACGAGGTACTGGCAGAAGTAAAGCTGTGAGGAGGGGGCGAGAGTCGTGCTTGGGTAGCTCAGTTGGTAGAGCACTTGCCCGCGAAAGGCAAAGGTCCCGAGTTCGAGTCTCGATTCGGCACACAGTTTTAATCTGCCAGGAAGTTTCAAATCAGCGCACACTCCGTTGCAGAGTGAAAATCTCATTCTGGAAACATCCCCCAGGCTGTGGCTAAGCCATGTCTCCGCAATATCCTTTCTTTCAGGAGTGCTAGTTCTGCTTGGTTCGCACGAGAGCTTCTGTAAAGTTTGGAAGGTAGGAGACGAGGTACTGGCAGAAGTAAAGCTGTGAGGAGGGGGCGTGAGTCGTGCTTCGGTAGCTCAGTTGGTAGAGCACTTGCCCGCGAAAGGCAAAGGTCCCGAGTTCGAGTCTCGATTCGGCACACAGTTTTAATCTGCCAGGAAGTTTCAAATCAGCGCACACTCCGTTGCAGAGTGAAAATCTCGTTCTGGAAACATCCCCCAGGCTGTGGCTAAGCCATGTCTCCGCAATATCCTTTCTTTCAGGAGTGCTAGTTCTGCTTGGTTCGCACGAGAGCTTCTGTAAAGTTTGGAAGGTAGGAGACGAGGTACTGGCAGAAGTAAAGCTGTGAGGAGGGGGCGAGAGTCGTGCTTGGGTAGCTCAGTTGGTAGAGCACTTGCCCGCGAAAGGCAAAGGTCCCGAGTTCGAGTCTCGATTCGGCACACAGTTTTAATCTGCCAGGAAGTTTCAAATCAGCGCACACTCCGTTGCAGAGTGAAAATCTCATTCTGGAAACATCCCCCAGGCTGTGGCTAAGCCATGTCTCCGCAATATCCTTTCTTTCAGGAGTGCTAGTTCTGCTTGGTTCGCACGAGAGCTTCTGTAAAGTTTGGAAGGTAGGAGACGAGGTACTGGCAGAAGTAAAGCTGTGAGGAGGGGGCGAGAGTCGTGCTTGGGTAGCTCAGTTGGTAGAGCACTTGCCCGCGAAAGGCAAAGGTCCCGAGTTCGAGTCTCGATTCGGCACACAGTTGTAATCTGCCAGGAAGTTTCAAATCAGCGCACACTCCGTTGCAGAGTGAAAATCTCATTCTGGAAACATCCCCCAGGCTGTGGCTAAGCCATGTCTCCGCAATATCCTTTCTTTCAGGAGTGCTAGTTCTGCTTGGTTCGCACGAGAGCTTCTGTAAAGTTTGGAAGGTAGGAGACGAGGTACTGGCAGAAGTAAAGCTGTGAGGAGGGGGCGAGAGTCGTGCTTGGGTAGCTCAGTTGGTAGAGCACTTGCCCGCGAAAGGCAAAGGTCCCGAGTTCGAGTCTCGATTCGGCACACAGTTTTAATCTGCTAGGAAGTTTCAAAGTTCTACTTGTTCTAAAAATGCAAGAACACATCTCCTTTCTGATCTCTTCAATTTGAGTTTCGAACCTGGCGAAGTGCAAATAAAATATCAAAATTCTCGGCAACAATGGCTTCAAATCTTCGAGTATTCTACATACTTATAATCGTCACGAATGGCAATTAAGTCATCAAATACGAACTTTTGTTAAGTATGACATTACAAAAGTTACACATTCTTCTAATTTTTCTTAAAATGTTAAAAAAGTCACGTGACAGACATTGCAATTCACCTTCTCATTGTTCCACTCGTCTTCCCTTCGATATTACTGTAAGAAGGAAAACGCATCACCATGTCTGATAGCGCAGTCATGTATTTATCTAAAATGAATCTTTCAATCTGCATCTAAGTGTGCGATGATCTCAAACTTCCCGGCAGATTAAACAGTGTGTCGTACAGGAACTCAAGCCCGAAATCTTAGCTTTCGTGGACAACGCTCTTAACGACTTTATCGTGTGACTGATAACGTCTTACTGCAATTGTAGACGTTGTTGAAAAACAAGTTATTTTGAGTCACCAACTAATATACTTACGACAGAGAGCACGGAAAGAATTTCTATATTCATCAGTAATGCGCGGATTCGTATCTGCGTCAATAACATCGACAGTTTAGATAATTATTAATATTATTTCTAGAATCTTTCCGTCGGTGAGGTGTTTAGCAGCAGCTGATTATTTTCTCGGATTATCAGGTACTGACATGTGCAAATGACAACGGACCATATGTCTGGGATTATTTTGCCATTCATCTCGAGAGATTGCTTACGGCAAACAACAATAATATACACTGACGGGAAAAACTAGCAACCCCAAGAAATAACTAATGAAATTTCGGGAAAATATTTATCTAGGTATGATATTTAAGTGATTAACATTGCAAGATCACAGATTAGTAAGCCATTGCAAATGTGAAATGCTTAAGGGGGGTAGGACGTCAAACGGACCAACTTGGAGCACGGGAGGCACCACAGGACATTTTACTTTCCACTGTATACACTTTTACAAATAAATTATAAAACTTTGTCAGCATGACCAGGAAGGATTCAGGATTCACACTCATAGTAGTGGAAGGTCAAAAAACAACAAAGTAATTTTTTTTACATGTGAAATTTCATCATTTTTTCACTTACTATTGGCTACATTTGCTGCTATAGGCACACTTTTCTTCATAAGTAAGAGAGATTCTTCGATGAATTTTGCACGGCATACAAACCATACTTACAGGTGTATGAAACTCTAGAATTTTCCTAATCTATTAAAAACTATGGTAAAAATTGAGATAATTAACTGTAAAACTTGATTTTTTTAGAACATGTAGCTTAAAATCTAACAGCTCAATCATTTTTTCATACATTAAATAAATTCTAGAGTTTCATACACCTGTAAGTATGGTTTGTATGCTGTGCGAAATTCATCGAAGAATCTCTCTTACTTATAAAGAAAAGTGTACCTATAGCAACAAATGCAGTCAGTAGTAAATGAAAAAAATGATGAAATTTCACATGTAAAAAAATTTATTTTGTTATGTTTTTGAACGTCCACTGCTATTAGTGTGAATCCTGAATCCTTCCTGGTCATGCTGTCAAAGTTTTGTGTATTTGTTTGTAAAAGTGTAGTCAGTGAAGATTAAAATGTCCTCTAGTGCCTCTCCTGCTTCACGTCGGCCCGTTTGACTTCCTACCCCCCCCCCCCCCCCCCCCTCCTTAATAACCTGTGTAAGCACCAAAATGTTGAATGCAAGCATGCAAACGTTCATGGATATCAGTTTGTGAGATGGCATTCCATGCCTGTTGCACTTGGTCGGTCGATACAGGGACGGTTAATGCTGGTTGTGAATGATGTTGGAATTGTCGTCCGATGATGTCCCTTATGTGGTCGACTGTAAATAGATCTGGTGATCGAGCAGGCCCAGGCAACATGTCGACCCTGTATAGAGCATGCTGCGTTGGAAAAGCGATACGTGGGGAAGCGTTATACTGTTGGAATACAAGCCCTGGAATGGTGTTCATGAATGGCACCAAAAAATGTTGAATCACCAGACTGACGTACAAATTTGCAGTCAGGCGGCATGGGACAACCGCGAGAGTGCTCTTGCTGTCTTATGAAATGGTACCCCAGACCATAACTCCAGGTGTAGGTCTGGTGTGTCTAGGCCGCAGACAGCTTGGTTGCAGGTCCTCTGGCCTCCTCCTAAACCAACATACTGGTTTCACAGACACCGAGGCAGAACCGGCTTTTATCAGAAAACACAACAGACCTCCACTCCGCCCTAAAATGAGCTCTCGCTTGACAACACTGAAGTCGCAAACGGCGGAGGTTTGAAGTTAGTGGAATGCACGCTATAGGGCGTCTGGCTCGAATCTGACCTTGAAGTAACTGGATTATAACATTGTTGGATGTGAGGTCCGCCAGTTATGCGAGACTCCGTTTTTTCTCAGTACCCAAACATGTTTCGGCACCACTGTGCCATCATCCGTGGGTTTTCGTTTTTATTTATTCAGCAATGTGAACATTTTTGTTAAATGATTATAAAATTATGAGCATCTTTAGTTCAAACAGCAGATCGTTTCTTTTTGTAAATACCTTTACATTTGGTGTGCATGAATTTTCTGGATCACTTTTGTGTTAATTACTACAGGCAGCTTGTCATCTGCAACCAAACGATGTTGATGAGAAAGTTTTTTGCTTGAGTTAACCTATCTTCTGGGATGTAATTTAGTTTGTCGTAATGTTTTCGCGCCTATATTCGTTTTTACTTACGTTTTCATGTGGCAAGCACTTCCATTCTCCGGATCATGCTGAGGTGTTGTGATTCACACGTAACTATAACAAGTATTTTCCACAAATAACGTACTAAAACACTTTTCACTCCTCGAAAACACAAGGTGATTGTGGTTTGTAGTGTGTCCCAGCCCAGTCAGTGTTCATTTGTTCACCAGAGAGTTCAGAGCCAAATTTGTGTGTGTGTGTGTTTTCTGTGCTCTTCTTAGCTGTGTATGTCGTATTTTATGTGGTATTCCTTTTGTGTCTAAATGGTGCGTCTTTGCAGGTTTAAGTGTATCTATATTTCGTGTGTGTGTGTGTAGACTTTATCGGTTTGTGCTCTTTTTATTTGTAAAGTTGCTTTAATGTCTTAAATAGTGTGCCCTTGCAGAGTGTACTATTTTCGTTTAAGACCTATTTTCCTTCTGCTATTGCCTTCTGTATATGGAAGTTTTCCTCAATGATCAGGTTGCCGTTTAGGCTGTGGCTGGGTTTTAGTATTCTTAAGTCTGTTTCTATTGTGGTTGGGTGGTGATTGTTGGCTACAAGGTGGTCAACAAATGTGCTGTGGGAGTTGTTGCTTTTTAAAGCTCTGAAATGTTCTGAATATCTGGTTTTGAAGTTTCTGCATGTTTGTCCTATGTACACTGACTGGCAAGTGTTGCATGTGAGTTCATATATTCCTGATCTGTTAAATTTATCAATGGGTGCCGAAACAAGTTTGGGTACTGAGAAAAAACGTTGTTTTGCATAATTGGCGGACCTCGCATCCAACAATTTTAACTGCAAACACGGCCAACACAAGGAGCTGCAAATCAAAATGATGAATTGTAACAGTTCGTTGTGTCACTGTAGCGCCAACTTCTGCTCGAGTGGCTACTGCTGACGCAGTATAATGCGGCACAGCTATAAGGCGGACACGACGGTCCCCCCTCTACATAGAGCCCGTGGCCGTCCGATGTCCATACCTTCCCGTGACCACCGCTGCCAGTAGTCATGTACAGTGGCTGCATTCGCGCCAAGTATTTCTGCAGTACCGCGGGAGGAACGTGCAGCTTCTCGTAGCCCTGTTACACAACCACCTTCACACTCAGTGAGATGTTGCGCTACCAACGACACTCTTATGCGACTGGAACGAAATCTGAAGAGACATCATCTTTCAGATGTAGGAACACGCCTACTAAGTTTCGTTTATCTCGCAATACTCTTTCTTGATGTTGGGTGTTTCTTTTCCGCCGGTGCACTTAGGATCGAGAACACGAGAAAAATTTCTAAATTCGTCAGCAATGCGTAGTTTCGTATCTGCATCAATAATATCGATATATTAGGTTACCTTTATTATCATTTATCTTTCCGTAGGAGTATAACAGAAGCTGGTTATTTTCTCGGATCGTCAGATGTGCAAACGGACCAGGGATTATTCTGACATTCACCTCGAGTGACTGCTTATGGCAACCAACAATAATGTAGAAGCCGCACTGAATTCCAACCACAAACTTCTCTGCTTAAAATTTGCACATTGACTATCTCCTTCGGTGTTTTGATCGATCAGTCGCAAAGGACACAGAATTTGTGTTGTCACGAGTGTGGCAGTGCAGCTGACAAACAGAGGCGGCTAGTTTCGCCTTCACGCGGATCCCAGTGACCTCGAAAGCCAGCGCCTTGGGCAGCACGTCTGGACCCGCCGCACACGTCAGCTCACCTGCCCCGTTTTAAGGCTACATGACACACACACTGGCAGCTCTACAGGCGAGGCTATCTCTCACACGTTGGCACCCCTCCGGTGCTGGAAGAAACATGTTTAGCATCCTGGTAGTGAAAGGTACAGGCATCTTCAATGGTGTACCGTTTTATGCATCTTAATGATAATGCTCATGAATTGGGCGAATGAACTTAAAAGTGGTACAACTACAAAGAATAAACGAGAAAGTATTGTCAAATTCCTGAAGTCCGCACACACACACACACACACACACACACACACACACACACACACACACACAGAAAAATGGTTCAAATGGCTCTGAGCATTGTGGGACTTAACTTCTGAGGTCATCAGTCCCCTAGAACTTAGAACTACTTAAACCTAACTAACCTAAGGACATCACACACATCCATGCCCGAGGCAGGATTCGAACCTGCGACGGTAGCAGCCGCGCGGTTCCAGACTGTAGCGCCTAGAACCGCTCGGCCACCCCGGCCGGCACACACACACACACACACACACACACACACACACACACACACACACACACACACACACACACTCCTGCAGTACTACTGCCAATGGTAAGACTTTCAATAAAAACAAGAAATACAATGGAAAAATTCTGTTGCAGTACAACTGATAAATATTAATGAATGATCACTGGACTCAAAAAGAATGTGACTGCCACCCAGTAATGCACTGAAGCATCGAGGCTACCAGCTTAGGCTGGAATCCAGACACTATACAACTATTTAAAACTTCTGCTTCACTCATCTCGTCGCCATCTAGAACAGAGAGCAGATGCGGGGAATTTCGCTTTTCCAATTCTTATCGGTGTGCACAGAAATTTCCTTGCAAAATATAACCTTAGATATGCCGAATTTCTGACTATTCGTAGTGTTATCTTGCTTTTCCTCGAGTTTCCTTAAAAAAACATGCCGCTCTATTTTATTATATCAAAGAAGATCAGTATCTAGGGAAATTCTCCACATATTTTTCGCATCATGAAAACTAATTCGGAGAAGTAGAAGCAACGTATTATTTTATGTTACAATGTTGTGTTTCTATTCATAGACTATCTTCAGAACACTCAGAATGGTTTTCCAATTTTCTGCGAAGTTGTTCACTGATAATAGAGCCGTGTCACACGTAATAAATCTGTGCTCTTCGACAGATACCAATAATAAAAATAGGTATAATAAACTCAACCTAGCTAGTTAACTCTGAATTTTTCAGTTGAAGGTAGATAAATTACTGTTTCCATAGAAAGCTAATGAATCAGTTCGGAAGTGATGTTCTACAGTGAATTATCCAGTATTTGTGGAATCTAGAACAGAGATCACTCCGAAGGTATTTTGTGAAGACCTCTCCATATCTGCGTTCTCCCTGCTCCAGCATGCTGCACCATGCACTGCTGAGAAAAGTCCGTACAGATTCCACAAACATAACCCACTGATTTCAGACTGAAGACAAAAAAGTCGGCGTTTCTGCGTTTATAGGATGTCGGTGCTGCATTCACAAATGGTTCAAATGGCTCTGAGCACTATGGGACTCAACATCTGAGGTCATCAGTCCCCTAGAACCTAGAACTACTGAAACATAACTAACATAAGGACATCACACACATCCAAGCCCGAGACAGGATTCGAACCCGCGACCGTAGCAGTCGCGCGGTTCCAGACTGAAGCGCCTAGAACCGCTCGGCCACACCGGCCGGCCCTTAATAATCAATTCAGAAACCATGTCACCGACTTTTTCAGTTCTTTCTTCATTTTCAGGTTTTTTGCCATGTGATGTTTCCTTTCTGATGATCAACTCTGAAACGTGCAGAGGGCTCAAACTCTGGCACAGCGTAGTATCTCACACTAATTACCAGACATTCAGAAAAGTCTACTGGAGATAGACTAACGCATTCCTTTAAAATGGTTCTGACGTTAACGTAGTTGCTGTCGAACACGAACTGAAAAATTACATGATGTTTACTTTCTCTAGCAGGCACTAATTTGGTAACTGCACATTATGATAGCCTGGCACAGACTCACTCTCGCAATTAGTTACAGTTTGACTACTGGCCGTCGACGCCGATTGACTCACAGAGACAGTTGCATTGCTGCTGGTAAACTTTCCGGGTTATGAGGTCGTGGTCCACGAAACTCTTCTGTTCCAAACATTTCATCCAGAACTGCGCCGACAAGACTCAACGGAAGAGTAACGCTTCTGAAGATGTCCAGCGCAGTTCCGGACGAAACGTTAGGAAGAGAAGAGTTTCGTGGACCACGACCTTATACCCCGAAAGGTTCTCCATCTCGAACTAATATAATTTCGCTCCGAGTTACACTCCAACGTTTTTACCATGATCACGGAGACAGATTGTATATTGTGTTACTAATGGAGTGAACCCGCGAATCACCGATAAAATTTCGAGGGTGTTCCGGGATATTTTACGAGTTATTTTGGTATGAGGGACCTGTGCTATCCCGTGGCTCGTCACAGTGCTTCGTCTGATTTCTGACACCCATTTATCTTTGCATTGCGTTGGACTGAAAATATCTACACAACAGTGCAAACGTCGAGGGTATGCCTGCATTCGGTACTGCTCACTTCTGTACTGGGTTTCTCTACCAGGCAATGTTAATTGAACATTAACAGTGATACACATCGGGGTGGATAGGTTTATTAATGAAGAGTTGCCGGCCGGTGTGGCCGAGTGGTTCTAGGCGCTACATTCTGGAACCGCGCTACCGCTACGGTCGCAGATTCGAATCCTGCTCGGGCATGGATGTGTGTGATGTCCTTAGGTTAGTTAGGTTTAAGTAGTTTTAAGTTCTAAGGGACTGATGACCTCAGAAGTTAAGTACCATAGTGCTCAGAGCCATTTGAACCATTTTTGAATGAAGAGTTGGCAAATATATGGACCTTGTATTTGGGTTCACTGAATGCATGAGAAAAGCTGAACAACATTGTTATGTTGAGCTGCTCCCGTAGCGAACACATTGTGGTGGTAGTGTATGTGTTTCATCGCAGAGTTGTGTTGCGTTGTGGTTTGCGTTGTACGTGTTGGTGATTGCATATTACAGGATTTTTCACTGTTGTGAAGGTCTTTCCGCAGAAACAAAGTTATCTGGGCTAATAAACTGGATACACAGAGGTGAGAAAAGTCGCGGGATAGCGATATGCACATATGCAGAAGCGGTGGTATCGCGTACACAAGGTATAAAAGAGCAGCGCATTGGCGGGGCTGTCATTTGCACACAGCTGATTGACATGAAAAGGATTCCGGCGTGATTGTGGCCGCGCGACGGGAATCAACAGACTTTGAACGCGGAGTGGTAGTTGGGGCTAGACCAATGGGACATTTCATTTCGGAAATAGATAGGGAATTCAATATTCCGAGACCCACAGTGTCAAAAATGTTCCGAGAATACCAAATTTCAGGCATTAACTCCCACCACGGTCAACGCAGTGATCGACGGCCTCCAATTAACGACCAAGAGCAGCGGCGTTCTGCGTAGAGTTGTCAGTGCTAACAGACAAGCAACACTGCATGAATAACAGTAGAAATCAAAGTGGGACATGCGACGAACGTATCCGTTAGGACAGCGCTCCGAAATTTGGCGTTAATGAGCTGTAGTAGCAGACGACCGATGCGAGTGCCTTTGCTAACAGACGACATCGCCTGCAGCACCTCTCCCGCGCTCGCTACCGTGTCGGTTGGACACTAGAGGAATGTGAAACAGTGGGCTAGTCAGATGAGTCCCGATTTCAGTTGGTAAGAGCTGATGGTAGGGTTCGAGCGTGGCGCAAACCCCACGAAGTCATCGACCCAAGTTGTCAATAAGGCACTGTGAAGACTAGTGGTGGCTCCAAGATGGTGTGGGCTGTATTTACATGAAATGTACTGGATCACTGACTGGAAATTATTGGGTTCGGTTACTTGGAGACAACTGCAGCCATTCATGAGCTAGATGCTCCCAATTTTGATGGCTGACCGTGTGCCATGCCACCGGGGCCAGTTGTTCGCTATTGTGCTGAAGAACATTTTGGACAATTCGAGCGAATGATTTGGATTCCCAGATAGCTCGACACGAGTCCCATCCAAGGTTTATGGGTTATAATCGAAAGATCCGTTGCTGCACAAAATCCTGCATCGGCAATACTGTCGCAATTATGGACAGTTATAGAAGCAACATGATTCAATATCTATGCAGGGGAGATCCAATGACTTGTTGAATCCATGCCACGTCGAGTTGCTGCACTAGTCCGGGTAAAAAGAGGCGCAACACAATATTAGGAGGTATCTCATGACTCTTGTCACCTCAGTCTACGTAAATGTTAATAATCGGAGAAAAATGAAAGAGATAATAAATTTCTAAAAATTGGCTAAAGGACGAACATAGGATATCATAACGATTGGAGATTTTTGAGTTTAAACTTAATGGAGATTTAATCCACCGAAGCCATAAAGGACTGGAATAATGGCTCTAAGCACTATGGGACTGAACATCTGAGGTCATCAGTTCCCTAGATTTAGAACTACTTAAACCTAACTAACCTAAGGACATCACCCACATCCATGCCCGAGGCAGGATTCGAACCTCCGACCATAGCAGCAATGCGGTTCCGGACTGAAGCGCCTAGAACCGCTCGGCCACAGCGGCCGGCTAGACTAGAATACTAAAGCTTGATGCAGAACAAAGGTTGGACAATGAAGAAGAATAGTTTGTAACACTTCTGTTGTCTCTCTCACACAATATTTGTAAGCTAGAAGATTCAAAGCTACCTACTGAACGAATACCTAGAATATTCTACCTATCCTGGGGATTGGGGGGAAAATGTGCTCCATACAAAGCAAAGCAGCCAGTTATAACAATCGCATGCAAAGTGACTTACTGGATAGCATTATTATTCATTATGTTCTTTCTCTTTCACTGGAGAAAGTAAGGAAAGAAGATTACCCATCGGAAAAAAAAAATACTCCACTACTTTGTCGTGTAGAGAGCGGTCGTCCAATCAGAATTATTGTACAGGCGGAACGTCGTCGAGATCAGGCGCTTCCAGTGAAGCCGTAATAATATGCTTCTTGTTCACGATTTCTGCATAAATATGCAAATAATTTCGATTTGATAAGCAATCTGACGACATGCCGAGACCCTTCGAGGAGAAAGCGAGCAGTCTGTTGCAATTGCCGATCGTTCTAGTTAACGACCTTTGGAGAAAACAACGGCGCTTCTTGTGCTCAACGTTTGCCCGTGTTTCTTGACGTAAGAGGCCTTTTGCGTGTTCTTTCGCACTATCTGTCAACGAAATCGTTTACGTGATCGCTTTCACTCAGGGAGTATTCAGTTTTGTAGCAATAAAGTTCTTCGTTCGTCTGCGGACGTAGCATTCTGCTGTTCTTGCGTAGTTTCTTCGACAGCATTGCAGCTTTCTCTTTGGTGGCCTCACGGTTCGAGACCCTCCCTCAGTCATGCGTCTGCCTACCAGAAGCAGTGGATTAGGTAACTTGGCTTCTGTGCTAGAGTATGGCCAAATCACACACTTAATAAGCAACATGCTCGTAGAAATCGCGGCTTTTTGTTGCAAAAGGAAGAGAAACGACTATTCGTAGCAGTTTTGCCCCAAAATAGTTTTTAGGAATATTTTTGCCGATCGGCTTGTATTTTTGTCCGTACCAGCACGAGGAATTAGTGAAGATAAAAACAAAGATCTTCCGTTGGTGAGATGAACCTAAATAACATTACTGAGCGAAATGACCTATTGAACTACACAGCGGACTCGCAATCAAAAGTTCAAATCCCTATCCAACTTCATGATTTATGTTTCCTGCGGTTTCTCCAAAATCACTTCAGATGAACATCGAGAAAGTTCCCTTAACCCGGCCAAGGTCTCAATGCTCCTGAGAAGGGCCGAGACGTCGCGTCGACGAAACGTTGAATTCTACGCTCTCACCCTATGATAAATCTCAAACTCAGACTCCGTCCGAACAGGCTTCGATAGGCACAACGGTATCGATCGACCACCCTGTCATCCTCAGCTTTTTGGGTGTCACTGGATGCTGAGATAGAGGAACATGTCGTCAGCACACCACTCTATCAGCCTTTGTCGGCTTTCGTGACCGTAGCCGCTGCTTCTGAGTCAAGTAGCTCCTGGATTGGCCTCACAAGGGCTGAGTGCACTCCGCTTGCCAACAGCACTCAACAAACCCGGATGCTCTCCCATCAAAGTTCTAGCCTAGACCGATAGGGCTTAACTTCGATAACCTGACGGGAACTGGCATTACCATTGCGTCAAGGCCCTTGGCCCGTACTACAATTCACCTCTTCATAATCTAATATGATCTGAAAGTTGATGTCTTAGAAAAGTGCGACAAAATAAATTTTGTATTAAAAAAGTTTCGAGGTATTACTGCCTAAATAACGCCTTGTCTCAGGTAATCTGCGACATGGATGTGCAGGGATCGCACTACAGAAAATGTTTGTCAAGCATTTGTTATGTGGCAACTTGTAGGTTGGTATAGGTTGGTTGGTTTAAAAGGGGGGAAAGGGACCAAACTGCTCGGTCATCGGTCGCGGCAACTTGCAGTATTTGTGGAGAGCGGAGTTACAAAATGTGGCAGATAAAGCTCTCAGTGGCTCTCGGACTTCATAGGAATGTCTGATGTAACGTAGATTGTCGATTATTTACAAAAGTAAGGACAAACGTCATCTGTGCACTTTAAGATACTCCTCGTCGCATTCGGAGAATACTTCGCTGCACTAAATATTACTGTGAACCGCTGTCAACGTTTTAATTGTTTGTATGAATTGCGGCTTTATGTCGTTGGGTTCAGTAGTTCATCACAGTAGAGTGGGAATCGCCTAGGTAAAGAAGGTAAGATCCTAAATGTAGGTTTGGGGTGATCCGCAAATCGCTCATATACCTGAGGCGACGTATTCGAAATCTGAAACAACTTGTACATAGATAAGTAATGATAGGGCACGCAGACAAATCACAAGCGCTGCTGATTGCTAAGAAGAAAAGACCAACATCTCGTCGACGATGAAATCATTAGAGCACGCCGACAATTTAAGATGAAGGAGAATCCGAGTGTACATTTTAGGATCAACTCTCCTCACACTATTCCGAAGTGAATTTAGGGGAACGAGTGAAACTGGATCGATCATACGGATTTCTATACAGCTGTTCTCAGATACAAGTGCAGTGGCTTAGCCACTACCGCACCTAGTTTGATGTCACTTATAGTTATTTTTCTTGTCATTATTTTAGACAGATTTGATGGTATTCTCTATCATTTTCAGTCCAGCGTCAATCTTTTCAATGCTGTGTACCCACTCCAAGCGGCACCCTCTCTATCTTTTCTCACAATTTTTCCCCACTGGTGTTCCTGGATGATTTACCAGCTATGCACTGTCCTGTCCTTCAATACTTTTTATATGAACTCACATTCTCACGTAGCCTGCTAACAACACTTAATTATATAATATCTACTCCATTTTTCACATTCTAATGTAACACTAAATTTAAACTATTTTAGTTCCTCATCCTCTGGTAGTCCAGTTGTCCATGTTTCACTTACGTAGTAAGCTGTACTTGAAATGTGCCGTTTTAGAAACTTATGGTATAATCCTATGTAAACATAATTTTAGATACACAGCCACTACAAATTTTCTGAAAGACAATCTGAATTAAATTAAACCTCCCTTTCTTTTATTTCCATTATCGTGCAGTTTCGGTTGCGAAGGCATTTTCCAATCTGTGGATAATTGCACCCTCTGTGAATTGCCATACTTGGGTCAGGCTAAGTATCATAAAAGTCGTGCCGCGGAGGGTAGTTGCGTGGTTTGAGACGCCTTGCCACGGCTCACGCGGCTCCCCCCGTCGGAGGTTCGAGTCCTCCCTCGGATATTGGTGTGTGTGTGTGTGTGTGTGTGTGTGTGTTGTCCTTAGGGTACGCTAGTTAGGTTAAGTAGTGTGTAAACCGATGGACCGATGATCTCAGCAGTTTGGTCCAATAGGAACTGACCACTAAATATAAGTCTTCGAAATGGCCGTACTAGGGTCAGAGGGCAAGAATACGTCTGCTCACACATGTGGTGTTGTGGTGAGGTGTAGTGGTAGAAGGCTCACCACATTATCAAGCTTCACAGTCAAAGGCATGGCGGGAAGTATACGTATTACAGTAGTTATCCAGCGTACCAAAGTGCATTGACAAACTATACTGTGAAGTGTAGTGCGACCAGCGGCATACCACTACACTATCACATGTGTGAAGAGTTCTTGCCCTCTGACCCAAGTATAGCCACTTTGAAGGGCTACACGTACGCATACATTTGAAAATAGCTTTACGGCCAAACCTGTAATGGAAACAAAATAAAAGGAAGTTTTACTTCATCCACTAACACCCAGTTGGTAAATAATAATTGATGCAAATATTTGACGACGATAGATTTCTTTTGTCGAAGAAAGTTTTCCCACGCCTGCTAAAATCTGTCCCAAGGAGTATTCGATGAGAAAACAGCAGCGAATATCGGGCTCCGCGTAGTAGATGCTTAAGAAGTACCTGTTTGATGGCCATTACTCGCAGTAGAGGCGAAGGCCGAAAGAAGAGGCTGACGAAACTGTAATTAGGAGCCGACACCGTAGGCGTCACGGCAAGAGAAAGCTGGCAGCACGGCACTTTGAGGCACCTACCGGATTCATGATACCGATGCGCACCGTCCCGCAGTGGAAAAGCGTCTCCAGGTGTCGCCGTCTACAAAAGTGAAACTGATCGTAGCGAGAAGTGGTGCTCAGCCTCCAATAGGATTCAGGCATTTACGAGCATGAATATGCAGATTTAAGACACTCGGGAAACGACAGTCAAGCTATTGTCTGTGCCAGTAACGGGAATTTCCGTCACTACGTACGACACTGGTACGCAAAACTTAAGGACGGATGTAACTTTCGCATGATATGTCACTGGCAAGTAACATAGATCGACGGCACTTGGATCATACATATAAAGAATTGATACAGCATAGTACAGACGATAACTAAAAGAAATACGCAATGAGACGACCAGAAATGACGCTTTTATTCAAAGACAATATTTACACTGAAGTCACCGCGATTCATGGTGCTACCCTGGACATCGTAATAAGCGGGACGTGGCTCTTAATAGGATGCTCTGCAACGTGCTCCCATGCTGGTTACAAGGTTGGTACGAAAATCTTGAGATAGGGCGTTCCATTCCTCTACCAGCGCTGTTGAGAACTGCTGGATGGACGTTGGTGCTTGTGTACGTGCTAGAATACGTCTCTCCATTGGCTCCAACATGTGCTCTATGGGATTTAAGTCGGGGGACCGGCAGGCCACACCATTCGTCAAATAACCCCTTACTGCAAAAGCTCACCCATCTGCGCAATTGGATACAGTCGCGCATAGTCATCAATAAAAATGAAATCAACGCCGAATGCACCCTTGAAAAGACGCACATAGGGAAGAAATATTGGAGGCCATTACGTTCATGGAACGTTGTTCTTCCCCACACCAAAACACATGGACCAGCAAAACGATCAAGTTCATGCAACATTATACTTCCCCACACCATAACACATGGGCCATCAAAACGATCAAGTTCATGCAACATTATACTTCCCCACACCACAACACATGGACCAGAAAAACGATCAAGTTCATGCGACATTATACTTCCCCACACCATAACACATAGACCAGCAAAACGATCAAGTTCATGCAACATTATACTTCCCCACACCATAACACATGGACCAGCAAAACGATCAAGTTCATGCAACATTATACTTCTCCACACCGTAACACTTGGACCAGCAAAAAGATCAAGTTCATGCAACATTATACTTCCCCACACTGTAACACTTGGACCAGCAAAAAGATCAAGTTCATGCAACATTATACCTTCCCACACCATAACACATGGACCAGCAGAAAGATCAAGTTCATGCAACATTATACTTTCCCACACCACAACACATGGACCAGCAAAACAATCAAGTTCATGCAACATTATACAGGGTGATTCAAAAAGAATACCACAACTTTAGGAACTTAAAACTCTGCAACGACAAAAGGCAGAGCTAAGCACTATCTGTCGGCGAATTAAGGGAGCTATAAAGTTTCATTTAGTTGTACATTTGTTCGCTTGAGGCGCTGTTGACTAGGCGTCAGCGTCAGTTGATGCTAAGATGGCGACAGCTCAACAGAAAGCTTTTTGTGTTATTGAGTACGGCAAAAGTGAATCGACGACAGTTGTTCAGCGTGCATTTCGAACGAAGTATGGTGTTAAACCTCCCGATAGGTGGTGTATTAAACGTTGGTATAAACAGTTTACAGAGAATGGGTGTTTGTACAAAGGGAAAAGTTGTGGACGGCCAAGAACGAGTGATGAAAATGTAGCACACATCCAGCAAGCATTTGTTCGCAGCCCAGGAAAATCGACTCGCAGAGCTAGCAGACAGCTGCAAATTCCACAATCAACTGTATGGAGAGTCCTACGAAAAAGGTTCGTTATGAAACCTGAACGTCAACTACCCGAGGCGATGGATCGGCCGCCAGGCAGCCCGTGACAGAGCACTTCATCACTGGCCTCCAACAAGCCCTGATTTTACCCCCTGCGAGTTTTTCTTATGGGGGTATGTTAAGGATATGGTGTTTCGGCCACCTCTCCCAGCCACCATTGATGATTTGAAACGAGAAATAACAGCAGCTATCCAAACTGTTACGCCTGATATGCTACAGAGAGTGTGGAACGAGTTGGAGTATTGGGTTGATATTGCTCGTGTGTCTGGAGGGGGCCATATTGAACATCTCTGAACTTGTTTTTGAGTGAAAAAAAACCTTTTTAAATACTCTTTGTAATGATGTATAACAGAAGGTTATATTATGTTTCTTTCATTAAATACACATTTTTAAAGTTGTGGTATTCTTTTTGAATCACATGGACCAGCAAAACAATCAAGTTCATGCAACATTATACTTCCCCACACTGTAACACTTGGACCAGCAAAAAGGTCAAGTTCATGCAACATTATACTTCCCCACACCGTAAGACTTGGACCAGCAAAAAGAACAAGTTCATGCAACATTATACTTCCCCACACCATAACACATGGACCAGCAAAACGATCAAGTTCATGCAATATTATAATTCCCCACACCATAACACATGGACCAGGAAAACGATCAAGTTCATGTGACATTATACTTCCCCACACCATAACACATGGACCAGCAAAACGATCAAGTTCATGCAACATTATACTTCCCCACACCATAACACATAGATCAGCAAAACGATAAAGTTCATGCAGCATTATACTTCCCCACACCATAACACATGGACCAGCAAAACGATCAAGTTCATGCAACATTATACTTCCCCAGACCGTAACACTTGGACCAGCAAAAAGATCAAGTTCATGCAACATTATACTTCCCCACACCATAACACATAGACCAGCAAAATGATACAGTTCATGCAGCATTATACTTCCCCACACCATAACACTTGGACCAGCAAAACGATCAAGTTCATGCAACATTATGCTTCCCCACACCATAACACTTGGACCAGAAAAACGATAAAGTTCATGCAACATTATACTTCCCCACACCATAACACATGGACCTGCAAAAAGATCAAGTTCATGCAGCATTATACTTCCCCGCACCATAACACATAGACCAGCAAAACGATAAAGTTCATGCAACATTATACTTCCCCACACCACAACACATGGACCAGCAAAACGATTAAATCATGCAACATTATACTTCCCCACACCGTAACACATGGACCAGCAAAACAATCAAGTTCATGCAACATTATACTTCCCCACACCGTAACACTTGGACCAGCAAAACGATAAAGTTCATGCAACATTATACTTCCCCACACCGTAACACTTGGACCAGCAAAACGATCAAGTTCATGCTACATTATACTTCCCCACACCATAACACATAGACCAGCAAAACGATAAAGTTCATGCAGCATTATACTTCCCCACACCATAACACATAGACCAGCAAAACGATCAAGTTCATGCAACATTATACTTCCCCACACCACAACACTTGGACCAGCAAAAAGATCAAGTTCATGCAACATTATACTTCCCCACACCATAACACATAGACCAGCAAAACGATAAAGTTCATGCAGCATTATACTTCCCCACACCATAACACATGGACCAGCAAAACGATCAAGTTCATGCAACATTATACTTCCCCAGACCGTAACAATTGGACCAGCAAAAAGATCAAGTTCATGCAACATTATACTTCCCCACACCATAACACATAGACCAGCAAAACGATAAAGTTCATGCAGCATTATACTTCCCCACACCTTAACACATGGGCCATCAAAACGATCAAGTTCATGCAACATTATACTTCCCCATACCACAAACCATGGACCAGCAAAACGATTAAATCATGCAACATTATACTTCCCCACACCGTAACACATGGACCAGCAAAACAATCAAGTTCATGCAACATTATACTTCCCCACACCGTAACACTTGGACCAGCAAAACGATCAAGTTCATGCAACATTATACCTCCCCACACCATAACACATAGACCAGCAAAACGATAAAGTTCATGCAGCATTATACTTCCCCACACCATAACACATAGACCAGCAAAACGATCAAGTTCATGCAACATTATACTTCCCCACACCACAACACTTGGACCAGCAAAAAGATCAAGTTCATGCAACATTATACTTCCCCACACCATAACACATAGACCAGCAAAACGATAAAGTTCATGCAGCATTATACTTCCCCACACCATAACACATGGACCAGCAAAACGATAAAGTTCAGGCAACATTATACTTCCCCACACCATAACACTTGGACCAGAAAAACGATAAAGTTCATGCGACATTATACTTCCCCACACCACAACACATGGACCAGCAAAAAGATCAAGTTCATGCAAGATTATACTTCCCCACACCATAACACATAGACCAGCAAAACGATAAAGTTCATGCAACATTATACTTCCCCACACCATAACACATGGACCAGCAAAAAGATCAAGTTCATGCAACATTATACTTCCCCACACCATAGCACATAGACCAGCAAAACGATAAAGTTCATGCAACATTATACTTCCCCACACCGTAACACTTGGACCAGCAAAAAGATCAAGTTCATGCAACATTATACTTCCCCACACCATAACACATAGACCAGCAAAACGATAAAGTTCATGCAGCATTATACATCCTCACACCATAACACATGGACCAGCAAAACGATAAAGTTCATGCAACATTATACTTCCCCACACCGTAACACTTGGACCAGCAAAAAGATCAAGTTCATGCAACATTATACTTCCCCACACCATAACACATAGACCAGCAAAACGATAAAGTTCATGCAGCATTATACTTCCCCACACCATAACACATGGGCCATCAAAACGATCATGTTCATGCAGCATTATATTTCCACACACCATAACGCCGGCTGGAGTGGCTGTGCGGTTCTTGGCGCTACAGTCTGGAACCGCGAGACTGCTATGGGCGCGGGTTCGAATCCTGCCTCGGGCATGGATGTGTGTGATGTCCTTAGGTTAGTTAGGTTTAAGTAGTTCTAAGTTCTAGGAGACTGATGTCCTCAGCAGTTGAGTCCCATAGTGCTCAGAGCCATTTGAACCATTTGAACACCATAACACATGGACCAGCAACACGATCAAGTTCATGCATTATACTTCCCCACACCATAACACGTGAACCAGCAAAACGATCAAGTTCGACAATGCTGGACATACTTCGATATGGAGATAGGTGGGAACACGTAATGTAGCCAGGGACATAGTAGTAGCAAGAACGATGACAGTTTTGGCCCATGTGCAGTGTATAACGTGTGTTGTTCAAATGTATGTGAAATCTTATGGGATTTAACTGCTAAGGTCATCAGTCCCTAAGCTTACACACTACTTAACCTAAATTATCCTAAGGACGAACACACACACCCATGCGCGAGGGTGGACTCGAATCTCCGCTGGGACCTGTAACGTGTGTAAGTGCAGATATTTTTATATGTGGTACCTAAATATGTGCACACATCAGTGTGTTGGTTGATTTTTCTCTGTGTCGAACACGTCACAGACTTTACGACCTGATGTTGCCTACACTGTCGTACCTGCACTACTAAGTGGATTACACCTGTGACTATATACTTCCCGCTTTGCGTCCACGCGTCCACTCTTCAACACCTGATCTGCTGCCCAGGTGAAAATAAGCATTAATGGTTTACTCTTGCCACTTGTACCCTGAGGTGCAAACAAACCTAAAAACATGCAACTTGTGATAGCTATGATTACTAGTCTAGACATGAAGTGAGTTGTGATGTAATATTGTTCAACACTTCATCCCCAGTCACCAATAGAAATATCTGCACTTATACCCATTACACCCAGTATATGATAGGAAATTGCTATTTTATGAAGTCACCATAAGCTGTGTCAGCGATTGAAGTCCTGAAGGTATCATACTTTCCTTAGTATCAAAATGTAATAGGATGGAGGATTTATGTCAAACGTTTCATCGACATCTATGTCAACGCTACTTTAGCTAACATAATTTTCTTGCGCTCTTGGAAACGGAGTGAGAAACGGGAGGTCGACTCTGATAAAGTAAAACGAAAATTTTGTGGCATTGTTGGTTGGAACAGCCGCAGGGATAGGATCAGTCGCCAGTTTCTAAAACTTCACTTTCTTTGCGTGCTTTGTGTCCTAAGTGTGTCTGTCTAGCAACTAATGAGTACTAGGAGTTTTAGAGTTGTGTTTATGGTACTAATGACAATGTGATGAGATTAGAAAGGAGGGAACTCGATGTGGACACAGAGACTACTCCTCTAGAAACGCACCAACGGGTCCTTCGAGATTTAACGTTCCCAATGACGGACGGATCGCCGTCGTGCTACACCTCCATCCATGAGACACAGTATTTTCATACTGGACTTTGGCGTAGGACGCCACTGCCACTCCTTCCCTGTCGTTAGGATACTGGTGATGAAACCTTTCTCTTTATGAAATGTATTCGAAAATTGCGAATACGATATTACATGAGCTGTTTGGAATACTATAGATACATAAAAATTTGTGTCAGACCGGGACTCGAACCCAGATTTCTCTCTAATCGCAAGCAGTCGCCTTAACCATTTCGGCTATCCGTGCACGCCTTCCAGACCGATCCAAAATTCCATATGTATTAGTGTCTACGTCCCATAGTGCTCGCAAACCGTTCGTGTGACTCCCGAAAAGGGTCAGACAATGATTTTCCCTCAGTTTGCGTTTGTTTTGGCATGAAATACAGTTAGAGCAGTGTCTGTGACTTTTTCGCCATCAGGATTCGGACCGGAAAATGCTTGTCTTACACTTCGATTAACAGTTTGTAGTGGCGGGGGTCAGTTTTACGGCGTGCAATCATCCACGCTAAACAAGGCTCTGCATGTATTTCCAAAACAGGCAACGTAGCGAGTACGTGGCGCTCGAGAAGGAACTATTATTTTAATCGAAGTTCAGTTACCTCATGTAAGGAGACAGGTATCCCCTCTATTCCACCTCAGCATTTACTGCGAGGGCCTTAAGGCAACCACAAAGACCGTAAGCTAGGATGAGATGGACGGGGACTTTAACGTCCCTACTTCGAACCCACGCCAAAGGTTTTAATCACTGCATCATCATCTGTTCGATGTAATAGTTTCTTGCGTATTAGAGACATTGATGCGGGAAGTTGCTGAGAGCCAGTAATTTAGGAATAAGTACGCCGAAGAGTAAGTGTGTCTTCGACCTCGTAATTGTTCATAGAGATATACGTTATTAAGCTGATAATTTTACCATGGTTTGGAACTCCAGTAACGTAATATTTTTTGAATGAAAGTTCCGCCATTTGACTGTATAGATCATTTATATTCTACTGTACAGTTATGATTTCAGTCTTTAACCATTTTGAAGTACCGCAATGTTGGGCATAACCAGACCTCTATAAACGAAGTCATCGTCGAAATATGTTAAAGTTGGTTGTATAAAGTGTTTAGCAGAAACAAGACAGATATGTCAGACACTTTGTGAATATGTTCTCGTTTTTATTCTGTCAAACTTAAATGTATTTCTATGATGACTTCGTTTATAGGAGTCTGATCATGCCCAACATTGTGGTACTTAGAAGTGACAAAGGCCTAAATCATGATTGTACAGTAGAATAAACGATCTATAGAGCCAAACGAGCGAACTTTCATATTAAAAAAAATACGTCACACCAAAGAGCATTTTACAACAAGACGGTTAGCGATGGATTGATTTCGTGAGTGAAACTTTATCTGTAGAAAAATTTTCGCATTTAGCTAATAATGTATTCACAGAGCCCAGTAGCATAGTCACTCTTGTACCACTGGAGATCGGAGTCTTTGCCAACAACCTGCTCGTAAACAGCCTGTACAGGGATAATTATTAGTTGCTAGCACCATTAGAGCAGTGTCCTCGAGGACGCCGGCTACAATTCTGAGCCAAGCAAGCAAGCAGCTACCAGAGGGGCCTGACCGCTCCGTTATGTTACGTTCCGGCTGACATTTCAGGCGTTCCGCAACACGGTAGCCTGCGTCCCGCCCGACCCTTTCTTTTGTCTTTTTGTCAGATTTTTTTTATTTAGTTGTGTGGTTAGCGGCGTTCCATCGCACAGCCGACGGCTAAAGTTTCTCAAGGAAACCCTGTACCGTTACTATTTGGGTTCTGCTATGCCAAAGGCATTCGCTCCGACTCCGCCTTAACAGTGATTCCTTGCATCCCTCGTTGCATCTCTCTTGCAATGACACACACACACACACACACACATACATACATACATACACAGGAATACGCGAATACTACATATGTTAAGGCGCTACGATAACTACACATCTCCATATTGTCATAGGAAATTATGGGAAAATTTTGTATCTTGGTGCTCTACAACTTGTAAAAAAGTGTGTGTAACAGGCATCTTGCTGAACACCATGAGCTGAAAGTAAAATATCCTTTAATTGCCCATCGTCAGAGTCCATGTTGTGGACTTCCATATCAAATGACGTGCGTTTCAGTGAGTTGCATGTAAAATATAGGGTGTCCATAAATTATCTTTACAACTTAAGACTTTAATAACTATAAAAAAATGGTTCAAATGGCTCTGAGCACTATGGGACTTAACATCTTATGTCATCAGTCCCCTAGAACTTAGAACTACTTAAACCTAACTAACCTAAGGACATCACACACATCCATGCCCGAGGCAGGATTCGAACCTGCGACCGTAGCAGTCCCGCGGTTCCGGACTGCAGCGCCTAGAGCCGCAAGACCACCGCGGCCGGCAATAACTATAAAACTATACCAGATATTAACAAATGATTTTCAAGATGTCATAACTCTTTTTATTTCTACATGAAGCAGTTTTGACGCAGAGTTGAAAACCAGATAAAATGTGGACCCCACAGGAGAAAGCTCAATGTATGGCCTGGTTCATACAGACGACGTCCGATACCCAATCGCAACGACACTTCCGAACACCGTTCGGAAGGCTATCACCGTCTCGACCAACTATCGGGCTTGGTGTATCTCACTTATGGAAACAGCTAGTGTTCTTCATAAAAAACGTCATCGTGGACAAAGTACGGCACGCATTTGCAAGGAGTCCGATAAAATCGATGCGTACGGCAGCCAGACAGTTGGAAATGAGACAATCAACAGTGCACAATATCTTGCATAAGACGTTACGGCCGTATCCCTCCAAGATGCAGCTGCATCTGGATTATAGCCTACGGACAAATCTCAGCGAGAACAGTTTGCAGTGGATGTGCTAGGCAAGATTTAAATGATCTTTTGGGAAAGATTTGTTTCTCCGATGAGGCAACGTTTCATGTATCCAGCAAACTGAACCGTAATAGCGTTCGTATATGGAGTTCACAGCATCCTCATGTTACATGTGATATGCATGATGATGATTCTTGGTTTGTGGGGAGCACAACGGTGTGGTTATCAGCGCCCGTACAAATTCCCAGCCGGTTGCTGTGGTCGAGCGGTTCTAGGCACTTCAGTCCGGAACCACGCGGCTGCTACGTCGCAGGTTCGAATCCTGCTTCGGGCATGGATGTGTTTGATGTCCTTAGGTTAGTTAGGTGTAAGTAGTTCAAAGTCTATGGGACCGATGACCTCAGATGTTAAGTTCCATAGTGCTTAAAGCCATTTGAACCATTTGAACAAATTCCCACTCGTTTCACAGTCCAGTGTCGCCAGTTTCCCGAATGATGATGACGATGAGGACAACACAAATACCAGTCCCCGGGCGGTGAAAATCCTCGCCCGCCGGGGAGTCGAACCCGGGACCCCGTGATCCAGAGGCGGCAACGCTAACCACTAGACCAAGAACTGCGGGGGAGGTGAAAGAGACAGTCCCAAAGATCAATGTTTCGTGCGGGCTAACGTACAATTGCATCACTGGTCCATTCTTTTTTATCAAGTATGCCGTCAACAGTGGTGTATACCTGGACATATTATAAGAATCTACTTTGCCACAATAGGAACACCTGCCAAATGGACCGCTCAGGTTTGGCATCACGTTCTCTTGATCGATGAGTGTCGCATATGCCTTCAACCAGGCAATCGTTGGTGACGTGTATGGAGGCAACCAAGTCAGGCTCAACGGTTCCCTTCTGTTTTGGGGTGGTATTATGTGGAGCCGACGTTCGCCGCTGGTGGTCATGGAAGGCGCCGTAACGGCTATACGATACGTGAATGCAATCCTCCGACCGATAGTGCAACCATATCGGCAGCATATTGGCGAGGCATTCGTCTTCATGGACGACAATTCGCGACCACATCGTGCACATCTTGTGAATGACTTCCTTCAGGATAACGACATTGCTCGACTAGAGTGGCCAGCATGTTATCCAGACATGAATCCTATCGAACATGCCTGGGATGGATTGGAAAGGGCTGTTTATGGACGACGTGACCCACTAACCACTCTGAGGGATCTACACCGAATCGCCGTTGAGGAGTGGGACAATCTGGACCAACAGTGCCTCAATGAACTTGTGGATAGTATACCAAAGCGAATACAGGCGTGCATCAATGCAAGACGACGTGCTACTGGGTATTAGAGGTACCGGTGTGTACAGCAATCTGGACCACCACCTCTGAAGGTCTCGCTGTATGGTGGTACAACATGCAATGTGTGGTTTGCATGAGTAATAAAAAGGGAGGCAATGATGTTTATGTCGATCTCTATTCCAGTTTTCTGTACAGATTCCGGAACTCTTGGAACCGAGGTGACGCCAAACTTTTTTTGGTCCAAAAAAATATTTCCTTTGCATTTCTGTCATGCTTGGTTATCAGTTTGCTGGAAACTATGAAAATCAAAATTTGCTACTAATTTCTTTGACCTCAGGAATGAAGAGGTTAATATCAACATTGACTTAGGTCTCTGCAGTATTCATTGGTCAATGTGACCAGGAAGATGGCCATTTATCGACCGACAGCTGTGACACACACGCACGATGACTTGTGTGGTGCAGAGATCTACATCAATTTTGAAATGTTCACATCATAGAGATTTGATGTGCATATTTAAGTCGCTTTAGGGCAGATAACGCACAAACAAAGCACCGATCGTCTTTCTAGAATGAATCTTTCACCCTGCAACGGAGTATGCTTTGTTATGAAAGTTCCTGGCAGATAAAAACTGTGTGCCGGAGCGGGAGTCAGATCCGGAACCTTTGCCTTTCGTGTACAATGGATCGTACCGACTGAGCAATGCAAACACGGCTCACGACCCGCCCTGCCAGCTTTACTTCCGCCAGCGCCTCTCTCCTCCCTCCCAAGCTTCACAGAAGATCTCCTTCGACAGACAATGCCCCAGGTTCGAGTCTCGGTCCGGTACAAAGATTTAATCTACCAGTAACTCTCAGGTTTGTGTTATTTACAAAAGCAAATCGGTAAAATACCACTATGGATCTGCAGTACTCAATGTTGCAGCTAGTACACGTAAAAGTCAAGAAATTGTAATGCTTTCTTGGATCAAATATTGAAACTGTTGTATATTTAAAGCAAAGGATCTTCAGCTTAGTAAGTTTATGCGTCGCCAAAGTGAGCAAAATGATTTGCAAGTATCGGTGACACAGCTGAATATTTGGTTATAAATTGTATTGCGGAGATCCCCATTTGTTTTTTTTTTTATTTTGGAAAAGTTAGTAAAATGGCCTTTAGTGAAATAGGACACATGTACTGGTGGATGAGGTCTAAGAAATTCAATTTGAAACTGTAGTTTTAGTTCCTTTTTTGTCATACTATTAAATGACATATATGGTTCGGACAGCTGCGCGTGTTAGCGCGCCGCTTCCGGAATTCGGGGTGTGCGCTGGCCCCGAATAAAACCCGCTCGGTGGATTAACGATGAAGGCCGGTCTGCTGGCCCACTCGGACGTGTTTTTTAGGTGGTTTCCTTTATCCATCTAGATGACCACCGGACTGCTACCAACGTCCCGCCTCACTCAAATGATTCGACAACATTTCGAAAACGTTCTCACATTTCCACATGAGATAACACAGAAGCTGACAGATTCTTCTTCTTTCGCTTGATCCTTTGTCCCGCAATTTACGCAGGGTCGACACTGTTACAATCGGATTTGACATTGTTAATTCGAAGGGTGGGTCGGCTTCCCTTCCTGCCACCACCCCGTATCCCCCCGGGATGGAATCAATGTACCCCAGCTATCTGCATATAGCGTAAATCATGAAATAGTGCTAACGTGTTCAAATGTCTGCGTGTAGTGTAACTGAGGCGGGACGTGGGGATCAGCCCAGTATTCACCTAGTGGGATGTGGAAAACCGCCTAAAACTACATCCAGGCTGGCCGGCACACCGGCCCTCGTCGTTAATGCGCCAGGTGGATTCGAAGCGGGGCCGGTGCGCCTACCCGAGTCCAGGAAGCAGTGCAGTAGCGCTCTCGGCTAACTTGGCGGGTAAAGAAGCTGACAGATAGTGTACAAAAATTCCGTTCTGTGTGTGCTTAAGAGTGTTCGTGTGTGAGGGGGTGGGGGTGGGGAAGGGGCGAGGCGTATGAGAGAAATGGCAACAGGACTAATAACCACCTACTCTATGCCACTAACATTGCCAAATTTAGATTAACATGTCAACCCCGTGTAGATACGGGATTATTTTTACGACGCAAGATAGAAAATTGTAGCAGGTGTAAGCCCGAGCCGCAGTCCATTTTAATTCCGGAAAGCTTCGGAAACACTGGAAAAGTAAACATGTAGGGGTAGCAGACCGTTTATTATTATTAAACATCCTAACCTTAACTGTCAGCTACCAATATGAAGCCCAGTCTCTCGAGGAAACTCAGGCATGAAGGCCAACCTATGAAGTGACTTGCAGAGATAATTAAATTGCCAATGTTGGTATGCAGCCCAGTCGATTAATTGTGAGCTCAGTAACTCAGAGGTTCAGTATTTGAACTGCGCCTGATTCTAGTATTCTTTGTTGGAACGTGGAAGCTAGTTTCCCTTTTTGGAAGTACATTACTCATGCTACAAATTTCAAATCGCTTTATTCTCCTCGAACCGTCACACTGTTAGTAAGTGACTGGATTAGCTGATTCAGAACTCGGGCGTAAGCAAGATCATAGGACCTGCAACTTAACGGTGCTATACCGTACTGAGATGAAGTGTTTTAAGGATTTTAGTGGAATAGCTTCATCTATGCGTCATTCTTTCTGTCAGGGATTCTAGCGCAGCTGCTTAAGGGGACAGCTGCTGTGGAGCCAGGAATTTGTGGAGAAGCACTTGTGGCGAGTTGGAATGTGCCTTGGTAGAGCATTTGGAAGCCTACTGCACGCAAAAGGTACGAGTGCTGGCGCAACTCACAATTTTAACTCTTCACAAAACTTTAATGCAACGTAAAATGCAAACCAACCAAACTGTACATTTTAAAATCTGTGTTGCATGCTTCTTACTGACTTCGAGTGCTTGAGTTAGCCCTACCAAACCATTAATTAACAGAAATATGTCACATTAGGGATTATGTATTTAACTTATGCAAGCTGCATTTTGAGGGTGGTTTATTTCACTGCGCTTACCTATCATCAACGGCATCTGTATGACAAAAGACAAATATTTCTTCTTATATATGGTATATTTATAGAACATATGGTAGAGTTTTATGAGTATGTGGTTTTCTATAGCGTCTATAGCATCATGCACCACATTTCTTTGTTCTGTTAACAGAGATAATACAGACTAGAGTGACCTTAATATTATAGTTTACCTTTGTATAACAAATAGTGATCTTTGTACAGCAATTGCCACTAACAAATGGACATTCCCGTAAAATTTTCCCAAGCTGATTGCATATGTAAATGTATACAAATCGTATAATCATATTCTTATATGATTATAACGAATTATCGTCTTTCGCATACCTTAAAAAGCAGTACATATAAGACAAGTGACATTATAATAATACAGAGAACCACATGATCATAAAACGCTACCGCACATACTGTAAATAACATATTATTAAAAAAATGTTTTTGTCTGTAATACAGATACCTCCGAAGAAGGCCGAACGCCAGAAATTAGTCAGATAAAATAAACTACCATCAAAAAGCAGCTTACATAAAATACGTAGTTGTTAATATAACATATCTGCAATTTCTGCGAGCAGCAGAGCACCAAATGTATAAGACATTCTCATTAATGAACGCACGAGAAATTCATTAAGTGTATGTTTCGAATTGGGTTGTCCCGAAATTAAGGGGATGTCATATAACGTCATCATAAGTGGTGAAATATACATCCATCCTAAATACAAAGTGTTTAAATGGAATGGGCCTACAGGAAGTGTTATACCGTTCTTCCGACTTGTGAGCTGACTTACACAGCCAATGATGGGGGTATCCACGTATGAGATCCTACTAGCAAAGAGGGGTCTAGGGATAAAGTCATACTCCAACGGACGGTTCATCAACAGTGCCATTCGCTCGCTGCCTGTCCACCTCGGTGAGGGTGGGGTTTTTGGTTTCAGCCTAGACAGTGACACGTTATGTGTAGATAAATAACCGTGCACCCCCACTTCTCCTGCACTTGTCGGTCAGTAACTGATGATGCAATATTCGGATTTGGAATTGATACAGCTATACAGAGTGCTAGCTCCTTAGTATGAATTTGTGATCCGAGATTTGTACTGCTTTTACGGTATCGTAATTTGCATACAGATTCATGTGTTTATTATTTTACGAAGCAGGCGCGCCCGATAGTGCGGATATTAGCGTCCAAACAAATATGAAATCATAAAGAGCGAATTAGAAAAAGATGCGTATTCTTCTATTCCCGCACCCAAATGCAGCATCCACCTCTAATGACATCGCCGTCGACGCGTGGAACACGGAATTTCTTTTCGTTCCAACACGGGAGCCATCTCTAAGTCAGCTGAAAGTTACCTGAAGTCAGCTCTAAAGGGACGCGGAATGTGTCCTTGGAGGAGTGTCCATTAACCTGCCCCGCTGTACTTTTTTCGCAGCAAAATCGCAAAACTGTCGCAGCCCTGAGGCCGCTCTCACTCGCCTGCATTTAACGACGGCCGCACAGTTATTATCGGAACGGTCGCCTGTTCGCAAAGAGGCTGGCGCACGTTCCCAGCTACCGGCGGTAATTACGATGTGGCGCTGCCCGCACGGTAGTCACGTGTACACCAGCGGCCGGCAACAGGTCACGCTGCGCTCCACTTGTCTTCAGCCAATAATAAGAGCGTTCCGAATATTACGGTATCAAAATTTAAGAGCTGCAATTCGTGCGAGCCCCCTTCCCCTTATTGACCTTGATGCATAAACCGTTGTCTTTGTTGTCTGGTCGTGTCCGTTGTCCGCGAGTTATTAATACGGATTTCTTTTTCTACCTGCTGGGTCCCGCGATCGTTATCTCTGAAGGATAACAGCGCTCTCTGTGTTCTATTTTTGTCATCCTTCGAATCTAATTTAGCACACTTAGAGGTTTTTGTTGCTTTCTTTAAAGTGCCCTGATTGCATAAAACAGCACCGTTGACTAGGCAACGCTGTATGAATTCTGTCCTACTTGTATGAGACCTAGCATCAAATTCTACGCAGAACAACTTGATCTTCTGTCGACAACATTTTGATGATGTTCGAACAGTATGAGAGTAAACTCCGTTCATTTACACTTCAGGCAGTTATCTTCGTAGCACAAGCTTCGATGATTACATCTTCAGAATGGTTCAAATGGCTCTGAGCACTATGGGACTTAACTTCTGAGGTCATCAGTCCCCTAGAACTTAGAACTACTTAAACCTAACTAACCTAAGGGTCACACACATCCATGCCCGAGGCAGGATTCGAACCTGCGACCGTAGCGGTAGCGCGGTTCTCGACTGTAGCGCCTAGAACCGCTCGGTCACTCCGGCCGGCTGATTACATCTTCAGAATGAGATTTTCACTCTGCAGCGGAGTGTGAGCTGATATGAAACTTCCTGGCAAATTAAAACTGTGTGCCACACCGAGACTCGAACTCGGGACCTTTGCCTTTCGCGGGCAAGTGCTCCACCATCTTTTTCTGTTTTGTTTCGTTGTTGATCGTTAGGTTTGGTCATTGGGGACGTCACATGACATCCGTTAAAGTTCGTTTGTTGATCCTTTCACTCAGTTTTTTTATTACAGAGGCCAACCGGCTCTCTGACCGAACACGCTGAGCTACTGTGCCGGCTACCATCTGGTCTACCCAAGCACGACTCACGCCCCGTCCTCACAGCTTTACTTCCGCCAGTAGCTCGTCTCCTGCCTTCCAAACTTCACAGAAGCTCTCCTGCGAACCTTGCAGAACCAGAACTCCTGGAAGTTTGTGAAGTTTGGAAGGTAGGAGACGAGGTACTGGCGGAAAGTAAAGCTGGGAGGTCGGGGCGTGAGTCGTGCTTGGGTAGCTCAGATGGTGGACCACTTGCCCGCGAAAGGCAAAGGTCCCGAGTTCGAGTCTCGGTCCGGCACACAGTTTTAATCTGCCAGGAAGTTTCATTACATCTTCAGCACTTACACATTTATTACACGTCTTTACTGCCAGAGAAAGCTCTCATATAACACCTAACATGAACGTTTGATCCCAGTGGTGAAGTATTAAGCTCTGGAACGCCTCTTACAAAGTTAACTGAAATACAGCATTTTCTCGTACATAACATATACATTGGACAAAAACCCACCCTTAAGAACACCTGTTCTAGATTTAGGTGGCAGAAGTCATGCGGCAGCGATATGCCCATATACAGATGGCGGTAGTATTGCACACACAAGGAATTAAAACGGCATTCCATTGCCGGAGCTGTCATTTATATTCAGGTGATTCGTTTGGAAAGGTTTCCGACGTGATTATGGCCGAACGACAGTAATCAACAGACACTGAAAGCGGAATGATAGTTGGAGCTAGACTTTAACAATAAACCACCCCGTAATGGCGAACATCTCTCTTGCAGCGTATGCCACCTGAGTTCTTTGTTCATCTCTGTGACGCTTTCGTGCTTAATAAATGAACATGTGATGAAACGTGCTGGTTTTCTTTGCATCTTCTCTGTTTCCTCCTATGTGATACGGACCTCATACTAACGAGCAATGTTAAAGTATTTGTCGAACGAGTGTTTTGTAAGCTACTACCTTTGTCGATGGACAATATTTCCTGAGGATTCTTTTAGTGAATGTCAGTCTGACATCTACCTTCTTCGAGATTAATTTTATATGGTCGCTCCATTTCAAATCACTGCGTACGCATACGCCTAGATATTTTATGAGTGTAACTGCTTCTAGTGATTGTTCTGAGATCATGTAATCATACAATAACTGCTCATTCTATGTATTTTGTTTATGTTGAGGGTCAGTTGCTACGCCCTGCACCAAGCTCGATCTTCCGCAGGTCTTCTAGCATCGCGACTTCTCTGTATACAGCTGCATCATCCGCGAGACGCCTCATGCAACTTACGACGCTATGCAGGTATTACACTATTAAAATTCTTTGTCAAATATCTTTGTCAAAGAAATTTGATGGTGTAATAGGGAACTTTGTCAAATCTCGTCCGTCGTCAAATAAATTTTATCAAATCTAGGGCCTCGCTGTAGATTTGATCAAAGAAGTAGCTTTTCTTCTGTTCATTGCAATGTGACATGTTACCACGTGGAGCGCTAGGATCGCTGCAGCGTGCCGTCATCTGTAGTGTTTTTATAAACACTACCGGTAAATACAATTGGTGTGTACCGTCAACTACAAAATTAATAGAGATGTATGAAGCCAATGAGGTGCTTTACAATGTGAGGCACCCTGAATACAAAACTAGATTAAGAAGATTGGAGACCTGACCTGACCTAACCTAACGTAACCTAACCTAACTCTCTCCTTTAGCGAGGAATCGGAGTGTTACAGTGAGCCTGTCTTCTGCAGTTATAGCAGTTCTTAAGTGAGTATTGTGCTTTGTGATTTGAGGATATACTTCACTGAGCACATACTGAAATGTATGCTAATCCATTCTTAAGTAACTGATGTACGACTTGACATCCTCCACTATAAGCTCACATAACAAGTTTTGTTGAATGCTTTTATCGTGTCGTCGTAAAACCCACGGCTTCACCCAGGTACGTTTCCTTTTTTCCCCCGCTTCTCTTCCGCATGTGCACACAGTGCAATTGTGGTACATGCGACTGCTGCGGTTAATAACAAGTTGTTGTTGTCAGCCATCTTGAACTTTGACGAAAAATATGACGACAGTGTAATACCGCTTTTTAGCACCATGTCAAGGATCCTCGTCAAATATATTTGACGAATAGTTGATCAACTAGGTCATTTACATATATTGTGAAAACTGATGGACCCATAGTACTCCGCAGGGGCACGCTTGAAGTTACTTTCGTATTTGAAGACTTCTCTCCGTTCAGAATGACATGCAGTGTTCTGTTTGCTAGAAACCCTTCAATCCAATCTTACAGTTGGTCTGATATTCAGTACGTTCGTATTTTGTCCATTAGCACACTGTGCGAACCTTATCGAATTACTTCCGGAAGTCAAGAAACACGGCATCTACTGCCTGTATCTACTGCTTTCTGGATGAATGGAGCGAGCTGGGTTTCACCCAATCTTTGTTTCCGAAATACATGTTGGCTCCTACAGAGGAGATTTTCGGCCTCCAGGAAAGTCATAATACGCGAGGATAAATCATGTTCCAAAATTCTAAAACTGACCGACGTCAAGGATATAGACTTATGGTTTTGTGCGTCTGTTCGAGGACCTTTCTTGAGAACGGGAATGACCTGTGAATTTTTACGATAGTTGGTAACACTTCGCCTCTCGAGAGATCTACGGTGCATTGCTGTTAGAAGAGGGTCAAATTCTTTCTCATCCTCTCACAAACTATTTTATATTCTGGGCATCCGCAGCTGCTGAAAGGCATGATGTTGAGGAAAAATCAGGTTTCATGGCCTAATGCCACATCATCAGATGCAGCCTTTATGGCAAAGTCACCACTTTTTTCGGATATTAAAATTAATAAAGGAATGCATAAAATATACATGGCATACCCATCGCCACTAGTCAAACTTTATTATTCAGTGAAAATTATCAACACCAATACGACCGAAAAGCGTGCCTCATACATTTAGGACAGTGTTGATACGTGAAACTTGCGGTCACAAGGACAAGTTTTAAAATTTGTCTGCATCGAAAAAGAAAAAAGAAAAATATTTTACAGTGAGAGGAGGCCAAAATGTTTATAAGGGCCTCAATGGTGGTAAAAAATGCAGATTACTATTAGGTGGCTGTGTCTTACTAATCATGTTACTAGTGACAATTTTTTATCGCCAGTCTGGTCCTTTTTAAAAAAAATTATCGTCCTCTCACTATCAAATATTTTTCTATTTTCTTTTCATATGTAGGCAATTTTTAAAACATGCCTCTGTAACCGCAAGTTTCACCTGTCAACAGTTTCTCCTAAATGAGTAGAGCACGTTTTCGTTACCTTTCACTCGCCGTGGAACTGACAATATTCACTGAATAGTACGCTGAAGCGCCAAAGAAACTGGTATAGGCATGAGTATTCAAATACTGAGATACGTAAACAGGCAGAATTCGGCGCTACGGTCGGCAACGCCTATATAAGCCAAGTGTCTGACGCAGTTGTTAAATCGATTACTGCTACTATAATGGCACGTTATCAAGATTTAAGTGTTTGAACGTGGTGTTATAGTTGGCGCTTGAGCGGTACGACAGAGCATTTCAGAGGTAGCGATGAAGTGGGGATTTTCCCGTACGACCATTTCACGAGTGTACCGTGAATATCAGGAATCCGGTAAAATATCAAATCTCCGACATCGTTGCGGCCGGTAAAAGATCATGCAAGGACAGGACCAACAACGACTGAAGAGAATCGTTCAACGTGACAGAAGTGCAATCCTTCCGCAAATTGCTGCAGATTTCAATGCTGGGCCATCAACAAGTGTCAGCGTGCGAACCATTCAACGAAACATCATGGATATGGGCTTTCGGAGTCGCAGGCCCTCTCGTGTACCCTTAATGACTGTACGACACAAAGCTTTACGCCTCGCCTGGGCCCGTCATAATCGACATTGTACTGTTGATGACTGAAAACATGTTGCCTCGTGGGACAAGTCTCGTTTCAAATTGTATCGAGCAGATGGGCGTGTACGGACATGGAGAATACCTCATGAATCCATGGACCCTGCATGTCAGCAGGGGACTGTTCAAGCTGGTGGAGGCTCTGTAGTCGCGTGGGGCGTGTGCAGTTGGAGTTATGTGGAACCCCTGATATGTCTAGATACGACGCTGACAGGAGACACGTACGTAAGCATACTGCCTAATCACCTACATCTATTCGTGGCCATTGTGCATTTCAAACAGGACACTGCGATACCCCACACGTGCAGAATTGCTACATAGTGAGTCCAGGAACAATCTTCTGAGTTTATACACTTCAGATGGCCATGAGATTCCCGAGACATGGACATGATTGAGCATATCTGGGATGCCTCGCAACGTGCTCTTCAGAGGAGATCTCCACCCCTGTCCATAAATCTTATGGATTTATGGACAGCCTTGCAGGGTTCATGGTGTTTAGTTTCCTCCAGCACTACTTCAGACATTAGTCGAGTCCAAGCCACGTCGTGTTGCGGCACTTCTGCGTGCTCGATGGTCCCTACACGATATTAGGCAGGTGTACCAGTTTCTTTGACTCTTCAGTGTAAGTTTTGACTAGAAGCGATGGGTCAAGAGTGTGCCGAGAGTACCAAATTTCAGGCTTTGGCTCTCACTGCAGACAACGCAGTGGCCGACGACCTTCACTTAACAACCGAGAGCAGCGGCGCATGCGTAAGGTTCTCAGTGCTAACAGGCAAGCAACACGTGTGAAGTAGCCGCAGAAATCATTGTGGGACGTAAGATGAATGTATCTGTTAGGACAGTGCGGCATGACCATTTAATGTTGTGAGTATATTTTGGACATTCTTTAATTAATTTTGATATCCACAAAATGTGATGACACTGTACTTTGCTCTTTACCATGTAGGTCGCTCCTGATACTGCGGCTTTAGGACACGAAACCGTTGGTAGTCGCCGGCCAGTGTGGCCGAGCGGTTCTAGGGCATCAGTCTGGAACCGCGTGACCGCTACGGTCGCAGGTTCGAATACTGCCTCGGGCATGGATGTGTGTGATGTCCTTAGGTTAGTTAGGTTTAAGTAGTTCTAAGTTCTAGGGGACTGATGACCTCAGCTGTTAAGACCCATAGCGCTCAGAGCCATTTTTTTGAACCGGTGGTAGTCCAGTAAACAACAATTTTACGAGGTGGAAGCGGGATTCTCCCTAACATCGTTCTTTCATATGCTCTGCCTAGAATCGTATTGTTATCCGGTGAGGCCCAGTGACCTTCGCTCTGTTGAGCGGTTTCAGTTTCCTTTCTATGCCACATTCACTTATTACGATATTATTATATGGATCTGTTCTTTCGGACATGTCCGAAAGAACAGACACCATTGACGATTTGCAGCCATCTAGAACGAAATTAGAATTACATATTAATACCTTCACCTGCTGACGGCCGTTGATATATATCAATGGGGACAGGTGAAAATGTGTGCCTCGACCGGGACTCGAACCTGGGATCTCCTGCTTCCATGGCAGACGCTCTATCCATCTGAGCCACCGAGGGCACATAGTGCGACTGCAGGGACTATCTCTCGCACGCCTCCCGCGAGACCCACATTCTCACCTTATATGTCCACACACCACATTCGGACATGTCCGAAAGAACAGACACCATATCCATAAAGTATATAGTTCTGGCAATACCGGCCATGACCTTCCTCTTCTGTGCAGATGCACACATATTCCCCGAACTCTTACGGGACATGGTAAGAATGTCTTCCACGAGTAATGAGTGTGTTGGGTAGGGACACTGCAAATGTAGTGTGTGGACATATAAGGAGAGAATGTGGGTCTCGCGGGAGGCGTGCGCGAGATCCTGCACTCGCACTATCCTCAGTGCCCTCGGTGGCTCATATCGACATGTAAGCAAGAGATCCCGGGTTCTAGTTCCGGTCGGGGGCACACATTTTCACCTGTCCCCGTTGATATATATCAACGCCCGTCAGCAGCTGAGGGTAATATATAATTCTAATTTTATTACGATATTAGCCATCTAGTCGTCATTCTGTCGCATGTGAGGGAGATCGATGCTTCGTCGCTGCACGTGGTTGAGGCAGTGCAGGAGCACCTTGCCAAGCAGTCGCCTAGCCTAAGCTGCCAACGCGAGAACGGCGGCGTGTGCAGAGCGCTGCCAAAGCAGGCCGGGCTCGGCTGCCAAGGTGAACGGCGCTAGTGCCGGGCATAGCGGCGAGGCCGCTCACTTTGCTCTCCGATCACAGCCTCCTCACGTCCCCACGTCGGCACTGCCTGCGCTGGTCCACCGCCTCCGTAGAGATCCGGTGGAGCTGGAATCGCAGCCGGGAGAAGCAGCGCTCAAAATCCTTTCCCCGTACCGTGACCTACGTATCCAGTTCTAGACCTAAATCACTTCGGGCCAGTGCGAGGCGGTTTATCGGTTAAGGCACATCTTCAGGGGCCCATCTCTAACTGGGCTACTGCTTCATCCGTGCTAGACAGTTTCAGATCTGACGTACTTCCTCTGCTAGTTCCATGTCCCCGTCCTGCCCAGCAGAATAGCACCTTCTCCTCTAAACAAAGAAATGAGCTGTGTTATTTAATGTGGATCTCTTCAAATCATCTAAGGAAATAGTAGAAGATGACCAAATTAGTATCTAGTTAATTTTTAACCTGACCAAGTGCCTGCACAGGTGGTGCGTGCGTTCAGTAACTGAATCTAAATGGCTCTGAGCACTATGCGACTTAACTTCGGAGGTCATCAGTCGCCTAGAACTTAGAACTAATTAAACCTAACTAACCTAAGGACATCACACACATCCATGCCCGAGGCAGGATTCGAACCTGCGACCGTAGCGGTCACGCGGGTTCAGACTGAAGCGCCTTTAACCGCACGGCCACACCGGCCAGCTAAGTAACTGAATCTACATTCACACTCATAAATTAAGGATAATGCTGATACATGGTGAAGCAACGCTCTGGTGGGCGGTTTGCGGGTTTAAATCACCTCTGGGTATGACCATGCGGTGCATTTGACCTGCGTCGCACGGTGGCGCTGGCAGCAGTACACATACGCAGAGGTGTGTTGGTGCATGTCAGAGTACGGTGCAGCGAGTAAGTGTACAGACGTTTTCAGACGTGCTAATGGTGACTGTGTGTTTAAAATGGCTCAAAGAACACATATTGATGACGTTATGAGGGGTAGAATACTAGGGCGACTGAAGGCTGGTCAAACACAGGAGGTCGTAGCACGGTCCCTCCGTGTGCCACAAAGTGTGATCTTAAGATTATGGCAACGATCCCAGAAGACACCAAACGTGTCCAGGCGCTACAGTACGGGACGTCCACAGTGTACAATACCACAAGAAGACCGATATCTCACCATCAGTACCCGCAGACGGCCACGGAGTACTGCAGGTAGCCTTGCTCGGGACCTTGCCGCAGCCACTGGAACAGTTGTCTCCGGACACACAGTCTACTTACGACTGAACAGACATGGTTTATTCGTCTGGAGACCTGCAAGGTGCAGTGCACTGACCCCTGGTCTCAGGAGAGCCCGTAAAGCCTGGTGTCAAGAACACAGTACAAAGTCATTGGAACAGTGGTCCCAGGTTATGTTCACGGACGTGTCCAGGTGAAGTCTGAACAGCGATTCTCGCCGGGTTTTCATCTGGCGTGAACCAGGAACCAGATACCAACCCATTAATGTCCTTGAAAGGGACCTGTATAGAGGTCGTGGTTTGATGGTGTGGGGTGGGATTATGATTGGTGCACGTAGACCCCTGCATGTCTTTGACAGAGGAACTGTAACAGGTCGGGTGTATCGGGACGTCATTTTGCACCAGTATGTCCTCCTGAAGGGTGATAACGCACGGCGCCATCGAGCTGCCATCTTGGAGGAGTACCTTGAAACAGAAGATATCAGGCGAATGGAGTGGCCTCCATGTTCTCCAGACCTAAACTCCATTGAGCACGTCTGGGATGCTCTTGGTCGACGTATCGTTGCACGTCTTCGAACCCCTTGGACACTTCAGGAGCTCCGACAGGCACTAGTGCAAGAACTGGAGGCTATACCCCAGCAGCTGCTTGACCACCTGATCCACAGTATGCCAACCCGTTGTGCGGTCTGTGTATGTGTGCATGGTGATCATATTCCATATTGATGTCGGGGTTCATGCGCAGCAAACAGTGGCGTTTTGCAGCACGTGTGTTTCGGGATGGTTTTCTCAACTTATCACCAATACCGTGGACTTACATATCTGTGTCGTGTGTGTTCCCTATGTGCCTATGCTATTAGTGCCAGGTTTGTGTAGTGCCACGTTGTGTGGTACCACATTCTGCAATTATCCTTAATTTATGAGCATGAGTGTAGAAATCGCTGTGGGGCAAGGGACCAAGCAGCCAATTTAGATCCCTTGCTTAAACCTGTTGCTGAAAATTGACACCCAGAACAACACTTCCTGTGATACGCAGTGCCGTGCAGTGACCTCCTGTACAGGTGAATAATTGGCTGTAATTGGGAGGTAACAACTTATATTCCATGTCACTGTCATGACGTTGCGCTGAAGTGTTGTTAACATGTACAGTATATGGATGGGGCACAGCCCATTAATACATCGGTTCATTTCATGTCAAGAGGATCCACCCGTGTAGGTTACTTAGGATGTATGAGCACCAGAACGTCACTTTTTAGTATTTTCTAAAGAGAGGGCAGCCAACGATTTTACTGGACACTTGCCATCTGTATTGGACTAAGAAGCTACTATGGTAAAGCGTCTTGTAAAAGTTTATATCCTAGCTCACATCTAAGAGGCTGAGAAGATGCGCTTAGCTATTTTTTTTAATGGGTGGCAGTTCATCTCGGACATAATACTCATAGAAGAATTGTGGAGATTCTTTTACAGTTTTTCTCAATTTCTACGATCACCATTTTGGTAATTTTATTAGTTTACTATCACTGTTTCTTCTTTTGAATTAAAGTGCGTCGCATATCTGATAACGGAGTAACCAGTGAATATTCCCCTGCTTAAGCACCTCAAAGATGCACGTGGATCTGATTGCTTATGCTGTCAACTTGAGCACACCTGTCACTCAGGCGCCCACGACAAGCCTGATTGGCTATAAGTCATCCCGTACTGCTCTGTGGCGTTTTGGCAACAATGGCCAACTTGCCCCCACTGTTTGATGTGCAAGAGCACTCGCATTAAAATTATTAACATGTCCAAATTTCCACGGCCAGCTTGCCGATAACCATACCAGCACTACTTTGTGCACAAAAGCTTGAAAAATGAAAATTGGCTGAACAGAGCCTTACGATTAAGCATGAAATTTTGAAGTGAAAGGGAGATACAACTTGTAATCGCAATTATCAAGAATAAGAAATTTAATTAGTGAAAAAGAAGGTAAATATCGTTTACGAACTTTTATTCGGTGTTGGATCCCCGGTCCTTCATAAAAACTATTAGTGTGTTTAGCAATACAGTGCATAGTGATTTCTTCATGAATTAACATTACTGGGCGAATCTGCTACTATCACGGTCCGAACGACGCGCAATATTTCTCCGTCAGCTTGTATGTTCAAGATGCTCCCTAAATGAGCAGTTTATTAGTCAGAAGATATCATACTGCCACTGTTGTTCAACCTTCTCATGCTGAAAAGTGTTTCCAGAAAATCTTACAGCGACTGTAAGTATTGTAGCTGCCACGAGAGACGGAGTCTTTATCGCGAGTTGTAGCAGTTTTCTCCGACTTTGCCTGGCGTTCTCTGTGAACCAGTGAAACGGAAACCTCCGACCGCCAACTCATCCTGCACCTAACCCTTTCTCTCCTTACAGCAGCCACGAAGAAAACATATTCATCTATAGTCAAATTTTTTCATAGATTGTTTATGTTAGACAGGTAAAAAATTGTAGAATGTATGCACCTAGCAAAAAGAATCAAAAGTGAGTTTAAATGCAGTACCTGTCTTACCTGTGTCAAAGTCAAAGGTCAAGTTAGCGAGTCAATTAATCAAATTTTCTTTACGACGTAGCAGTTCATTCCGAACTATATCCCGTTAATGATATTTTCATCCTCAGGATGCCACAAACTCACTCTTTCTCGGACTACTTTTAACAGTTTCTCACGCTCCACATTTCATGTGCGGGAACGTCAGTCGATCTGACCGAATCAAACAAACTGATCTGAATTTCACCGATTGTCGTCCTAATCCTGTACGTTTGGTAAATAAGATCGGCTATAGTGTGACCGCGCACATAGTGGTGCACTGATTTCAAAAGAGCGGCAGCCTTCGGCCGATGTCGGTCGTCGGCTGAATCCACTGATATCGGAGCTACTGTGACCGCAGCCTTACACTCACAGTCGTTTCGGACCAAGCGCTCAATGGAGGACAGACGGCAGTTGCTGGCTGCTCCAGCAGACAGCAGACGGCGGGCAGCCGTACTGCAGACTAGGTGACCGTGATCTTTGTGAACAGAACAGGTAGCTTCTCTGGCCGCTCACCGCCACCGTTACTCGCACGTTCCGCGGTGCGTGTTCTCGTCCCCATACCAACAGCCACTCGAGGCATGCCGCAAGGACCACCACTCGTTTTCTCTCCAACAAGAGCTACAAGGCGGCTCGTAACTAAGTCCAAGCGCTAAGCGCTCCTTGTTTTGCGAGAGCTAGAGGTTAGTTACGCCGGTGCCAGCAACTTTAAAAGCACAGTTTCCTTCCGGTTGAATTTTGTGTATAAAACTGATTACCTAACCTTACCCCGTTACTTCTTTACGTCTATCTTCTATCACAAAAGGAAAGCAATCAAATGTTTCAGTCTATAATCCATGTAAATTTATTTCTATCTTTTAAGAAGTGTAAGTTCAGTAAACAGGTAGTAAACCAAAGCAGTTTACAAATTCAATGAATAATAATTTAACACAAAGTTAAATCATAAACTTACTTAGTTTATCTTTTTATTTTTGATAAAGACAAAAGCTGAAGTCATTAATTAAAATTTATGCCAAGGCTGGGACTTGAACCTAGGTCTCCTGTTTACGAGGCAGATGTGTTATACAATACATTACGCTGGCACTGTGTTACTCCGGCTTGGTCTATCCTAGTCCAGTGCCTTTCCTATCACAAACTCCAATTCATACCTCACCCCAGCTTGATTTTCGTGTTCTTAAATCTTCAGTATTGCTGAGGCTGTCCAGTATTGGAATAGAACCCTAGCTTCGTATGTAATGGGGAAATCCTGCCTGTGCCTCAGGCGTAAGTGATCTATTGATATGATGTAATTACATTTTCCTGAGACATACTGAATCTCAAGTTTATCTTCGATAAGGATAAAACTGCCGTAAGCACCAGACCTGGGTTCAAGTCTGGCCTTGGCGCAAATTTTAATTCATTACTTCAGCTTCTATCCTTAACGCAGAATAAGTTGAGGCGCAATATGTCTACAAGGAAAGTGCAATTATCTGCTGCTGAGACGATGACTCTAGGAAGAAATGGGGCAGAAGAACTAGAGAAAGAAGAGAGAAAAATACTGAGAAAAATACTAGGTCCCAAAAGAGGTGGAGAGAGGTGGATGCGAAGACCTAGGGAAGAGTTGCACCGGAACATGAGAACAATATCTGGGGAAATCAAAAGGGCAAGGTTTCCTGGACATGTAGTTAGGATGAGTATGGACAAAACGACGAAGAGAGTGTGGGAAATAACAGGGAGGACAAGGAGAAAGACAGGAACAAAGTGGGTTGTTGAACTTCGGAAGGACTGATTGGAACTGGGGATCAAGGTCGAATGAAAGGAAAATTGGAGGAACAAATATACACCGACCAATATGCCGGATATCAACGGCAGAGAAGAATACAGGAAAAGATTAGAGTGTCACCATGGAGCCGACAGGAGAAAAGGACACTGAAGATCTCGGAAGAAGAGCGGGGGAGACGAAAAGAAAGAATGAAGAGGTTCTGGTAGAAGAAGAGGAAAATGAAGTCCACGAAGGGGCAACCCGTGGTCATACAGAGACCGTAACGCAAGAAGAAGAAGAAGAAGAAGAAGAAGAAAGTGCAATTACATATTTTATTTTTATTTACTTTTTAATCTGCACTACCCTTAAGGCTTTTGGCTGGCAACTGCCGCTCTGTCGCTCACCAATAACTGAGATACATAAACATTGCTGTGTCCGCCAGAAGATACGAAACACAACCTTACACAGAGAGGGCGCCACACGGCAACGCCATCCTCCATAGAGGCGCAACATACTGCAGTTGTGGTCAGACACCCTAGAGGGTACACGCAATTCGGACTATGTTATGGTTCCGGCTTACTTCATCCAAAGAGTTCTCAGGTGTATCTTTCCTCTAGATATGGATATAAACAAACTCACGGCTCCACAAAGACAGTTAGTTCGATAATATCAAAACCATGTCTCAAGACAGCATCAGGACTTCTACAATCGTCGCCCAGAAAAGCCCAAATGGACATCCTGCTAGTTAAGTTAGTCATCGTTCACCAGATTCAGGACTAGACCAGTGTTGAAACAACCTGTGTTCATCGGCATGCCAGTTCAAGTGAACGTTGAACTACATTGCCACGTATCCCCTCCACTCTCAAGGTACGAAAGATATTTTTCTTCTTCTTTTTCTTGTGCCTTTGTTCCGCATTGACGCTGGATCGGCATCGTTAATAACGAATTTGGCATTTCTGTTAACAAATTATTGTAAATTATTGCTCATCCATGTTGCTATCATTTTTGCTGTTATTCGTCTACATCTACTTGGCCCTGAGACGAGTCTGTGCAGTTGCTGTGTGTAAGCAAGCCACCTCAATAACAGCAACTGCTTTTGATGGTAGAAGGTTCTCTTTTTGCTGCATTTACGTTGGACGTCAAGAGTATTTGTTGAACACAACAGCCTTATATTTGTAAGCGAAAAGACAACGATCTTAACCTTGACGGAATAGTGTCTGTTGCTACTGAGCCATGTAGGACGCTCGTGCTGTCGGCTCCTGGTACATATGATAGATGAGGGATTTGGATGCAGGTGGGATTGGACAGGAAGTGGGAGGTTATCGATGACAGGATGGGTAGATCACAGGAATGATTTCATGATCTAGGAACGTCAGGCGGTTAAAATTACTCTTCGAAAGGACATGTAATGTGTGGAGATGTAAAAAATGGGACACCGTGATAGAGGCGCCGCAGCAGGCTATGGCTCTCAAGGGTGGGGTTGTTGAGTTTCAACTCTGCAGGAGATGTAGGACTGAGGAAGATATCCCAGGAGTTTTAAGAGATGTGACAAGTCCACAAGCTGGTGCAAAAAACGAGTAGGGGGGGATAAACCGATATGGAAAGCGAGCTGGAATACCTGGCGCTCAAGAATTTAGGAGTACAACATTTTGGACAGGTCATCCATCCAACTGTTGCCTGCGAGAGGGACAGATGAGGGCCTTGTAGGTGTGTGTGTGATTGTTGGCTTTCTTTTGCATGATTAGTAGGTGGGGATCCCACGTCAAAGTTGTTTCAGTGTTTGACCAACGTGAATTGAATCTTGTAGGTTGTGAGGCAGAATTGTTGAGGATGGAAAGCTCGACTAGTTTTTCATATAATTATTCCATGAATTTTTGTAGGTTTGATTGGGACGTACCGCTGGCTACACCTGGAACTGCTGGTTTCCCCTTCAGGAACTAGAGAAAATAAATTATTGAGTGAACTTGACTTTGAGTAAGAAACGGAGACCACACGGTAAACACGGCTGTTTCAAGTTACTTCAAGAACGTTCCATGGCGCACTATCCATTTCTAAAAATTTGCACGGAGTAGTATTGAGTTTAGTTAATTCCGTTCGGCTAAAGTACACTGATCAGCCAGAACATTATGACTACCGACCTGTTATCGATATAAACCCGTGCAGGCGATAGCAGCGTCACCTAGCGAGGAATGACTGCTAGTCAGGCACACGCAAGATGTATGTAGTATTAGTGAGCGTGCTGTCATGTGCAGAATGGGGAAGGCGTGCGATCTATCTGAGTTTGACCATGGACGGGTTGTGATGGCCCGAAGGCGTAGCAGAAACATTTAGGAAACTGCACGACTTTTTTGGTGTTCAAGGACGGAGGTGGTGTCTTAAGCGCGTGGCGAAACCAACGTGAAACCACGTCCAGACATCGTGGCGATGGCGACCACTTCTCATTACAGATGTCGGACATCGTAGACTGAGCAGATTGGTAAGACAGGATAGGCGGCGAACTGTGACGGAACTAACATCAGACTTTAATGTACAAGGGTGTCTGAACACACAGTGCACCGAACATTCCTAACGATGCGCCTTCGCAACCGACGACCTATCCATGTGCCAATGTCAACACAACGATATCGGCAACTACGACTGCAACGGGCACGTAACGATCGGCACTGGACGTTGACACTGTGGCAGAGCGTTGCATGGTCTGATGAATCGGTAATTTTTTCATCATGCCGATAGGAGAGCACGAATCTGTCGTCTTCCATGGGAATGGCTCCTTGACACCTGCACTGCAGGACGGAGACAAGCCGGCGGCAGCTCCATTACGCTCTGTGGAACATTCACGTGTGCATCCGTGGGTACAGCGGAGCTCTTGAAAGGCAACACGACGGCCAGGGAGTATCGTACACTGGTTGCAGACCACGTACAGCCGTTCATGACGATCATGTTTCCCGACGGCAGTGGCATTTTTCAACAAGAGAATGCATCATTTAACAAGGCCAGGAGTGTGATGGAGTGGTTCGAGGAACCCAGTGGCGAGTTCCAGTTGCCATGCTGACACCCAACTCTCCAGATTTGAACCCCCGGTCGAGCACATCTGGGATGTAACTGAACGTCGCGTCAGATCTCATCGCCCTCCCCCCCCCCCCCTTCCTTGAAATTTACGGGAATTAGGTGACTTGTGTGTGCAGATCTAATGCCAACTCTCCAGTACCTACTAAGGCCTCATTGCTTCCAACGTGTCGCCGCTGCTGGCCGTGCCAAGGGTGGACATACCAGCTATTAAGTAGGTGGCCATAATGTTCTGGTTGATAAGTGTAGGTCTTTAATGTCATCAGGATTGTTACATGTCTTATACGACCCCTGCTGGGCTACGCAGCGGTCGTGTGGGAAAACTACAACCACATACATAGGCTACAGAAATCCCAGAACCCAGCATTCAGAATTATCCTACACCACCTGGCTCACGACCTCTCTCCCCCCCCCCCTCTTCCCACCTTTTCTCCGTCTTCTGAACAACCTGTCCGGAGAAACGGTGTGCCAGTTTCATCAGCAAACTGCACTCCAGCAATGCAAACATGAAGAACCTGCGCCGTAAGCAGCATTGGCGGCTAGGAGACCTATGCTGTGACAAATTGCTGGAGCAATAAAGTCATACAATTAAAAATATCTCAGTAGAAGATGGTAAGTGTGCGGCAGGGCTGTCACAAAACAAACCGCTAAAGCCGACATTAATACGAGTATGGATCGTCATACCACTCTCACTTCCACCACGAGTGTTAGGGATGTTTTAAGACCTCGGTATTTTACCCAGGCATTATATGTATCCCTATTTGGGTTGAAATTTCCTTACACACACGCACACACACACACACACACACACACACACACACACACCGGCTTACATGCTCAAAATCTGACATCCAAATATAGTCAACAAAGTATCGTCAAATCTGACAATCCCATGTTTCAAGTGTCTCGGCAAGGTTCTTGAACCCAAGAAGGAGAAAATGTTTTCCAGAGAATTCGCCTACATAAACTCAAGAAGGCCTACTGAGGACCTCACGCCATCTGCACGTACAGCAGTCAGGCAATGGACCACAGTTATCAAACCAGAAGCCCAGTATGGTACTGGGGCTCTCAAACTTTAGATAAAGTGAAACATGAAATTATGAGAAAGATTCTCGATCCAACAGAAGGAAAGATAGCTATAGACTAAAATTCCAGAAAACAACAAAAATTACGCAACCACAGGGGAGACATGCGAAAGGGAAAATTAACGGTTTTTGGGCACATCGACAGATTCCCAGCAACAGTACATACATTTTTACCAGAAGTCTGAAAACTATACCCTATACTCAAAGTAAAACAGGTCGCGAAAGAGGCCAGATAGATTTCTCGTTTGTTTTAGACAGAAACTCATACAGACAAAAAATTGGCAGATATGAAATGCAGTCGGAGAAAGAAACTGTTAACAAAACAGAAACAAAACAAGCTGAAGACAGAAATCAACGAGCGATACATGGAAACTCAGAAAATTAATTCACAAAGCTTTGAATCATGGAATGCAGAAAAGTGGTTCACGAGGTTTAGTGAAGTTTTCTGCGTATTCACAAATGGAGAAACCAATAATAACTGAAAAATTTTAGGGTTTCCCTCCGCTCCCACGTACCATATTTTTTAATGTGAATGGCTTGCAGTTTTCTGAGAAGAATATTAGGTAGCCATTAAATTTACTTTATAAAAGAGAATGTGGTTGCATATTTGCTCTATTATTAAATAAACAAAACTACTGTATGCCAGTGTTTGCTTTCTCCAGCACCCGTGAGATTACTCGGACAGCAACCAATAAACTTTAAATGTTCAGTTACGAGCAAGTGCTTCGGCATAAATGTATGGAAAAGATTATAAAATGAGAAAGGAAGTTTATGACCAATATAAACTTTTAGAGGTATCGTTAAAGTGTAACAGGCATGGGGGGGGTATTCTGAGAACAAATATTAAAGCAGTAATTGAGCGAGGGACTCACTAGTAAGATAGAATAGCTGCTGGCGTGATGTGCGAGAATTTGGACAGCCTTTCAGGCCAGGCAGTTCCCAAAAATGAATTTTGTCGTATGTATTAATGTTTCAACATGGATAATTTTCCAAGTGTAGCTTTCATGTGTTTCTCTTTGAGATTGTTGCATCCACTCGGTTTTGGTGTATCATCTGTAATATAAACAATAAACAGTTGTGTACATCGATCATTTGCCGGTCTCTTTGGGGGACTGATGACCTTAGCTGTTTAGTCCCCCTTAAACATCCCAACAACCAACCAACCAACCGGTCTCTTTTGCAACCAATCATTATAGTGTCGCCCGTTTTTCCACTGTATGTGGTGAGTCCCGAAAGACGTAACGCCCATTTTTCTCGTAACGGTTCAACATATCGCAACGAGCTTCTTTAGCAAATGATAGTACAAAGAAGAGCACGTAATCATATTAAACTCTTAACGCTCTAAATTCTTTTATCAGCCAAGATACTGAAGCAAGTATATTTTTTAACGAAACGGTATAATTTTTAAAGGCACTGGAAGGCGTTTGAAAAGATAAGTGCAATGATATAACGCTTGCTAATGTTGACATCGAAAATTCCCACGAAAGTATTCGAGAAATGTATCAGAACTGAAAATAAAGGCAGCCGTAATGGGGAAAGACAATGCAATATCCTTCTTGGATGCCTTCGTTATGAGACAGACTGATCGCAGCTTGAAACATAAAGTCTTTCGGAAAGTTACACATACTGACTGATAGTTGCATAAGAATATCTATCATCATCCACAACAGAAAAGAGGTGTAATTAAAAGTCTAGTGGATTGAACTAAAAGTATTTGTGCGCCGGAATACCTGGACGCCGAGTTAAAACGTCTAAAGCAAGCTTTTGAGAGGAATGGGTACTCTAGCAAGGAAATAAATAGAGTTTTGCGATGGAATAACAGGAGGCCTAAGGACAACGATGGGACACAGGGATGGAAGAACATGGTTTCTCTACCCTTCATCAAAAAAGTAACGGATCAATTAGGCAAGATTTTAAGGAAACATAGCGTTCGACCGATTTTCAGATCAACTAAGAAAAAAGGTCAAGGACCCCGTTCCGTCAAGGGTAAATGCCCCCCTCTGTCTGCAAGTGGTGCATACAAGATTCCGTGTACATGTGGTAGGGTCTACACTGGAAGTACAAAGAGAAGTGTGAATACACGGTTGAAGGAACATAAAAGTCTTTGCCGACTAGGGAAAATAGACAAGTCAGCCGTGGCGGAACTTGCTCTTCAGTCGGGTGACCACGTAGTGAAATTTTCGGAAACTGAAGTTTTACGTACCATGACGAACTGTTATCCACGGCCATATATACAAGCCATCGAAATATATAAACATGGGGATAATTTTAACAGAAAAGAAGAAGCTATGAAACTCAGCGATATATGGACAGTGGCGCTACAGAATCAAAAAAATGTTCAAATATGTGTGAAGTCCTGTGGGACCAAACTGCTGAGGTCATCGGCCCCTAGGCTTACACACTACTTAAACTAACTTATGCTAAAAACAACACATACACCCATTCCCGAGGGAGGACTCGAACCTTCGGCGGGAGGGGCCGCGCAGTCCGTGACATGGCGCCTCAAACGGCTCGGCCACTCCGCGCGGCGCTACAGAGTCGATGAGAAGGTTTTATCTTTGACGTACTATGATCGATAGTTATATTTTATCCTTGACAAGGTTATCTCTGCTATCACATGAAATCCAGACAACGCCCACTTTCCACGGTATTTAGGCCGTTCTTCGACGTCCGACTCGTCAGTCGCCAAGACTCAGCACAACCAGGAGCACCTCTGAAGATGTCCAACGTAGCTTTGGACGAAACGTCAGGGATAGAAGAGTTCCATGGACCACGGCCATACAACCCGGAAGAATTCTCGGCAGCTGTATGTTCAAATGGCTCTGAGCACTATGGGACTTAACTTCTGAGGTCATCAGTTCCCTAGAACTTAGAACTACTTAAACCTAACTAACCTAAGGACATCACACACATCCATGCCCGAGGCAGGATTCGAACCTGCGACCGTAGCAGTCGCACGGCTCCGGACTGCGCGCCTAGAACCGCGAGACCACCGCGGCCGGCTCCAGACTGTAGCGCCAAGAAACGGTTGGCCATCGGCAGCTGTAACATCAGACTTTAATTCTGGGCAGAGTACAAGTGTGTGTGAACACACAGTGCACCGAACACTCCTAACGATGTTCCTCCGCAGTCGTGGCCCATGCATGTGCCAATGACTGCGACTGAAATGGGCACGTGACCATAGGCATAGGACGTTGGCGCAGTGGCAGAGCGATGCATGGTCTGATGAATCCCGATACCTTTTTCATCATGCCAATGGGAGAGCGCGAATGCGTCGTCTCCCAGGGAAACAGCTCCTTGACACCTATACTGTGGGAGGTAGACAAGCTGTAGGTGACTCCATTAAGTTCTGGCAAACATTCACGGCCGGCCGCGGTGGTCTCGCGGTTCTAGGCGCTCAGTCCGGAACCGCGCGACTGCTACGGTCGCAGGTTCGAATCCTGCCTCGGGCATGGATGTGTGTGATGTCCTTAGGTTAGTTAGGTTTAAGTAGTTCTAAGTTCTAGGGGACTGATGACCTCAGATGTTAAGTCCCATAGTGTTCAGAGCCATTTGAACCATTTTGAACCAAACATTCACGCGGTCATCTATGGGTCCAGTGGACCTCATGCAAGATACCATGACGGCCAAGGAGTATCGTACACTGGTTGCAGACCACATACATCCCTTCGTGACGACCATGTTTCCCGATGGCTGTGGCATTGTTCAGCAAGATAATGCGCCATGTCACTAGGCCAGGAGTGTGATGGAGTGGTTCGAAGAACACAGTGGCGAGTTCCAATGGATGGGCTGCCCCCCCCCCCCCCCCGCCCCACCCAACTCACCAGATCTGAAGCCGATCGAAGATATCTGGAATGTTGTTGAGGAGTGTGTCAGAGTTCATCGCCCCCTCCCCGGAATTAACGTGAATTCGGTGACTTGTTGTGTAGATTTGGGGCCAACTCCCTTCAGTAACCTACCAAGGCCTCAATGCTTCCTTACCAAGACGCGTCGACGCTGTTATTCGTGCCAAGGGTGGACATACCGTCTATTGGGAATGGGGTCATAATGTTCTGGCTGATCGGTGTATAGTTAAGGGCAGTATAACACAAAGATCCATAATGGAACGACGCGAGATGCCAAACAAAACGCAACCGTACGTGCTTCAACATGCGGGTTGCACCTTTCTGATATATGGGGTAATAGGTGTAGCGGTACATAGGTGCCATGATAATATCCTGAGAGTTGTTTCCTGTGTACTGCTGTCCTTTGTTATTTCACAGCGGACAATTCCTGCTATGTCATGTCCGTGAAATTTCGGGTGAAATGCCGCATGTTAGTAACTTGCTGTCGCGATATTTCAGCTTAGAGTCTCCTGTTTATGTTCAGGTGTATAGTGACGAAAATGCACTGTTCCTCTATTTAACGTTTTCGCTACCGTTGGCACGTATGCGTACTACTATCGGTTACCAGAAAAACAATGATGATTTGCTGCATGTTATTGCTATGTATCAATGTCCGCTGACAAAAGAGAAGCCTGCTAATGGTTTGCAGAATTCTTACAAATACAGTTTGCGCCTATCTAGGTCGTGCTTTCTTCAAGCTTCGTTGTTAATCGTCTGCTCTGTACTGCCGCACATATTTACTTCGCACTTGAAGATAGACAACACAATGAAAAGCTTCGCAGGGCGGTCTGCTGTCGAGCCTTCCTGGACAATTCGTATCAGTGAACTGTACGCACGTATCGACAACTGCTGCATCGCAAGAGGTGCCCATATTGACCATCTATAATGTCAGTTAAAAGCTTGGACAGATGCTCTATTCTAGCTGTGTGTCTGTTTTCGTATGAATTGTAATTTTTGTTCAAAAATGGCTCTGAGCACTATGGGACTTAACAGCTATGGTCATCAGTCCCCTAGAACTTAGAACTACTTAAACCTAACTAACCTAAGGACATCACGCAACACCCAGTCATCACGAGGCAGAGAAAATCCCTGACCCCGCCGGGAATCGAACCCGGGACCCCGTGCTCGGGAAGCGAGGACGCTACCGCGAGACCACGAGCTGCGGACTGTAATTTTTGTGCACCTACCTTGTGGCATTGCAGAGGTACTTCCTGTTTGTCCCATCCCTCGCTGCATTTGAAAACGAAACCGTGGAAAACACTTTTTTGATATTGTTACTACTGATACTATATTGCTTAAAATAATAGTACACTGGTGTCTCCCTCCCTTCTCCCTTCTCCCTCCCCCCACCCCTAAATTTGGTTCAAAATGGTTCAAATGGCTCTGAGCATTATGGGACTTAACTTCTGAGGTCATCAGTCCCCTAGAACTTAGAACTACTTAAACCTAACTAACCTAAGCACATCACACACATCCATGCCAGAGGCAAGATTCGAACCTGCGACCGTAGCGGTCGCGCGGTTCCAGACTGCAGCGCCTAGAATCGCTCGGCCACTCGGGCCGGCCTAAATTTGGTAGTGAAAGTGTTAAGACCCTGTCGGTACTGGGATGGCGTGAGCTTCTGCTTGTTAGTCCGTGCGTTCCTCTGAGCGTCCTCCGAGTTGGAGTATCATCTTAGAGACATAGGATCGAGTATCTTCATTCGATAAAATTGCAGAGCACGATATGCTGATATTGATAAGGCGAGTTAAAGTTTACTTTCGCCGGTATATGTCTGAAGATGGCCATACCATTCTGTGCCGAAATATCGTAGCGAGAAGTTACCGACATCCGACAGTTCACCATAAAATTTCTTGAGGCAGAATATACGCCTGGAAAGTTTTGTATCTCACTAACTGTGCAGGGTGGTCAGACACAGTCTGAAAGGCTTGTAAGGATGTTGCAGGATAGGTCGAGCTGAGCAATATTGTTAAGAAAAAAATTCCGTACGTTGTGCTGTTTCCAAGTTAATTAGCACTGAAGTTAGCCAATCAGATCGTTACGCGCGCAAACTCAAGCATCCCGCCACAGACAGTGTCACCAAACATGTGCTTCGTTTAGTTTCCTACAACCGAACAAGAGAGCGATACAGAAATTGGACATTGGGCGGTACTAAGGGCCGAACCCGAGCAAAGGGCTGAGCCGTCTAGTGTGCTATGATGTACGCTATGAAAACGCCTGAAAGGGTGCTTGAATTTGGGCGCGCAACGGCCTGGTTGACTAACTTTAATGCTAATTAACTCGGAAACGGCACAACATATCGAATGTTTTTTCCACAACATTTCTCAGCACATCCTGCTCTGCAACACCTTACGAGCTTTTCCGACCGTTTCTGACCATCTTGTTAAGCTGTGCATATCGCCTTTTGTTGTCCCATTACTCAAATAAACAAATATTACAATGCAATTTCAGGTAGCCCGATGGCAAGTGTGAAGCAGCTGCGTGTCGCAGGCGCTGACACCTCTGCCCGCTCCCGGAAACGCAGTTCTCACCTTCCTGAAGTTGTGAGCTTTCCCTCGATCCGGTTCCAGCTGTGCTGCGCTGCGTCACAGACGTGTGCGTAGGCGGCGGCCACAGTCTCTCGCGGTCAAGGACTTGGGACGCATTGTAGTACACTTCACTGGAGGCAGCCCCTGCCGTCTCGTCATCGAGAGTGTCTAAAGCGTATCTCCTGATTGCTCGATAGCTTCACCTGGCCAGAAATGCGATTTTCATATTGCTGCAAAAGCATTCATTGCACAGCAGTCCGGAATCTTTTGAATCGTTCCACTGTACGATCAATGAACACCCAGTAACTTCCCAACTGTGCTATACGTTATGTGTCATGCAAAATACATATCCTACGTTCGTGGATATCACTAAAGATTGCCGCGGAGGTTCGAGTCCTCCCTCGGGTATGGATGTGTGCGTTGTTATTAGCATAAGTTAGTTTAAGTTAGGAATTCACACACATTTGAACATTTGAACACTAAAGATACGGGTAACGCATGAGTTCATATCAGCTGTTTTCATATTCACATGTTGCATAATGATTTTCGAACTGTGTAAATGTACAACAAAATTTGATTATAATTTTAAATTTGTCAAAATTTTTTTGTGACCAGCCATTTACAATTACGACTACGCTCCCAATTTCCACAGGGTGGGTAAAACTAGTCCGAAAACACATTCTAAGATAGAGAGAAAAAAAAACGCACCACAAAGTAATTATCCGAATGGCACGTAAACTGGCAGATGTGACGCACGTAAACAAACAAGCAATTGATTACAGAATCGGAAAAATTAGATGATTTATTCAAGCGGAAAAGCTTGCCCTTAGGCAAGCAGTCATTCGACTTGGCAATGATTGACAGAGCTGTTGAATATTCTCGTGAGGGATATCGTGGCGAATTGTGTCCAGCTGGCGCGTCAGAACGTCAAAATCCCGAAATGTTTGGAGGGCCCTGCCCATAATGCTCTCAGCGTTCTCAATGGCTGGTCAAGATAGGGTTCGGCACGCTCGAAGACACGCAGTAGAGACAGTCACTTTGTGCGGGCGCTCATTACCTTGCTGGAATGTGAGCCCAGGACGGCTTGGCATGAAGGGCAACAAAAAGGGCCATAGAATATCATCGACGTGCTGCTGTGCTGTAAGGATGCGTGGGTGACAACCAGAGGGTTCTGCTATGAAAACAAATAGCACCCGAGACCATCTCTTGCATCCCGCCTGGAAGGCGGCGCAAGGGTCTGCTCCTGAAAACTGAAAGGTCGGCCGAATGACGAAAGCGAGTAGGAGCAGGAAAAGGTGAAAATCTCTCGGTACTGCAGTGTGAATTGAAGATGTTTACTATAGGCAAAAACAAGTTAATAAATGGTTACGTAACTTTGCAGCGAGGTGCGAAGCCTTAGACCCGTCGTAAGTAGTACATAGTTTCAATAGCAAGCCAACACCCTCTGAGGTTGAAGCGATGTTTCCAGGCCGTCTGCTAACTTCCACCTACGCCGTGGCATCATAGCTATCGATACCATACCATCACTCTTGATAGTTGGGCCGTACGGCGGGCGACAGTCATGTTGGTGTCTCACTGCTGTCCGACGCATCTCCAGACACGTCTTCGGCCTGGAATGTCATTCACTGGAGCAGGTCTTCAGTGATGAGACCCTTTCGAACTGAGCCACGAAGACCAGCGAACACGAATCTGTACATGTACATCACGTCTACCGATTTCCATCCCATTAGGACAATTACTCCGTGGTGCGTAATTTTTTTTTTTTTTATCTTAGAGAGTATTTCACGCATCTTAAGATAGGCGGCCCAATTTGCGGCGTGTGACTGGACTTAGAATGATGTAAGTAGGGTTGCCTATCTTAACATGCGTGAAATATTTTCCGGGCCAGATTTATTTTGCACAACCCGAAAGTTAGGAGGACACTAGTATTCCAGATAAAGTATCTTCTGTGTCGGAGGGAGGTCCCGTGTTGGCCCAGCCAAAGGAATAGCTCGGCGCATCATGTCACAGTCGAACACGAGTTATAAAAAACTTCTTTTTTTTTTGGTCTTTCGACTGATATGCTGCTATCCTCTACATCTTTCCTACATTGTGCAAAATTGTTTCATTTCTGTTTAACCGCTGCACACAAAAATCACTGTAATCTATTCTCTACCCCGACTATTCTCCTATATCCTCCTTCCAGCGGCAAAGTTAACTATTACTGGATGCTGTGCCAGACACCCTAAAAACCTGTCCCTCCTTCTGCAGTGTCAGCGCATTCAGTCGCGATCAGATCGTGATTTTCCAGCACTAGGTACACGCCATATATAATGAGGCGAATGCACTGGACGTTTCAAGTGCTCTCGTGTCACTGGACAGGTGTGAGTTTCTCGATTCGGGAGGAAAAGTCTGTTTTCTAAAATATTCTCTCAAGATGGCTTCTCCGCATCGGCGGAAATGTGTCACGGTAGTTATTCAATACGAAGGACGAATTAGACAATCGATATGAGTTTTAATACAGATCTTACCTGAGCGATCCAAGTGTCGATCTTTTCTAAATCGACTACGACGCCTCAACTCGAAACTTAGACGATATTAGCGACCCGCACTATGTACGGCCGGACGACCTGTCTGGCGAAACAGTAGTAGACTACAGCTTCGTGAATCAGTCTAAATGGAAACTATATCAAAATCCCCACAGTAGTCCCTGAGATTAGCCTATACAGATGTAAAAACGCGCCGGCCGGTGTGGCCGAGCGGTTCTAGGCGTTACCGTCTGGAACTGCGCGACCGCTACGGTCGCAGAGTCGAATCCTGCCTCGGGCATGGATGTGTTTGATGTCCTTAGATTAGTTAGGTTTAAGTAATTCTAAGTTCTAGGGGACTGATGACCTCAGAAGTTAAGTTCCATAGTGCTCAGAGCTATTTGAACTATTTGTATAAACGCGGTGGGCGGCTTTAACTTATAATTATAGGCCTACAAATTACGAAAATGAAAGGAACAATCATTACAGACGGGGCACAAGCTGGTATTGAACAAAGATAGTAAAGAAACAAAGATAGTAAAGGAAGTGCTTACCTAACAGTCCTTTCATTCGTCTCAAGCTATTTAGAAAAACAACAGATCTAAAACAGTATGGCTGGTCAGGCCCCGTCCGAATCTTTGTACTAATTTACGTGCAAAGAGAATAACGCTGCCTTAATCATCGTTGCCTTATACCATTACTTCAGTCTGTTGCAGAACAAGAGGTCAATATACTGGGCGTCTGCAGAGCACGATCTGGAAGAGGGAGGAGGAGGAGGGGGGGGGAAGGGGGGGTTGCGTTTAGTGCAGCGGCAGCTAGTGGCTTGTTGCGCCAGCCCGTCGTCGAACCCGGGCCTCCGGCTCACGGCAGGAGCGCCCACGCCCTCGCAGCTGCATCGAACGCCAGCTGTCGCAAGCATTTAAGGCCAGAGAACAGCTGTTTAACTGTAGAACACGTTGTACGCGCGGACTGCTCTATGGTCTTCCGGGTCCTGGTTGTAATACAGGCACAGACATCTGTGCTCGAGATTATCACTGTGGTTTGCAATACACATAGTAAGGAGATTTCTTTTTAAAAAGACCGCCACACTTACTAGGTCAATAATATTACTTCTCTGTGATTCCTTGAATTGTTGTACAGCGTCGCACATAGGTTGAATTTCTATTTCTCCAAGCTTTCAATTAGCCATGCATTCTTCCGTGTTTTACTAGCTGCATGCTGAGGTAATGAAAGGACAAAGAGCGGAATATAAAGTCTGAACGTTGGTAAGCACTAAGCCCGCGTACCTGGCAGGACGATGTAACTCGTGTGATTAATGAAGTGATGTTTCCAAAAAGTGGTCCCATGTTTGACATTCGTCACAACTCAGAGTCTTTTGAGTTTCTGGGCCACCTTTTTCATGCAATGGGGAAGCTTCAAAAATCGGTTGTAGGGGTACCGCATGCTCTAAGCCAAAATCACAAAAATCTGTGGGGGGCATAATACACCGTATGCATCTCTGCTTGCTCGTCATCAACTGGCTCGTGAACAACCATTCCTATCCTATATTGTTATTGGCGACGAGAAATGGTGTCTTCATGCTAACATAAGGGAATAAACTAATGGTTGAGCCCAAACAAAGCAGCAGGCAATTTCCTGTACAAACACCAGTGCGCATCCACAGAAGATAATGTTTTGCATCTTGTGGAACAACGGTGATGTGGTGTACCATGAATTGCTCCCCCCAGGTGTAACCATCACTGCTAACATTTATTGTCGATAGCTGAGACTTCTTGCAGACGCAGTCCTAGAAGAACGACCAGGCATTGTGTGTTAACTGATGCAACTCCACGATAACGCCTGACTGACAAAAAAAGCTTTACAGAAGTTGGGTTGTGAAGTCATTCCTCACCCACCTTATTTACTTGATCTTGCGCCCTCAGATTTTCACCTCTTCCGCTCTTTATCGAACAACCTTCAAGGAACTTCGGTTCCGGATGAAAATGCGCTCCGAACATGGCTCAACGAGTTCTTCGCCTCAAAACCATGTGATTTTTACAGTCGCGGAAACGAAAAGTCACGTGAACTTTGGCAGACGTTCAAATGGCTCTGAGCACTATGCGACTCAACTTCTGAGGTCATCAGTCGCCTAGAACTTAGAACTAATTAAACCTAACTAACCTAAGGACATCACACACATCCATGCCCGAGGCAGGATTCGAACCTGCGACCGTAGCGGTCACGCGGTTCCAGACTGAAGCGCCTTTAAGCGCACGGCCACACCGGCCGGCATTGGCAGACGTAAATGGTGAAGGAGAATGTATCATTGACCACTAAGGTCTTTATTATGTGTATCTTTCGTGTTTACTAAACTTATGGAAAAGTTACGAACTTATGCACCAACCCAGTTACCAAATAAAAGTGGAACTGAAACAGATACAGTACTTCTAAGCGAATGTAGCGGAAATGAACAGATTTGTCATGGTATACCAAATATGTTAAGAGTGTAATGCAGTGCTGTTTTGAACAGGGGGCGTCCGTGGAAAGTGTACTCGGCGTTTCCGGTATCCTCGGCCCGTCGTCGCGTGCTGCTGGGATAAAGTTTAGTTCCATGGCTTTACGTCGGCTCTTGTCTCACGGACACGCCCCGTGTTTATCCTGGCTGAGTCGCTTGTCTGCTGGTGAACAAGGCCCGCACGACGAGTCGTTACACACTCCTGGTGGCCACGCCCAATCAACCCAACACCACGCACTCGACAGCCACGGCGTCGCTTGCGCAGCGATGGCCCCGCTTAAGCTACAACAGGTAGTCGTTCGTGCCAAGCTTCTGGCAAAGAAACTCGCAATATATTATTTTCGTGTTTTAGTCGAAAGCTTTTCGGAAGAGGAGCTCCATCCTCAGGGGGTGCAATGATGGTTTTTGGGAGTTATATCTGCTTCGGTTTATCACTTAGCAGTAAATGAACGACACAGCTGTTACTTTTTCGCGTAAAACATCTCAGATGACTTAAGCAACATACATAACTGATAATAATATATTTACCATTAGTTGTTTATGATTAATGATCAATAATTATTTGTTCACATTATGATGCCCGATTTTTTTTTTCGCTGAAAACTAGTAATACGTCATTAATTTACTGCTCCGCGATAAACTAAACCATGTGTAACGCCCAAGAAAAGTCACTTCAGTCCTTTAAGACGGAGCTGTATCTCCAAACGAGTTGGATTAAAACAGGAAAATAATGTATCGTGACTGAAGAAGGCATATTAACAACAAAAATATTGCCAACCCACAAGTTTCAGTCACGGACAGACCCTGACGAAACGTCTGTTAGAGATGAAATTTTATTCATTAGAGGAATTGTACAAATAAAAATGTCTAGGAAAATATTTTATGTAGTTTAATACAGACAGATCAATATAAGTCATCCGTACTAGGGGCAGATGATGTAAGTCGGTCCGTCTAACTTCAGGTGCATGAACTACCTTCTGAGCAAGTTTTATTTTACTCTGCATTTAACAGTCGCAGTTGGCCTTTATAATTCGATTTGTTTGTCCTTGGTTTCGAAGGCTTTCACATGCATCTTTAGTGGAACATTTCACAACTATCAAGGCCGTTTTCACATAATTGAGACGGCAAAATGAATAAGGAATACAAGCTAAAGAAAGGTATTTGAAACACTTTTGTTTAGGTTGTGGCATTATACGGCTCGCCTCTATTGCAGATAAACTTTGGCATCGAATGGAGGAACTTAATGAAACAGGTTTGGATGTAGGCTTGAAAACAAACCACAATCAGACCAAAATAAAATATAACCACCACCCCGCAAATAAATGTGTACAAATTAATAACGAAGTCATAAATCTGCCAGTGGAGTACAATGACTTGACGAACAAGGAAAGAAAAAAAACCAGAGGAGTAAAAAGTTTTTGCACTGTTTTTGGTGAACTAATTAATGTTAGTATCTCTTTTATATCAATTGCGTCGTTGTCACTAACATATAATAAAAACTCTGATATATGTAACCTACAATTCTGATTCCAGTCCTAAAAAATAAAAATTGTAAGTTCTATGTCCCTACCTCTTACATACTTTGACATTATTGATTTGATAAGAAGCTGAAAACGCAAAGAAGTTCGGCTAATTATAAATTACGGTCTGAGCAGCATAACTACAGATCTGCAGAACAATTTCCTGAAAGAGCGATTAACGTACGGAAGACAATGCGTCCATTCATTAAATTAAGATTTAAATGATATTTTACTTTGTTTATAAGCTCTGATCGAACTATTGGTAACTAAAATACTGAGATCAACATTTTAACCAATTGCCAGATTCCCGTCAGCCAACAAATTTAATTTAGGTCAAATTTTAGTATAGACTATTGTGCATCCGAAACACTACAAACTGTACATCCCACTTCGGTGAAGCAGGGTGCCATACACCTGAAATATAGTTTCACTAAATTTCATTTACAACGTTTTTCCTTCCCCTCCATTCATTATCTTATATGGCAATACTTTTCATAAAGGTTGGCCCAAAATTGATTTTTAAAATTTGTTGATGCAGGAGGTGATAAACCGCCTATAACTCTAGACTGAAGTTTGACTATCATTGGTGACAGATGTACTGATGTTCAATTTCTGTATTCTTTTAAATATTTCGCTCCACGTTTTAAGTCTTCGATCATCTTCACGCAACCTCTCAGAGTGCATTAACGAAGACTAGAAAACAAAGCACAGCTCGCACTTGAGCCGTTAATTTTAGCTACGTGAGCACATCCGACGGTTCAAGGATAATGCTTCTGCTGGCACAAACAGGTTGCATATAAAGCCAATTTACGTCTTCAGTTTTTGCTCTAGCCAGAAAAATATGCCGTAAAACCTCTGATGCCTCCGTCAGTTATGACGTAATCCCAGCTATGAGCATACAAGAAAATTGTCGGTGTCGCTGACGATGCATTTTTGCAGGTAACGTCTCCTCACCGCATGATAACATCTGCCGAAATAATGCAAGGCACTTTCTAGTGCATATGTATTTATCCGCGTAGAAGTTCATTTGCTGTCAAACCCTATTTGAACTGTAGAGAATGTCCATGTTTTCTGACCTCTGCTTTCCTGAGACCGTCACGGCACTTACGTAATGTGATTTAAGGTGGTTGGGAGGAAGAGGTCGGGGGAAGGGGTTCATGAAGGGGTGCAAGTGGAAGACTGCTTCTTCTTTGTAATGTCATGATGATCTCTACGAAGGTTATTCGGAAAGTAAGTTCCGATCGGTCGCGAAATGGAAATCACTTACAAGGGAACCTCCCCATCGCACCCCCCTCAGATTTAGTTATAATTTGGCACACTGGATAGGCCTTGAAAAACTGAACACAGATCAATCGAGAAAACAGGAAGAAGTTGTGTGGAACTATGAAAAAACAAGCAAAATATACAAACTGAGTAGTCCATGGGCAACATAGGCAACATCAAGGATAAAGTGAGCACAGGAGCGCCGTGGTTCGGTGGTTAGCGTGAGCAGCTGCGGAACGAGAGGTCTTTGGTTCAAGCCTTCCCTCCAGTAAAAAGTTTTAATTTTTATTTTCAGACAATTATCAGAGTTCAGGCACTCACACATAATCAATTTCGCTCTCCAAAATTCCAGGACATGTTCAGATTTGCTTGGACATATGCAGGATTTGACGGTCTATACACGGAAAATTTTGAAAACGTTAAAAACATATGTTTTGACAGAGCACAGAGAAAACTGCGCGACTGTGAAACTGTTGCATTCATTTGTTGCAGTTTATGTGACACAGTCTTGTGTTTTCATCACTTTTTTGGGAGTGATTATCACATCCACAAGAAAACCTAAATCGGGCAAGGTAGAAGAATCTTTTTACCCATTCGCCAAGTGTGCAAGTTAGGTGGGTCGACAACATATTCTTGTCATGTGACGCACATGCCGTCACCAGTGTCGTATAGAATATATCAGACGTGTTTTCCTGGATCAAATGTTTTCGGTTCCCATTGGAGAGGCACGTCCTTTCGTCTACTAATCGCACGGTTTTGCGGTGCGGTCGCAAAACACAGACACTAAACTTATTACAGTGAGCAGAGACGTCAATGAACGAACGGACAGATCATAACTTTGCAAAAATAAAGTGAGTAAACTTTTCGCTCGAGGGAAGACTTGAACCAAGGACCTCTCGCTCCGCAGCTGTTCATGATAACCACGGGACCACGGCGCTCCTGTGCTCACGTTCTCCTTGATGTTGCATATGTTGCCCATGGACTACTCAGTTTGTATATTTTGCTTATTTTTTCATAGTTCCACACAATTTCTTCCTGTTTTCTCGATTGATCTGTGTTCAGTTTTTCAAGGCCTATCCACTGTGCCAAATTATAGCTAAATCTGAGGGGGGTGTGATGGGGAGGTTCCCTTGTTAGTACAGCCGTCGTTCGCGGCATGCCGCTCTTTTCAGTTGTGAGCGCACAGTGAGCACGTAAGGATGCCAAGGAAATAGTGCCTCCCGCCGATTATGACGGCCTGGTGAGAGATTTCGCCTGATGTTATGCAGCCCACATAACGTAACTGTCATGCCTTTCGTTCTTTCATGAAAATTCTCGGCCGCGGTCTGCAGGGGAAATGAAGAGGCTCCTGCAGGGCTTCCGATAGGAAGTGTTTGATCACCCAAAGCACTGTCCGTAATTGGTTCGTCCTGCATTTCATCTCTGCTGGCTATGAAGACAACATTCTGGCACAGACAACGAGCCGTAGACCAGCGTAGGGAATTGGCGGATAGCACAGGCGTCTGCCTTCTATCACGAGGCTATTAGAAAGTTGGTGAAATGGAAATGAGCGTTTGGCGTCATTGGCCAGGAGGCCCCTTGCGGGGCATGTCCGGCCGCCTTGGTGCAGGTCTTATAACATTCGACGCCACATTGGGCGACCTGCGCGCCGGATGGGGATGAAATGATGATGAAGACAACACAACCCCCAGTCCCTGAGCGGAGAAAATCTCCGACCCAGCCGGGAATCGAACCCAGGCCCGTAGGACGGCAATCCGTCACGCTGACCACTCAGCTATCGGGGCGGACGGAAAGTTGCTAAAACAATAGGACAAATGTCTAAGTCGTAGCGGTGACTATGTAAAGAAATAGTTCGTAGGTGTAGCTAACCATTGCAAATAAATCATTTTTGATTTTCGCAGTGGTTTCCATTTCGCGATCGATCAGAACTTACTTTCCGAATAGCTCATGTAAATTAGTAAAATAGTCATCCAGTCACCAATTCCCAGTTACACGTTGCCTAACGGCGTCCAAGGGCAACTAAGATTTTATTTTTCCTGTTTCATGTAATAAGCGACCTATTTAAAAGCTTGTAATACTATCATAAAGTGCTCATTAAGAAGTTTATTTTTAAGTACAGGTTTCACACAATAAGACAGATATTAAAGTTGGAAGCTGCGTGTTTGTCTTGAGGTAGCCTAACTCAGTGTTTGGAAATTACAGACACATTACATTCATCCAGTGTTTGAGAATGAGAGCAGTTAGCGATTTCCAACAAACTTTACACAAAGTCAAACCTTTTCGAAACATTTTCTCGCTGACACTCGCCACAAAATAATGAAATGAATTAGTTTATCGCTTACGATGTTTTCACTGCTCATGCACTAAATGGTTCAAATGGCTCTGAGCACTATGGGACTCAACTGCTGAGGTCATTAGTCCCCTAGAACTTAGAACTAGTTAAACCTAACTAACCTAAGGACATCACAAACATCCATGCCCGAGGCAGGATTCGAACCTGCGACCGTAGCGGTCTTGCGGTTCCAGACTGCAGCGCCTTTAACCGCACGGCCACTTCGGCCGGCTCATGCACTAAAACTTCACCACTAGGCATTACGTTTAAGTTTATTACTTCTTTGCTACTATTCCCAACAAATTTTTCTGGCAGTGTTCACACATATCACTCAATGTGCATCGAAAACTATTTCACTATATGACACATAGTTCAGGAGATGAGATGCCATCGACACTGTGATGCGTGAAAAACTAGCTTCTCTTAATTATCCGAACTATACTCACACAGTGTTTGATAACACAACTCGCCATTAGCCCATAAACACAAGTTGCCATGATGAAAAGAGTATAGGAACGGTGCCCTTTACGATCGCAGGAACATAAAAGTGATGTTGCTCTGTGCTCAGTTTTAGTTTGAAGTAGCACATTTTCTCATGGGGTAGGTGGAATAAACAAGAATACAACTACTTCCTTTGCATTGGACGAAATATGTGTATTTTTCGTCTGAAATGTGGACAACAGAATGGAACTTGTTCCAGACATCATATTTCCTCCAATGGAACACATTTGAAGTTCAATAAGCCGCATCAGTTAATTTTCGTCTCACACACTCCGCAGTCTCATAAAACACAGATTCGTTAAAGGCCATCAGATCCAGGCATTCAGTCATTTCGCCATGTCAGTGCTACTTTACAGCAGCAAGATAGTGTTCTCAGCTTCCGTACTAACAAATGAATATTCCCAAGCGTCAATAAACGATCTTGATGAAGCTTGGCGTGTGTGCCAACTTAAAATAAATATAAGTAAAATAAGTGATCAGATTAGTAATAATATTTAGATATTTCAGCTGGATACGTCGAAAATACTCCGACAGCACATTGTGTACATCTTATTTTTCAAAAATGGTATTTCAGAAACCAGCTTTACACTGTCATGTACCGCAAGTGGCTTGAGATCTTCTTTAATTTATATTGTAACAAATGTTTTCATTTTTGGAAATTAATTAATGGTGGTTGGGTATTTTGCAAAACTTCAAGTTACTACAAAAGTTGATTATACATTTTTCAAGAGCATTAATTAAATATCTACTTTTATATGAAAAACATTTTTTATCTATCAGCATTTCAAGGATATTCGGCCTAAACCTAAATTGATAACTTACCTTTCGGGGTGTGTTTGATCCTTTAAAAGTCACCGAGCGAGGTGGTTAACATACTGAATTCGAATTCTGGAGGACGACGGTTCAATCCCACGTCCGGCCATGCTGGCTTAGGTTTTCCGTAATTTTCTTAAATCACTTCAGGTAAAGGGCATGGCCGACTTTCTACCCCATTCTTACCTAATCCGACGAGACCGATGACCTCGCTGTTTGGCGTCTTCCACCAAATCAATCCAATCCTTAAAAGTGCAATTGGGCACAGAAAAAAGTATGGCTTTATTTTTTCCCCCTCTATATTCCCGCCAAATTTCATCAAGATCGTTTACTGACAATTGGGAAAGGTCCCTTGTAAGTTCCGGCCAGCCTGGCGCCCCTGCGTGGGTCAGTAACAGAGAACGACTCGACGATTGTGAAGCATCGGCAGCGCCACAGTTCTCAGAGTCTTCACACTCACGGGAGGGATACGACAGACGAGGCACACGAGAAAGACAGGCCGTGGCGCGTACGTCTCAGCGAGTGACTATTTCTGACGAGTTTAATAATTCTACATTTGACAAACTGCCTATTGGCTTCTGTCTCGGGTTCTTCGGCCGACGTTCATCTAATGATATTTCTGACGTTTCGCCAGCACGAGTGGCTGGCATTGTCAAAGCTTCACCCTCCATTGCCGGTGGTGAAATGGCATCCAGTTCACCACCGGCAATGGAGGGTGAAGCTTTGACAATGCCAGCCACTCGTGCTGGCGAAACGTCAGAAAAATCATTAGATGAACGTCGGCCGAAGAACCCGAGACAGAAGCCAATAGGCAGTTTGTCAACAAGTGGCCACGAAAGCCTCAACAATTTTGAATTCTAGATTTGGTTGGTTGTTGTGGGGAAGGAGACCAGACAGCGAGGTCATCGGTCTCATCGGATTAGGGAAGGATGGGGAAGGAAGTCGGCCGTGCCCTTTGAAAGGAACCATCCCGGCATTTACCTGGAGCGATTTAGGGAAATCACGGAAAACCTAAATCAGGATGGCCGGACGCGGGATTGAACCGTCGTCCTCCCGAATGCGAGTCCAGTGTCTAACCACTGCGCCACCTCGCTCGGTTTAATAATTCTAGACTGCGTGTTGAAATGCATGAAAGTTCTCACCAGCACACGACATACTTAAGACCTTTGGTAGGTACATTTTCAGTTTTCGTGGACCCTGCACGGAGCCGAGCATTCGTGAAGTATGATGGACAAGCTGACTAGTGTGACGTCACAAGTTCGTTGCAGGGTCCGTATACTTCGCTGACTCCGTACGATATAGCAGTGACGTCACAGAGGCGTCTTGATTTGTGAAGTACGCAGCCCGCAACGTTAGGCTCTTGCTCGCTGCCTTTCTGCTCCCTAATACTGACCAGTGGTGGGGCTGTGTGCGAGAGAAGCAAAGGAGGTCAGAGAATATCAATTAATAAACAACCACGACTCTCCAATACTGACAAGTGGTGGGCGACTATGCGAGGGAAGTGGTCCAGAAACATCTATTAATAAACAACAAAAGGAGATCAGCAACACCACATGTTCATCTGAACTTGTGATGTTTTGGTATCAGCACTACCTGTACTGGCACCAGTTTATAAATAACCTGTGTGAGATAGAATGGCGTGCCAGCCAACGAGGCCGCTAACGGCGGGAGTTGTATGTGAGCAGTGTGAGTTTGCCGGCCTGCAGGTCCCGTTGCAGAGGCCAGAGTGAGCCGAGCTGGCTCACGCCCAGCGGCAGCCGGCGCATCGCGACCCCAGTGACCCACATCCGCGCAGGCTGCAAGCCCCACTGACGCGCTCGCCTCAGGCAGACACCACTGCGCGCCGCCTGGGAAACGTCGGCGCTCCCGCGCGCTTTTGTGCAAAGGCGGCCGCCCTTCCGTTCCTGCGGGCGACCTGTGGGTCCGCCACACTACTCAGCAGTCGCGAGAGCCTGTCCACAAGCCGTCTCGAGCGTTGCCGTGTACCGACACGTCGTCAAACTTAAAGAAGGGGAGAATATCCTGGCAGACAATTTACATTGAGAACACAATTACAGGATAACTTTTTTTTTTTTAAATCCTGTAACTGTCTCCCATTACGACGCACCATTGCCACTCTTTTCCTTGGAGCGTTGATTCCTCACACATTTTGCGGTTGAAAACGATAGTTCGCAGGGCGATGAGCAACAAGACGACGTTCTTGATAATGTTCGACTCTGCTGCCACCTACTGGGCATTTCAATCCTACTCTAAGGACATCGTGAGGCTTCAGCCTCAATGGACGTGTAGCGCGACGACAATTTTGCTCTGGTATACAGGGTGGAACCACTAGCGATAGTTCAAATTCGAACGCGATCTGAAACAGCAAAGGATGAAACTTCCTAGCAGATCAAAATTGTGTGCTGGACCGAGACTCGAACTCGCGACCTTTGTTTTTCGCGGGCAAGTGCTCTACCAACTGAGCTACCCAAGCACGACTCACGCCCTGTCTCCGCAATATCCTTTTTTTCTGGAGTGCTATTTCTGCAACGTTCGCAGGAGAGTTTCTGTAAAGTTTGGATGGTAGGAGACGAGGTACTGGCAGAAGTACAGTTGTGAGGAGAAGGCGTGAGTCGTGCTTGGGTAGCTCACTTGGCAGAGCACCTGCCCGCGAAAGGCAAAGGTCCCGAGTCCGAGTCTCGGTCCGGCACACAGTTTTAATCTGCTAGGAAGTTTCATATCAGCGCACACTCCGCTGCAGAGTGAAAATCTCATTCTGGAAACATCCTGCAGGTTGTGGTTCAAATGGCTCTGAGCACTATGGGACTCAACTGCTGTGGTCATAAGTCCCCTAGAACTTAGAACTACTTAAACCTAACTAACCTAAGGACATCACACACATCCATGCCCGAGGCAGGATTCGAACCTGCGACCGTAGCAGTCGCACGGTTCCGGACTGCGCGCCTAGAACCGCGAGACCACCGCGGCCGGCCTGCAGGTTGTGGCTAAGCCATGTCTCCACAATACCCTTTCCTTCAGGAGTGCTATTTCTGCAAGGTTCGTAGGAGAGCTTCTGTAAAGTTTGGAAGGTAGGAGACGAGGTACTGGCATAAGTAAAGCTGTGAGGAGGGGGCGTGAGTCGTGCTTGGGTAGCTCAGCTGGTAGAGCACTAGCCCGCGACAGGCAAAGGTCCAGAGTTCGAGTCTCCATCCAGCACACAGTTTTAATCTTCTAGGAAGTTTCATATCAGCGCACACACCGCTACGGAGTAAAAATCTCATTCTGGAACAGCAAAGAATGTTTATACTTTTTCAGTCATCCTGTTCCGCACCCTCCTGTGGCGTGATCACTAGAGGCCAACATTTACATGTGCATGAATAAATCGGTAAAGGGTACCTTTAAGACTCCACCAGATCGGCAACACCCTCTCTGCCACCCACGCACCTTTGCTGAGCACGTTAAAATCAAACCTGTCAGAAACTTCGACATCCGTTCAGCCTCGCAGCTAGGCCTGCGGGCTAGGCGACCCCTTCTGCACTCCTTATGTCCAGTCTGACTGCACCAGTCTTTTGTAACATTACAGAGGAAGATTGCAGGCCCCTTTGAGCCGAATTTCATACCTACGTGTCGCAATGGGAGACAATTACAGGATTTCGAAAAAGTGATTCTCTAACTTTCTTGTGCAGTGTACCTCTGTATACATACTCCGCAAGGCATCATACAGCTCATGGCGGAGGGTACCTTGTACCGCTATTAGTCATTTACTTTCCTGTTCCAATCGCAAATGGAGCAACGGCAAAAGGTCCGTCTATATGCCTCTCTATTAGCCCCAATTTCTTTTATCTTGCCTTCGATGTCCTTAAGCGAAATGTACGCAGCTGAATAGTTCTGCAGTCAGCAGGAAACGCTGGTTTTTTGCATTTTCTCAAAAATGTTTCCAGGGATGGTCATTTGAGTTCACGAAGCATCTCGATAACTCTCACTTGCCCATCGAACTGGCCGCGCGGGGTAGCTGCACGGTCTGAGGGGCCTTGCACGGGCCGCGCGGCTCCTCACATCGGAGGTTCGAGTCCTCCCTCGGGCATGGGTGTGTGCGTCGTCTTTAGCGTAAGTTAGCTTAAGTTAGATTAAGGGGCTCCGGAACGCCCTATACTTGCAATGTTAAAATAAGGCTTATAAATTACATCTTTCCTCACAAAGTATTTGAGGTAGGAAGTTGAACTTTTTACAGATTATTTATTGGAATATGGGCTACAACTTAACACAGGGATTTTACAAAATTTTAGTTCAGTAATTAAAGATGATTTTTTTCAATTGTAATGAAAATTCACAACATTTTTTTGCAATTTTTTATTTATATATTCAAAAATATACAGTTTTTTGGAAAAAGGCTGTGTTAAATTATGCAGAAGGTACTGTGTAACATTTACTGAAAGTTTGAAACAAATATGTTTGGAAGATCCTTAGAAAACATGTAATTAGTACGAGAAAATAAAAGTTTTGGGAATCGAGCGACAAAGATGGATCAACTTTTTAGTGCATTCCAGGTCCATAGGATGGATTATCTTCATCCTCTGCAAACTCCTCCTCCAGCTTCCTCTTGTTCCTCCTCCTGTTTACTCTTGCTTGTATTTCTAGACTCTTTACAGCCCTGTCTGCAGCCCGAAGGCGTTCCTTGTCTAAAGCAAGCATCGCTCGTACCATGTTAGAACCTATCTTCATTCCCATATTTCTAAATACCTTGCACCTTACAATGTTGCCATCATTGAAAGTCGCAACAGCATCATACACACCAAAGTGAAGTGTTTCTATTCCAACAAATACAGTCTTGGGGATTCTCGACCATATAACACTATTTACACTTTCATTGGGGTTTTGAGTTTTTCCGTGAATACACTTTTTCAACAGTTCAGGTGCTGCTAAGTCTCTGAAAATAGGTTTTATCACCTCCATTATTGCATGAGGCAGACTATGCTTATGAGTGTACACTTCACCAGTTAGCAATCCTTTGTTATATTTACACCAACTGTCTTCTTCTTTGGGACACAAGCTATGTTGGGGATTTTCATCGTCTTTATTGTTTACAGTAATAACACATACCTTTGGCTTTCCAACATTTCTCCTTTTCTTAAAAGCCTTCAGAGGATTTCTAATAACTTTACTTTTACTCATTATTATACTTCAACAAAGCAGAGACTCAAGAAACAGAATTAATTACGAATATTTTCGAGATAACGACAGAGTAAATAAACATGAAACAATCGACAATCACACCAGCGATATATATATTGAACCATCACAGGTTAGCCACAACACATACTTTATCTCACATCACTAAAATGTACCTGATGAACACGGACGTTAATAATAACACCATTTGACAACAGTTTAACAGCGCCACAGTGGGTCACGCCCATGTAGAACACATTTCAAAAAAAATTTAAAAATAGTTGTAGTCTTCGGAATTGAATAAATTATATATCTATTAAAAGGTAATAGTCTGCAGATTCAGAAAACGCAAAACAGTAAAAATTGAGCTTTTCAAGATTTTGAGCCTTTCCGGAGCCCCTTAAGTAGTGTGTTAGCTTAGGGACCGATGACCTTAGTAGTCTGGTTCCATAAGACCATACCACAAATTTCCAATTTCCCATCGAACACTCCAGTAACAAGTCTAGCAGCACTCCCCTGAGTGTCTTCGGTGTCTCTCGTTAACCCGACCTGATGGTGGTCCGAAACACTCGAGCAGTGCTCAAGAATCGACCGCAGTAACGTTATACAAGTCATCTTCTTTACAGATGAGCTACATTTCCCTAGAATTTTTCCAATAGACGGAAGTTGACCGTTCGCCTTCCATACTACCGATCTCACGTGCTCGTCCCATTTCACACCGTTTTGCAACGTTACGCCTAGGTATATAGTATCCGTGACAGTGTCAAGCAGAACACCACCAAAAGTACGAGGGTCGCCCACAAAGTTAAGTTCCGTTTCTATTTCTATCCGCGGCAGAGCTACGATCGCAGTTCCGAGTATGCGCGGAAGTTACTCTGACTCAAGGAGAAGACATGTACGCCATTTTCAGATCGCTGCTGCCGACGTGTTCTTTGTAGTGCTTCTTTATAATGTCAGCCGTAATTGAAAATGCCACCGCGTGTGAAATCAGATCTGTGATTCGTTTTCTAAACGCAAAGAAAGTTAAACTAAAGGAAATTCATCGGCAAATCTGGGAGGTTTACGGACAAAATGCTATGAGTGATTCAATGGTTAGAAGTTCCGCAAATCTCACGATCACTAATTCATGAAATTGTTACTGAAAAACTGAAATTTCGAAAACTTTTCTCACGTTGGGTACCGAAAATTCTTACTGAACAACACTAAAACAACGGATGGGCAGTGCACTTCAGTTTTTGTCACGCTACAATGAAGAAGGCGCTGGTTTTCTTTCTCGGACAGTCACGGGGGATGAAACTTGGGTATCGTGCGACACCCTGAACAAAATGGCAGTCAATGGAATGGAGGGACACTTCATTCCCAACGAAGGTTAAGGCTAAGCAAATCTTCACAGCTCGAAAAGTCATGTGCACAGTTTTTGGGACAAAAAAGGCATTTTGCTGATTGATTTCTTACCATGAGGCCAAACAATCAATGCACATGGTTACTGCGAAACCATTAAGAAATTGCGTCCCGCAATACAGAACAAGCGCCAAGAATTACTGTCAAAAGGTGTTGTTTTTTCCACGATAATGCCCGACCTCACACGGCGAATGTGACCAAACAACTCTTACGGGAATTTCACCGGGAAGCGTTTGACCGTCCTCCGTACAGCCCGGACCTCGTTCCTAGCGACTTTCATCTCTTCTTACACCTAAAATCTGTCCTTGGTGATCAACATTTCAACGATGATGACGAGCTGAAGGAACATGTTACCACATGGTTGAATAAACAGGCGGCAACCTTCTGTGAAGAAGGCATACAAAAACTTGTGACATGCTATGACAAGTGCCTACAAAATTTCGGAAGCTATGTAGAAATGTAGTTTAATAGTTGTGGGTTTTTGTGCAATAAATATTCTTTCTGTATCTGTACACGTTTGTTTTATACAACCAAATGGAACTTACGTTGTGGACATACCTCGTATATTCGAATATTACAGGGTTATCTTTCCTACTCATCTGCATTAAGCAACATTTTCCATATTTAGAGCAAACTTGCATTCATCACACCAACTAGAAATTTTGTTTAAGTCCTTCTGTATCTTCCCACACTCACTCACCGCCGACACATTCTTGCTCACTACAGCATCGCCAGCAAACGGTCGATGACTGCTACTCACTTTATCCATCATATACGTTTTGTGCACAGAGAACAATAAGAGTCCTGTCACATTTCCTTGTGGCACTTCCGCCGATATATTTGTCTCTGATGAACACTCGTCGTTCAGTACAACAATAACATTACAGGCGCTGCACTTGGGAGGAACCGCTCTCGAGGCATGTTTCCGCGGCATGTCACCGACGGTAATGCATAAAAGGAAAATCAGGGGAACGCAGATTCACGACCCCAACATGACACTGAGGTGCACGTACTGGCAGGTATCGAAAACATAGAAGTGTCAGTCAAATGAAGACGAGACAGATATAAAGAAATAAGTAAAGTATTTCAAAAGTAACAGCCATAGCTGTTAATATATTTACTCGACTATGAGACAAGACGGTCAACAGCTTTATGGAAACGTATTCTGAGTTTTAACATATTCTGAGTTTTAACATCTTGCAGCCCCGTGATAATTAAACATATAACACGTCAGCCTCAGTTGCAAATAGAAACCAATCTTTACCTAGGTTTCAGCCAAAATAATTTTGCCTTCTTCAGAAGCTATTGACACTAAACTATTGCATGCCAAAGTTTGGCCATGTCAAGTATAAAACTACAGCACCGTAGTACCCAGTCTCGCGGTCTACCGACCTCGTCCGCGCAGTGGGGCCTACTATTTCTCTTCAGCTAAGTAATGTAGATTTATGACTGGGTACTACGGTGCTATAGTTTTATGCCTGATATGGCCAAACTTTGGCATGCAATAGTTTAGTGTCAATAGCCTCTGAAGATGGCAAGATTATTTTGGTTGAAACCTAGGTAAAGATTGGTTTCTATTTGCAACTGAGGCTGACGTGTTATACGTTTATATTTTGGGTTCCCTACGAAACCATGATTGTATCCAGGTGTGCGCCTCTTCACCTGAAGCAAATCTGTGGCCACGAACGTCTTTCTTCAAGACTCCAAAAATTTGGGAATCGCATGGGGACAGATCGGGACATTATGCAAGCGGGCCCACGTTATGCCAAGGTAGATTCGACTACGTTGCGAGAGAGTTTCGCTGGGAAGGCCTCACACAGCCTCCATAAAGCTTCGATCTCTCTCCCTGCCATTTCAATATTTTTGGAGCCCTGAAAGAAGACCATTCGTGGCCGTTGGTTTGCTTCTGACTAAGAGATCCGCGCCTGGCTACAGTCGTGGTTCCGTAGGCAACCGAAAACATGTTTCCATGAAGATACTGACATGTATTAACAGTTATGGCGACTACCTTTGAAATAATAAACAGTTTACTTATTTTTTTCCGTTTGTCTAGTTTTAATTTGGTTGCTACTTATACTCCCGTCCGTTATTTCAATTTGATTCTGCAATTTTAAATCATGTGCTTCTATTACAGTGACTTCCACAAGAAAGTGTGCGCCATAATCTTAAATGTAACGTCCGCAGCGACATCTCTGGTACTGGTCTCGAATCTGTAATCAATTCGCTTTTGCACAGTGTATAGATAAACAGTGTGAGAGTTGAGCCGGCCGGTGTGACCGATTGGTTCTAGGCGCTTCAGTCTGGGACCGCACGACCGCTACGTCGCAGGTTCGAATCCTGCCTCGGGCATGGATGTGTGTGATGTCCTTAGTTTAGTTAGGCTTAAGTAGTTCTAAGTTCTAGGGGACTGATGACCTCAGATGTTAAGTCCCATAGTGCTCAGAGCCATTTGAACCAATTTTTTTGTGATTGTTGAATCTTTAGTTTTGTCGGTTGCTGTTTAAAACGAGTGCAAAATATCTGAAGCGTTACGAGGCAGTGTTCCTCGTAAATCAACCAAAGGGACAAAAGCATTCGTATGGAGCTGCTGCTAAAATTCTTAACAAGTCAAAGACATTCTTTGCGAAATGGGTCAAACGATATTTAGAGGTTGGAAACGTGGATGATTTACCAGAGAGAGGGCTAAGGTCCCAAGCTGTAATCGATACTGGCGGGGATTGCATTAACTATTAGGTAATTGTGCAGTCAGTAATAACACGTATTTTCATGTAAACTTATATTTATATAATGTCTTATCTGATACAGATAACGTCGCACACGTTCTTGTGGTACTCACTGTAGTTCATCGTGTCTCAGATCTTCAGTTCTGAATGGAAAGCTTTACCACAAGAACTCGTTACCACCCTTTTGTCTAGCATGGGACCACGTTGGAGAGCATTCATTGCTGTCCGTGGTGGTCACACAAACACTATTAAGAACCAAAGTTGGAAATTTGTGGTAAGGTCTTACGGGACCAAATTGCTGAGGTCATCGGTCCCTAAGCTTTCACGCTACTAATATAACTTAAACTAATTTCAAGCCTTTTGTAATGTCCTGAGGACATCATAAATCTCTGATACTTTAGTGTAATTTCTATCTTTGAATAAAAGTGTCATTTCTCTTCCTCAGATGGTGCATTTCTTTCAGTTCCTTCCTGTTTTATGCTGTAGCCGTTCTTTGTCTATGTGGTCCATGTTTCATCGAGCTATGTTTCTTGGTAGTGCGAAAGTTACTTTCGTCCTTAAGTTTTGCCCGCCAGTGTAGTTTCGCTCACATTTAACAATCTTCAGCTCTGATTAATCATAAATTCCGAAAAAAAAAATTTTGGCTATTCACAACTTGTCATTAATCAGATCTGAAGACGATCGTCAAATGTGATCGAAACTAGTAAGGTAGTGTGACTGTTTGAAACTGAGGCTGCTACAACAAATATTTTAAAAATATATATGCACTCTATTTTTCCATATTAACTATAAATTACACCCGTAGCAGACTGCCGTTTGCAGTCAGGACTGTTCGTTGTATAAGCACAACACGATCGTTGACTTCTTTCAAGAATTTATGCATTTCATAATCAAGTCTGGTTGGAATACAGAAGAAGAAAACCATCTGTCGCTGCACTTAGCTCAGCCGAGGAGATGAAGTCATCAACTCCCATTGCTGCTCAGAAAAGTATCTTCCATCAATAAATACGGGAAATCTAATAAGCAGCCATACAGTGTGAGTTATTGGCGTCTGCCTAATGCGGAACACGCACTAAGAGAACTCGGCGTCCCTGGCGGGTTTACAACTGCTCGCATTAGCGCTAAACCCTGCGTCCCAGTGCAGTCAGAGAGCCTTAAGGCAATTAGCTGTGAACGCGACGGAGAGGATAATTGCAGGGACCAGTCGGCAGCCGGGAGCCGCCCTTGGCCGCTGCTGTTCGCAGCGCGGCGAGGCGCGGGCGGAGCTGCGATCCCGTGACATTTGAGTCGCGAGGCCGCACGCCGCATTCCACGCGGGCACCTCTACCCCTGCTCCGCCCAGGCGACAGCCGCCCCCGACCTCACGCTGCAGGTGCCGCTGAATGCCGTGCCCCGTAGCTCCAACGAGATCTGAAGATTCCTCACCGGAAGCCAATGTACACTACTGGCCATTAAAATTGCTACACCCAGAGGAAATGCAGATGATAAAAGGGTATTCATTGGGCAAATATATTATACTAGAACTGACTTGTGATTACATTTTCATGCAATTTGGGTGCATAAATCCTGAGAAATCAGTACCCAGAACGACCACCTCTGGCCGTAATAGGCCTTGATACGCCTTGCATTTAGTCAAACAGAGCTTGGATGGCGTGTACAGGTACAGCTGCCCATGCAGCTTCAACACGATACCGCAGTTCATCAAGAGTAGTGACTGGCGTATTGTGAAAAGCCAATTGCTTGGCCACCATTGACCAGACGCTTTCAGTTGGTGAGAGATCTGGAATATGTGCTGACCAGGGCAGGAGTCGAACATTTTCTGTATCCAGAAAGGCCCGTACACGATCTGCAACATGCGGTCGTGCATTATCCTGCTGAAATGTAGGGTTTCGCAGGGATCGAATGAAGGGCAGAGCCACGGGTCGCAACACATCTGAAATGTAACGTCCAAAGTGCCGTCAATGCGAACAAGAGGTGACCGAGACGTGTAACCAATGGCACCCCATACCATCACGCCGGGTGATACGCCAGTATGGCGGTGACGAATACACGTTTCCAATGTGCGTTCACCGCGATGTCGCCAAACATGGATACGACCATCATGATGCTATAAACAGAACCTGGATTCATCCGAAAAAAATGACGTTTTGCCATTCGTGCACCCAGTTTCGTCGTTGAGTACACCATCGCCGGCGCTCCTGTCTGTGATGCAGCGTCAAGGGTAACCGCAGCCATGGTCTCCCAGCTGATAGTCCACGCTGTTCCAAACGTCGTCGAACTGTTTGTCCAGATGGTTGTTGTCTTGCAAACGTCCCCATCTGTTGACTCAGGGATCGAGGCGTGGCGGCACGATCCGTTACAGTCATGCGGATAAGATGCCTGTCATCTCGACTGCTAGTGATACGAGGCCGTTGGGATCCATCACGGTGTTCCGTATTACCCTCCTGAACCCACCGATTCCATATTCTGCTAACATTCATTGGATCACGACCAACGCGAGTAGCAATGTCGCGATACGATAAACCGCAATCGCGATAGGCTACAATCCGACCTTTATCAAAGTCGGAAACGTGATGGTTCGCGTTTCTCCTCCCTACACGAGGCACCACAACAACGTTTCACCAGGCAAAGCCGATCAACTGCTGTTTGTGTATGAGAAATCGGCTGGAAACTTTCCTCATGTCAGCACGTTGTAGGTGTCGCCACCGGCGCCAACCTTGTGTGAATGCTTTGAAAAGCTAATCATTTGCATATCACAGCATCTTCTTCCGGTCGGTTAAATTTCGCGTTTTTACCACGTCATCTACGTGGTGTAGCAATTTTAATTGGCCATTATTGTAGGTGGCAGTGGTGGCCGATGATCATATGGTAGTGTCGCATAGCTCACTATAAATATCACTCTAAAACTGAAGAATTGAAATAAAAACGGCTCTAAATGCCAGAATAATGAATTTGAGGAAAATAAGTTTTAAATATACTAGGTAATTAATGTTCATAATTCCACTATTAATGTGTTTTATTTGAAAGTTAATTAGTTAAACTAATTATTTTTCAAAGGAAATTAGAAACATTGTACTGTAATAGTGTGAAAAACGTAGTGAAAGTAGAAATGCAATTAAAAGCTCTAAGTGTCATTGTTCAATACTCAGCAAAAAAGTAGTAAAAATTAATTCTGCTTTTGTAAAACTGTATGTGGTCATCGGCCAGATGATGGTGGAAGCGATCGCTACAGGAAGCAGAAATCTACTAATACCAGTATTGCTGGCCCCTGTTTTGACCAGAACCGAGGTGGAATCTTCCTACACGTCGGTCAGGCACCTGAAGATGGCGTAGTAAATCGCTGAAACTGGTAGCCAAATAAAATAAGTTTGGAAACTGGACGGCTGAGAGGTGTTTCGTTTGACATCCTTTGTTGTTTGTGTCTGCCGTTCACTTCTTAGAACAAAAGAAAAAATTTTAAGTGCATCCTTTGTATTATGATTACCACACGCTTAAAGGCTACTCAAATGGAGCAGGAAGAATGTTTTTAAGGAATCTAACGCACACAACGTTATTGCCAGCTCGAATGCAGACTCGTGTTCATCAAATATACCGAGCATAACTGTCGAGAAGCAGTGGACGACCCAGAAGTTAGCGTTATTAGTGTGCTAATGGTCTCTTTACTTGAACCCGACTTTCCTTCCAAATATAAGGAAACAGTTTAGTTTATTAATTGGGACCGCTATAATTCTGACTGGTTCGCTCGCCATCTGTTGCCAAGAAAGCGACTAACGGCTTAAACAGGTGCAGGCGAAACCTGTTCAGCGCCATTAGCATTAAAATTCCACAGGAATCAGATATAAGACGCTGCCTCCAGTTCAGAGGTGGCGAGACGTGAAGTCTGATGGCTTGTCTAGCGTTTTCTGGCCTTGAGCGAGATGCCGCACAGTTCAGGGAACCGTAATCGGCATTTGAGAGGAGTAGGGATGAAATTTAGACTTGGCCATTTACCCTTATATTTGTCATTTTTTCCGTAAATAACTCGAGGGTGAATGCTGCAATGGTTCCTCTAAACAGGGCACAGCCGATTTCCTGACGAATCCTTGTGCTTCGTAAAGTCTTAGACCTTAATTTTCTTCTTTTTGTGAAACTGCTTGACAAATGCAAAACGTGTTCCGCACCAGCATAGGGACTTTGACGTTTTTAAATAGACTTTGTTCCAACAGGATGAGCCATCCAGGCATGACTGGGATCTTCCATGCTAGTATCTTTTTTCTAATTACCATAATCCCCAGAAGTCCAACATATCACTCTTGTTCCGCCCTCCTGGAAGAAAGGACGTAGATACGGCTGAGGTAGCTCAACCATAGCCTAGGATTTGTATACCGACTAAACCCTATTGATGGGACCATATCCTGCGAAAGACGAGCAGTTTTAATTCGTCAGGAAGGTGCGTAACGGCTTACACTGTGCTGCAGAGTGAAACTGTATTAAAATCGGTGAAAGGGACTCAGCTGATTTAATTTAAGTTAACTTTATTCCAATGAATTTTATTCTGTCGCTATGACACGAAAAGCCACGGTGCTCCTTCATACCAGTACCTCTGGTCGTGTTATTGCCATATTCCCAGTGGGGGAAACTCTGGATGTCTGTTTCGTTTGGAACAAAAAGAATGAATACGTGACATTCAAAATTTGAGTCGATCAGGGAGGCGTCCACGGATGTTTCGTTACTCACGGGATGTTCATTCCTTCTTTTATGGTCTACATAGGTATCTAAAGGATTCCAGCCATGGATAGTTGGAATTTCCTCCTTTTGTGTGTTGAATTGGATCGTCCTCGGGTATTTAAATCGCAGTTCAACAAGGTAGGACAAAGGAAACGCAAAAGGCGTCACTGACGAAAATATCTCAGTATTCACATACCCTAGTGTGCCCGACCGTGGCTCTAGTTGCTAATATACAGGCTTGTTGACCAGTGCACCGATTTCTCGGTGAAATTAAAAACATCGAAAAATAATTCCACACCGAATAAATAACATTACGTGATGTCTGTGCCTCTCCCTCTCATCTCGGAACTAATAAAATAATACACTGTACAAATTTTTGAAAACATTAATTAAATAACACGACTTTTTGCTGGTGGGAAATCCACAACTGTCTTGTGTAATATTCATGACTGAAACATCCTATAAAGCTGTACAGTTATACTTATTGACTGAAGTTCTTACACCACCTGGTTTCAGGGACTCAGCCCTATCTTCAGGTGTAGCTGTAACTTACAATGAAATATATATCTAAACTGCAAGACCATAAACAAGCTGACAGTGCTAGAATAAAAAGATAATTGGGGTCACATAAATCAATTCCGTACCCATAAATAGTAGTTCGAAGTGTCTATGTCAAAACTAACTTACAAGGCGACACATCCGCCGTACAAGGCTCATCTTTTTTCTTTACTACTATTAGCTTGTTTATGATTTTGCAATTGAGAGATATTGTTTTATTTTTAACTTAACATTTGCACTTAAAGATAGGGCTGTGTCCCTGAATCCTGATAGTGTAGAGACTTCAGTCAGTAAATATAACTGTGCAACTGTAGCGGATGTTTTAATCATGAACATTAATTAAGTACCCTCGAATTTAAAATGTATAATTATATTAAAACCCCCACCCCTTTAGCCTATCACACTACGACAGCCTACGAGAAAAGGGTGCTAGAACTGCAAAAGAAAAGAACGTTCAAATTCTGTTGCCTTCCTTTTCCAATTTTTTTGAAGGAACCTATCTCCGAAAAAACGATATATCGTCTATTAATTTATTTGGTTAAACCTAAGCTCGAAAATAATTTTTTTCCTATGTAACAGTCGGACGTTTTGTTGTGGCACTATTTGGTGTCCGACACACTTCCCTGAGGCGCAAGACAAGCTCACTGACCGGCACAGTGGCGGTCTTCAACGAGATCGGAGTGTCCCCACTATAATGGGTCATCCTCCTATAACAGTACCTTTTTTATAGAAATGACCGATACCATGTATACTATCGATTCTTGTATAGGTGAACATTATATCAGCTGAACGAACTTTATATGATTTTGTATGTGATGACTTATGTCTTATGTTTCGCGCTAAAATGTATAAAGAGAAATAAATTTGTTACAATCGATATGTACTAATGGTTAAAATTACTCTTCCTTTAAAAATATTTGAAATTATGAAAGTATGTGGAATATTTAAAATTCATATTATAAATTGCACAATCTAACGCAAATTATTACATTTATTTCTGGATTAATTTACAAGGTAATGATATAATGTGGTAAAGGTTCTTCTTTTATCGAGACAGTTTCTAAACTCTTGTTTTTTAAACTCTTCGGAATATTGTGAGTCCCGCAGAATGTAAGTAAAAAATGGTTCAAATGGCTCTGAGCACTATGGGACTTAACATCTGTGGTCATCAGTCCCCTAGAACTTAGAACTACTTAAACCTAACTAACCTAAGGACATCACACACATCCATGCCCGAGGCAGGATTCGAACCTGTGACTGTAGCAGTCGCGCGGTTCCGGACTGAGCGCCTAGAACCGCGAGACCACCGCGGCCGGCCAGAATGTAAGTAGTAGTGGGTATGTCTCTGATGGAAGTATATACGAGGGCTATCCACGAAGTACATTACGTTTTGGAATTAAAAATAAATAAAGTATTGGAAATTTTTTTTTATTATATACAGATGAAAGCCACACTTTAATACTACTTTTCTACATAGTTGCCATTTAAATTAAGGCACTTATAGTAGCGATGGACGAGCTTGGAAATTCCTTCGTCGTAAAATTCTGCCGCCTGCGCCTTCAACCACGTGGTTACCTCTTCTTGAAGCTGTGCGTCGTCATCAAAACGCTGCATAGCCAACCACTTCTTCATTGCTGGGAATAAGTGGAAGTCGCTCGGTGCCAGGTCGGGACTGTACGGCGGATGAGGAAACAACTCCCACTTAAAAGATTCGAGAACTTCACGAGTGGCATTTGCCGTGTGGGCCCGGGCGTTGTCGTGGATCAGCAAGATCTTTGAGCCCAACTTTCCCCTGCGCTTGTTTTGTATTGCTCTTCTGAGGTTGTGCAGAGTTTGGCAATACCTTTGAGAGTTTATTGTAGTGCCTCTTTCCAGGAAATCCACAAAAATCACACCTTTTCTGTCCCAAAAGAGGTAACCACGTGGTTGAAGGCGCCGGCGGCAGAATTTTACGACGAAGGAATGTCCACGCTCGTCCATCGCTACGATAAATGCCTTAACTTAAATGGCAACTATGTAGAAAAGTAGTATTTAAGTGTGGCTTTCATCTGTATATAATAAAAAAAATTTCCAATACTTTATTTATTTTTTAATTCCAAAACGTAATGTACTTTGTGGATAGCCCTCGTATATTTTGCTAATCTTGTCAACAACAATGTAGTCCATGGTTTTTATTAAAAATGGAGATTGTGAAGTCGGTGCGGTATAGAAGAATGGGATAAAATAAAAAGATATTCATAGCAACAGGCAAATCTTCATCAATTATTTCGTCTTCAAGAACCCACAACGCTATAAAAATCACAGCCTCAAGATGTACCCCTAGGAAAGACTGGAAGCCAACAAGAAGAACAAGATAATGAAGACACATAAAAATTTTGTCTTCTGTATATATTACGCCTTTCGAATCTTTCAAAATTTGTGCAAAGACAGAGAATTTTAACAGTGATGTGTGGGAGGGTAAAATTATACCGCCCACCTCGAGGTCAGTGGCTCCTCGCAGAACAAGAAGAGGGAACGTGTGCTCCCGCCAGGCATCTCCTGAGGAAGGAGGTAATGATTACCTTCGAAAATTTAACTAAGATTTGACCTAGTTTGAACACCGAGATAAATTTATACAAGTACGCCGCTGCATATCTAGAACGCACAACAATAACAAAAAGACGATGCCATTTTTGCAAGCGAGTGCTGAGGTACAAACACCTCCCAGTAGCATCGTTCTTCCTGAAAGGGAATCTATCAAACGGCCACTGGTAAAAGTTTACAGTCATGAATGCAGAGTAGTTATATGAAATCAAAACCATTCAAAAATACATCGCAGCACTTCGAATAACCTCAGCTAAATTTCGCCTCTCTCTGCTCTCCAGAACGCGTAGAAAATCGTTGTGGAAGCTTTATCACTTACTAATTAATGACTTTAGAAGACAATCTGGGCAGCTTACGTAGAGTATTTGCTGGTACTGCTGTCGTTTAGCGTCTAGCAGGACCAGAAGATCAAAAACTGCAAGATGATTTAGACAAGATATTTGCAAGGTGTAGATGTGGCAATTGACCCAAATTATACAAGATATCTGTATTTACCAAAATAATCGCAAAACAGCCGTATGTTTTGAGAAGTTAGCTTATTTAGACAACCAGTTTCGGCATCTCGATAATGCCATCTTCAGGCCCCTATGCACTCCATGTATAGACAATCATATATATCGATAACTGCATAAATTTTCTTTGGCAAATATTTGAGCAGCACTGTTCCTTATCGACAGTGGATCAACAGAAATTAAGAGAGCTGTATTGTGTGAAAAGTTGCAATTGACTCTAAATAAAGAAGAATGTGAGGTCACCTACATGAGTACTAAAAGGAATCCAGTAAATTTCGGTTACACGAAAAATCACAGAAATCTACACGCTGTGAATTCAACTAAATACCAAGGAATTACAATTACTAATATCTTAAACTGGATCGACCACATAGCCGGCCGCTGTGGCTGAGCGGTTCTAGGCGCTTCAGTCTGGAACCGCGCTGCTGCTACGGTCGCAGGTTCGAATCCTGCCTCGGGCATGGATATGTGTGATGTCCTTAGGTTAGTTAGGTTTAAGTAGTTCTAAGTATAGGGGACTGATGACCTCAGATGTTAAGTCCCATAGTGCTTAGAGCCATTTTTTGAACGACCACATAAATAATGTTGAGGGGAATCGAAAACAAAAAAGAACCCTTGGAAGGTGCAACTGGTCTGCTAAAGAGACTGCCTACACTAAGCTTGTCCGTCCTCTGCTATAGAACTGCAATCTTTGCCGCATAGGATTGACGCAGCACATCGAGAAAGTTCAAAGAAGGGCATCACGTTTTGTAGTATCGTGAAATAAGGGAGGGAGAGTCACGGATATGATACACCAGATGGGGTGGCAATCATTAAAATAAAGGCACTTTTCGTTACGGCGAGGTCTTTTACGAAATTTAAATCTCCAACATTCTCCCCCGAGTGCGAAAATATTTTTTTTTGGAACCCACCTGCATAGGGAGAAATCATCACTACAATAAAATAGAGAAATCAGAGCTCACACGGAAGGGTTTAAATGTACATTTTTTCCGCACTCTTTTCAACTGTGGAACGGCAGAGAAATAGGGTGAAAGTCGTCTTATGAACTCTCTGCCGGGCATTTAACCGTGAATTGCAGAGTAGGCATGTAAATGTAGATGTAAATATAGATGGAAACAATAAAAATGAGTGTGGTCCTTCACATGAGTAATGAACAATATTTTCTTACATTTTTAGCTACACCACAAGTAAGATAAATTTAAAGAATGTAGATACAACTAAATATCTCATTATTACAATTACAAATAGCTTAAACTAGAACCATCATACAGAAAATGTTGGCAAACCATCATATAGAAAATGTTGGCGTGGGAGGGAAGGGGGGGGGGGGGGTAGACAAATCAAAGACTGCATCTCACAGGAGACGTAGAAGATATAACAAATCTATTAATCTAGATTACCTACATTTTGCTTGTTTGTCCTCTTCTGCAATACTGTCGAGTAGTGTGGGATCCTTAACCGATAGGATTGAAGGATGACATGGAAACAGCTCATGGAAGGGCAGCTGGTCTTGTATTATCGCGAAACAGAAGAGAGAGTGCCACGGATATGATGAGCGAACCGGCGTAACAGTAATTAAAACAGAGGCGTTTTTCGTCGCGGCGCAATCTTTTCTCAAATTTCGATCACCTACTTTCTGCTCTGAGTGCTAAAATACACTCCTGGAAATTGAAATAAGAACACCGTGAATTCATTGTCCCAAGAAGGGGTAACTTTATTGACACATTCCTGGGGTCAGATACATCACATGATCACACTGACAGAACCACAGGCACATAGACACAGGCAACAGAGCATGCACAATGTCGGCACTAGTACAGTGTATATCCACCTTTCGCAGCAATGCAGGCTGCTATTCTCACATGGAGACGATCGTAGAGATGCTGGATGTAGTCCTGTGGAACGGCTTGCCATGCCATTTCCACCTGGCGCCTCAGTTGGACCAGCGTTCGTGCTGGACGTGCAGACCGCGTGAGACGACGCTTCATCCAGTCCCAAACATGCTCAATGGGGGACAGATCCGGAGATCGTGCTGGCCAGGGTAGTTGACTTACACCTTCTAGAGCACGTTGGGTGGCACGGGATACATGTGGACGTGCATTGTCCTGTTGGAACAGCAAGTTCCCTTGCCGGTCTAGGAATGGTAGAACGGTGGGTTCGATGACGGTTTGGATGTACCGTGCACTATTCAGTGTCCCCTCGACGATCACCAGTGGTGTACGGCCAGTGTAGGAGATCGCTCCCCACACCATGATGCCGGGTGTTGGCCCTGTGTGCCTCGGTCGTATGCAGTCCTGATTGTGGCGCTCACCTGCACGGCGCCAAACACGCATACGACCATCATTGGCACCAAGGCAGAAGCGACTCTCATCGCTGAAGACGACACGTCTCCATTCGTCCCTCCATTCACGCCTGTCGCGACACCACTGGAGGCGGGCTGCACGATGTTGGGGCGTGAGCGGAAGACGGCCTAACGGTGTGCGGGACCGTAGCCCAGCTTCATGGAGACGGTTGCGAATGGTCCTCGCCGATACCCCAGGAGCAACAGTGTCCCTAATTTGCTGGGAAGTGGCGGTGCGGTCCCCTACGGCACTGCGTAGGATCCTACAGTCTTGGCGTGCATCCGTGCGACCACTGGCGACAACATCGATGTACTGTGGAGACCTCACGCCCCACGTGTTGAGCAATTCGGCGGTACGTCCACCCGGCCTCCCGCATGCCCACTATACGCCCTCGCTCAAAGTCCGTCAACTGCACATACGGTTCACGTCCACGCTGTCGCGGCATGCTACCAGTGTTAAAGACTGCGATGGAGCTCCGTATGCCACGGCAAACTGGCTGACACTGACGGCGGCGGTGCACAAATGCTGCGCAGCTAGCGCCATTCGACGGCCAACACCGCGGTTCCTGGTGTGTCCGCTGTGCCGTGCGTGTGATCATTGCTTGTACAGCCCTCTCGCAGTGTCCGGAGCAAGTATGGTGGGTCTGACACACCGGTGTCCATGTGTTCTTTTTTCCTTTTCCAGGAGTGTATACTGACTCTCACCTTCACAGGCAAAATTAACCATCTTAATTTAAGCTCCCACAGGAAGATTTAGGAGTTTTTTCCACATGCTATTCGAGAGTGGAAGAATAGAGAAACACGATATTGCAGTGCCTGTGTTGATAAGAAGAATGATGCAATATTCCTTCGGACATGTTACATGTATGCACTGCGGCGACTACGGCCGTTATGAAATACATGAAATGTATTCGAAGCTGCGAATACGAACAACCATCAGCTCTATGAGGAAATGACGTCAGTGAAAATTGGAGCCGGATCGTGACTTGAACCCAGATTTCCTGCTTCACGCAAGTGGTCGTCTTAACCGCTTTGGCTAACGTTTCACAACGGCCAGACCCGAATTTCCATCGATACCATATTGCAGTGCTTGTGTTGTTCAGAAGAAAGGTGAGAAGATCCTTCGGACACGTACGTATGTCCGAAGGATCAGAGAATGCGGCAACTATACCCGTTATGATATACATGAATTGTATTCGCATGTGCGAATGCGGGCAACCATCAGCCGTTTGATGGAATGATGACAGTGAAAATTTGTTCCGGATTGGATTCGACACAGATTTCCCGCTTATCACGAGCTGTCCCCCTACCATTAGGCTATCCGAGCATGATTCGTAGCCACACCCAGACTTCCATATGTCGTCAGCCATGTATCTACAACTTGCTCTCGTACGTTCATTATGTATATTCCCTTACAGGGGAGACATTTTAATAAATACGATACTGCAGTGCCCGTGTCGTTCGGAGGTACGATGAGAAGTTCCTTCGGACATGCACAAAGCCCAAGCTGTTGTCGTTCCTGCGCCACAACCTGTACTCTTGCACACATTACGTTTTAATTGAAAGTCGCTGCATGGTCTCGGCGGATGAATACGATGTTACAGTGCCAGTGTCGTTAAGAAGAATGATGCAGTGAATTACATAATGTGTATACGAGTTTAGATTGTGACGCAGGAACGACGACAAGTGGGTAAGGCGATCGCTCGTGTAAAGCGGAAATCCGGGTTGGAGACCCTATCTTGCACAAATTTTCACTGTCTTCATTCCCTTGTACAGCTGACGGCAGTTCGTATCCACACCTGAAAATACACTCCTGGAAATGGAGAAAAGAACACATTGACACCGGTGTGTCAGACCCACCATACTTGCTCCGGACACTGCGAGAGGGCTGTACAGGCAATGATAACACGCACGGCACAGCGGACACACCAGGAACCGCGGTGTTGGCCGTCGAATGGCGCTAGCTGCGCAGCATTTGTGCACCGCCGCCGTCAGTGTCAGCCAGTTTGCCGTGGCATACGGAGCTCCATCGCAGTCTTTAACACTGGTAGCATGCCGCGACAGCGTGGACGTGAACCGTATGTGCAGTTGACGGACTTTGAGCGAGGGCGTCTAGTGGGCATGCGGGAGGCCGGGTGGACGTACCGCCGAATTGCTCAACACGTGGGCCGTGAGGTCTCCACAGTACATCGATGTTGTCGCCAGTGGTCGGCGGAAGGTGCACGTGCCCGTCGACCTGGGACCGGACCGCAGCGACGCACGGATGCACGCCAAGACCGTAGGATCCTACGCAGTGCCGTAGGGGACCGCACCGCCACTTCCCAGCAAATTAGGGACACTGTTGCTCCTGGGGTATCGGCGAGGACCATTCGCAACCGTCTCCATGAAGCTGGGCTACGGTCCCGCACACCGTTAGGCCGTCTTCCGCTCACGCCCCAACATCGTGCAGCCCGCCTCCAGTGGTGTCGCGACAGGCGTGAATGGAGGGACGAATGGAGACGTGTCGTCTTCAGCGATGAGAGTCGCTTCTGCCTTGGTGCCAATGATGGTCGTATGCGTGTTTGGCGCCGTGCAGGTGAGCGCCACAATCAGGACTGCATACGACCGAGGCACACAGGGCCAACACCCGGCATCATGGTGTGGGGAGCGATCTCCTACACTGGCCGTACACCACTGGTGATCGTCGAGGGGACACTGAATAGTGCACGGTACATCCAAACCGTCATCGAACCCATCGTTCTACCATTCCTAGACCGGCAAGGGAACTTGCTGTTCCAACAGGACAATGCACGTCCGCATGTATCCCGTGCCACCCAACGTGCTCTAGAAGGTGTAAGTCAACTACCTTGGCCAGCAAGATCTCCGGATCTGTCCCCCATTGAGCATGTTTGGGACTGGATGAAGCGTCGTCTCACGCGGTCTGCACGTCCAGCACGAACGCTGGTCCAACTGAGGCGCCAGGTGGAAATGGCATGGCAAGCCGTTCCACAGGACTACATCCAGCATCTCTACGATCGTCTCCATGGGAGAATAGCAGCCTGCATTGCTGCGAAAGGTGGATATACACTGTACTAGTGCCGACATTGTGCATGCTCTGTTGCCTGTGTCTATGTGCCTGTGGTTCTGTCATTGTGATCATGTGATGTATCTGACCCCAGGAATGTGTCAATAAAGTTTCCCCTTCCTGGGACAATGAATTCACGGTGTTCTTATTTCAATTTCCAGGAGTGTACATTTAATGTAGTAGATAAATAGTCTGAAATTCGCAGTCTGTAATAGCTTTTTAAATTTCTATATATGCAACACACTTGCACTTCCTATGGCTAAGTTGTCTGACCATAACCTACAAGTTTGTGTATGAGCAACATCTTTACATCTGCTACATCTATGTTCTATGACCACAGCCCACATGTTTGTATGTAAACATAGTGTATTTCACGAGTGCACCTCATAATAGTGAAATATGAAGCTATACTTGGTAGCCGGCCGCGGTGGTCTCGCGGTTCTAGGCGCGCAGTCCGGAACCGTGCGACTGCTACGGTCGCAGGTTCGAATCCTGCCTCGGGCATGGATGTGTGTGATGTCCTTAGGTTCGTTAGGTTTAAGTAGTTCTAAGTTCTAGGGGACTGATGACCACAGCAGTTGAGTCCCATAGTGCTCAGAGCCATTGGAACCATTATACTTGGTAGAACTGAAATATGCACGTGAAAATGACAATAAGTGTGTAACTAAGTGACAAAACTGTCACCACAGCATAACTGTAATAATGGTGCTTCATCTTCATGTAAGTACAGATATATTTTCGTCAAATGCTGCCTTACCACTTACAATTGTCCCACTTGTATCTGTGTAGTCACCAGCAAATATTTTTTTGTATTTATACAGTGATCTCCAACAGTATAAACATGTAAATGAATGTATAAACACCTGAGGATGGGCGCAAGCCCGAAACCGGTCGTGTGACAAATAAATAACCTTTTATTGTGACTGGTAGCGGATATTTTTCTATACCCGATAAAGGAACATCAGGCAGTTCGACAGCATCCACTATGGATAAAATACATGAAATTTGTTCTCTGAGCCCTATATTAAACACTTAATTGCAGAGTATTCTAGGTGTAGATCTCGTTCGCTGTAAACGATATCACACTTCAATTCAATTAAACGTCACTGCATTTTAGAGCGTGCAATTTCATCCATTTAGGTGTCAAAGTACAGGGTGGGCAAAATAAAACGCGCAGAAAATATTTCAGTCCACCTTGAGATAGGCAACCCAACTTACACCAATTATGTTGGGTTGGATTAAAATATTTTCCAGGCGTTTCATTTTGCCCACCCTGTATATATGCAGTGCCAACACGTTTAGCTTTTGTCTCAATTCCCCTTTTTTCTCTTGGCCTTTTTTTCCCCAAAACTTGTGTAAGCCTCTGCGGAAAGAAGTACCGATAGGCGAACGCGTCGCGGCCTGCATGTGGGTCAGCGGCATGGAGCGAGGTGCGCCGCGAGCGGCTAACTGTACCGCGAGAACGGGCGGCCTTCACAAGTACGAAAGCAGGCAGAGTACTCGGACCGCCTGCGCCTACCCGCCGGCGAGGCGTCCTCTTCAGCTGCCGACTCGCTGCCACCACAGGCTCGCTGTGCTGTTACAGCAGGCGAAAGAGAAAATGTCACGCCGCGAAGGAACCACAGGGCAGCGTGATGTAGCGCATATTGCTGGCAGTGACGTAAATACAAGTTTACTGCCACACCAATAACACTGAGCTCCTAGGTCCTTGAGGAAGAACGCCACATATTATTTTTACTGCTCGCTTTTGTGCAATCAATATTTTCTTTCTAACAAGGGAAACTCCCCATCAGATTTAGGGCCCAGTGGACAGCCCATCAAAAACTGAACACAGATCAGGCATGAAAACAGGAAGAAATTTCACTGAACTGCAAAAGAAAGCAAAATAGAAACAGTGAACAGTCCAAGGACAAGAAGTGCAATATAGAGCAGTCGTTCATTGCTTGAAGATCGCATATCGCGTCCAGCTTTTTCAGCCATGGCAACATTAACTTCAACGATTTGTGGCGCAATTGTCAGTCGGAATCTCCCAGCAGCATTTCCCAAATAGCCAGTTAGTTCTAAATCCCGATGTTCTTCAACCCCCCCGAAGCCCAAAGAGGATTTCTCCGTTTTCCGTTAATGCGTCGCCACTAGCATTAGCATTCACCAAAGCAACGGTAAATGCTGTTTTGATAAAACAGCTAGACGAGTAAAGCCCTGCTCGCATTGTTCATAGCCATGTTGACTATCTGCAACTGCAATGCGCATTGATGCTTATATTTCAAACCTACGACGCTTTAATGCCAAGTCATGACACTAACACTACTAACAACGCGAATCCTCCAGTCTGAAAAATCATCCCTATAAAGTTGGCTACCCACCGGATAATAGTTTTCCATCTACACTGACTCAAGTAGAGGAAGTTTAACGATAGCTATTCTGTACATAAGCAGTTTTCTTCAGAATGTCAGGCTAAACGACACGAATATGTGGCTTGTCACGAATAAAATCAATACATCAGTTATTCTGTTAATATAAAAATGTGTCAGTCTCTTGGAAAAATGTCCTTAATGTTTGTTATACAGGCTTTTAAAAAAAACTACACACACAAAATTTATGTGTTTAGGGGAGACAAAAAGAATGACGTTTTTGTGTCAGAAAAATGTCACATTCCGTCGCTGAGGGGTCCATGAAGGTTTAGACACTGGGTGTGTTTTGTGACCGTGTTCAAACTAGCATGTGATTAATATTGTTTTAGGGTATTGCTGAAAACGACGTCCGTTTACATTGATACACAACTGACATGTGCGTCCTTTCAACAACCACAATAGCCACGTCTGGGAGTCGGAATATACAAAAGTAACTTCTGTGTTCCACCTTCAACATTACCTCAAACGTCTGGGCTGGTATTGTTCACGACCGTCTGACTGGGCTACGTCTTCGGCCTACTTCGCCCGGTGGAGGAAATTATCGTCTCTTTCTCCAGGAAATACTACCAGAAATGTTGGACAATGTCCTGCTTGCAGTTAAGGCAACGGTTAAGGTTTCAGTACGACGGCCGCCACCACATTTTGCACTTTGATGTCAGAACACTGTTTTCCCCAATTTTTGGCTCGATCTGACCTCACTCCTACGTGGATGGAGATGAAGCGTTTGGTGCAAGAGACACCGATAGACTCTACAGAAGAGCATCCATTATTCGTGTAACAGCTGGTTGTTCTGAGCCTGTAAGGAAAGTGCAGCTTCAAATCCTTAGCGGGGAAACGGTGCAACTGTGACATTTTTGTCACATAGCTGAAGAGCTTTTCTTTGTTCTCCTCTAAAAAGTCCAAAAAATTGTGTAAGTAGTTTTCTTAGTCTCTTTTAAAGATTGACTGGCCACTTAATAAAAAACTGGATCCGTTCCATTTGCTCAGAGCTCATTAATATCCTTTCTCCAACTGTTTGGGTAGGAGGTCCGACATTTTTAAACTGCATGTTAGAGTGTTGTCATTAGAAGGGAGGGCAAGTCTCTAGCCGAGTGTTGCCCGTATGTCCTTACCGTTATACAGTTCGTGGCTTTGGCTTGTGCCGTGTTTACCACAGGTGGGCGGCCAGAGCGAGCTCGTAAACGGAAACCGCATCCCGAAACCGGACACCGCTCTGTATGCAACGCCGCGCCTCTGGGGAAACACGACGCCAGCGGCGTCTGACGCCTCTCCACGGAACGACAGATTCACGGACACAAGCGCTTCTCCTCGGAACTCCTTTTTGTTCGACCGTCGGAAGGGATGAGGGAGACTGTCAGTCTGATCACGTCTAACAATCCTAGCTCGTACATCCCGTAGTTTAGTCTCGCCAGTGGCGAACAGCGTCGTCATTTCGAAAAGAGACAGTCAGCTTATTATTCCTTAGACGAACGCAGAAACCTGTGTAAATGCGGCACTTACGATGTAAGTTACTGATCTATATGCAACGGCCCTTTGTTTGAACTCGGAGAGGACCAGTACTACTAGGTGCATCTTTTTGTCAGAAATTAAAGTTCAGCAACTCAAATGAAAGGCAGAAAGTTTCCTGTACTGAACGAAGACTGGAAGAAGGATCCCGGCTTGGACTTTTGTCATAAATACAATTCTTCCGGTGAGGTTTCGTGAATCGTAATTGTTATGCAATCGATTGTTTACTGATTTTTCACGATTTATGCATCGTGTACATAATATCTCGCTATGATCTGAAACGTGTAACTGGTTTATAAATACACTACAGGGAATGAATCCTGACGATTTTCATGACAACTTGGAACATTTTATTTTATCTATGCCTTTCTCCTGCTATGCTTTCTTTTGTTGTACTTATCACGACTATACTGATTTTTACTAAATTTACAGAAAACCAATCGATACATAATGTACTGAAAATTTCGTTTGTTGTTCGTTCTGTCGGAGGACAGATAGTTTCTTGTGTCTTCAGCAGGGCAAGATAACTGTTAATTCGCCGATGGTCATAGCCATTATCTAAGCGTACGGTCTTTTTTAGATTTTCGACTCTTTTGTTTATTTATTGTCTTTTGACACTAGTAGAATAATGTTCATACCTAAAACTGTAGCATTTACTGATTACGCTTAGTGAAGATGTGGTTCATTACCCGATGTGGCTACGACAAAGCTCCTTCAACGATTAAGTAAATACAGTAAATCTACAGAAACACACTGGCCAATTCCATAGCTGAAGTTCCTGCAAGGTAGACACATTCGTTTTTACTGTGCTGCAGTTGATACCGTTACTGACCTATGCGGCATTGTGCGGCAAACCACAGGTTGACATTTCATATCGGCACAGTTCGTATAGCGGTGCGGGCGGCAGATAATATCAGAGCAAATGTCAGCTACTGACAAAGGACTTTTTAACATCAATACATAGACACAAAATTAATCGATTAACTATTGAAACAAGCATAAAACATAAGAAAAAATTAATTGTTTCTCGCTGTAATAAGGCAGTAAAATATTTAAAAGCAGATTTCTTAAAGTATGATTTGTACTCTAACCTAGAAAGAAACGAAAAATCTTCCATTACCACTGATAACTTTCCGTAACTTTTAGGAAATAAAACGACGCAACTAGTACGAAATCAGCAGGGCCAAGCCGTTTTAATTTTTATATCCTCTAGTGTTTAAATCGCTATTACTCACGCGATTGTTGTTCGATAAACGATTAAACGATAAAATCTGTGTCTCCCATATTCAATTTTCAGTTAATTCAAGCAGACGTTCGTGTGAAATGAATATGTTAATTAGGCACCCCTGTTTGTTTCATGTTTCCTCATTCTTCCTCTCCGTTTTCGTTTATAAGACTTTCTCCAAGGTGTTTTCGGAGAATGCAGTTCTAATGATTTATTAGTTTGTCAATCACTGGAGACTTAAATGTATGGTAGGAACAGTAACTGAATAGAATGATAGACTTGCAGAGGACCCAAGTTCAAGTACCGACACAAATTTTAATTAATTTCGTCAGCTTCTATTATTTTCGAAATAATTATTTTTTTTCAAGCTGACAACGCACGGTCTCTCACAGGTCTCAAACCATGGCCACTGTAGGAACAGAGTAGTGTACTTCTAGGTTAGCAAAGATAATTCTGCGCTGAACTGCGTGAACGGCAAAGCTAAATTTTATATAACGTTTTCTCGGTTTTCAAGCTGTTTCCAACACAATGTCTCAAACGTACAGTTACGTTTGCAAACTTCACAGTCTGTAGACTTTGCAGTTTCAACTGCGAACGTTTTCTAAATGAACGAGTGGGTGACAGGCTAAATATGAAAATGTAAGGTTGGTCTTTGGACAGCGTAGCTCGCTGTAAAGCAGAAGCATGCAATTTAAAATATCTGCATTCGTACTCTTTCATACTTTATAGGCAGGTGGGTTGACTATTGCTGAAATTCTTGAAAAAATAATAGCATCTGATGAGTGTTGTAGGAATAATGCAGGCAATGCATACTGTTAAAAATTCGAGCACGTTTCTCAGTTTGCTTCTGCTCGATACGGCGGTTACCAGATATTTTTTCGTTTGTGACCACTGAAAATGATTCGTCAACAGAAAACTATTATGCTAGAGCTACCTCTAGTGCCGTGGAAGTTGTTCCCTGATATCTTAACATATGCCCTATCACCCTATTCCTTTTTCATGTCAATGTTTTACATGTGTTCCTCTTCTCTCCGATTCTGCGGAGAACCTCCTAATTTCTTATCAGTCCATCTAATCTTCAACGTCTTTCTATAGCGCCATATCTCAAATGCTTCGATTCTCCTCTCTTCCGGGCTTCTCACAGTTCATGTTTCACTACCACTGTGCTCCATACGTACATTCTCAGACATTTCTTCCTAACCGCCAGCAAAAAGAGAGGAAAAATGAATAAACGCTACACTGAAAGCACGAAAATAAACAGATAGTGTCATAAGCAACCTGGAAAGGTGCGATATTCCAAGTAGCACGTTCGAGTCCCGACTTGTGCATAGGTGTGCGTTTTAAACCTCGCGTCACTCTGAGTTCACCACAGATACAGAGTATAAAATGAAAAGCAAGGAACTAATGTATGCGATGAGTTTACTCAAAGATGACTACATTACGATTCTGCTCTTGATAACTTAGGCATTCAAATCTAAATTAAAAGAAAAGGGACATTTTGCTTGAGCTTCCACACCTCACATCCTGGGTAACAGTACGGTAATGATTTAATAAATAATATGAAGGTATTGGTTACTGGCTCGGCAACAAGACCAAATGTAGAGTTTTCAAACCAGATGATAAAGGGAAGTTAATTATCAAGTTATTACTGTATTACTTATATCCGGCCAGGGTGGCCGAGTGGTTCTAGGCGCTACAGTCTGGAAACGCGCGACCGCTACGGTCGCAGGTTCGAATCCTGCCTCGGGCATGGATGTGTGTGATGTCCTTAGGTTAGTTAGGTTTAAATAGTTCTAAGTTATAGGGGACTGATGACCTCAGAAGTTAAGTCCCATAATGCTCAGAGCCATTTTTTCTTACTTATTTGTTAATTAATTCCGTTCAAATTATATTTTCTTCGTGAGATTGATAATGTATTAGCAACGGAGTAGAGGTCCAGAAAAAGAAGTTATTTCCAGTGAGACTACATCGTTGCCTTTGTTTCCTGTAAATCTGCGCGCATATCTTTTGCTTAATCGGAACAGAAATCATCAGTTCATCGAGTATGTGTTAATTAATTTAAAGAGATCCGCTTTATTTATTCGAACCACGACCGGTTTCGAGATGTTAAAATTCCAGCTTCAGTTGTATAAAATTATTGTATTTGGTAACGCATGACGTGAGGTTACCCGGCGGCGGACAATTTCCACCAAGATGCGTTGATTTGGAACATTTGCACTGACTGGCCCCACCGCATGTTATGCGTTACCTAATATAATAATTTTATACATCTGAAGATGGGATTTTAACATCCCGAAACCGGTCGTGTTTGGAATTAATAAATAATTAGTACAACTGAAGCGGATCTCTTTAAATTAACTAACCATGCCTCTCAGTTTCGGATGTCCTACATATCAATAAAGAGTTTATCAGTATTAACAAAGGAATCCAACGCAGGCCTTCCGATAGGAGCGGATGCAGTTTCCGCCACCTGTAGACAGCCGGTGAGTCAGCCGTATCTGGGTCAGGGAATGGTCAACACCGCCTCCGCTGCCGGCCCTATTTGCTTTTAAGGCGCGCCCAGCCACGAAAAACGCGTCCGTTTGCTTTACGGTCAGATTTGTGTACTGTGACGCCTCATTTATGTTGAGTCTGCTTTCCCTTGTAGAAACGGTTTAGGCACGGGAAACGTTTTGATTAGTTACTGGCCTCCGTCGGTGTTTCCCGCCTGCCCAGTGCTTTCTAAGTTACCTTTCTTTTAATCAGTAAACTCATTTTCTTCTGGGTGGGCGCCACAGTCTCGATAAATTTGAAGAATGACTTCATGCCACCGGGTCGTGTTTTAAATTGTACTTTATTCAGCACTACTAATTTCAGGTATAGCCTATTTACAAGTACGCAATCATATAACACATGCGGATACATTCTTGTCTCGTCATACAAAATACGTGTGCTGTGCGTAACTGTGAACAGCATGGTCGTCAAAGTGCTTGATCTCATGGTACATAGCCTCGGATCGAGACAAGGAGGGCGTATCCACATCTGCAACGGATGCACTTCAAAATGGACCATGCCTCAACTTAGTAGTGCCTGGAGTTCAATTTTAAAATACAGCCTGATTGAAAAATGACTTTCGTCAATAAACACGCGATCAAGCTAAATTACTGGTTATATAAGAAAAAGTGATAAGCTCTTGTTGCTTTCACGCCTTATGACAAAAGATCAAGCGCACTAACTGTGGGATATCTGCTATTGAGGATCACATCAACAATGTATCTAAAGGTTTGTACCAGTAATGACTTCCGTCAGCTTAGGTTCATTGGTTGAAGAATTATTATTTATGCATAATTAACTACAGAGTTTAGAGAGGACATTAATTTTAGATCCTCATTCAGTCTTTACTTAAATTGACCAGAAAGGTTACACTATTGCGTTAGTTGTTTCAACTGTTCCTTTAAGTAGGAAAGGAACACGTGGTTTCATTAATATCAACGAACCAGATGTTACCCACATGGTAGCGGCCAAACTACATACGATTTGCAGATAGTTTGTTTCCACTTTGTAGATGAATTTTAATCAGTTCCTCAAGTTTGATTCCCGTTGTATTACACTTAAAAAGTGGTGTATATGTGTAACAGCAACTGCTTAAGAGAGGCTACATCAGATCCGTCTGTAATATCTAAGAGTACGCATACTGAACGCTTTACAATGGAACGACCACATACCACAAATTGCTGATAAGCCAGTCGCCAGACAGAGGTTCATTGGGTGAAGCCTTAGGAAGCGTATTTCAACCACAAAGGACATAGCCCACAAAACCCTCGTTACACCAATCCTTGAACGTTGCTCGTCCGTCTGTGACCCACAGCAAGTAAGGCTGATAGAGAAAACAGAGGAGAACCAGAGAAGAGCAGAGTGTTTCGTTACAAGTTCATTTAATAAATGCGAAAGCGTCACGGGCATACTCAATCAACCCCAGTGGCAGACACAGAAAGACAGGTGTTATGCCTCGCGGTATGGTTTACCGTTACCGTTCCGAGAGCATACGTTCCTGGAAGGGTCAACCGACATATTACTCCCATCTACGTACGTCTGGAGAAAAGACCAGGAAGGTAAAATTAGAGAGCTTCGACCTCACGTGGAGGCTTATCAGCAGTCTCTCTTGTTACAAACCATTCGCTATTGGAATAGGAAAAGTGAGCAAGTGATAGCGGAACACGAAGTACCCTCCGCCACACATCGCAATGTGGCTTACGGAGTACGGATGTAGGTGTAGATGCAGATATATTAATCAATTCCCGAATATATCATAAGATTTGGATCCATACGAGGATCGGCCTACGTGACTGCTGCCGTCTTCAGTACAACTTCCTCCGATTGTGTGATCTCATCGCATTTTTCTTATATCAGTTAAATTTAACCACTATGAGTGGAGTATTTACTGCTCCCTGATGAAAGCTCTTTGCCATCGGTGCCGGATCGATAGTCAATACAACAGTATGACGACGTGGTCATATACCCGGAAAATTGTTTAAAAGTAAAATGGTTCAAATGGCTCTGAGCACTATGGGACTTAACTTCTGTGGTCATCAGTCCCCTAGAACTTAGTACTACTTAAACCTAAGGACATCACACACATCCATGCCCGAGGCAGGATTCGAACCTGCAACCGTAGCGGTCGCGCGGTTCCAGACTGAAGCGCTTTTAACCGCTTGGCCATACCGGCCGGCGTTTCAAAGTACATAAGGATCATTCACGACGTAGAAAAGTATATTGTCGTATCTGAGGTATAACAAGTAAGCAATCTCTTCTCAATGATCTTTCGGCTGCCAATGTGTTATCCGATGTCGCTATCGCGCTGTCGACCTGGAGGTGAAGTCGATGCCCTGTATTCATTTCCAAACGTCTCTGCAGTGTCTCACGGAGACGGGTCACGTTTAATGTTGGTGACTATACGCCCGTCAGATTAGGTCGTTGATTCTCCGTTGTTTCTTTGATACTATTCCGAAGGGCAACACTATGTGTCGCCACCAAACGCAACATTGCTCGTACACTGAACACTTCTCGCAGAAAGAGACACAAACTTGGCTCACTGCTCTGAGGAAAAGAATGAACCATAACCTCAGTGATTCATTATGTCATACGAAAACTGATGAAAATGGATCGCAATACCGAGGTTAAACCTAGAAAGAAGAAACTAACGTCTTGACAACGTGGCAGAGAAGTGCGATGCTGGTGGCTTTGTAAATTCAAGTGACGTACCTCACAAAAGGTCAGGCAAAATCAGATCCATCGAACGCCCACTTCATAAATGTATGGAAGATAGGTCTTGTTGTCACCTTTCAGGTAATAGATGCTTCCCGATTAGCACGAAAATATTAATGTGATCTTCAAGAGTATCCCAATTACATGATCCCACCCCTTCAGTCAACGTGAGTAATTTTATGGTACGTCTATCAGCTACGGAAAAGCACAATTTTCAGATCTTGCAACAGCAAAAGTTTTAATGGAAGTGTGTGAAAGTTTGGAGGAAAAGTCTTGGAATGAAAACGTCTTTGATGTATTTGTGAACGTACGGTAGGTACTATGGAGCGAATACAGACGTTTGTAACGGCGATGAAATCCTAGTTCAGCCTGTCATGAAAATTTCAGTGCAACAATCTGTTGTAAGAATCGACTAATATTTTTAATTTGACCTGAAATCAGACTTGTCACGCACAACACGGTGAGAGGAAAATTGGCGCTGCACTAAGACAATGAGCAGCTGCTCAACGGAAGTCTTATTCGTATCCCGACGGCAGTTTGTATCTTTACTTTCTCTGCTTAGATGTTCTCTCTAGGCTGCCGAGTGAAAAGAGCTACGGATTTCTTTTCTAGATTTTCTCGGAGTCGTTCACTGCAGTTCAGTAGACAATGAAAGTCATTCGTATCCCAAATCTACGCGCTACAGGAATAAACTCCTAATTGGAACATGATCAAAGATTATAAATTTTATCATAATTCAATAGCGCTCTATGCTAACAACGTAACGTGTTATTTGTCGGGCGTGTGGATCCTTTGCTGATCAGAGAGCCAGAAGGTCGTTGATCATTTGTGTCTGACAAGAACTCAAATATGGACACGAATCCTACGATGCAAGTGGTCGTTTCACTAGGCCACGTAAGTGCACCTAAATGACCGGTTCAAAGCGATAACTTGTCTGCGACATCTCTCTACACCCTTTAAATTTTACTTGATGCTAGGAGTATAGAGGAAAATATGACTATTTGACAATCGCGTGATTGCAAACGAGATGATTAGTATTGTTGCAGAACACGCAGAATGTGGAAGAAATGCTGTGAAGCCAGTAGAAGGTTAAAGGTTTGAGTCAGTTCGCGAGTCAACCAGGATGTCCATTTCTACAACCTATCCTTAAAAGACAATGCGGCTCTAACGACATGGTCATCGACAGGGTGCTAAAACCCAACGGATGCCAAATGCTAAGTTTCTTCTCTTTTTGCGAAAGTACGGTGTCTGGATTCGAAGTCCTTCTGAGACACAGTTCTAAGTTCATGGTAACCAAATCGGCCACAGTTGTAAAATACTTTTGTTGACCGAAGTCGTACACGACAGACGTCGCTATACACTATACCACGGTCTCGGAGTCTTAGCCACATTATCAAGTGTATTTGAAATCCAGTGGCAGTAGGACATCAGGTTCACGCCCAAACACTAGTAGGCAAACATCTACATTATGTTTACCGTCAAATAACATCCCAAATTGTGGCTTCAATTTGGCACATTCTAGGATGTTATTTGACGGTCAACAAACTGTAAATGTTTGCCTACTGGTTGCTTGGGCGTGAACCTGACGCCTTACTACCACTAGATTTGAGTTACACCTGATGACGTGGCTAAGACTCCGAGACCGTGGTAGTATATAGAGACTTTTGTCGTGTAAGACTTCAGTCAACGAAAGTATTTTACAAGTGCGAGCGATTTGTTTGCCAGGAACATGCTGCCGAACAGTTATGGATGATTTCCAAACAAAAATTTAAGTTTTAAGTTGTTACAAATAATCAATGCAGCGCATTTTCCGTAAAGAATAACTTTCAAATCTGCCTTAACATCCTGTTCTTTTTTTTAACTGGCTCGTCCAGCGTGTCTGTAAAAGCCGTGTGAATATGTGCTCCTCTAAGACTCTCGAAATCAGGCAAGGTAAGTACAGGTAGGCAAGATTTGAAAAAAACTGAATGTAGGTATAAAATAGAGAAAGACTGGTTAAACTGAAATTGTTTCATTGTGCTAAAATAGTTCTTCGTCCTCTCGTGCCGCCCTTACTGAGAGAGAATGCATTAGGTTGGTGTATAAGTTGTAGCGTTGTTGTTTTGCATGCTGGTATTCCGGTTGCTATGCGTTTATTTATCGATTTCCATTTTTTATTTGTAGTTTATTGTTGCTATTTGAGTTTACGTATTGTCACTTTGTCATTTGGAGATAATGAGTGGAGCTGTGGACGCTACAACATGGAATGCCAAGTGGAGAAATCGGATCATTTCCGACATATTCTTCTGTTTGAGTTCAATAGAGGGGCGACAGCAGCCAGAAACATTTGCGATATGTATGGGGATGGGGTGTTGGACAGAGCACGGCAAGGAAATGGTTTTCTCGTTTGAAGGAGGATCGTTTAGCAGTAACATGTTGCAGAACAGTTATGGATGATCTCCAAACAAAAATTTAAGTTTTATGTTGTTACAAATAATCAATGCAGCGCATGTTCCGTAAAGAATAACTTTGAAATCTGCCTTAACATCCTTTTTTTTATTTTTATTTTTTTTTTTAACTGAATCATCCATTTAGGAAGACCTTAGGGGTTTGATGAAGATCGTTTAAACACATTAATCCCCAGTGATTCACGTCATTGTACTCGAGAACTGGCAAATATGACGATCAGTGATCATTCGAACATTGTGCGACGTTTACGCGCAATGGGGAAGATTAAAAAATCGGGTGTGTGGGTACCTCACGCTGTAAGCCAAAATTCATAAAAAAAGAAAACGCGGGTGGTCTCTGCTTGCCCGTCATCAATTGTTCGTGAACAACACCCACCATTTTTTTTTCTGTATCTTTACTGGTGAGGAGAAATTGTGTCTTTATGTTGACACAAGGAAAAGGAAGGAATGGTTGAACCCAAACAAAGCAGTAACTCCCCGTACAAAGAGATGCGCACATCTACAAAAAGTAATGTTATGGAACTGGTCGAACAGTGACGGTGTGGTGTACAAAAGATCACTTCCCCGAGGTATAACCACCTGCTACACAGACAAAAAACGTTATACTGGAGTGAGGATGAAAATTAATTTCGCTATCACCTGATATACCTGATCTTGTGCCCTCAGACTTTCATCATTTCCACTCTGTGTCGAACAACCTTCAAGAAACTCCGTTTCCGGATCAAAATGCGCTCCGGACGTGGTTCGACGAGCTCTTCGCCTGAAAACCACATGATTTCTACAGTCGCAGTATCGAAAAGCTACCCGAGCGTCGGCAGACTGCTGTAAGTAGTGAAGGGGAATATGATATTGACGACTAAAGTCTCTGTACGTGTACCTGTTCTTTTTACTAAACTTATGGAAAAACGCTTCGAACTTAAGGACCAACCCAATAGACGAGATGATTTCGTTTAGTCTTCTTACATGACGCTGAGTATGGAAGAAATGGCGAGAAAGGGGTAGCAGGTTAGAGGGCTGAGTCAGAACGTGAGTCAGTCACGGGGTCTCAATTTTTACAGCGTGCCCGAAAAAGACAGTGCGGCTCTAACGACATCGTCGTCGACAGGATATTGACTCTAACCTTCCATTTTTTGCGAAAGAAAGGTATCTGGATTGAAGTATTGACTGATGCACAGTTGATACGAATAATCAACGCAGTGGTATGCTCCGTAAGTAATAACTTTCGAAATTTCTGGCAGATTAAAACTGTGTGCCGGACCGAGACTCGAACTCGAGACCTTTGCCTTTCGCGGACAAGTGCTCTACCAACTGAGCTACCCAAGCACGACTCACGCTCCGTCCTCACAGCTTTACTTCTGCCAGTACCTCGTCTCCTACCTTCCAAACTTTACAGAAGCTCTCCTGCGAACCTTGCAGAACTAGCACTCCCGAAAGAAAGGATATTGCGGAGACATGGTCCCGTGTTCGAGTCTCGGTTCGGCACACAGTTTTAATCTGCCAGGAAGTTTCATATCAGCGCACACTCCGCTTCAGAGTGAAAATCTCATTCAGGAATAACTTTCAATTCTGCCTTAACATCCTGATCGTTTTAACTGGCTCGTCTGACGTTGTCTACGAAAAGGTGTGGACATTTGCTCCTCCAGGACACTCGAAACCTAGCAAGGTAAGTACCGGTAAGCAAGATCTGAAAAAAATTGAGTGTAGGTATAAAATGGAGAACGACCGATTCATCTGAAATCTGCTTCATAGTATCAAAATAGTTCTTCGCCGCCTCGCGCCGCACTTACTGAGTGAGAACGCACGTGTTCACACAGCCACTCATGCAGTAGACACGCCGCCGTCGTCTGCTAATGGTACACTATTTGCAGATTCTTACCTTGGAGTCCCACGACCCCTTGCGCTTCCCCTTGTGCTCTATGGTGACCGTCATGGCTTCGGCGGCGGTGGCGGCACTCTTAGTGCGCCCACTGTTCTTTGGCTGCGACACTGCTAGTCCGCGGGAGAGAGAGTAGGGTCACCACAAATGTTCACTTCACAGGGGCGGCGTCATGACACGCTAGGCCAGCTGCGCGGCGCGCCGACAGGGATCCCGCACTATCGCGCACGTACACGCACGGCACAGCACAGCGGGGTCAGGCGGAAGCCGGGCGTCGGACGGCGGAGCTGCGTCGGCGCTGTCGGAGCTCGCAGCTCGGCGAACGCGTCCAGGGGCTGTGGAGGACTGCTGCTGCCGGCAGCTGGCGTGTCCGCGGCGGCGGCGGCGGCAGCGGAGCGGCCCCACCACGGCGGCGGCGGCGGCGGCGGCTGGAGGCGCACTTTCTCCGCTCCCTGCAACACAGGAATGCGCCAAGGAGCGCTTAGGACACACCAATTTCGACTTAATGGCGTGCTTTTGGGTATTTGGCGGAGTTGTCTATCTCATTTTTATGCGCAATATTTCGGCGGCCAAACCAGTCGTCTTCCTCAGGCGCTGCGAGCAGTGTTGTTACGCGTACTCTCTTGCTGGACTCCAACCAGACTGTGAAATATCATATTAGAAGAAACAAAATCTTCCAATTGGACTATTTTTAAATTTATCTATTCACCACAACCGCAACTTCATCCTGTGATGAAATTCTATAGTGACAACTCGTTATGAAGTGCGTCAGGCCCATATCGTTCCTTTTAAGATGACACGGTCCTCTTGACAACCACCTTCACATATTCCAAGTATACATGGCGGTCCATTGATAGTGACCGGACCAAATATCTCACGAAATAAGCATGTACTGGGTAGTTGTAATTAAACTGTCGGTGTTCCGAGTGCTGCTATACGGGCTTTATACATCGCAGGATACCCTAACATCGTTGTTATGATCTTTAATCGGCGCGCTCGTGAAGCATGCTGAAAAAATAATTGTTCCATTTTCAGGCACCAGGTGAAAATGTGACGCTGTAAGCAATCAGAATATGGTACGGGTGCCGGTAAAGGGAAACATCGATCAAACACTTGAGACGTTGGTTCTGGCATGTTTATTAGGATATGGTGACAAGTTACAACATGCTGCATTAGGCCGGCCGAGGTGGCCGAGCGGATCTAGGCGCTACAGTCTGGAACCGCGCCACCGCTATGGTCGCAGGTTCGAATCCTGCCTCGGGCATGGATGTGTGTGATGTCCTTAGGTTAGTTAGATTTATGTAGTTCAAAGTTATAGGGGACTGGTGACCTCAGCAGTTAAGTCCCATAGTGCTCAGAGCCATTTGAACCATGCTGCATCCGTAACATGGTATGGTCAACAGCTGCTCACAGCATGTGTAATCAGAGTGAAATGTTGTCGCATGCCGGCCGGTGTGGCCTAGCGGTTCTAGGCGCTTAAGTCTGGAATCGCGCGACCGCTACGGTCGCAGGTTCGAATCCTGCCTCGGGCATGGATGTGTGTGATGTCCTTAGGTTAGGTTTAAGTAGTTCTAAGTTCTAGGGGACTGATGACCTCAGCTGTTAAGTCTCATAGTGCTCAGAGCCATTTGAACCATTTGTATTTTGTTGTCGCATGCTGTCCTTCAAACCTGGAAGAATCCAGATACGGCCCCGATAGACAGTATCTTTCAGATATCCCCAACACCAGAAGTCACATGGGATCTGGAAGGCCATAACTGAAATTGCCTAGAGATGATACAGTCGTTACCGAAGATTTCTCGAAGCGAATCTTTCACCTGGCAAACAACATGAAGTGCTGCCCCAACTTGCGTTGATATGGTGGTGTGCACACTGTTGTGTTCTTGCGGAGCTGGAATCACATGTTACCCAAGGCGGTGCTCATAATGTGCAAATGTCACTACAGAGGGTGGTCCATTGAAAGTGACCGGACCAAATATCTCACGAAATAAGCATCAAACGAAAAAACTACAAAGGCCGAAACTCGTCTAGCTTGAAGGGGGAAACCAGATGGCGCTGCCATAGGTCAAACGGATATCAACTGCGTTTTTTAAAAATAGGAACCCCCATTTTTATTACATATTCGTGTAGTGCGTAGAGAAATATGAATGTTTTAGTTGGACCACTTTCTTCGCTTTGTGATAGATGGTGCTGTAATAGTCACAAACGTATAAGTACGTGGTATTACGTAACGTTCCGCCAGTGCGGACGGTATTTGCTTCGCGATACATTACCCGTGTTAAAATGGACTGTTTACCAATTGCGGAGAAGGTCGATATCGTGTTGATGTATGGCTGTTGTGATAAAAATGCCCAACGGGCGTGTGCTATGTATGCTGCTCGGTACCTTGGACGACATCATCCAAGTGTCCGGACCGTTCGCCGGATAGTTACAGGAAACAGGAAGTGTTCAGCCACATGTGAAACGTCAACCACGACCTGCAATAAATGATGATACGCAAGTAAGTGTTTTAGCTGCTGTCGCGGCTAATCCGCACATCAGTAGCAGACAAACTGCGCGAGAATCGGGAATCTCAAAAACGTCGGTGTTGAGAATTCTACATCAACATCGATTGCACCCGTACCATATTTCTATGCACCAGGAATTGCATGGCGACGGATTTGAACGTCGTGTGCAGTTCTGCCACTGGGCACAAGAGAAATTACGGGACGATGACAGATGTTTTGCACGCGTTCAATTTAGCGACGAAGCGTCATTCACTAACAGCGGTAACGTTAACCGGCATAATATGCACTATTGGGCATTCCGTTAATGGCAACTGTAATGTTGTGGCTTAAACCATTTTTACCCTTATCCGTTCAGATGGTCCATGACTGAAACCGGTCGATATTTGGATTTAAAATAAAAGCGGCCGATGGTCAAACATCCATTTTATACATTACTTGACGGCTGTTGATGGTCACCTTCCCAAAAATGTTTAAATTCATTAAATAACGCTACAAGCGGAACAGATTGTCGTTCCTTAAATGACTATGGATGTAAGAAAATAGAAAAGTGTGAAATTTTACGATATGGTGTCTAGATTTTATAGACGACAAACAATCCTGTCGGAGGAACATCCGCAACTGAGCATTCTACATCTACATCTATACTCCGCGAGCCACCTTACGGTGTGTGGCGGAGGGTACTTATTGTACCACTATCTGATCCCCCCTTCCCTGTTCCATTCACGAATTGTGCGTGGGAAGAACGACTGCTTGTAAGTCTCCGTATTTGCTCTAATTTCTCGGATCTTTTCGTTGTGATCATTACGCGAGATATATGTGGGCGGTAGTAATATGTTGCCCATCTCTTCCCGGAATGTGCTCTCTCGTAATTTCGATAATAAAAAAATGGCTCTGAGCACTATGGGACTCAACTGCTGAGGTCATTAGTCCCCTAGAACTTAGAACTAGTTAAACCTAACTAACCTAAGGACATCACAAACATCCATGCCCGAGGCAGGATTCGAACCTGCGACCGTGGCGGTCTTGCGGTTCCAGACTGCAGCGCCTTTAACCGCACGGCCACTTCGGCCGGCCGATAATAAACCTCTCCGTATTGCGTAACGCCTTTCTTGAAGTGTCCGCCACTGGAGCTTGTTCAGCATTTCCGTAACGCTCTCGCGCTGACTAAATGTCCCCATGACGAATCGCGCTGCTTTTCGCTGGATCATGTCTATCTCTTCTATTAATCCAACCTGGTAAGGGTCCCATACTGATGAGCAATACTCAAGAATCGGACGAACAAGCGTTTTGTAAGCTACTTCTTTCGTCGATGAGTCACATTTTCTTAGAATTCTTCCTATGAATCTCAACCTGGCGCCTGCTTTTCCCACTATTTGTTTTATGTGATCATTCCACTTCAGATCGCTCCGGATAGTAACTCCTAAGTATTTTACGGTCGTTACCGCTTCCAATGATTTACCACCTATGGCATAATCGTACTGGAATGGATTTCTGCCCCTATGTATGCGCATTATATTACATTTATCTACGTTTAGGGAAAGCTGCCAGCTGTCGCACCATTCATTAATCCTCTGCAGGTCTTCCTGGAGTACGTACGAGTCTTCTGATGTTGCTACTTTCTTGTAGACAACCGTGTCATCTGCAAATAGCCTCACGGAGCTACCGATGTTGTCAACTAAGTCATTTATGTATATTGTAAACAATAAAGGTCCTATCACGCTTCCTTGCGGTACTCCCGAAATTACCTCTACATCTGCAGATTTTGAACCGTTAAGAATGACATGTTGTGTTCTTTCTTCTAGGAAATCCTGAATCCAATCACAAACCTGGTCCGATATTCCGTAAGCTCGTATTTTTTTCACTAAACATAAGTGCGGAACCGTATCAAATGCCTTCCTGAAGTCCAGGAATACGGCATCAATCTGCTCGCCAGTGTCTACGGCACTGTGAATTTCTTGGGCAAATAGGGCGAGCTGAGTTTCACATGATCTCTGTTTGCGGAATCCATGTTGGTTATGATGAAGGAGATTTGTATTATCTAAGAACGTCATAATACGAGAACACAAAACATGTTCCATTATTCTACAACAGATTGACGTAAGCGAAATAGGCCTATAATTATTCGCATCTGATTTATGACCCTTCTTGAAAATGGGAACGACCTGCGCTTTCTTCCAGTCGCTAGGTACTTTACGTTCTTCCAGAGATCTACGATAAATTGCTGATAGAAAGGGGGCAAGTTCTTTAGCATAATCACTGTAGAATCTTAAGGGTATCTCGTCTGGTCCGGATGCTTTTCCGCTACTAAGTGATAGCAGTTGTTTTTCAATTCCGATATCGTTTATTTCAATATTTTCCATTTTGGCGTCCGTGCGACGGCTGAAGTCAGGGACCGTGTTACGATTTTCCGCAGTGAAACAGTTTCGGAACACTGAATTCAGCAGGTGTTGAAAATACCGCTACCGTTTTAAGGCTCTTTTATTTAGAACGTAGTACTGTCTGGTGTCACTTTGGCACTGACTCAGTACGACAACTGACGATGGGCGTATAGGAGCCCGAAACCGGTCGTGTTCTAAATAAAGGAATCTTACAACTGTAGCGGTATTTTCAATCTCTGATATGCACTATGTGTTCAAAAGTATCCGAGCACCTGGCTGAAAATGACTTACAAGTTCGTGGCGCGCTCCAACGGTAATGCTGGAATTCAGTATGGTGTTGGCCCACCCTTAGCCTTCATAACAGCTTCCATTCTCGCAGGCGTACGTTCAGTCAGGTGCTGGAAGGTTTCTTGGGGAATGGCAGCCCATTCTTCACGGAGTGCTGCCTTGAGGAGAGGTATCGATGTCAGTCGGTGAGACCTGGCACGAAATCGGCGTGTCAGAACATTCCAAAGATGTTCTATAGGATTCAGGTCAGGACTATGTGCACGCCAGTCCATTACAGGGATGTTATTGTCGTGTAACCACACCGTCACAGGCCGTGCATTATTAACAGGTGCTGTGATAGTGCCACGCAAGAGAACAAGAGGTGCAAGCCCCCTCCATGAGAAACACGAACACATCATAACACCACCACCTCCGAATTTTACTGTTGGCTGGTGGATGACGTTCACGGGGCATTCGCCATACCCATACCCTGCCATCGGATCGCGACATTGTGTGCCGTGATTCGTCACTCCACACAACGTTTTTCCACTGTCCAATCGTTCAATGTTTACGCACCTTACACCAAGCAGCCGTCGTTTGGCTTTTATCGGTTTGATGTGCGGCTTATGAGCAGCCTCTCAACCATGAAATCCAAGTTTTCTCACCTCCCGCCTAACTGTCATAATACTTGCAGTGGATCCTGATGCAGTTTGGAAATCCTGTGTGATCGTCTGGATAGACGTCTGCCTATTACACATTACGACCTCTTCAATTGTCGGCGGTGTCTGTCAGTCAATAGATGAGGTCGGCCTGTACGCTTTTGTGCTGTACGTGTCCCTTCACGTTTCCACTTCACTGTCACATCGGAAAAATTGGACCTAGAAATGTTTAGGAGTGTGGAAATCTCGCGTACAGACGTATGACACAAGTGACATCCAATCACCTGACCACGTTCGAAGTCCGTTGAGTTCCGCAGTGCGCCCCATTCTGCTATCTCACGATGTCTAATGACTACTGAGGTCGCTGATATGGAGTACCTGGCAGTAGGTGACGGCAAAATGCACCTAATATGAAAAACGTATGTTTTGGGGGGTGTCTGGATACTTTTGCTAACATAACGTATAGATTCCCGGTGTCCTCTGCGTCATTTGATGCTCATTTGTTTCTCACAACTTGTATACAAAGTATTACTCTCTCTCTCTCTCTCTCTCTCTCTCTCTCTCTCTCTCTCTCTTTCTCCCTCTCCCTAGCTCTCTCTCAGCGTTTTTCAGCTCTAATGGATGAGAAGATCAGTGTTAATAAAATGAATGCCCTATCCAAAGTCTTGTTTAAATTTAAATCTCTGTTTCGGTTAATTACATTTTCGATCATTATTTCGATATACTCCTTTATGACGCCATTCCAAAAGCTTGGCGTTTGCACGAAGGTTCTGTTCTTTCTATATCTAGTTCTTTATCTTCCTTTATCTAACTATACTTGCGTCTTTCTCCCTGCCTTTCAGGCTGTCACATTTTCTTTTACTTTGAAGCATCGTCACCAGATCGCCTTTGTTACGGGAAATTAGTTTGTTTCATGATGATATTTTTTGAGTAGGGTATCTCAGTATAGCTGCATCAGTGCTGACGTTCTCTTCTTTTTCTCAATGGAGGTGACGAGAAAGACGCATCATACATCGACATGCTACTGTGCCATACCCTCAATTGTGTTTTACGTCTGAATAAAATAGTAGGTTTGTAACTAAAAGTAAAAAAAAAGAAACACAATTGGTCAAATGTTCTGTGAAATGATTTGTTCAAAAATAATAAATGAACAGATTAGAGGAACATTTGACGCATGTCATTTTCTGTAAATGATTTCGAGCACCATTCAAATGCCCGTCAAATGTTTTTCTGCTCTGTTCCGTTTCCTGCCTTTATACAAATTGTTTAACAAAACACATGAGCAATTTGTTTTATTTTCAAGGTTTTTTGGAAATTTGTGGTCAATTCTATGGGACCAAACTGCTGAGGTCATCGGTCCCTAGGCTTACTCACTACTTAACCTAACTTACGCTAATGACAACACACACACCTAAGCCCAAGGGAGGGGACCGACGGGGGCGGGGGGGGGGGGCGAACCGTGGCAACGCGCCCTGGTCCGCACGGCTACCCCGAGCGGCTTTCAAGGTTTATTCAGGAAGCATTAGCTTATTGATACCCCATTTGCTTTCCTAGCTCCTCTGTTCTCGAAAATCCTCAGTTTAGCACTTCATTAGAAGGAAATACACTCCTGGAAATGGAAAAAAGAACACATTGACATCGGTGTGTCAGACCCACCATACTTGCTCCGGACACTGCGAGAGGGCTGTACAAGCAATGATCACACGCACGGCACAGCGGACACACCAGGAACCGCGGTGTTGGCCGTCGAATGGCGCTAGCTGCGCAGCATTTGTGCACCGCCGCCGTCAGTGTCAGCCAGTTTGCCGTGGCATACGGAGCTCCATCGCAGTCTTTAACACTGGTAGCATGCCGCGACAGCGTGGACGTGAACCGTATGTGCAGTTGACGGACTTTGAGCGAGGGCGTCTAGTGGGCATGCGGGAGGCCGGGTGGACGTACCGCCGAATTGCTCAACACGTGGGGCGTGAGGTCTCCACAGTACATCGATGTTGTCGCCAGTGGTCGGCGGAAGGTGCACGTGCCCGTCGACCTGGGACCTGACCGCTGCGACGCACGGATGCACGCCAAGACCGTAGGATCCTACGCAGTGCCGTAGGGGACCGCACCGCCACTTCCCAGCAAATTAGGGACACTGTTGCTCCTGGGGTATCGGCGAGGACCATTCGCAACCGTCTCCATGAAGCTGGGCTACGGTCCCGCACACCGTTAGACCGTCTTCCGCTCACGCCCCAACATCGTGCAGCCCGCCTCCAGTGGTGTCGCGACAGGCGTGAATGGAGGGACGAATGGAGACGTGTCGTCTTCAGCGATGAGAGTCGCTTCTGCCTTGGTGCCAATGATGGTCGTATGCGTGTTTGGCGCCGTGCAGGTGAGCGCCACAATCAGGACTGCATACGACCGAGGCACACAGGGCCAACACCCGGCATCATGGTGTGGGGAGCGATCTCCTACACTGGCCGTACACCACTGGTGATCGTCGAGGGGACACTGAATAGTGCACGGTACATCCAAACCGTCATCGAACCCATCGTTCTACCATTCCTAGACCGGCAAGGGAACTTGCTGTTCCAACAGGACAATGCACGTCCGCATGTATCCCGTGCCACCCAACGTGCTCTAGAAGGTGTAAGTCAACTACCCTGGCCAGCAAGATCTCCGGATCTGTCCCCCATTGAGCATGTTTGGGACTGGATGAAGCGTCGTCTCACGCGGTCTGCATGTCCAGCACGAACGCTGGTCCAACTGAGGCGCCAGGTGGAAATGGCATGGCAAGCCGTTCCACAGGACTACATCCAGCATCTCTACGATCGTCTCCATGGGAGAATAGCAGCCTGCATTGCTGCGAAAGGTGGATATACACTGTACTAGTGCCGACATTGTGCATGCTCTGTTGCTTGTGTCTATGTGCCTCTGGTTCTGTCAGTGTGATCATGTGATGTATCTGACCCCAGGAATGTGTCAATAAAGTTTCCCCTTCCTGGGACAATGAATTCACGGTGTTCTTATTTCAATTTCCAGGAGTGTATTTTGACGATTAAATATGATACAAATGTTACTTTCTACCCACAAAATAGCTAGGCTTTGAAAATATATGTTTTCTTGACTCTTCATTTGACTTCCTAGTGTCTGCTGTTCTCGAAATGATCTAAATTTACGATTCGAAGAAAACCATTTTAAAAATCAAATTATCATACCACTGCTACTTGTTTTTCACCCAAACTGGCAACGCCATGATGAGATGAACTTTTTGACATTTCATTTGCATAGCAGCAGCTGTTCGTGAAATCTCAAATCACAAACTACGTCTTTCCTTGTTCACTGACTAAATTAAAGGTATTCACTTTTTTTGTTTTTATTTTATTCATTTTTTTTCTAAAGTAGAACTCGTGTCGGCCAATTTGATATCCTATTTGTCCGTTTCTTACTCTTCGCTTGGCTATGAAATTTCAGGCAAGTTCCATTATGTAATTTTCCCTCAAATCACTAAATTTCTCTTAATTGTCGTCAATACTTCAATGCAATTAAACACGTTTTTTTATAATTTTTTTTTCAAAACTAGATCTCGCGCTGTTCCATTTGATAACCCGTTTGTCCATTTCCCCCTCTTCGTTTGGCTACGTAATTCTGGACATGTACCCGTTGTGTAATTTACCGTTATAGTTACTGGTGAGTCTTCCGTGTTGTATGGTTGTGATCCAAAAAACTTTTCGATTCCTGACGTTTCGTCTTGAGCTACTCTGCACGTTTTCGGAGGTACTTCTGGTGACGCTGATTCTTGCCGACTACAAGTCGGATGTTGGAGAGCGACTTATATACTGCGTAAAATGGTCGTGACTTAGTTTACACGTGACCAGCAGAGATAATCCTTGAACGGAGGTAAAACTCAACTATCGTTTGTCGCCTGTCAGCCCTGAAGACACGCCAGCAACTATGACATCCAATCGCGAAAGCCTTTTGACGGTGTCGATATTATGCTGAAGCATAGCAAATATAATATGATAACGTCGTTCCAAAGTAAAAGGAAATGTTGCAGTGTGAAAATAACGGAAGAAAGGTACATGTATAGATAGGTAAATGTCGATAAATAAATATAGTACATCTTATCGTATTTCACTTCATTATTATATTTGCGGCATTGCTCGGGGAAAGCTGATTTGTTCGGTGGTGTGAGCTGATGTTCCTTGCATTTGTACTCGACTGATGTTATAGCCTGTCCCGTGTAAGAAGTGTTACGCTCGCACGGAATAAGGTACACATCCAGCTTCCGGAGACCTGCAAAGAAGACATTTGGTCCTTGTTGACGGGAACGAGATACACAGGATGTAATGTTTCCGTAGGAACCTCCCAGTATTTCTGGAGATTTAGCCAACACAATGCAAATAACCGATTCTTTTCTTCTTCTTAGTCTCAAGTTCATTCTCAGGCCTTGTTGATCCTAAGAGCATTTCGGCGTCGTTGATCAAGGGAACCGCCCGACGTTTAATTATTCATCCAGCTTTAAAAAAAACTGGGACTGCTTCTTTCGATGCACAGTATTTTACTGTGAGGAGCCATAGTACAGTTTTGAGTCTTAACACAGTATTTACAGAGCTTTGCAATCGGAATTCTACAATGTGACAATAAGCAGCTTACAGAAAAGACAATAATTACGTTGCAAATACAGGCATCTTCAAGCGCCTTGGAGATACTTGTAATTTCCTCCACAGACTTGACAGCAATTGTCATGAATTTATTTTAAACAGGTTTTATGCATATGTACCTGTTAAACAGAAGATAATAAAATGGAATTCACATAAAATTTAGAATTTTTTAAAAAAAGTTTATGATTTTCAGAAGTGTCCATTGCAATGCACACTGGGTCTTGGCGAAAAAAATAAGCATTGGAAAGAAAGTGAAGAATTTATAAAAAGTACACTAATGGCCATTAAAATTGCTACACCACGAAGATGAAGTGCTACAGACGCGAAATTTAACCGACAGGAAGAAGATGCTGTGATATGCAAATGATTAGCTTTTCAGGGCATTCGTACAAGGTTGGCGCCGGTGGCGACACCTACAACGGGCTGACATGAGGAAAGTTTCCAACCGATTTCTCATACACAAACAGCATTTGACCGGCGTTGCCTGGTGAAACGTTGTTGTGATGCCTCGCGTAAGGAGGAGAAATGCGTACCACCACGTTTCCGACTTTGATTAAGGTCGCATTGTAGCCTATCGCGATTGCGGTTTATCGTATCGCGACATTGCTGCTCGCGTTGGTCGAGATCCAATGACTGTTAGCAGAACATGGAATCGGTGGGTTCACGTGGGTAATACGGAACGCCATGCTGGATCCCAACGGCCTCGTATCACTAGCAGTCGAGATTACAGGTATGTTATCCGCATGGCTGTAACGGATCGTGCAGCCACGTCTCGATCCCTGAGTCAACAGATGGGAACGTTTGCAAGACAACAACTATCTGCACGAACAGTTAGACGACGTTTGCAGCAGCATGGACTATCAGCTCGGAGACCATGGCTGCGGTTACCCTTGACGCTGCATCACAGGCAGAAGCGCCTGTGATGGTGTACTCAACGACGAACCTGGGTGTACGAATGGCAAAACGTCATTTTTTCGGATGAATCCAGGTTCTGTTTACAGCATCATGATGATCGCATCCGTGTTTGACGACATCGCGGTGAACGCGCATTGGAAACGTGTATTCGTCATCGTCATACTGGCGTATCACCCGGCGTAATGGTATGGGGTGCCATTGGTTACACGTCTCGGTCACCTCTTGTTTGCATTGACGGCACTTTGAACAGTAGACGTTACATTTCAGATATGTTACGACCCGTGGCTCTACCCTTCATTCGATCCCTGCGAAACCCCACATTTCAGCAGGATAATGCACGACCGCATGTTGCAGGTCCTGTACGGGCCTTTCTGGATACAGAAAATGTTCGACTGCTGCCCTGGCCAGCGCATTCTCCAGATCTCTCACCAATTGAAAACGTCTGGTCAATGGTGGCCCAGCAACTGGCTCGTCACAATACGCCAGTCACTACTCTTGTTGAACTGTGGTATCGTGTTGAAGCTGCATGGGCAGCTGTACCTGTACACGCCATCCAAGCTCTGTTTGACTCGATGCCCAGGCGTATCAAGGCCGTTATTACGGCGAGAGGTGGTTATTCTGGGTACTGATTTCTCAGGATCCATGCACCTAAACTGCGTGAAAATGTAATCACATGTTAGTTCTAGTATAATATATTTGTCCAATGAACACCCGTTTATCATCTGCATTTCTTATTGGTGTAGCAATTTTAATGGCCAGTAGTGTACTCTATTGGTAGTTTACTTAAAGAATGCGATCTTATTAGTCGGATATCACTTGTGTCATACACTGATGATACTGAAAGAAACAGTTATTCTGTGTTAGACAGAGGGAAGCAGTTTAATTTGGTTTTCTTGATGCAGCCAATGTTCTCACACCTCATGCTATTTTTTAACTCGGTCATTTCTGGCAAATGGGTCACTGTAGGTGTGCGTGATTGTGAAGGCAATAGTCTTCATCTTTTAGGAGTCAAGTACTCATCTTCTTCTTCAGAATAATGTTCCTCTTGGCCATTTACCAAATGCTCTGCAGTCCTTAGTTTGAAATCAAGATACTGCAGACACTCTTCTCTGACTCGTCAGTTCTAGATCCATGAATTGAAAAAAAAAGGTTTTTACGATCCACTTTTTGGTTCGGGTGCATATCCTGTAAAAACTCATGATCCTGTCATTCAAGTCCTACCAACCCATATTTTTACTGTAGCCGCCGATTACTGCTGGACAGGGAACCTGGATGTATCTTCCTACGACGATATTTTACATTGATCCACAGGCTGCTTCCCAGTCTTGGTCTTTGCAGTTATGGTTCGCTTTTGGTCATACTATTTTATGATAGAAATTAGTCTTTTCTTATTTTCTGGTCAAAAGACCCACGTCCTTGATATACAAGAATCTTCTCTGCTGTTGGACTGTCTGGACATTCATGACCTCATTATTGTTCCATTAAACAACTATATTAACATATTACTTACTTTGATTATAAAAGTAATAACAGTGTTTCAGATCACACCAATTAGCAACAACCACAACAAGAAATGTACTTTAATTAGCGAAGATAATCATCACTGATGTTTAGGAACCAATGCTCGAAAATGTGCCCATTCAAATGGACCACAGTTTTTGCGAGGGACACAGAATCTTTGACAGCAGGGCAGAAAAATCCAGGTCCATTATAATGGAGATCAGATCTCAGGAGGATATTTAAAACTGAATACAAATATTTCTGATCTCTTATAGTGAGAAACTAAATTTGTTTGTGTGTTGCTACAAGACAATAAATCAGACGATTTCATTTGGCATCCAGCATTAAAATTATAAAAATTAATTTTTCTAGCTGCTCTTCGCACAGTGTTATATAGAAGCAGAAGTGAATAACAGTTTTTAATTGCAAACAAGGAAGGTATATTTACAGTGCGGTAACAAAAATTCTCAGGGCACCTGGATGATATAAAACTGTATGTAGAAACTGAAATGAGGATATCAGGAACGAACTTGCGGTGACAAATTACAATCAAAATTATAAGAAAACAGAATAAGAAGGAATGAACATCTGCAGAGAATTGAACCGAAAGATCGCCAATAAAGATAAAAAATTTCAAGCTAAAAGGAGAAAGAGATGTTAAAGGAAACCAAGGGGACCTTAACAGATAATAAAAGGCCTAATACAGAAAGTAAATATTAGTAAGAAAAAGTAAAAGATTATGTTAGTGACAATATAATAATAATCGAGCATTTTCTTTCTAGTACGGTTTTCACATAACGATAGAGAATTAACAATCGGATAAGTTTGAGCAGCGGTGCTTGAAAATATTTCTAGAACGAGGACGCTACAATGCAATCCCCGTTTCCCAGCAGCGCTCTCGAGTTGTAATAATGTTGCCGCGTGACTCAGAAACACGAATCTGCCGCAAGTGGGACGCTGGGTTTCCGACCAGGCACTACACAGAACGAGGCACTTGTGTACACAAGAAAGCAGCTCCACGTTTCTGTACAACGAAAGCTGTACTTCAGAAACGTCCAAAAGGTAAATAAAGCTTAGAGATTTAAGATCACATTATTTGCATCTACCCTACACGGAAAACGGGATAACGCTACTGATGATATAGGAAGTGAATAATGATTAGGCCCCTAAGTGCTACAGTGTTACATGACCGTACAGGTGTTCCAAAAGTGGAATATTTTCAATCTAGGCGCATGTATTTATTCTGGAACGACCGATGTCGTTCAGTGCTCAACACACGAATTCGAGACCAGAGCAGATCAAATCCCTCTTTGCCATCCAATTTAGAAGCTGCATGATTTTCCTGAATCGCTTAAGGCTAACACCAGGATGGTTCCTTTGAACTGCACATGGCAGATTTTCTTCCTTATCCCCCCACAAGCCAAGATTATTATCCGTGTCTGATGATTTCGTTGTCGATAGCAAATGATTAATGATGTGGATGATATATTTCAGTAAATTGGCATATTGTGAAGTTTCAACTATAGCTTATTATGGGAGTTGCTCGAACGAAGGACTGCATCGAAATGATTCCAGTAATATAATAAATGTCGCCAGGAAAAGAAGGGCACCTGCTTGCAATGAGTGAGGGGAGGCTGACACATCGGAAAACGTAGCTTTTGTGGATCAAAAATGGTTCAAATGGCTCTGAGCACTAAGGGACTTAACATCTATGGTCATCAATCCCGTAGAACTTAGAACTACTTAAACCTAACTAACCTAAGGACATCACACAACACCCAGTCAAGCTTTTGTGGACAAGAGAACTAAACTACAATGGATCCAAGAGGTACAGAGGGATTTAGAAGAAATGATGATCCAGGAAACAGATATCTGCGTCAGGGTGAGTTTCAAAATAAAAATTCATGCTGTCATAGAATTACAGAACAGAATTAGACCCAGGTCATAAAAATCATGGATAGGTGAACGAAGAAGGTTGCAAAGTATGAGAATGATAGAATATTGGACAAGGATACGGACCAGAAGAAGCGAAGCTGACTCAGATTAACGCGGTTTACAAATGGCCAAAATTAAAAAGAAGAGGAAGAAAATTTCGTGCGGCTGGCAGCCTAACGCAAGCATTTAGGTATAACCCCACTTCAGTGGCTTCCATTGTGAAAGTGGCTGCTAAAGGTACGTTGAAGTTTGGTCGCTGTTTAGTTACACAAGCAATTTACTGTTTGGCGTCACAAAGCGGGAAGAAGCCCTTCCCAGAGCTTCCAACGAAAGAAAAATTTGAGGTAATCACTACGAACCTGATCAGGGATCTCTGCGTCAGTGTCAGCAACAGTAGCCCATGCACCAAAGAGGCGCCATGAAGACGGCGCACAACACAAGTCAAATTTTCATGAAGTGTACTACATTATTCCATATGCAAAAAGCGAGTAGTACCGTCATCCACATTCCGTTTACAGGGCGATTTAGCTGCTCCTAACGCCGTCGTTTTATGCAACCCGCAATGTTTTATCTGGCTTTCATAAACCACGTGCGAGATTTTCATATTCTTTCGCTCGCAACGTGCGAACTGTTAGTCCTTCAGGAAAAATGAAGAGGACCTTTATGTAGGAAATTTAATGTAATTAAATTTTACACAGGGTTATGTTTTCGCTGGAGGCCACGCTCTCAGAGTTATTCAAGAAAGACGTACAAAACTGACTGACCTTCAATACCATCTCCGCCCACACTCATCCCTTACCAGTCATGATTTCTAGTGTGTTTTTCATGGAACTTCCTGCTACCACCGTATAAAAGTTACTACTACACGAACTGCTGCAACTTTTTTTGAACTGTATTGATTGGGCTACTAAGTGACGAGTCTAATCGGGCTACTTCCTTAACATTATAAATGTAATCGTATCCGTAATAGTATTCAGCGAAAAACGACTTTGCTAAACTTTACACTAAAACTAATTACGTTGACAATTCGATTCAACTTAACTCTTACAAACACTGTAGTTTCGTAGTCTGGAGGTGTGACGAATTCAACGATGTAACCGTTTATTCTCTGCTGTTAAAATGCACAAAATTGTTAGGTAAAAGTTACACCAACGGCTATTTTTTCAATTTGTAAGCACTCTACTAAGCCAGTGGCGTAATAACACCAGTCAATGAGGACGAGGAAAGGTAGAATGTGGAAATAATTTGTGCAGTCGCAAATATTTGTATGTGGTAGGGGGAGGAGTGCGACGAACAACGTATTAGAAATCCCGGCCGGTGGGGGCTGAGTGCGTTTGAAGCTCACTTTTGTATATGTTTTTTTTTTTTTTTTTTTTTTTTTTAATAACGCGAAAACTACGGCCTCTAGCGAAAACGAATGCTGGTACAAAATTTAATTACATTAAATTTCCTAAAAAAAGACCCTGTTCTTTTATCCTGTAGGATTAACAGTTTGCGCGTGGTTTATGAAGGCCGGCAGTGACATTGCGGGTTGCATAAAACAACAGCGGTAGGAATAGCAGAATCATCCTGTGTAAGAAAAGATTATGAGGCGAGTTTCTCATTTAGAAATCGCCTTTAAGTGTTGGTTGTGTATGAGGACATCGTGTTATGCCTTGTAAGGAGAAATGTTTATATGACGTGTTGGAATTCAGCTCGTGGTGTATTGACGCTGCAGTCATTTTTAGAATCTTACGACTGTCATGGGAATTTGGAAGTTAGGATCTCAACGGTGCCACGTGACTAGTGTCTGAGAGGAGAGACATAAATGCTCAACTGTGCAAGATCATACTTGTGTTAATATTTCCATCTCCATCCAGGGTTTCCCAGAAATTTTGCGACAGACTTCGAGGGATTGTAGAAGGTGTCTTGAGGAACAGATCGAAGACAGGAACCCGTCCCCGGAAATGTCATTCAATGACGCTACAAGACATCGAAGTTACAGGCGCTCGTGCTTGCCGCTAGGCTACCCCTTCGCTACCAAACGTGACTTTGTACACTCACTGACTGACTGACACGATTGCCAGGGGAGAAGATTGCGACTGGAAACCCATGTCCGAAAACCGTCATCCACCGAGACAACAGAGCATCGCATTCATAGGAGACAAGGCCTTTCTACGCAGCAAGTAGCTCCATCTTCTCCCCTAGCAACCGTGGCAGTTAGTCGCGATCACTGAATAACGAGCAACATTGCGAGGCGTTCTGCTAACAAAGTCACGCTGGCAGTAGAAGGGGTGGCCTAGTGGAAGGCGCCAGCGCCTATAACTTTGACGCTCCGTAGCGTAATTGGATGACATATCCAGACACGGGTTCCTATCCTTGATTGTCCCACAAGAGATCCTCTACAACACCTCCAAGTTTGTAGTAGCATTTCTGAGACGCCCTGTATAACCACTACACCCTAAACACTGTGTTTAGTATATTCTAGCCTTGGGACATCCCTACTGTTTATTCCTTCTACTGCTGCTCCCAGTGTCAACTTAACTCTTCCTGGATACCGTACCAGATGTATCTGACCTTTCTTTCATATTCTTTCCTCGGTTATTTTGATTTAATTTGTTGATTTCATTTTAAACATTCTTCAATAACACTAAGCTTCCAATATTTCCACTTCGTTCTTTTCTTGGTTTCCAGTGGTTTACCTTTTATTTGCTCTACTCCAGAGGTACACTTTCAAGTACTGTTGCTAACTGCCTTATCAAAATCTGGTAAGATTAGAACTTTTATTGAATAAAGCTTTCTTGCACTGAGAACCTTATGTAATTTTACTTTTTCCACTACAGAGTCGTTCTCAATTCTAATGTTAAGCGTTCAGTTTTTCGTGCTATTTTAAGTATCAACGGCACAGACTTTTTGGGTGAGACCATCTGCCCCATCCACGTCCCATTGAGCCACATTGGCGAAGAGTCAAAACTTCTTTCTGATTACCTTAGAAACACAGTGCAGATTTCTCGTGTCATTCGAGAGCAGTCTTACATGCGGTCTCCTTTAACACGCTGTAGTTTCCAGTAATTGCGTACCTATTCGAAATCTTGCTTTTGCACTGTTCATCTGTGCTGTCACCACGACTCTAAAGACCCAGCTGTCCACATACACTGAACTCTAATCATCCCAACCATCCCATTCTCATGCATTACTTGTGATCATCACATTGATCTCAACACAGAGACACGACGTGACTGAAAAATTTGCTTAATAAAGATGAGATAGTACGAACGCATTAGAATGACTTTCAGAACAAACGCGAAATAATGTCATACAAATTTAGAAGACTAATATTTCACATACACTGTGGACAATTTCTAGTGGTTCCATCAAATATATTGCGTAACAACAGTAATGACAAAAGATTCAGATTCCCACTTTCTCCATTCCTGGACGGAACAGGAAAGGAACACTCGTTCGACGAACTTGACTCCCCACCTACATCTACACAAACCTCAAGACTAAGTCCAAAAAAGCTGTGAAGCACATTTATAATTTTAATCTTATAGTCACGTCTTCATGATTAAACTAACGTATTTTAGTTACAAATGTTATGCGGTTCATTTTATCAAATTGTAGAGACGCCTTAAGCTTAGAGATACGATGTTATTAAAGAACATCAATAGGACAGATTTTTAGCAGCTATGTTACTTACACCGTTCGTTCATACCAAGAGGAGCGCATGTTGTTCACTTCAGTGACCGATGGCTACCCGAAGATGAAGGTGAAGTGGAGCATTTCTAAGGGACGAGGGTATGAGAAAGAAGTTTACCACGCTACAGCGCCAAACCGCAAGCACCCATTGTTAATTACCAACACAAGCCAGTCAAAAAATGAAATGACGGAATGACATTGAGAGCCGGGAGTCCCCACCTGTGGAAGGTCGGCCGCCGACCTGCATTTCTTTTCAGCTGGCGCCACACTGGGCTATTTGTGTGTCGATGATGATAAAATGATGATGACAACACAACACCCAGTCCCCGCGAGGGAGAAGCTCCGACCCGGTCGGGAATCGAATTTTTTTTAACAATCATAAAACTTTATTCAATTTTGTATACACATACAAACAGTACATATTATTAAGAAACGTTAGATTATATGACTTTACAGCTTTTCCTTTTAAAATTTTCCTCTTTCATTATATTTTCGGTGTTGAGAGGCCGTTTCGTTTTCAGGCTTAGGATGTTTCTCCTTGTGTCTATTTTTCTAATGCTTTCAGTCTTTTTGTGAAGTTTTCGAGTTAGGTTTGTTGGCTTCTTTCGTCATTGCGTATGAGTTTTTATTTTACGATTAAAGTCAACTTATTTATAATTTTGTGTTATTAGCGTACAACTTTTTACAGGACACAAATGTATGACAGTAGGCTGACCGCCCACACTGTTGCTCGTAGTTTGTAGTGGAATTTAGTAAATTTTGATCTTTCGAGGACTGTACTTAATAGTTTGGAACACGAGCTCGCTGCGTGGCAGTCAGATGCGCTGACCACTCAGCTAAGGGTGCGGAGAACAAAAGCTAGTAATTACTAAAGATGCAGATCTCAAGGAAATTTACCATGTTACCGTAATATACATATCACTATTGATGAAAACGACTGATGCTGGTAAGAATTCCCAAACATAAAAAGAGAGATGTATGAACTGTCATCCAAAGACCGAATTATGAAACATGTTGAAAAAGTAACGGGAATTTAGAGCTTTCGCGTGTTGTATTGGTCCGAATTGCGCGACTTCTACGTTGTTATGTTGGTAAACATGTAAAACGCATGTGCACATTATTAAACATATCGGACATTTAGTCTGTTGTCAGTTGTCGAAAAGGTTATATGTCTCTTGGTCGTATAGGTAATTACACTGAAGAGCCAAAGAAACGTATACCTGCCTAATATCGTGTAGGGACAACGCGAATGCGCAGAAGTGCCGCAACAAGTCTTGGCAAGGACTCGATTAATGTCTGAAGTAGTGCTGGAGGGAACTGACACCATGCATCCTATAGGGGCGTCCATAAATCCTTAAGATTACAAGCAGGTGGAGATCTCCTCTGAGCAGAACATTGCAAGGCATCCCAGATATGCTCAATAATGTTCATGCCCGGGCAGTTTGGTGACCAGCAAAAGTGTTTAAACCCCGAGGAGTGTTCCTGGAGCCACTCTGTAGCATTTCTGGACGTGTGTCATATTGTTCTGCTGCAATTACCCAAGTCTGTCGGAAACACAAGGGACATGAATGGATGCAGATGATCAGACAGGATTACGTACGTGTCACCTGTCAAACTCGTATCTAGACGTATCAGGGGTCCCATATCGTTCCAACTGCACACGCCCCACACCATTACAGAACCTCCACCAGCTTAAACAGTTCCCTACTGACATGCAGGATCAATGGATTCATGAGGTACACGTCCGTCCACTAGATACAATTTGAAACAAGACTCGTCGGCCAGACAACATGCTTCCAGTCATTAACTGTCCCGTGTCGGTGTTGACGGGCCCAGACGAGGAGTATAAAATTTTTGGAAATTTGTGGTAAGCTGCTATGGGACCAAACTGCTGAGGTCATCGGTCCCTAGGATTACACACTACTTAATCTAACTTTAACTTACGCTAAGGACAACACACGCATTTATGCCCGAGGGAGGAATCGAACCCTCGATGGGGGGGGGAGCGCGCGAACCGTGGCAAGGCGCCTCGGACTACGCGGGAAGGCGTAAAACTTTGTGTCGTACACGTGTGGGGCTTCGGCTCCGAAAGCCCATATTGATGATGTTTCGTTGAATGGTTCACACGCTGACACTCGTTGATGGCCCAGCATTGAAAGCTACAGCAATTTGCGGAAAGGTTGCACCTCTGTCACGCTGAACGATTCTCTTCAGTCGTTGTTGGTCCAGTTCTTGTAGGATCTTTTACCGACCGCAGCGACGTCGGAGATATGATATTTTACCGGGTTACTGATATTCACGGTTCACTCGTGAAATGGCCGTACGGGAAAATCCCCACTTCATCGCTACCTCGGAGATGCTGTGTCCTATCGCTCGTGCGCCGACTATAACACCACGTTCAAACTCACTTACATCTTGATAACCTGCCATTGTAGCAGCAGTAACCGATCTAACAACTGGGCGAGACACTTGTTATCTTAGATAGGCGTTGCCGACCGCAACGCCGTATGCTGCCTGTTTACATATCTCTGTATTTGAATACGCATGCCTATACCAGTTTCTTTGGCGCCTCAGTGTAATTATTTTGTACCAAAGGAGTCAGAGAATTTGTGTTAAATTTTGCTGTAAGAGTGGAATGAAGTGCAGCAAAGTTTTAGAAATGCTAAACATTACTTTTGACGTGACTCTTATGAGTAAAAACTGGTTTACGGGTGGTACATGAGTACCGAAGAGGGCCATGAAGACGCTGAAAATGAGGAGGGCGTCCCAGCACATTATCAACCGATGAAATTGTGGAAAAAGTGAAAGAAATTATTATGAATGAGTGCCGAATCGCGATTAGAGAAGTTGGTGATGACGTTAGCATATCAACTAGCTCATACCATGAAAGTTTTCAAATCTTTTTTGCATGAATTACGAACAACAAAATATGTTCCTAAGCTGCTGAAGTTAGAAAAAGAACTGAGACCGGCGAATGCAAGTTGCTCCAAATGTAAAAAAAAAGTTCCAAGGTACAACATAATCTGTTGAAATTTAAAAGCGTTGCAAACGCGAAAAATCTTATCATTACAATATTTAGTGGCCTACCTGTTACATTATTATTCTACTGGACATCAGTACTTAGTAAGTGAAACCAAATTAAGCAGAATTAGCGCCGCGCGGAGTGGCCGCGCGATTTGAGGCGCCATGTCACGAACTGCGCGGACCCTCCCACCGGAGGTTCGAGTCCTCCCTCGGGCATGGGTGTGTGTGTTGTTCTTAGCATAAGTTAGTTTAAGTAGTTTGAGGCGCGGCCCCTCCCACCGGAGGTTCGAGTCCTCCCCTGGGCATGGGTGTGTGTGTTGTTCTTAGAATAAGTTAGTTTAAGTAGTGTGTAAGACTAGGGACCAGTGACCTCAGCAGTTTGGTCCCTTAGGAATTCACACACATTTGCACTTCTTTTTTTTTTTTGTAGAAGTAGAATCAAAAACCAGTTACAAGTTTTTATAATTGAAGCCATTGACAACTAACACACTTTTCTATTTTCAAGACAGATAAAATTGTTAGGACATAACGATACTCAGTTAATTTGTAAATGTCCCACATTCCATGGTAAAGGAAGGAGGATTGGATTTAACGTCCCTTCGATATCGAGGTCATTAGAGGCGGAGCACAAGCTAGGATTGCGTCAAGGATGGGGAAGGAAATCGGCCGTGCTCTTTTAAAGGAACCATTCCGGCACGTACCTGGAGCGATTTAGAGAAATCACGGAAAACTTAAATGTGAACCGTCGCCCTCTCAAATGCGGGTCCAATGTGTTAACCACTATGCCACCTCACTCAATCCATGGAAAAAGACCTTTTTCTGTTTCAAGATACAAGGTTTCCATTTTTAAGATCTCAACGAAACTCAGTTTATTTGCAAATATCCCATATTCTATGGTAAAAGACCTTCTTGAAGTTCTAGGTACAAGACAGTGGACGACCGACGAAGCATGACTACTTGCCATGAAATCCTGTAACTCAAGAATTAACAATACATTCCAAACAGCTTTAATGCACTACACATGAATCACATATGCGGCTCTTAAATGTTTAGAGCTCAAAATAAGAAAAGGTTGACAACACGCAGGAATTATACGAATGGGATGGAAATCGCTGAATGTGACGTACATGTACCAACAAACAAATGATTACAATTTCAGAAAAACTGGGTGATGTATTCAAGAGAAAGAGCTTCACGAATTGAGTAATTCAATAACGCGTTGATCCCCCTCTGACCCTTATGCAAGTAATTACTCGGCTTGGCATTGACTGATACTTACTGGTTGTCTCCCTAGGGATATCGTGCCAAATTCTGTCCAATGGCACCACAGACCTCCAAACTCCCGAGTTGGTTGGAGTACCCTGCCCATAATGCGCCAAATTTTCTCAGTTCGGAGGGAGGTTGGGCGACCTTTCAGACCAAGACAGGGATTGGAAACTACGAAGATAAGAAGTAGGAACTCTCGCCGTGTGCGGACGGGCATTGTCTTCCTGAAATATAAGCCCGGGACGTCCTGCCGTGAAGGGCAACGACACGGGGTGTAGAATAACGTCGACGTACCGCTGTGCCGTAAGGGCGCCGCAAATAACAACCAAAGGGGTCCTGCTATGAAATGAAATGCACACCAGACTATGACTCCTGGTTGTAGGGCCGCATGACAGGCAGCCGTCAGGTTGGTGTCCCATCGCTGTCCGGGCCATCTCCAGACGCGTCTTCGCCGGTCATTGGGGCTCGGTTCGAATCAGGACTCATGGATAAAGACAGTTCTTCCTCAGTCAGTGGGTTTCCATGCCGAATGTACTCGACACCACTGCAAACTGGTTTATTGATGTACTTAGGTAAATGGCAGCCCCTTTTCTGTTAGTCACTTACACTACTGGCCATTAAAATTGCTACACCACGAAGATGACGAGCTACAGACGCGAAATTTAACCGACAGGAAGAAGATGCTGTGATATGCAAATGATAAGCTTTTCAGAGAATTCACACAAGGTTGGCGCCGGTGGCGACACCTACAACGGGCTGACGTGAGGAAAGTTTCCAACCGATTTCTCATACACAAACAGCAGTTGACCGGCGTTGCCTGGTGAAATGTTGTTGTGATGCCTCGTGTAAAGAGAAGAAATACGTACCATCACGTTTCCGACTTTGATAAAGGTCGGATTGTAGCCTATCGCGATTGCGGTTTATCGTATCGCGACATTGCTGCTCGCGTTGGTCGAGATACAATGACTGTTAGCAGAATGTTGAATCGGTGGGTTCAGGAGGGTAATACGGAACGCCGTGCTGGATCCCAACGGCCTCGTATCTCTAGCAGTCGAGATGACAGGCATCTTATCCGCATGGCTGTAACGGATCGTGCAGCCACGTCTCGATCCCTGAGTCAACAGATGGGGACGTTTGCAAGACAACAAGCATATGCACGAACAGTTCGACGACATTTGCAGCAGCATGGACTATCAGCTCGGAGACCATGGTTGCGGTTACGCTTGACGCTGCTTCACAGACAGGAGCGCCGGCGATGGTGTACTCAACAACGAACCTGGGTGTACGAATGGCAAAACGTCATTTTTTCGGATGAATGCAGGTTCTGTTTACAGCATCATGATGGTCGCATCCGTGTTTGGCGACATCGCGGAGAACGCACATTGGAAACGTGTATTCGTCATCGCCATACTGCCGTATCTCCCGGCGTGATGGTATGGGTTGCCATTGGTTACACGTCTCGGTCACCTCTTGTTCGCATTGACGGCACTTTGAACAGTGGACGTTACATTTCAGATGTGTTACGACCCGTGGCGTTACCCTTCATTCGATCCCTGCGAAACCCCACATTTCAGCAGGATAATGCGCGACCGCATGTTGCAGGTCTTGTGCGGGCCTTTCTGGATACAGAAAATATTCGACTGCTGCCCTGGCCATATCTCTCACCAACTGAAAACGTCTGGTCAATGGTGGCCGAGCAACTGGCTCGTCACAATACGCCAGTCACTACTCTTGATGAACTGTGGTATCGTGTTGAAGCTGCATGGGCAGTTGTACCTGTACTCGCCATCCAAGCTCTGTTTGACTCAATGCCCAGGCGTATCAAGGCCGTTATTACGGCCTGAGGTGGTTGTTCTGGGTACTGATTTCTCAGGATCTATGCACCCAAATTACGTGAAAATGCAATCACATGTCAGTTCTAGTATAATATATTTGTCCAATGAATACCCGTTTATTATCTGCATTTCTTCATGGTGTAGCAATTTTAATGGCCAGTAGTGTACTTAGGTAAATGGCAGCCCCCTTTGTGTTAGTCACCTATTAATGGTCTTTTTCGTCACTGATGCACCTGTTGCATGTCCAGTCGATGACAATGGTGAATATCGGGCTCTGAGTGCCTCTCTGACGATTGCTCGGTCCTCACGTTCTGTCGTATTTCTAGATCGACCTCTTCCCTCTTGACCATGTTCCTGCCAACATCGTCGAATAGTGGTATCGCTCCTGTTCAAATGTCGAGCGATTCGCCGATTACTCTAATTGGCTTCTTTGACATAAATTGCACGCTCTCTCTTAAACGCTGACATCTGCTTATACTGTTCATCCATCTGTCTGCGACGCATAGTTACTATCCGGCTGAGTACACGGAATGAAATTCGCAATACCCTGGTATCGACATGTTCCCTTTTTGCTATCCTTGCCAGCTGCGCGGTGAAATTGCGCAGCCAAAGTTTACAATTTTGCAATTTCCGTAGATACCTGTATGATTATCACCTTGTTTCCAATTTGCATAATACCCTGATGATGTGTCGTTTTCTTGTCTTTGAGTGTATTTACAAACACCGTACAAAACACAACCTCATGTCTAGCAACAACAAGAACTGTAGAAAAGGGCAGAAACTACTAATAGCGATCCCTAGTGCGCGATACTTCATTTGACCCTAAAATCAGTCACTAGACTGAAGTACCAGCTAAAAGAAACGTCATATGTTCCCAGGTACAGTATCCTCTAGGAACAACAGTCACCCCTACTGCTTACAACAACAATGCTGTTCGCGTAAAGTAGTTCGAGAAAAGAACACTTGGAATTGTGGAAAACAATTCATGAATTCAAGGGTTTGCACCACGATAATGCAGCTGCTTGAACTTCGTTGCTTGTTTGTGAATTTTTGACCAATTACAATACTTGGCTCCATGTGACTTTATTCTGTTCCCAGAAAAGAAAACCTTAAAGCAGCGTCACATCTCATTATAATACTTTCCATTAACTGTGATTTGTAGAAGTATGTATTGTCTGCAGAATGTTTCCGACAGTTTTTCATCATCGACGGACACTCACACAGGTACTGAATAACTACGATTTTCTGTAATCAATTTAGGTCGGTTTACTCACATCCACAGCAAATTTGACTTGTTTGTTTATTTTCATCCTTGGCTCCTGAGAGCAAAGAATCTGACAGCGACTGGTAACTGGCAAGGAACTGACTCCCCCCGTCCCCCCGCATCCCCCACCCCCACCCCCCCCCCCCCCTTCACCCGACAGAGCTCGTACAGTGTGGTGAGCAAAGAATCTGACAGCGACTGGTAACTGGCAAGGAACTGACTCCCCCCGTCCCCCCGCATCCCCCTCCCCCACCACCCCTTCACCCGACAGAGCTCGTACAGCTACTATGGGTTCAGGTTTAACTAGGAGGGGTGTTGTGTTAATAATATTTGTCTCCCTCTGAATCGTTGTATAGACTCGATTGAAAAGCTTTCGAACATTCTGACTCTGGTACTGCATTGAAAACTGTAATATATTTCCTTCTCATTTGTAGAATCTGCATTGACTGTCAGTATTGACCTCTTATAGCTCAGGAAAAAAAAAGGAAGATCTAGAGTGGGGTAGCTGGATGAAATGTTTCTTACCCACCCCACCAGCGTTATATTGCTGCACTTGCGCTTGTCCCTTTTACAAGCACTCAGATTTTTCGTAAGTTTACTTAAGCATTTGAAGGCAATCATTACATTACTATATTCTAAATCTGCATAGAGTTAATAAAACACACACACACACACCACATATATACCTTCAGACACACATGCACATCCACACACCAGCTGTTGTTCATCTCATTAACACAGCCACACGAGCAAGTACAAGTCGACCGCTATTTGCTGTATGTTCTGCCCCTCTTGTAGCTTCACAACAGTTGAAGTCTTAAAAGGACGCGGGAGATATTACCACTCGCGAGCTAATGCGTGAAGTGGACGCTCCGACACACTTTCTTTCACATGCAAGGCTTTTGCTGCCCCGTCCTCCTTTGACTATTACTACTGCAGACGGGAAGGGAACAAAGCTCCTGGTAATACCATGTTTCAGTTTCGTTTAGCGTTCAGTCTTCTACAAGGGTTTTCCATTGTAGATCAAGCATTACCGAAAGACCGAAAATAATTGTGAATCCACTGCATAGTGGCGCAACAAATGTACTTAGGGCGTCCTCGTCATCGCTTTTTGTCAGCTAATAACAACAGTCTACTTGTTAACCCTGTTTTATTTACACGTTTCGGGCATGACCAATCATCGGAATATCAAAGAAAAGGACTTGATACAGATATGATATCAAGTAATGCGTATTGTATCACTGATTAAGACATGATGCCTCCCGTGCACTTCATGTCTCAAGTTAAACAGCATCTGGCAGACAGTTATTTTGTAAGGTTGCAATAGCTATGCAGAGATGGAGAGAGCCAGGTTGCATTACCGTGGAGAGCTGGATAACACCAGTCTTTGGATCGACGACGACAACAATGATATCAACAGTCTCCTTGTCTTTTTATACCATTGAAAGAATGCGTTTAAATTTACCAGCTGCTGTACTGGTTTTTTCCTTCTTATTCTCCCAAAATCTCTTCACCAATAGCCATATTTTTTCTTCCGTTCCACATTTCTTTCTTTTTAAGTTTATCTATTAATCTGTGATTCTTTACGAAGTGCTTCAAAGTCTAGAACATTTGTTGTTGTTTATTGTGCCTTGTTCACGTCTTGTAAATCATTCCTAGTCTCTTCAAAGCAGTTTACTTTGTTTGAGCTTGAATTAATAATCTCGAGTTGTCATCTGGTGAGTCTACTTAAAGAAAAAGAATGCACCGCGATTTGACCTATATTGCTGTATTTTCCTTCTGCACAGTCTAGATTTTGCCTTTTACGCCATTACGGAGTACAGTGCTAAAAGATTTTAGTCATTAACACGTAATATCCGGTAAAGTCAGCCCAAAACAGGTAAACAAGACTAGTACATGCCTTTAAGATCTTAAGGATGTAAATATTAAAGCGACTCGATAATGGCGTGAAAAACGAAATCTATGTTATACAGAAGAAAACTACAGTAATACACAGTCAAATGGAGATGTATTCCAACAAAAAATAATGTATGACTGTGGCTCAGCAGCGCAGAAAACTTTTTTCTGGTGAGTTTATTGTTGACAATTCCACAAATACATCCACAAGATTTAAAACTTCTCTCTTGCACCAGGTCAGTGAACTTGTCTATTGGAGTTAATGTGTCAGAGGTCTCTTCTTCAGCTAAATTCCATTTTTTTGTAGGAGGTCATATATTCTCCAAAGAATAGTCTGTTCTTACTTATCAAATCTCTGCATATTTGTATCTATCACGGTTTTAATAAAGAGGAACGGGAAAATATTTTAAATATTTGAATATGACTCGTGAGAAGTTGAAATAAAAGTTCCTCCCGTTCAGAACACGTTTATAAAAACACACAGACTAGCACTGCCATTATACACACGTTTCCCTCACGGCCACCGACAACAGAATGTTTGCTCCTTAGTTCTCACATTCCCTTCCCGCATCTACTGCTTAACGTTACATTCGCCAGATACAAAGAGTGCGTTAACTACACGAATGCAACGTAAAATACATCTACGATCAGGTTTGTAGCCACTTGTTACATTTAAATGAAGACATACCTCGTATTGTCACAATCTTCAGCAACTCTCTTGTGATGTTGGAATTTCGTATTGCACGTTGTTACTTACTTTTTGTGGGAGTTCCTCATCAGTCCCAGACTGATGTGATCTAGCTTTCATGCTAGTTTGGACTCTTTTCATCTCAGTATAAATAATGCACCGTACATCTACACTCCTGGAAATTGAAATAAGAACACCGTGAATTCATTGTCCCAGGAAGGGGAAACTTTATTGACACATTCCTGGGGTCAGATACATCACATGATCACACCGACAGAACCACAGGCACATAGACGCAGGCAACAGAGCATGCACAATGTCGGCACTAGTACAGTGTATATCCACCTTTCGCAGCAATGCAGGCTGCTATTCTCCCATGGAGACGATCGTAGAGATGCTGGATGTAGTCCTGTGGAACGGCTTGCCATGCCATTTCCACCTGGCGCCTCAGTTGGACCAGCGTTCGTGCTGGACGCGCAGACCGCGTGAGACGACGCTTCATCCAGTCCCAAACATGCTCAATGGGGCACAGATCCGGAGATCTTGCTGGCCAGGGTAGTTGACTTACACCTTCTAGAGCACGTTGGGTGGCACGGGATACATGCGGACGTGCATTGTCCTGTTGGAACAGCAAGTTCCCTTTCCTGTCTAGGAATGGTAGAACGATGGGTTCGATGACGGTTTGGATGTATCGTGCACTATTCAGTGTCCCCTCGACGATCACCAGTGGTGTACGGCCAGTGTAGGAGATCGCTCCCCACACCATGATGCCGGGTGTTGGCCCTGTGTGCCTCGGTCGTATGCAGTCCTGATTGTGGCGCTCACCTGCACGGCGCCAAACACGCATACGACCATCATTGGCACCAAGGCAGAAGCGACTCTCATCGCTGAAGACGACACGTCTCCATTCGTCCCTCCATTCACGCCTGTCGCGACACCACTGGAGGCGGGCTGCACGATGTTGGGGCGTGAGCGGAAGACGGCCTAACGGTGTGCGGGACCGTAGCCCAGCTTCATGGAGACGGTTGCGAATGGTCCTCGCCGATACCCCAGGAGCAACAGTGTCCCTAATTTGCTGGGAAGTGGCGGTGCGGTCCCCTACGGCACTGCGTAGGATCCTACGGTCTTGGCGTGCATCCGTGCGTCGCTGCGGTCCGGTCCCAGGTCGACGGGCACGTGCACCTTCCGACGACCACTGGCGACAACATCGATGTACTGTGGAGACCTCACGCCCCACGTGTTGAGCAATTCGGCGGTACGTCCACCCGGCCTCCCGCATGCCCACTATACGCCCTCGCTCAAAGTCCGTCAACTGCACATACGGTTCACGTCCACGCTGTCGCGGCATGCTACCAGTGTTAAAGACTGCGATGGAGCTCCGTATGCCACGGCAAACTGGCTGACACTGACGGCGGCGGTGCACAAATGCTGCGCAGCTAGCGCCATTCGACGGCCAACACCGCGGTTCCTGGTGTGTCCGCTGTGCCGTGCGTGTGATCATTGCTTGTACAGCCCTCTCGCAGTGTCCGGAGCAAGTATGGTGGGTCTGACACACCGGTGTCAATGTGTTCTTTTTTCCATTTCCAAGAGTGTATTTCAATCTTCTTACTAATTCAAGCCTTGCTTCTATTAACAAACTGACGATTCCTTCACGGCTCAAAATATGTCATATCACCCTGACCCTTCCTTTAGTCTTCAGTTCGATTGAGTACTTATTGATTTTCCGCCACTGTAGCTGAGAGGTGTAGCTGTCGTGCGGAGGACCTGGGTTCGATTCCCAATGCCCCCAGGGATTTTTCATTTGTGGGAGAACTGGGACGAAGTGCACTCATCTCTTGAAGCCAACTGAGGAGCAACTTGACCGAATAGTAGCAGCTCCCGTTCTATGATCTTCTTATCTGTACTATTTAACCTCTACATTTCACTGCGTCATAGGCTACACTCCTCATAGGCTACAGAAAAGCTTCCAAACAAATTTATTTTAGACATTAACATAGGATGTGTTTAAAAGAAGGCTCATCAGTTTTCGCTAGTATCTTCCTGATATACTGTAGTACTGAGAGAAACTTGGTATAAACTATCACTTACGCATAGCACTACAAAGCTTCCATTTTCTTTTACGTGACCACACATACAAGCTTGAAGAAATTGTTACCATTACGTCCAGCATCAAAGTGTTTATTTACCTTTCACAAATTGTCAACACGCCGCCAGCGGAAGCACGACAAACATCCAGACGTTGGTCAAGCTCGTCCGATACGTTTGCGAGCGTGTATGGCTCAAAAATGGCTCTGAGCACTAAGGGACTTAACATCTATGGTCATCAGTCGCCTAGAACTTAGAACTACTTAAACCTAACTAACCTAAGGACATCACACAACACCCAGCCATCACGAGGCAGAGAAAATCCCTGACCCCGCCGGGAATCGAAGAGCGTGTATGGATTTAATACATCACTACTGATGCTACTCGACGTCGTAGCTCTCCGAAAGGTGTTGAAAGGTGAGGCATATAGAAGGAGTGTTTCGTAAGTCACAACCATCGGCCTCCTCTCCTCAAAAACATACTATGGTATCAGTCGAGCCTTACGGCCATCTCGCGACGCATGTATCGCACCGCGGTTGCACATGTTGGAACGGATAAAGCGAAACACCTTTTGTTGCTGTGTTATAGCCAATCAGATCGACGCACATTGGGTAATGAACAAGACAGCTGCACCAGAAAGACCTCTACCGGCAGCGCCGTGTACTGCCGTCTCACAACTCTCGCCAAGGAAGATTTTTAGTTTAGAGGCCTAAACTAAAATTTATTCCACTTTTCTACGTACATTCACGTCGTACGAGGCTCGTTCAGTAAGTAATGTAACACATTCTTTTCAGAAAACAGGTTGGTTTATTCGGAATTCCAATACACCACTTAGTCTCCACTCTTTGGTCTAGAAAACCCTGTTTTACAACATAATCTCTGTTCAGTGCCACCTTCCTGGCAGGACCTGCATGCCGGTATGGTACCACTCCCATGGTCCACCTCGAAGCCAACGTCTTGCTGTCTGAATAACCTCCGCTTATTTCTTCTCGAGGAGTGCATCCTTTATTGGGCCAGACAGATGCAAGTCAGAAGGTGCGAGATCCGGGCTATAGGGTGGACGAGGGAGAACAGTCCAGTGAAGTTTTGTGAGAACCTCTCGGGTGCGCAGACTTGTGTGAGGCCTTGCGTTGTCATGCAGCCGGCCGGAGTGGCCGTGCGGTTCTAGGCGCTACAGTCTCGAACCGTGAGACCGCTACGGTGTCAGGTTCGAATCCTGCCTCGGGCATGGATGTGTGTGACGTCCTTAGGTTAGTTAGGTTTAATTAGTTCTAAGTTCTAGGCGACTGATGACCTCAGAAGTTAAGTCGCATAGTGCTCGGAGCCATTTGAACCATTTTTGTTGTCATGGAGATGGAAAAGTTCGTTTGCATTTTTGTGGCAACGAATGTGCTGAAGTCGTTTCTGCAATTTCCTGGGGGTAGCACAGTAGACTTCAGTGTTGATTGTTGCACCATGAGGGAGGACATCAAACAGAATAGACCCTTCAGAGTTCCAGAAGACCATCGCCGTGACATAACGGACTCAGGTATGCCTTCGAACATTTTCTTCGGAGCAGAGGTGGTGTGGCGCCGCTCCATGGATTGTCGTTTAATTTCCCCTTCGGAGTGACGAACCCATGTTTCATCAACTGTGACAATGCTAGACAAAATATTCTCACAATGGGCCTCGTAACGCACAAGCAATTTCTCGGAGAAGGTCGTTGCTCTTTATGGTCTTCTGTTAGATGACGATGAATCCAACGGGCACACACCTTTGAGTATCCCAATTGGTGGACGAGTATGTCAGCACTGCTAACAGAGACATCTTGCTGCGAAGCGAGGTGTTTGTGATTCGTCGGTCAGCTTGAATGAGAGTGTCCGCACGTTCCACCGTTGCAGGCGTCACAGCTGTGTGCGGCTTGCCGGCACGCGGCAGATCGAACAAGTTTGTGCGGCATTATTGCGATGATGACAGACGCCTCGCCCTTCGTTCACAGCCAGGTCTTCGTATACATTCTGCAAGCGCCTGCGAATACCTGCCATGGTGTGGTTTTCCGCCAAAAGAAAGTCAGTGATAGTTTATCCTAAGTTTCTCTCTGTAGTAGAGCATATCAGGAAGATACAGTTTAGCGAAAACTGATGAGCCTTCCTTTAAACACATCCTATGTTAATGTCTAAAAGAAATTTATTATGAAGCTTTCCTGTAGCCTATGAGGAGTGTAGCCTATGAGGCAGTGAAACGTAGAGGTTAAATAGTACAGATAAGAATATCATAGAACTGGAGCTGCTGCTATTCGGTCAAGTAGCTCCTCAGTTGGCCTCAAGAGACGAGTGCACCTCGTTCCAGTTCTTCCACAAATTAAAAATCCCTGGGGGCATTGGGAATCGAACTCAGGCCCTCCGCATGACAGCTGTCTGCTTTGTACACACCTCCGTTACAGACGCCATTTTGAAGGCTGGTTATAGCGTTAGCAAGCTTTTCTTGCTATTGTCAGTCTATATTTTGTATCCTTCATAACTTCTCTTATTGTCAGTTATTTTGTAGCAAAACTCGCCTACCAGTTTCAGCTTCTAATCCTTATTACTAGCCAGCCAAAACAGGCACCCATTCCCAGTTGCAGGTTGCCTATCTAATACCTTCCAAGGGTAAAAAAATTTAATTTTCAGTATTTAATATAATCATTAACCCGCCCGGATAGGGGTCCGTGTTACAGCGCCACTTCCGGGACGGGTAGGTCCCTTAGTCCCATATCGAATCCGCCCTGCGGATTAAAGAAGGAGTGCCGACCAGCCTAGATGTGGTTAACTGACGGATTCCTACATCCCACTAGTGAATAGTAGGCTGGTACCCAAGTCCCGCCTCCATTACAGGATGCGCAAACATTTAAAAACTTTCGCGCACCCTCACATAAATAGTACTACACGCGGATTGTTGGCATACACACGTTCCGTACCGAAATCTAATGGAGTGTATAGTGTCCCTTTTGAAATATTCAAGCCGATATATTTGAAATAAATAATAAAAGGACTCTCAATAATATTAGATGGACATACACGACAAATTAATTATGAAAATGTATTAAATTAGCTTCAAAGAAAGGCTATGTCGATTGCAGTGTAATAAAAAGACATTATTTATATTAGATGAGATCGTAGTGCATAACGTTCTCGAAACTAACATTATTGTCTTTGTCATTATGTATAAGAGAAAAAAGATATTTAAAATTAATTCGAGTCAGATCATTTCTTCTTCTGTACGTAAGGTACGCTTGCTATTGTAAAGCGGTAGCTTTTGTTCTGTTTGTTCTCGTACGTAGCGAATAATTCAAGTGTGTATTCTGTGCTTAGTGGAAATATATTTACAAAAAGTGAGTGCATTGTGTTACTTAAAAAACCCATGCAAACAATTCTTCCTGAATTAATAACTGCAAGAAGTTATTTGGAATTTTTTCTGTCTCTGCGAAGCGAGCAGTGGTGATCTTTGACTGGCAACAATTGGCCGCCATTGCGCGGCGTATTTAAATGTACTTTCTGTGTAACATATCACCACGGCCGGAGCAGAAAGAATCATTTCAAGTTATTCAATTAAATAAAGTGCAAAGCTTCACTAATTTTATGTCGTCAAAAAGTGAATACTTTGAAAGGTACTATTTATCCTAGGTCAGTGAACTTAGCCTGCATTACATTTCGCCGAAAGCATTTGAAATAATTTGTAGGGAGCCTGGCGCTCATTTGAAACATAATTTAATATTTATCTTTGGCCACCTACAAATCAATATATATATATATATATATATATATATATATATATATATATATATATATATAATCCCTTTCTTGTGTTTCACTTAATAATAATAATAAATAACCACAGAAAGGAAGGGATAGTATACGTGGTGGCAAGTAGAGCATCTGTCCACCCTTAAATGAATCATGCCAAACTCGTAATTAACCATGCCTACCCTGCCCAGATGTGGAAAGAAGGAACAAGAAAAAGAAGAAGCAGTATTTCATGTAATTATTGACCGACGTAAAATGCTGTCATAAGGTACTTAATAAGAGGTATACCGGCAATCCTACGTTAAATGTTTAAATCAATAAGTTAACTATTAAAGCTAGAAACTGTGTATATGACATGAGGCAGAGTACCGTATGGCACCCATAATACACACACTATCAGGAACAGTCGAATAAAAATTGAATATCCGCCACAGCGGGACCATGGAACTCTTCCATTTAAAAGTAATTACCATACACCTTAAGACATTTATCCCTCGGGGAGACGAGACGATCAATTCATGTTCCGCAGAACGCGGTCGGCCGCTGAAAGATCCAGCCCGCAACTACCCTCGCACTTTTTCGTCCGACTGAAACCGATGTCCACCCATGTATTTCCTCAGGTTGCTGCAGACAGTAAAAGATCTGGGCTGTACGCGGAGTGCTGCAATATTTCCAAACCAATTCACTGAAACGTAGCCTTCGTCCTATTAGCAATGTGGGTGAGGGTGTTAACGTGCAACAGGGTGACTCCCCTGCTCGTCGAGTTCCTCGAGCGTGAAAACACAATCAATGCGCTTTGTAGAAACTGCGACTTGCCATAGAGCCGATGCCAGGAATGCTGTCGGACGGAATCATTCTGTAACATGATAACGTCTGCCCATATACAGCCAATCAGACGAAGGCTACGCTTCAGCAATTTGGGTGAGAAACACTGCAACCTCCTCCATTTCATGGTCGCGTTGTGGCTGGTGTTCTGTTTTCATTTGACTGCACCTCATATATTCGTCCAGTATTTGCTAATGAGAGCACTTAGCGACTTCCGACAAACTTTACACATCGTTTCAAACGTTTTCGAAACTTTTTCTCGTTCACCCCCCCCCCCCCCCCCGCACAAACTAACGAACCGAATAAAAATTTACCACTTACTACTTTTTCGCTGAACGTGCAATAACACTTCAGCCTGTTGTATAACGTCTTTATTTACTACTTCTTTACTACTAACTCTATTCGCAACGCGATATGTAGAAAGTATCCACACATACCACTCAATCTACCTACAAAATTATATCTCTGTACGATACATAGTTCAGAATGTGTGACTTCATAAACATTGAGAGCCGGCCGCTGTGAACGAGCGGTTCTAGGCGCTTCAGTCCGGTACCGAGCTGCTGCTACGGTCGCAGGTTCGAATCCTGCCTCGAGCAGGATGTGTGTGATGTCCTTAGGTTAGTTAGGTTTAAGTAGTTGTAAGTCTAGGGGGCTGATGACCTCAGATGTTCCATAATGCTTAGAGCCAAACATTGAGATGCGTGAGAACTGCAGCCACTTTCATCAAACTTTAAACATAATTTCAAACCTTTTCTAAATTTTTTCTCGCTTACAGCCCCACAAAATAATAAAATGTACAACTTATACAGGTTGTAATGGGCATAAGAGAAGATATTCTTAAATGTGGTACCTTAATACGTACACTCGTCAATGTATTGGTTGTTTTTCTCTGTGTCAAACAGTCTCCCCACAAACACATTACAGACTTTACGACCTGGTGTTTTCTGCACGACTGTAGGTGCAGCACTAAGCGAACTACACATGCCAGTATAGACTAATCGTGATGCGTCCATGTGTCTGCACTTCAACACCTGACCTATTGCCCAGTGGGAAATAAGCATTTAATGGCTTGTTCTTGTTACATGCACTTGATGGCACTAACCAACCTAAGAACATACTACTCCTAATAGCTATGATTATTAGTCTGCAACTGAAGTAAATTCTAATGTACTGTTGTTCAGTAAATCGGCCTCAGTGACCAGTAGAAACATCTACACTTATACGCGTTACACTCTGTATAAAAAGAAAACAGGTTAGCGCTTTCTAAATGTCTGATTTTTTAAAGAACTGAGGGTGCGGACATTACTGGTTTTCTACGCTGGCGTCCAAAATTAAAGCAACAAATTGCTATTTCCCAGTCCTGCGTTTAATTCATGATGTAATCATAGAAACTATCAGCCGATGTCCGGCATTCTGGTCAACAGATAGCCACACCAACGATGACATCAGGGGAGCCATCAAACGGTTAGTGATTTCTAGGTAGTCTCACATTCACAATCGCTGTGTACAAAGTCAGAGACGGTGCAGTATCGCACGGAGAAGATACCTGCCAGAGTCTCTGCGGTGGAGGACCATAGGAAGAATGGAAGGAGGACAGTCTCAAACTGATGGGGTCTGATGGGTTAATGAAAATCGTTCTGTTGTTTCTCGGATGTGGCAACCGAAACTGTATCCTGAAGACCAGGGCAGGGACGACCACTGTGACATCAGAAGGAGAGGTTTTAGAGGTCCGAGCAGATGTAATTTTATGTAAGAGGTCCGAGCAGATGTAATTTTATGAAAGAGGTCCGAGTAGATGTAATTTCGATGTATTGCTCGTGCGCTGCCTGCAATAGGCAAGGTATAAGAGAATCTCTGACCAGAGAGCAGTGTTGACTGCAGTACGAACTGTGTAGCTGTAGCAGTAAGTTGTTGCTAGTGGCCAGTCTGCGCTTGTCTGGTCGGCAGTCTGCTCTGGTCTAGGATAGTGTATCGTCTTCACTGGGCCGGTCGCGGTGCAGCGATGCCGGAGCCTGAGTATTATTGTATAAGCTAAAAGGCAGCCTCGCGCATATCTAGTAATGTATCTGAACTCCCATGTAAATGTTTTAAAAAATGTCCTAATACTAATCTTTGTGATATAAAGTAATTTTTAACAAGCATTCATTTCAATTTAAAGAATTTACTAATTTCTCCAATCCATGATCATTCCGATTGTTGCAAAAGAAAAATCAGTTGCTTCCTTTCATAAATGACAAATCTATCGGCCAGCATTGCACAGAGCTGTGTCGGAAAAATTTATTGCAAGAGCAGATATTTGGCGACTTTACTGAGGTAAGAATTTTTCCTTTTTTTATTCAGAATGATCTTACAGGGCCGTGACGCAGCACTGCTGTCGTCCAAAATTTACCAGGTTACTGAATTTATTTTTTATTATGAGGTTTAAGAATTTTTCTGTCTCGAGCTTACATTAAATGAGAAAAGAATTTTGTGGGTACATTAAATGTGAATGCATTTCTGTACGGAGATTATAAATGGGAACCAATTTTGTTCTGAGGTTACACTAAAAAAATTAGAATCATATTATTATTTATTTTGTGGGGAGGTTACATATTAAAAATATTTGTGGGGACGTTACACTAAAGTATACTCATATCATTATTATTATTATTTATACTATTTTGTGGGGAGGTTACACTTGGCGACAACCGGCCAGGATCGTATTTCTTTGTGAATCTCTGAGAAGTAGTCATATATCTGCTCTTATTTACTTAAATGTAGTTTGCATCTGGCGCAACGCATTTACTAATTTGTCACTTTTTCTTTCACAGATCATCGGCAATTTATTGCTCTTTGTTGTAATTGTTTGTTCCATTTTTGCTTTGTCTTTGTTTCATTTTGTGCTTAATTTTGATTTGTGAAAAATGCCGCGAAAAACTGTTAACAGTACATCGCGATGTGCAATGAGTGAAATAGCCGACTCGAATAGTTTGACAGATAATGCTAGCGACACTCAGTCTAATAATGATAATCCCCTAATTACAGATAATCAGTGCGTGCCGATCACTAATATTGATTTTGATCCTAATGATGAGCAAACAAATTCAATTATGTCCACCGTAAATGTAACAATTGATGACGCGGCACGTTCCATTACAATGAACGCTACCCAGCTTGACACACCCGATTTGCAAAATTTACGTACCGAACAGATAATTGTTTCTAACGAAGATGAACAATGTACTCAAAGTACGTCAGATTTATTTGATTCCGGTGTAGTGACCAACAGTGCACATTCAATTGACAAACCTTTTCAAGAATTACAGAATGACCAAATGGTTACACAAAACGTAACAAATGCAGATACATCATCAAACAGCACAGAGAATAGAGTAGGTAATATTGGCATGGATCAAGTTATGGCAGTATTGCTACAAATTAATGAATCGTACAAACAACTTAATGAATCTTACAAACAATTTAATGAATCGTACAAACAACGTAATGAAAATCTCAAACAATGGAATGAAAAACTAAACAACAGTTTCAAACAATTTAATGAAAAACAAGACAACAGTTATAAACAATTTAATGAATCGAGCGAACAACTTAACCAAAGTTTCAAACAGTCGAATGAAAAACACGACAACCTTAACGAACAGAACAAACAACTTAGTGAACAGATTACAGCCGTTACCGTGAACGCCATGATACTAAAGAACAATTACGTGAGGAAATTAAGGCTTGTGCTAGGAACAGTAGTGAAGAAATTAGATCTGTTGCACAAGAATTAAGTAATACACGTGTAGCCACAACGAAATTACTTTGAGATGAAAGTAGTGCAGTCACTGAACAATGTTCTGAAAAAGCAACAGTTACGCGACGAGTTTAAATTAATGTCAGCAGAAGTTTCACGCACTCTGGATACGGAAGTCGATAAGAAATTTGAACAACAGATCAGCCAAATTGACGAACGTTTTAAAGTGACAGAAATGAAAATTGTTTCAGTCACTAACACGTCACAGCATACGCTACATTCGGAACATTTCTCACACTCACACAGCCAGTATAATTTAGGTAATTTACAAAGAGTACGTGGCTTAGATTCCGAACAATCACAGACAAACAGATTCTCATTCAATCCTGAACCTGTTCACACATTCAGAGACGATAACGTTGATTATAAGCAATTTTTATCCGTAAAAAAATTTAAGGTACTTAATAATGACAGAACACAGAGTCACGCTTTGGACTGGATACGACAATTTGTTTTTGTATTTTCATCAGCTTGGCCTGTAATGCAGAAACTAGCACTGAACTGGATACAACAATTTGCTTTCGAATTTTCACCGGCATTGCCTGTAACACAGAAACCAAAATTTATTTGCAGTGTGTAATTGACCTCAGGGGATTCATTACGCTTCGATGAATATGTGCCGTAGCGTGCACAGGGCCCCGAGCCGTAGTAGTGCTGTTTCATCTTTAGTTTTCTGCACTTCTGCCTTCTCTTTATATCTATCAAAACAGCTCTTCAACTATCGATCTATCTAGGATTAAGAATGAGTAAAGAAAACCAGATATGACAAGTTTTACCGAAAGCGACAGTTTCCATTAGACACTCCCGAAATGACAACTACCGGCGTAATTTTAATAACAGACAAAATTGTAATTATCAGTATCATCAAAATTATCAGCAACAGGAACCACATTTTGGTAACAATAGAGGTTTTTCCCAACAACAGCAACAAAACCAGCCGGTTAACATACCTAACCAACAATGTAGTCTGCAAGGTCAATCAAGCTTTAATGTTTCGCCGCCTACACGTATAGCGTCGACCACACCAAATAGCAACGCACAGCAATAAGGAAATCACTACGTACAGAAGACACATCATTTCAATTCCTATCGCAACGCGCCGTATAGTAATGACTATCATGACAGACGTAAAAGTAATGAGCACAGTTTTCAGCGTAACAGTCGGTCTTACCAACAGCAGAATCATCCGCAACAACAGATTATCATGAATGAACCAGACAGTAGATATCATCCCGAACCTAATACGTCAGGACGAAATAGCAGAACAGTACAAATAGTGGAAATGCCACAGTATCCTCACGAAAATAATAGCACGTCAGATGGAATTTGACTAGATACAGTACAGGTTGCATCTTCCAGCAACGCAAGCAATACTTTTGACACGCAGAATCTTGTTCACGAAAATGTTATTAGTTTTGACGACATCCGATACATACTTTTGCATGAAAAACAGAATCACAACGTATGTAGACGACATTCTTATTGCAGAAGCTAACTGGTCTGAACACAATCTGATTCTTGAACAACTGTTACGAACCTTTCGTGCACAAGGACTGACAGTTAATCTCAGTAAATCGCACTTTGGCAAAACTTCTATAAAATTTCTTGGACATGTAATTTCAGCAGAAGGCATTGCGCCTGACCCGGAAAAACTTCAAGCTTTACGTGACATTACTGTTCCTACGACGAAGAAACAACTACGCAGCTTTTTGGGTTTAATTAACTTTTTCCGTAAATTTATTCATTACTCTGCTTTAGACACCCCTAGATTATGTCAATTGACAGGTAAAAACACTATTTGGTCCTGGGATAGCCAAGCTCATTCTGAATTTGTCAATCTGAAACAAGCTTTGTTGAGTGCACCACTTTTATCACATCCAGATCTTACTAGAAATTTTTCCATTGCCACCGACAGTTCTAACACCGCTTTAGGCGTACACATTTTTCAGGAAATTGAAGAAGATGGTACTACAGTAATTAAAAACATCGCCTTTGCGAGTCGCATTCTGTCACCTGCTGAACGCAATTATTCTGTCACAGAACTTGAAACATTATGTGTTGTATGGGCATTTACGAGATTTCGGCATTTTCTTTATGGAAGACATTCGACTGTTTACACAGATCATAGAGCTATACAGTTTTTACTTTCCGCTAAATTTACACACGACAGATTAAGCAGATGGAAACTTTATTTACAGGAGTTTAATTTTACAATTGTTCACATTCCCGGTACACAAAATATTGTAGCAGACGCACTATCCCGTTCTCTCAGCAACAATCAGCAAGACATCGCAACCAACTTCTGCCAAGCAAATTTCAGCGTCATGTATATTTAACAAGTTGCATTTGAAAATTTCATTTCGTCGTCATTACAAGACATAGCACAAGAGCAGAGTAAAGACACCGTATGGAAAGAAATTAAACACCTTTGGCAAGATAGGAATAATGTTACCATTAGAAACCATTACACTGTACGCAATAATATTCTGTTTCGCCGCTCTCACCCTGACAGCAACAATTGGTTATTATGCATTCCTGACGAGCTTGTTAACAAATTAATTTGGTATACTCATTTAAGTTACGAACATTATGGAGCCAGAAAATGTTTTCTTATACTGAGACAGAACTGTTATTTTGCCAACATGGAGAAACGTATTCGACGAGTTTTAGCGTCTTGTAAAATCTGCCAGAAAGCTAAGTCAGACACGACTTCACATATTCCTCCGTTACATCCCATTGTACCTGTTAAATTGAGACACATGGCCGCTGTAGACATTTTTGGTCCGATTCCCAGAACTAATAGAGGTTTTTACTACATCTTTGTCGCTGTTGAACTCACTTCAAAATTTGTTACCTTCACTCCGTTACGCAAAGCTACTGCTAAATCTGTTTCGAAAGCATTTATAAAACATTTTATATTCCATGTAGGGCATGTATTGAAAGTAATTTCCGACAATGGATCACAGTTTCGATCTGCTATATGGACACGTATGTTACGAGCTAGAAACATTTCTCCGACCTATATATCCAAGTATGCTTCTACGAACCCTTGTGAACGACTAATGAAAGAAATTGGTAAACTATGTAGAATATACTGCCATAAAAGACATATTGATTGGGATGCACACATACTGCCATTCCAGGATATAATTAATTCCATACCAAATGAATCTACTATGCTATCTCCGTCTGTTACATTAAAAAATGTTGAACCACCTAACAAAATTAAAGAATTAGTAACGTTTCCTACATCTCGTCGACTACGACACCATGAAATAATTGACATTGCACTCAACAACATCAAACGTGCCGCAGAGCGCCGGAGAAGACAGCAAAAACAGGTTTGTACACGCCGTGACTTTCACATTGGACAGAAGATATTAGTACGCACACATTATTTATCCAACAGAGGAAAGAGTAGATGTAGTAAATTTGAGCTTCTATACGCAGGTCCATATCGAATTCGCAGCATTCCTCACCCCAATGTAGTACACGTCGAAACTTTGAGAACCAGAAAAAGCAAGGTCAATCACCATGTCTCCAATATTAAACCCTTTATCGAATGAATATACTTTACGAGTTATCACACTGTAATGCCATTTTCTGATTTTTATATGACCAATGATGCAATTATATTTATGTGACTACTTACTGATGATTATTATATTTTTTCTTGGCAAGTGCCCGGCAAGGTAAGGTTAGCAGGTCGCTTTTCTTGTCGTTACACATCAGACCGTGCACATTTTTCATTTTTTTATGTATGTATGATTGTTTTCCTGTTTTGTTTGTGTGCACTACGAAATCCTTAAGATATTACAAACATCAGTTGACTTTGACATTTTGCCTTATGATATCTCAACATCGTGACTATTTTATATTTTTTTTGCTACTACATTATGATACTCTGTGTACATTTTTGCACCTGAACACTGTCAATGTTTTTGACATAATACGTTTTCTGTCATGCTATGCTGTATGCTTAATTATATCACTATAAACCAGTTTTTATTAAATGGGTATATGATTTAAATGCAAGATATTAATCCTTATTCATCAATTTCAGAAAGCAATAACGTGTAAAAGAAATAAATTAAACAAACCACAGTGGATTACTATGAAATGGGAATTTCACCTTCGGAATGAACGAAAGAAGATGCAATACCTCGTCACGAAGAGTAAATGGATCAGAATTAACAAACATTAACAAGAATATACTATACACATCGTATGATAGCAGTCTTAACTAATTTTTTCTTTCAGAATACGAGGCGATTGATGCAGGCTGTCAGACAGAACTACACATCTTAGTTTTAGTCATGAAATATGCTAGAAATAAGAAACTCTATACTATGAATAGTTGTGTGAAGTAAATGGTAATATGAATAATGAAGTGTCTATTTTTTGCAGATGATAATGAATGATGATGAATAGTTATATGAAGAATATGCTAATATGAATAATGAAGTTTTTCTTTGCAGGTGGTGATAGTGATGAATTTTATATGGCCACTTAACGCACCACTTTTAAGTTTTCCTTTGCAGATGAGAATAATGATGAAGTTTATATATTTACTGTTAGTTAAGAAATGCTATGTAGTTATTTAAGTATTTGTTGCAGTTCATTTTCACAGTATCTCTTATGTCGCATGGTATAATGACTGAATGTTTTGGAAAGGACAGCTAGAGTACATACATATTGAGTACACGTTTCATTACCTGTTAATTCGAAGTTCACTACTTTTCAGCATAATATGCGTTTCTTCTTTCAGCTTAATAATTCATTTTGTATTTTTTTTCAGGAGAAGCTATTCATGAAATTAATGTCCTATAAGCAGTTAGTTATTAAACCTGTTCTAGTACTTGCATTTTTTTTTTACCCATTTGTGTGTGTCATTCACGAATGTGATCACATATACTCTACTTGTTTCATAACCTTGCTACAGCTGACTCATGACGAATGACTTTACTAATCTTTATTTGCAGCAATAAGTCAAAAGCAAATATTTTCATGCCCCAGCAATTAATTATCGATCCCAACGCAATGCATTGCTAGCAAAAAAAAAATAAAAAAAATTATTACCAGTCCCAACTATACCAGTATACAACCAAATAATGCTACCAGTTTAAGATATGTTTCTAGTTCTAAATATAATGCAAATTTCTCAGATGTGTTGAATCCATTATATCTATGTATTATTGGACCACAGACCTTGAGTAATAGTTACAGTGTGTTACATTTTAAATATGTCCTATGTCACTTGACTGATGAGTTCTGAGTAATACTGAATGATGTTTTGTAACACTCTATAAATGCTATGCCAATAATTTCTGTAAATAATATTTTTGTTATACTCTATAAATGCTATGCCAATAATCAACTCTCATTTTGAATGATGACTTCTGAATAATACTGAATAATGTTTTATAAAACTATATGAATACCTTATAACTGGCCAATGAATGCCACTGTTTCTTATATTTTAAATTTGTCTTATGTCACTTACATGCTATTATATATGAATACTAGTAGCTTGATGCTCCACTCATTAACTCCTGTTTTGAATGATGACTTCTGAATTATGCATAAAAATGGTTTGTAACTGGCCAATGAGTGCCAATAATTATTTTTAAATATGTCGTATGTCACTTGAATGATGAAAAATGTTTTGTAATATTCAATACTTGCTATATGTTTAGTAACTGGCCAATGAATGCCACTGTTTCTTATATTTTAAATTTGTCTTATGTCACTTACATGCTATTATATATGAATACCAGTAGCTTGATGTTACACTCATTAGCTCCTGTTTTGAATGATGACTTCTGATGGTTTGTAACTGGCCAATGAGTGCCAATGATTACTATAACTAGATGTATTATGTAAACGGTATGCCATTAATTAACTCTTGCTTTGAATAAACACTTTTGAATAATGCATAAAAATGGTTTGTAACTGGCCAATGAGTGCCAATGTTCACTGTAATCAGATGACTTATGAATAATTTTCTGTAATACTCCACACATAGTACAGAAATATTTAGTAACTAAGGAATGAGTGCGACCAATTACTCAAATCGGTCGATAGACTAGTGTAATTCTCAATGATGACTAGCATACGACTTAATGTCCTTCACCTTATGACCTAATTACCAGAAATTACTGCAATATCCGTTTGTCATGTCCATCCTCATGATCATGGAGCGCTATACTTGGTTTTTGCACTAATTCTACGTTGGTGAAAGAGTATGGATTCTGCAAGAGTGTGGTGTTGACACATCATGCTGTCCACCACCATGTGCGATGGAGATGTTATTGTGGTCCCACTGTTTGGTGTACCTAATGTACTACCAAATTGATAACATTGAATATTAATACGACATTTCAGTGTCTTGGCTACACTGATTAATACTTCAGGGAAGAGAACTTCAGATTGTTTCACTTGGTGTTGTGCTTCTGTAGAAAGATATGGACTTCCAGTGCAGCTACGTGCAACCTACTGTGCTACAACCATGTAGCAATCCTTCCCTTTCCTATCCTAGTTCTTGTAAAATGGTAAAAAATATATACAGTGCGTGTGCACTTTATGTCATTTGTTAATATGATTTGTACTCATTGCGTATACATTTTGTCATTGCTTGATATGTTCTGTACTACAGTGTGTATGCACTTTATGTCATTTGTTAATATGATTTGTGCGCATTGCGTATACATTTTGTCATTGCTTGATATGTTCTGTATTACAGTGTGTATGCACTTTTTTTTTCATGTTCTGCACTTATATATATGTATATATTATGTGACTGTAAACTTAGTTAATTAATAAAAATTTGTTGCTCATGGCAAGTCCAATTGACTCACCATCGCTGCCAAATATTTGCCCCCCCCCCCCCCCCCCCCAGTGGAGGGTTATGTAAGAGGTCCGAGCAGATGTAATTTTATGTAAGAAGTCCGAGCAGATGTAATTTCGATGTATTGCTCGTGCGCTGCCTGCAATAGGCAAGGTATAAGAGAATCTCTGACCAGAGAGCAGTGTTGACTGCAGTACGAACTGTGTAGCTGTAGCAGTAAGTTGTTGCTAGTGGCCAGTCTGCGCTTGTCTGGTCGGCAGTCTGCTCTGGTCTAGGATAGTGTATCGTCTTCACTGGGCCGGTCGCGGTGCAGCGATGCCGGAGCCTGAGTATTATTGTATAAGCTAAAAGGCAGCCTCGCGCATATCTAGTAATGTATCTGAACTCCCATGTAAATGTTTTAAAAAATGTCCTAATACTAATCTTTGTGATATAAAGTAATTTTTAACAAGCATTCATTTCAATTTAAAGAATTTACTAATTTCTCCAATCCATGATCATTCCGATTGTTGCAAAAGAAAAATCAGTTGCTTCCTTTCATAAATGACAAATCTATCGGCCAGCATTGCACAGAGCTGTGTCGGAAAAATTTATTGCAAGAGCAGATATTTGGCGACTTTACTGAGGTAAGAATTTTTCCTTTTTTTATTCAGAATGATCTTACAGGGCCGTGACGCAGCACTGCTGTCGTCCAAAATTTACCAGGTTACTGAATTTATTTTTTATTATGAGGTTTAAGAATTTTTCTGTCTCGAGCTTACATTAAATGAGAAAAGAATTTTGTGGGTACATTAAATGTGAATGCATTTCTGTACGGAGATTATAAATGGGAACCAATTTTGTTCTGAGGTTACACTAAAAAAATTAGAATCATATTATTATTTATTTTGTGGGGAGGTTACATATTAAAAATATGTGTGAGGACGTTACACTAAATTAGAATCATATTATTATTATTAGAATCATATTATTATTATTATTATTATTATTATTATTATTATTATTATTATTATTATTTATAAAATTTTGTGGGGAGGTTACAGAGGACCGTTATTTGGCTGTAATGGCACGACAGTACCGCCTTAGTACTGCACGGCAACTGGCGCCTGACCTTGCAGCATCCACTAGACGTGTTGTATCAAGGCAAGCGGAGTACAGAAGGCTTGGGCCGAGTGACCTTCATTCTCGGAGACACGCTGTAGGTGTACTTCTGATGTGTCTTCACAGAAGGGAGCGTCTAGAGTGGAGTCATCAACATGCCACCTGGACGGTCGAACAGTGCGCTAATGTTCTTTTCACAGATGAGTCCCGATTTGATCTGGAGAGTGATTATCGACGGTTTGGCATCTGGAGGGAATGTGAAACACGATTTCAAGACCCAAAAATTGAGGAAGGGACCGTTTCTTGACTTCCGCAAGGCATTCCATACAGTTCCCCACAGTCGTTTAATGAACAAATTAAGAGTATATGGACTATCAGACGAATTGTGTGATTGGATTGAAGAGTTCCTAGATAACAGAATGCAGCATGTCATTCTCAATGGAGAGAAGTCTTCCGAAGTAAGAATGATTTCAGGTGTGCCGCAGGGGAGTGTTGCTATTCACAGTATACATAAATGATCTTGTGGATAACATCGGAAGTTCACTGAGGCTTTTTGAGGATGATGCTGTAGTATATCGAGAGGTTGTAACAATGGTAAATTGTACTGAAATGCAGGAGGATCTGCAACTAATTGACGCATGGTGCAGGGAATGGCAATTGAAGCTCAATGTAGACAAGTGTAATGTGCTGCGAATGCATAGAAAGAAAGATCCTTTATCATTTAGCTACAATATATCAGGTCAGCAACTGGAAGTAGTTAATTCCATAAATTATCTGGGAGTACGCATTAGGAGTGATTTAAAATGGAATGATCATATGAAGTTGATCGTCGGTAAAGCAGATGCCAAACTGAGATTCATTAGAAGAATCCTAAGGAAATGCAATACGAAAACGAAGGAAGTAGGTTACAGTACACTTGTTCGACAACTGCTTGAATATTGCTCACCAGTGTGGGATCCGTACCACATAGGGTTGATACAAGATCCAACGGAGAGCAGTGCGCTTCGTTACAGGATCATTTAGTAATCGCGAAAGCGTTACGGAGATGATAGATAAACTCCAGTGGAAGGCTCTGCAGGAGAGACGCTCAGTATCTCGGTACGGGCTTCTGGTCAAGTTTCGAGAACATACCTTTACCGTGGAGTCAAGCAGTATATTGCTCCCTCCTACGTATATGTCGCGAAGAGACCATGAGGATAAAATCAGAGAGATTAGAGCCCACACAGAGGCATACCGACAATCTTTCTTTCCCCGAACAATACGAGACTGGAATAGGAGAAACCGATAGAGGTACTGAAAGTACCCTCCGCCACACACCATCAAGTGGCTTGCGGAGCATGGATGTAGATGTAGATGTAGATATTGAGGAGGACCCCTAATGGTGTGGAGAGGGATTATGTTGACTGCTCGAACTTGAACGAGTGAATCGGCAAGGTTTAACTGCTGTCAGGTATCATGAGGAGATCGTGGGACCTGATACGCCGTTGTTGCGAGGTGCCGTGGGCCCAGACTACGTACTGATGGACGATAATGCTCGACCTCATATAACACGGGTGGTTGATGTTTTCTTGGAAACGGAAGATATTACACGCAAGGTGTAACCACCTCGGTCTTCCGATTTGAACCCTGTGGAGTCTAGGGAGACCGATTGCATCACGTCAGCATCCACCAACCATTCTCCAAAACTGCGAGCAGCTCTGCAGGGAGAATGGGCGATACTGCCTCAATATTAGATGGCGTCTTTCACAGCGTGCTCCGTCGTTATCAGGCCTGTATTGATGCCAGAGGCGGTCACACCCCATACTGACAACATTAACCAGTCATCGGAATGTTTTTGTAAATTCGTTAAGTTGGAAAAAATGAAGAACATTTTTGTCTACCATTACCCATGCTGCAGTTGTGTACTTTCTGTGTTCTTTACATTGTTTCTACTGTCTGTCACCAGTCTGTACTGTTTTTGGCAAAATAAACCCAACATTGCAAAATTTCCCTATGTTGACTTGATTCGATTACACTTCATTTCCAAATGCAAAAATGAAATAAAAATAGAAACTGTGGGAGAATGTTTTATATCATGACACGTGTTTCCTCTTGAGGAAAGGCTGCTCCACAAAACGTTGTAATCGAGCTGAGGCACGGTCGGATCGGCAGACGTCCTCATATAGCTCCGCCGCACGCTCCAGTAGCACGACAGACGCTGTAAGTCGGTCACCGGGAACGCCGAGTGCTGAGTGGACTGTACGTCCAGTGAAAGGCTGGAGCTGGACACGCCGGCTTTCCTCGGTCTCTTTTTGTCCCCGGCTGCCGGCGCACGAGCTGAGCCGCGCGGCCGGCCGGCAGCGCAGCCCTCCGCGCGATGCTCCAGAAGCGGCTCCGTCTCTCTTTTTCCGGAATGTGGGTTAACGAGGGCTACGAGACGCGACGTACGAGATGCCGCCACGCCGGCCGCGCATGAAGGCGGCGGTGAGGCTTTCCTCGCCTTATCTGATGCTACGTGCCTCAGGGTGGAGCCACTCCCGTGTCCCGGGATGTCGAGCGATGTAGGCGCTTGGTGGCGCTGCCCAGCCAGCGGAACATCGTAACTTCCGGCTGATGCGGCTAACTGCTGCTGGCGCTTTGCGGTGTTTTGTAGCTGGAATCACACGGCTACTCGGTGGCGAAGTAAAGGGTCAGGCTATAAATGCTAAGGTCCTACACTTTTCTACCAGTTATCGTGTCGTTCATCGATTTGATTTGTGTATGTGAAGAACACCAAGATTCACCACAGGTCCCCTCGTTGTCTAAATCAGATCAAAAAATAAAGAAAGACAAAGACATATGACCTCCAATAAGAGATAACTTTAGCAATCGAATGATTGATATTGTCAGGGAACATTCCACATCTGACATGTTTTCTTAAAGTTAGTTACATGTTCTTAATTTTTTTTATTTTGTAAATTAAGTATTGATCGCACCACGCATGATACAAGAACATAGGTGACCGGTTTCGGCCATACCACATGACCATCATCAGACCCGTGGCATCCTTCGAAGATGGTAGGTGGAGCAGTCTTCAGCACTCTTCTCAGCTGCTGTGATGTTAACTGGTCAGTTGAGTAGAGTGCTCCACCCACCATCTTCGAAGTATTCCATGGGTCTGATGATGGCATGTGATATGACCGAAACAGGTCACCTATGTTCTTGTAGTATACGTGGTGCGATCAAGACTGAATTTTAAAAAGAAAATTTTTTAAAAAATTTTTTGATCTCTGTTCCAAAAACGTTTATTAAAATTGTTTAGTTACATGTTCCGTAGCTCTTTTATCAAAATGATGTGGAAGAGTTAGTTTGCAGAATTTGTATATAGCATTAGTATTAACGGTAATTTTTTAGTCCCACTATGCAACTACACTTTATTATTATTATTTTACTAGCTACCAGTTTTTAAACAGAAATTCTTCATTGGAATAGAAGAAGTTGTCCAGCAGAAATGATTTTAAATTGGAGTAAAACTTGCTTCTCTATCTGTCAGACATTTTCTGTTATTGAGCAATTGATCAAAAATTTTTGTTCATGCATACTGAACTCCTCTCTGAGCCCCTGACAGCTTTAACAATAGATAATACTGGTCATTTTTCTTTCTACTGTTGTGAGTATATACATCACTACTTTTCTCAAATTGTGATGGACGAATTTCATTTGCAAATGAATGTATTCTGACGGCGCAGTGAAAATGCCTAGCTCCTTGAAGTGGTGCCTACACGATGTCCGTGGGTAAACATCACGTATTATTCGTACTCCTCGCTTTTGTGCAATACTTTCTTTCTAAGTGATGTGTTACCATAGAAAATTATTCCGTCAGACATTACTGAGTGGAAATATGCAAAATAAGTCAGGAAGTTGAAACCTTTGTTCCAAGAGTAGGAATTATACTAAGTGCAAAAGAAGCTGAACTTAATTTGAGAATTACTTTTAAATACATTGTGGGAGTGAACAGTGATCAATTTTGTTACAAATATTTACTATCAAAAACAGTCTTGATCACAAATTATTCATTCCGGTGACCGGTTTCGACCACAACTGTGGTCATCTTCAGATCAGTGAGTAAGAATCTCCTTCTGGTGGTAAATCACTACTCACCACCAGAAGGAGGTTCTTGCTCATTGACGTGAAGATGACCACAGTTGCGTTTGAAACTGGTCACCAGAATAAATAATTTGTGACCAAGACTGTTTTTGATAGTAAATATTAATTTGAGAAGCTCAGTAATATGCTGTTTATGATTCAAGTTTTCATCAATATGTTGAATCAGTTGTTGGTGTGACTATTTGTTGTACAAAACTGAATACAGTATGGTTTTTAAAAATTTAGGGAGAGTCCATTTCCAGAGCACCACTTAATAATTCTTTCGAAAATAAGATTTACCAACTCTTCTGTTGCTTTCTCTCTAATGAGATTTATTATACAAATCAGAACAATGGTAATTTTCGAGTGTACTTTGGGTATAAGCTACGGGTAAATGTTCTGGAACATTACTACACAATAGATTTGTTTAAAATGGGAATAAGATAAAGTCTAAGAAACGAACTGAAATATCATTTTTGTTCTTATGACAATGTAATTGTGATCGAGAGCCGCTAAAATATCTTACCTGTCGATGGAAGCACGATCTGTTGTCATTGTAAGGGAACCAACGAGACGAATTTAATTAACGGTACGTCTACAGGAAGCAGCATTTCTGAGTCAGCGACGTGCTGACATTATGAGAGCAAAATTTTGTACACAGAAAGAACTTTTCGTTTAGAATGTAAGCACATTTGTCGAAGGTCATGATTGTAAATAATAGCATAAGTATAAATTATACAACGATTCTTTATAATAATGAGTCTTGTTATTTGACTAAAAGGAGGTATACTGCTAACATATAATTGATAAAGTTAAATGTTCTGCAAGTCAAAACCTTTATTCGCAAGATAATGTAATGATTATCTGTACCTGGAATTAGTACGCTTTTTTTGTTTTTGTTTTGTATGAAGAAGAATAATAGACTGACTTTATCCCACGAACAGCAATAAATATGGAGTAATACATGTGTGTTTGTTGCACAACAGGAGAAAAATCAGTTTAATTAAGTTGTTATAAAGAAAAGAGAAACCAAACTGAAAACCTTATGCAGTTATATATACTACGTGAGAAAGGAATAAATACTTGTATGTTTTCAAATACAATCAAAACTGAAGTCCGATGACGGAAGTAAGCAAGCAGATGCAAAAAAATGCAGATGTTTTAGAAGTCTTTTCGAGCGTATTACTTCGACGGAGTGTATATTTGGCAATGTGGAACGATTAACAATTTTTTAGATCACACTGAACATTCGTGATGAGCTATATAAAGAATTACAGAGCATTCCCAATTAACTATATTTATTTGATACTGAAGTTACTAGCATAGATCGAAGAAGACTAATGTTATTTTTATCATTTTTTTAAATATTGGAGTTGTGACCATGAGCTGCTGTAGCTGTAGGTTATGTGTATAACCCAATATTAAACAGCCAGCGGCCTGTAAGGCTCCTTCTGCATTGCACCACTTCGTTGATAATTACCCTTCCTCTTGTCGATGATGGATTGTTTCACCACTAGTATTGTTTAGTGATCGGTTGGATGAAGTTCATTAAGCACAATGGATTGAGATACGACCATAATTTTATTATATCCTTTGTGTAGCAGTATTATTGAATCTTAGTAGTAAAATCACACCACGAGATTCGAATAAAACTCCATCTTTCATTGATGCTTCAACCTTGGAAGACATTCTGTACGTGGGAATTAGTGTTCAATAATCTTCAGCCATGCAACTGTAAAATATAGTAGATTCTCTGAGCGGAAGTTTGGGCCCGACCACTTTCTGAAGACCCCACATTAATGACTCCTGCGCAGACGCGCACTCAAAACAACTATCGTAAGACTCATTGTTAAGCCCAGAGATGTCCGTGCGATGTCACACCTACCAGAAGTTGTATATATCCTCGTATTGATCAAGATAACAGCAACGGTGATGCCGCAAGCCACATTACAGAGTCACTGTCTCGAGAGACCTCGAATATCAAGGTAGAATTTCGCAAGTGCAGCCGTGCGTACGTCACTCGACACATTAAGGAAATTGTTGGCTTGATTCCGTTGAGTATCCACATTTTTTATACCTCGGACAGTTTAATCAAGAAGTTTAGTTAACTTTTTTTTCATAGATATGGTCGTGCGGCTCACTTGACATCACGGTACAAGGGAAGTGATAGAGGAAGGGGAACGTCACATACCGCTGACTTGAGGCTGAAGAAGAGTTAATTCTTCGAAATAAATAGTGCTGTAAGTACAACAGGGAAATACGGAAGAGTGTCATACGGTGTGGATTGCGACCTGTTACCCTTCTCGGACTGAATTAGCACAACGATAACTGACTGGCAGCATAATTGGGAGAATCCAGTTTCAGATCTAAATGTGGTTCCCAAGATTTAGTTTAAGCACGATTTCCCCTCCTAATCGCTGGTGAACGAGATGGCTGTTCCTACGTGCAAGTCGATTAAAACAATTCGGTCTCTAATACAGTCACAGTGGTTAAGGCCATCGACTAGCCGTCGGGAGGAATGGATTTCAAATCTACATCCAAATTTAACTTTCACGCCATTTCCATAAATCGATGTGGACGGTCCGTTTGAATAGACCTTGTCCTGCCCTTCTCTAATGATTCTGTCCTTTCTAAACTCCTTGAAATTTCTACGACGTTGACCCAGGACGAAAGTTGCTCCTCTGTTTTAATTTTCAAGATATAAAAAAATTTGACCGAGCACTAAATTTTAGAACTCATTTTAAACATCAATAGTGAACCTAGCTAAGATATCCCTGTACAAACTAGTTTAATTCCTTACTCCAGAACGCTGATTTTTTCTTTTAATTATTCAAACATAGTTTTTCTCAATCAAAACTTTTAAAGCTTAATGTAGACGTATTCTTTCAGTTAGATACACAGCCATAGATGTGATGATGGCATATGTAAATGTGTTTTCTTTCCTTAAAATTAGACGTGTACTAAAGCACAAAATTTTCCCTGTTCTACCACTGGAAAGTGGCAAAACGGATATTATGATCAACTTATTTTAACAGTCAGAGGCGACGTTGATGCCGCTGATGGTGTATTATCGTTGGTTTCCTGTACTATCGTAATATTAATGATAATGGACATTTTAGTTCTTACACTGATGAGTAATTGAACTATAGACAAAATGGCTCTGAGCACTATGGGGAACTATAGACAAAAGATGTATTCGAGAAAGAGCGCTCCTGTCGCCACGGCGAAAGGAACATTTCGGCGTGTCCCGTGGCTGGGATGTCGTCAGAGCTGTACTAGACATCAGCGCGACATTCGAGCACAGGATGGGCAAGACATGGGCCGTGGCAGTGCACTTGATTGTGCCCAGGTAGTGTGTGCCAAACGTGTGAGGCACTCAATTCATGACGTCATGTTGGCGATCGTCGGTACCACGTTTCGGAAAAATTTTCGCGGCCAAAATGACCTGTTGTGGTAAACAATGTGTGGATGACATCGCCTGTCGTCGACAACTGGAAGCTATTCATTAAACCTCACCATTAAAATTATTCGTTTTTCCACGAGTTGTGAATAATTAAATTATTGCAAAAACATTTTGTGTAGGTTCTCTACTGCTAAGCAGACTAAGCACACTACAGTCTTTGGCTGGTAAAGTGAAGGTATATCTGTAGTTGATACTCTGGAAGTGTCATTGGCTGACCAATCAGATGCCTGCGTGGCAAAATTCTATTTTTGTGTGCGCCGTTGAACACAAAGGCGTTCTGTTTCGTCCCTTCTGTTTCTTGCGGTCGACATTCTCCGCTCTACTCTGTGTACTGTCGCGCTGGATCTTCATGGATTTGTGGCTGGCTTGTGGATGCTGTGTACCGAGTTGAGGTTATGTTCTGATGGTCATTCCCATGCTGTGAACTACACGAATTATGACTGAATGATATTTTCGCGCCGGCCGAAGTGGCCGTGCGGTTAAAGGCGCTGCAGTCTGGAACCGCAAGACCGCTACGGTCGCAGGTTCGAATCCTGCCTCGGGCATGGATGTTTGTGATGTCCTTAGGTTAGTTAGGTTTAACTAGTTCTAAGTTCTAGGGGACTAATGACCTCAGCAGTTGAGTCCCATAGTGCTCAGAGCCATTTGAACCATTTTTGATATTTTCGCCATTTGATTCTACAAACTTCATTTTATATCACTATTATGATTTCGGCGTTAAGCCATTATCAAATACACCAACGCTGGGAATAATTGGACTTCGTTAAGTAATTGAACTGTCCCAGCATGTAGATAAACACAAATTCACCGAAATGTGTGGCAGGCAGGTAGCAAACATGCTTTGCAGCCACAAAACATTTGAGCCATAGATTGAAAGACTGTAAGAATTCTGGTGAGGTCGTGGCAACGCAAGTACAGCTTGGGGTAATATTTGTTTTCTACACTGTCATAGCTACAGATGTACCTTCAAATGGGTGGACAGGTGCTCGGTTTTTTAGCGAGCTGTGCGGTATTTCAGGCCCGTGTTCGGTGTTCCGCACCAAAAAATGAGTGGTTCGGTAATTTTAGGATTCAATTCAATCACTATTTTAGATGATTTACACGAAGAGATCTGTACAATAAATAAAACTCTGGGACAATTAAAAAGTCAGCCTTCAACGTCCACACACTAGTTTTCCTGGAAAATTGATTTAAACGGAGAAGGAGCACCTGACTTAAAAAAATATATATATCAAATGGATAATGGCGGTCCCACGCAGAAATGCCCATGTGGGAAGAGTCTTCATTCACATGACTCATTTACTGTCTGACCCTAGAAACAAATTGAGTGCCGATATGGTAAAAGCAGAATTATGCATTCGTTGTAATTTGAAGTTTGTAACACCCAACAGCTTTTACCAAAAAATGAAAGCGAACAGAAATTTGTTGACAGCTCAAACTATCAACAATAAATACAATTTTTAATGCTTATTAGGTGTTTTACTGTGTTCACTCTGAGCCCTCAGTTCAGCAAAGCCTTTCGTCAGGAAACGTTCGATAATTTTTTCAGTTTAGCCTGGCAACCCTAACCTACAGTCGCGTGCAGACAGCATCCGTTATTCAAAGAGAGAGATCTTGTTTCCACATTCATTCATGAAGTTTGCCACGATTGCTTTGATGTTTTTACTTGAAGCAGTATTTGATTAAAACAAGTTATTACGTACAATCTGTCCTCAGCGGAATTATTTGTCAAAAACGAACTGCCACCAGAGGAAATAAAATTCTTTGCTTGGCCTTACAGCCAGTGAGGTAAGTCAGTGGTGTGCGAGACTTCAGGCTGTCCCAGATATGTCCGACGTGACCGGTATATGCCTGAAGTTTCGTATTCTCGACCCACTCTTGACAGTGTCGATCACAGAATATTTAATTCCCAACAATTTCCTAAATGGAATGTCTCATGCGTCTAGCTCCAACTAGCGTTCCACGTTCAAAGTCTGTTAATTCCCGTCTGCGGCCATAATAACTCCCGAAACCTTTTCATTTGAATCACCTGAGTACAAATGACAGTTCTGCCAATGCACTTTTCTTTTGTACCTTGTGTACACGATACTACCGCCATCTGTCAAAGTGCATATCGCTATGCCATGACCTTTGTCACCTCAGTGTACATTTCAGACAAGTAGTGCAGGTTGTGAAGACATCGTTATTTTGCTATAGATATATATATTTATCTTGTTTTTTTCCCGTCTGTTCATATATCTTTGATGTTGTAGCGCATTTTTTCTTTTGTCCTGTAATATAGAGATAAAAGTTGTTTTCTAGATGTAATATGTAACTGGAAATTACACTCCTGGAAATTGAAATAAGAACACCGTGAATTCATTGTCCCAGGAAGGGGAAACTTTATTGACACATTCCTGGGGTCAGATACATCACATGATCACACTGACAGAACCACAGGCACATAGACACAGGCAACAGAGCATGCACAATGTCGGCACTAGTACAGTGTATATCCACCTTTCGCAGCAATGCAGGCTGCTATTCTCCCATGGAGACGATCGTAGAGATGCTGGATGTAGTCCTGTGGAACGGCTTGCCATGCCATTTCCACCTGGCGCCTCAGTTGGACCAGCGTTCGTGCCGGACGTGCAGACCGCGTGAGACGACGCTTCATCCAGTCCCAAACATGCTCAATGGGGGACAGATCCGGAGATCTTGCTGGCCAGGGTAGTTGACTTACACCTTCTAGAGCACGTTGGGTGGCACGGGATACATGCGGACGTGCATTGTCCTGTTGGAACAGCAAGTTCCCTTGCCGGTCTAGGAATGGTAGAACGATGGGTTCGATGACGGTTTGGATGTACCGTGCACTATTCAGTGTCCCCTCGACGATCACCAGTGGTGTACGGCCAGTGTAGGAGATCGCTCCCCACACCATGATGCCGGGTGTTGGCCCTGTGTGCCTCGGTCGTATGCAGTCCTGATTGTGGCGCTCACCTGCACGGCGCCAAACACGCATACGACCATCATTGGCACCAAGGCAGAAGCGACTCTCATCGCTGAAGACGACACGTCTCCATTCGTCCCTCCATTCACGCTTGTCGCGACACCACTGGAGGCGGGCTGCACGATGTTGGGGCGTGAGCGGAAGACGGCCTAACGGTGTGCGGGACCGTAGCCCAGCTTCATGGAGACGGTTGCGAATGGTCCTCGCCGATACCCCAGGAGCAACAGTGTCCCTAATTTGCTGGGAAGTGGCGGTGCGGTCCCCTACGGCACTGCGTAGGATCCTACGGTCTTGGCGTGCATCCGTGCGTCGCTGCGGTCCGGTCCCAGGTCGACGGGCACGTGCACCTTCCGCCGACCACTGGCGACAACATCGATGTACTGTGGAGACCTCACGCCCCACGTGTTGTGCAATTCGGCGGTACGTCCACCCGGACTCCCGCATGCCCACTATACGCCCTCGCTCAAAGTCCGTCAACTGCACATACGTTTCACGTCCACGCTGTCGCGGCATGCTACCAGTGTTAAAGACTGCGATGGAGCTCCGTATGCCACGGCAAACTGGCTGACACTGACGGCGGCGGTGCACAAATGCTGCGCAGCTAGCGCCATTCGACGGCCAACACCGCGGTTTCTGGTGTGTCCGCTGTGCCGTGCGTGTGATCATTGCTTGTACAGCCCTCTCGCAGTGTCCGGAGCAAGTATGGTGGGTCTGACACACCGGTGTCAATGTGTTCTGTTTTCCATTTCCAGGAGTGTAGATGTAATATGTAACTGGAAATTATTTCTTTTTTGTAAGTAGATAAATATGTTTAGAGTTTATTGATTGTGGAAAGCTTTAATTTTTTTTTGTGTTTTTCATTTACTGTAATAAGTTTGGTAGAAAATAGTTGTGTGAAGATATATGTAATTTACTTTGATGTCGTATAAACTGTGGGCGAGAGTATTGAGAAAGAGAGAGAGCAATATCGATAGTCGATCCAGCAAAGGGAGTGTGTGTTGTTGGGTAGCTAGAGAGGCGGACACATGTTTTACTGTGGGAGTTGTGACTTTTACGAACTGGTGAAGATTGAGTTTAGTGGCAAGCGATGTACGTTTTGAATGACTGTTTTATACCATAACGTGATATGATAATAGTGAGTGTAGAATCTGGGCGAAGTAAATACTGAGACTGTGTCGTGAGACCAAGTAACTATGACAATGCAACCGAGAATGGGCGGTATTGTAGCTTTGTGTCTGTGAATTGAACTGCACTTGTATTTTGACTGTGTTTTCATACACTCAAGTACTGTGAACTTACACATTTATTCGCGTTTCGATGAACTGTCGGTCGCCCATAATCAGTAACAGTCGTTCTGAACTTATGCCAACTGTCTATTGTGTGTGAGTACATTCCCGCCCAGGACGGTTTTTCGCGATCGCGGCAGTCATAATACGAATTGACTTTCTATAGAACTCGCAGTCGTCACATATGGCGACCGTGGAGTGACAGGACAGGGTATTTTGACGCTGTCTTAAAGAATTGCAATCTTCGGATCTCAGTTTCAAAAATTTTGATAATTACTGGGAGTGGTTTGTTGGTGTTAGGATCAGAAAATAGACAAGATGACTATTAAAGAGGATGAACGTGTAGCCAGTTTTAAAGTGTGGGATGACGAGCAAGGGGAAAATAAAGAACATGAAATTGCTATGGAAAAGGTGGAAAAGGATACAGTAATTAAGACAGAACCAGAGGTTGATAAAGATGTAGATGGAACAGGAGGGGTAAAAAGTATGTTTGCTGTACTGTTAGCGGAAATGAGAGGAATGAAAGAGGGCCATATAGGTTTAAGAGAAGATATATAGTGTATAAATAAGAAAATGGAAGCTGTTAGCAAATCACAAAAGGATATGGGAGAAGAACTAAAGAATTTAGATAGGAAATTTGAACAAAGGTTTGAGGATTTTAAAAGGGAACTAAATGATGGGATAGAAAAGAGGATTTCAAATATTAAGTTGGATATAGGCAAAGATTTTAACAAATTTAAAGATGATGTTAAAGAGACATTTAAAGAAACTGAATTCGAGCTGATGGAAAAGCAAAAGTGTTTTAGGGAGGAGGTAAATGGAAGGGTAGATTGCTTGGATAAGAATATTGTAGCACAGGTTGAAGTGTGTGATAAAAGACAGACAGAAGTGAAGGAATATCGTGATAGAATTTTACAGGAACATAGTAAGAAAGCTCAAGTAGAAGTGGGAAGAATCAGGGAGTCCACTTCTGTGGTTGAGAAAAGAGTAGGAACTTTGGAAAGAAAAATAGAAGATAGGAATTGCACAGCTCCATCTGTGGTAGTACATATGAGAGATGGTAGTACTTTTAATAATATAGTATTTGATCCTAAAGGCAATGTCCATGCAGTGGCTTTTGTGAATAGTTTACGAAGTCAGTTTACTGTAGAGTGGATTGAGAAAGATAAATTAAGGAGGGCAAGTGCATGTTTAAAGGGTGAAAGTTTAGATTGGGGAGCAGATGCACCAGATAGACATGAAACTTTTGAGGATTTTGTGTCAGCTTTTCTAGCAGAGTACTGGTCTTAAGAAAAACAGAGTGATGTAATTGAGGCTTTTAAGAAGGCACCATGGTATGGTAACCGAAATAGGGAGAGCATGAGAGAATATTGTGAAAGATGGATCAATAGGTTGAAGCATTTGGACAGTACTTGGAGTGATCGAGATACAATAGAAGTATTGATGGGGAAGTTACCTCCTAATAGGAGATGTGGATTAATAGGGCATAATAATAATCTGAAAGATTTTCTGAATAGGGTGAGAGATGTGGAAAGATGGTAGACAAATTGTTCTTTTGATGTAAACAGAGATTCTTGGAGGTACCAAGAGAACAGGGAACAGACCAGTAGAGTGAATCAGGTAAATGTGAGAGGTAGGGGAGAAAGAGGTCGAGGGAATTTTAGGGGTAATGGTAGAGGTTATGATAGGAGAGGAAGTTTTAATACGGGAAACTGTACACTGTAACAGTAAGGGCCCATGCTGGGGCGGGTCAAGTATCAGGGCCTACCAATGTTGCCAGTTGCCACAATGATGTCAGATGTTTTGTGATTTGCAGCAATAGTAATACTAATCATGTTGATAGGGGGTGTGGAAGTCAGAACTTAGTAATTGAAGAGGTAGGGCCCAAAATTAAGGGTGGGAATAATATAGAATCGGTAGGTTCATGTATGGAGGTATTTTCTCATATGTATGATGGTGTTACAGAATATGAAAAGGAGCAAATAGACAGGGAGAAGGAGAATGAAGTGATACAAATGGAAAGTATTGAAAGTGAGGAGGAAGAGACAAGTAGTGGTAGTAGTGACAGTGAAGGGGGAGAAGAAGAGGTACCAGAGGATACGTTTCTTTTCCAGAGTAATTTACATAGGAGTAAAGGGGAAGAGAAGGGGCCAGTTACTGAAGTTATTGAGGGAGAGATTTCTACCGATTCCTTGAACCATGCTGATGAGGAGGAAAACATTAATGTGTTTCTTATTGGCAAGGATAAGGATGTGGCAACTTGTAGCGAGGAGGAAGAGAGTTTATGTGCAATTAGAAGGGAGTCAAGAGACGAGGGAAGCTCAGAGATAGGTTATAAAAAATGGGAATATGATAATATTGAAAGAGATTTGTTACATGAAGGTGAAGATATGGGGGATATTAAAACTGGACATCCTTTTGTGAAAATGAAAATCTATGGTAGGGAACAAAAGGCTCTTTTGGGTACAGGTAGTGAAATAAGTGCTGTATCAGAGGAATTCTATAAATGTATAAAGGAAGGTAATGAGGTAATGGACGTACCTGTGTTGGGGTTAAAAATAATGGGTGCTACAGCAAGTTGAGCAAAGAGGTCAAGCGACAGATCATCTTAGAATTTGAACTTGGGGGCATAAGCTTAGTACATAATTTTGTTGTTGTTCCTGGGCTCAGTGTGGAAATTATCCTGGGCATAGACTAGTTGACAGAGTGTAAAGCAAGAGTAAATTGTGGGGACGGTTTTGTCACTTTTTATAATGAAGGATTAGAAACAAGTGTGAAATTTGATGGAATGATAGTGGGTAGCAATGATTTAGTTGGTCTGTTGAAAATGAGAGTGATGACAGTAGGAGTCAATATGAGAGATTTAGAGTTGAACTTGGATTATAGGGGTAGCAGAGAGGAGAGAGATATAATAGAAGAATTGAAGAGCCAGATGGACAAGGTAGAAGGGTTAAGTAAACAACAGAAAGAAGAGTTAAGGGAAGTATTATGGATAAATAGAGAGGTATTTTCAGACAGACCTGGTAAAGTTAAGAACTTTGAGTGTAAATTAGATGTGAAACCGCATGAACCCTTTGCAAGAGTGAATACAATAGTCAATAGTGGTGGGCAAGAAAGATGGTAGTGTAAGAGTGGTTATTGATGCTAGAGCTTTGAATGACATAGTGAGTAGAGAGACTGATCGCCCCGAAAATATGGACGGGATATTACAGAAGTATTTTAATATGAACTGCATGACTAGCCTCGATCTCACGGCCGGGTACTGGCAGGTTCCACTTGCGGAGGAGTATAGGAAGTATATGGCCTTTTTGGTAAATGGGAAATGTTACCAATATACTGTAGTACCCTTTGGTTTGAATATTAGTGTGTCTGTATTCATTCGAGCATTAGACCAAGTCTTGGGACCAGAGTTGAGTTCTAGAATAACTGTGTACGTAGATGATTTGTTGATTGCCACCGAGTCATGGGAGGAACATTGTAGTTTATTGGATGATGTGTTTCAGGCTTTGAGAAAAGGGGGCATGACCTTTAGACTTAAGAAATGTGAGTTTGTGAGACAGGAAATAAAGTTTTTAGGCAGAATTTTGTCCACTACGGGTATCAAAGTTGATCCTGACAAGATCAAAGCTGTTAAAGAATGCCCATCTCCGAAGAATCGAAAACAATTGAAGTCCTTTCTCGGTTTATGTAACTTTTATAGGAATTTTGTATCAGGACAAGTATTTAACAACCCAAATTTAAATAAGTTACTGAGTCCTAAAGTGTCATTTGTTTGGACCAGTGAGTGTCAGGAAGCTTTTACGCAGCTTAAGGGAGCTTTAAAAGAGGATAGAATTTTGCATCATCCTGACCTTATTAGACCTTTTTGTTTGGGGACTGATTCTAGTGGATATGGTATTGGAGTAGAATTATTTCACGATTTTGGAGAAGGTGGGAAGGAAGATCGTAGAACAATTGCATTTGCGAGCAGGTCATTAACTAAGTATGAGAAGTATTATAGTGTGACAGAAAAAGAAGCTTTGGCAATAATCTGGGGATTTAGAAAATTTAGGGATTATCTGTGAGGAAATAAAACCATCATATATACTGATCATAGGCTTTGAGAAAAGGGGGCATGACCTTTAGACTTAAGAAATGTGAGTTTGTGAGACAGGAAATAAAGTTTTTAGGCAGAATTTTGTCCACTACGGGTATCAAAGTTGATCCCGAGAAGATCAAAGCTGTTAAAGAATGCCCATCTCCGAAGAATCGAAAACAATTGAAGTCCTTTCTCGGTTTATGTAACTTTTATAGGAATTTTGTATCAGGACAAGTATTTAACAACCCAAATTTAAATAAGTTACTGAGTCCTAAAGTGTCATTTGTTTGGACCAGTGAGTGTCAGGAAGCTTTTACGCAGCTTAAGGGAGCTTTAAAAGAGGATAGAATTTTGCATCATCCTGACCTTATTAGACCTTTTTGTTTGGGGACTGATTCTAGTGGATATGGTATTGGAGTAGAATTATTTCATGATTTTGGAGAAGGTGGGAAGGAAGACCGTAGAACAGTTGCATTTGCGAGCAGGTCATTAACTAAGTATGAGAAGTATTATAGTGTGACAGAAAAAGAAGCTTTGGCAATAATCTGGGGATTTAGAAAATTTAGGGATTATCTGTGAGGAAATAAAACCATCATATATACTGATCATAGGGCTTTGATATTTTTCAAGAAATTTAGGTTGATGCATACTAGGTTGACAAGATGGGTAGTGTTCATGCAACAGTTTGAATTTGAAATCAAGTATGTTAAGGGTACTCAAAATAAAGTTGCAGATGCATTATCCAGATTACCTTTAGGGGAAAATGGGGAAATAGGACAAGATATAGATGAAGAGCATGTGAAATTATTCTACATTAAGGGAGTTCAAGGGGAAAAGAAAATAGAAAATATATGTAAATACATGAGGAGGTATCAAAACCATGATGAGATCTGGAAAATGATTAAGAGAGAGTTAGATATGCCAAATGGTAATGATAAACTGTCGAAATACTATAAAGTGCATGGTGGAATCTTGTTCAGGCGAACTAATGAAAGTTCAGATGATTGGAAGGTGTGTTGGCCTAGTGACTGCATTGATGAAATAATTGACTACATTCATTTGAGTTTTGGGCATATAGGTGCAAGGAAATGTATACAGAAATTAAGAGAATGTGTGGCCTTTTACAACATGGTAAAAAGAGTAAATAACAGGATTAGGACATGTGATAAGTGTCAGAGAGCCAAGGTTACAAATCAGACATGCCGGCTTCCTATGCAGAATGTAAAACCTAATGATTTGATGGAGTTATTAGCTGTCGATTTCTATGGCCCTTTGCCAAAGACAAAAGGAGGTTTTGCCTACATTTTTGTGGTATTGGAAGTATTTTCTAGATTTATTAGGTTGTACCCTTTGTGTAAAGCCACTGGTAGGGCGATTCTGACTAAACTTGAAAAGGACTATTTTGTAAAATTTGGTAAGCCAAAAGCAATACTTTCTGACAACGGATCCCAGTTTACTAGTAAGCATTGGAAGGAAGGTCTTACTGACCAGGGAATAGCGGTAATATATACGTCAACTTACCACCCAGGCAGGAACCTGGCGGAGCGCTATATGAGGGAAATGTGAAGGTTATGCCGCACGTATTGTAGTAATAATCACAGTTCCTGGGGAGATGTTGTGGAAAATATTGAGAATGTGCCTCATGATGTAACTGGGTTTACCCCATATGAGATTATGAAGGGAGAAAGATCCTTGAGTTTTGTAGAGGAGAAGTTGTCATTTCCACAGAGGGATGAGTTAAGTTGGGATGAGAAGAAGAAAAGACTGCGAGAATTAGTGGAAAAGAGGTTAGAGGAGAGGAGGAGACGGCATGATAAAAAATTAAAGAAGGTTGAAATTAAGGTGGGAGACTTGGTATTGGTGAAGACTTATGGAAAATCTAAGAAGATTAACAATGAGATATCAAAGTTTTTTGATGTGTTTAAAGGTCCGTTTGAGGTAGTGGATATATCGCATCCGAATGCTTATTATCTGGTGTATCCAAAGTCAAAAAAAGAAGTTTGGTCTGAAGAATATAGTAGATTTGAAACCATATAAATCCCAGGGCATGAGGTTTCGGTGATGACCCCCTTGTCCCTTTTCTTTTTTAAATATGAACCAGAATTTGATGAACCGAGGGACATGTTTAAGGAGTATAGGATTGTATTAGTCGCTATAGGCAATCGAATTTGAGTTGTAGAATCAATTATTTGAGTACATTAAAATACACAACATTAAGACAGACTCGATAATTTAGAGCCATAAATTTTGTGTGGAAACATGACTTGTTACAAAGACTCAAAAGTATGGGATAAAAAGTGATGTATACAGTGAGGAATGGACTAACGAGATTCGTCTTCAGTGATATTGTATAAGATTATTGTAATTATTTGTTTACATGAGAATTTTTTTTAAAATTGTTACTGTTCATACATTTCTTAGTGCTGGATTCAGAACATAAAATAATCATTCCTTTAATTGGTTTGCTTGATTGAAATCATTATTCTGTAGGAATTTTGTTGAATATTGTTTTCATGATTGTCAGGTAGATTATATGTTATTAAATAATATAAGAAATTACTGAGGTAATATTTGTAAATAGAAGCTTTGGATAAGTCAAGTCAACATATACCAGAATATTATCTAGTTTTATGTCAGTTGTCTCATATGGGTCATGGACATTTTATCTTGAGAGGTTTTTGGGAACATCTCATGATAAAATGGGGGGCACATGTGAAGACATCGATATTTTGCTATAGATATATATATTTATCTTGTTTTTTCCCGTCTGTTCATATATCTTTGATGTTGTAGCGCATTTTTCCTTTTGTCCTGTAATATAGAGATAAAAGTTGTTTTCTAGATGTAATATGTAACTGGAAATTATTTCTTTTTTGTAAGTAGATAAATATGTTTAGAGTTTATTGATTGTGGAAAGCTTTAATTTTTTTTGTGTTTATCATTTACTGTAATAAGTTTGGTAGAAAATAGTTGTGTGAAGATATGTGTTATTTAGTTTGATGTCGTATAAACTGTGGGCGAGAATATTGAGAAAGAGAGAGAGCAATATCGATAGTCGATCCAGCAAAGGGAGTGTGTGTTGTTGGGTAGCTAGAGAGGCGGACACATGTTTTACTGTGGGAGTTGTGACTTTTACGAACTGGTGAAGATTGAGTTTAGTGGCAAGCGATGTACGTTTTGAATGACTGTTTTATACCAGTACGTGATATGATAATAGTGAGTGTAGAATCTGGGCGAAGTAAATACTGAGACTATGCCGTGAGACGAAGTAACTATGACAATGCAACCGAGAATGGGCGGTATTGTAGCTTTGTGTCTGTGAATTGAACTGCACTTGTATTTTGACTGTGTTTTCATACACTCAAGTACTGTGAACTTACACATTTATTCGCGTTTCGATGAACTGTCGGACGCCCATAATCAGTAACAGTCGTTCTGAACTTTGCCAACTGTCTATTGTGTGTGAGTACATTCCCGCCCAGGACGGTTTTTCGCGATCGCGGCAGTCATAATACGAATTGACTTTCTATAGAACTCGCCGTCGGCAAGTTTTATAAACTGTGTGTGGCATAAGTCAACTTAAATTGAGTGTGCCAGAAACATTAATACTGTGCACATACGGACATCTGTAACAACAATTACATCGACCAACCTGTGGCCTGCAAAACGCCACTGTAATCAGATTTGCAGCTTAATGAATACCTCCGCCCGCCCGATTACGAGGAAAAATCATCAGCTGCAATCACACGACCGTGGGAGCAGATCTCAGCGTTTCACCAGAACCAGCCAGCTGCCGTCGATATCGCGACCATCATCACAACACACAAGATAAGATTTAAAAGCAGCGCTCTCCTCTCAAAGACTCAAAATTATTGGAAACAATTTTAATTTCCTTTTGGCTGACATACACACGTAACATTTGTCTTCTTTAGAATAAAAGTGTTCCCCACGAAGTGGTGTGTTCTATGTAGACATTGTTGACTTTCATTAGCAGTAGCCATTTCCATTTTAATTATTTCCATTTTTTTTTTTGCATTTTAAATCCGCTGCCGCTGCATGTGTATTTTTTTATAACTTTTGGAGGGTATGTGTCTAAATTCGTGTGTCGTAGCATTTACCAGAAGTATTGTAATGCTTTGCTACCTGGACAAGGGCGCCCGCCATTAATTTCTTAAACGTCGACCAATGACAGTGAGCTCGCTTGCTATTGGTGCTAACATTCTATAGTTGGTAATTCAAAGGTGGGTAGCTGTCAAACCACACGGGTTGTGATTACGTTGAATGAGAGTCGTGTAAAATTGTGGGTTCATCACTCAACTTTGGTATTCTTTTGTTTATTGATGTTAGAAACAAATTTTTTTGTCAATGTCCTTAAATCTTATTTAATGTGGTTATTCTATGCTAAACTGGGATAAATGCACGGTCAGATATTGTGTTGGTAAGTAAAATTAGGAGAAACGTCTATTTAGATACGACTTGATTTGGACTGCATTAGTTAACACGGTACTTTTCGGGTCTTTTGGCGATACTTAGTGACAGGGTAGAATCGCAGTCGTCACAAGGTATTCAGATGTGGACGATGTTTACATGGGATGATGGCACCCTAGTACATCAGCTTTCGTCTCTCATTGTCGAACGAAGCAGGCACCTACTGTACAATTATGTACATCTCTTTGTGCACACACAGTATCCCGATGGCCACTGTACCTTCATCTGATCAGTGCATCAACTTGTCACTCCCCTTGTGAGAATAATTAGAGAAACAATCTTGAATTCTATCCTACTGATCCTCTCTAGTACATCATGAACGTCCTGTGTGTACTTATGACCCAACACTGGTCAGTTTCCTTTTGCTGTGGTGTTCATGTATCAAGATGACTTCCTATCATTTTCAGTGTTTGATGCAGTATACGCCACGGCACATTTTACCGTAAGTGCTAGATGTTACCAGGTGGGTTCCTCCAATTCAGTTGCTCATAAGTGATGATGATGAAGTCCCATACTCCTTGACAGAGCGTAGGAGAACGATGCGGGAGACCCGCACTGCCGTACTAGGCAAGGTTCTAGTGGAGGTGATTTGCCATTGCCTTCCTCTGACCGTAATGGGGATGAATGATGATGAAGAAGACGACACGACACCACCCAGTCATCTCCAGGCAGGTGAAAATCCCTGACCCCGCCGGGAATCGAACCCGGAACCCCGTGCTGGGGAAGCGAGAACGCTACCGCGAGACCACGAGCTGCAGACTGCTCATAAGTAACTTCTTATTAAATGAGGACATATTCCATAACTTGATGTAGTACTTTTATTTGTTAATGGTCAGTTTAAACACCAATCACTGTCAAGCATTTGCCTTTAACACAAAATGACAAACATGAATCAAACACACAACTTTAATTGCAAATACGAGGATCATTCCATAAGTCATGGTAACTATGGTATATCTTGCAATAATACAACAACATGATAATTCCACGATGTGCATTGAACCGGTACGGCACTGTGTACCTGAATGCCATCATAAAGTTGGGTTCCAGCACAAGAGATCGCGGCAAAGGTTGAAAAGTAACAAACGCATTGGAGCTTTGTGTAAACTTTTCGCGCACGAATATGACTGGAACAAATACGAATCAAAATCAACTACTGTGCTTCAGAATAGTCCTCCAAAGCATACACACAGCGTTGCGAACGATGACGAAGGCGATGAATGCCATTTGCTTTACCATCACCGAGTGAGGTGGCGCAGTGGTTAGCACACTGGACTCGCATTCGGGAGGACTACGGTTCAACCCCGCGTCCGGCCATCCTGATTTAGGTTTCCCGTGATTTCCCTAAGTCGCCCCAGGCAAATGCCGGGATGGTTCCTTCGAGAGGGCACGGACGACTTCCTTCCCCATTCTTCACTAATCCGATGAGATCGATGACCTCGCTGTTTGGTCTCCTCCCACAAACAACCCAACCCCTTTGCCATCAATGTGTGCCACCTGTCACCGAAATGCATTGAGCATATTTGCCCTGTTTGTAAAAAGCCTCCCAAACAATGGTTTCCTCAGTTGTGGAATGAGGACGAAGTCTCATGGACTGAGGTCTGGTGAGTGGGGTGGGTGGGGGAGGGTCCATCTTGTAACATGACCAACCTCACACTACATGTTTCAGGTGCTGGTACCGAGCCATTCTTGCATGCAGTCACAATTTGTCGGTTGATTTCGGTAATATTTGCCGCGGGCTTTTGAATGTATTTACTTCGATTAAGGTGATGGCACACGTTCCCATGAAATACCGCAGTTGCCGTGAGTTATAGAATGACCTTCGTGTAGTTAAAAAGTTCCAGGTAATAAATTAATAATAACACTAAAGATGTGTTATCTAAATGTAAGTAGTAAACAGGTTCAACGACGTGCAAGTAGTTCGTACTCGTCATAGAACTGATTGTTACTGCATTAGAAACAAGTTAGGCAATGTGCAGCTAATTAATACTTGGCATAGCATTGATGACGACTGTGTACTAATAGGATGGAGATCATACCTCGGTTGAAACTGGCCAATAGCAAATGGAAGTACTACATAATATTACAGGCTCAGCGAAAATAGATCTTCACTTAGCAAGTATTTGATGGCTGTGGTTCCAGTTATGAAAAAAGCGAGGTATTTTTTAATTACATGCTCTCGTTCTATTCACACCTGTTTAGTTCTAACATTATTGTATTATAAATGAGCTAGTGACTTGAAACTTAAGTAGTACCAAATTCTCAAGCGTCCATCGCGGCATTTTCCCGCGTAATGTTCTTCGCTTGGTCATTAATTCCACAGCGGACCCACAATTACATTGAGCTTTTACTGCCTGGAATGCCACACGCATTCGCAACAGCGAGTATGTGATCGCGCGTAACGTTGTCCAGCCTCCGTCTCTCACTCCTCATAAAGGAAAGTGCAAACCAGTCCTAAGCGTTAATAGGTTGCGTAAAGCAGGCAAGCATTACTGTCAAACTGCAGTGGGGCACACAATAGCCATGGCAACACAACTAAGAGTGGAAATGTCAGCCAGCCACAATGTAGCGACTTCTGCACTGGGAAGGCAATCACTCCACATGGGACATCTATATACACTACTGGACATTAAAATTGCTACACCACAAAGATGACGTGCTACAGACGCGAAATTTAACCGACAGGAAGAAGATGCTGTCATATGCAAATGATTAGATTTTCAGAGCATTCACCCCAGGTTGGCGCCGGTGGCGACACCTACAACGTGCTGACGTGAGGAAAGTTTCCAACCGATTTCTCATACACAAACAGCAGTTGACCGGCGTTACCTGGTGAAACGTTGTTGTGATGCCTCGTGTAAGGAGGACAAATGCGTACCATCACGTTTCCGACTTTCATAAAGGTCGGATTGTAGCCTATCGCGATTGCGACTTATCGTATCGCGACATTGCTGCTTGCGTTGGTCGAGATCCAATGACTGTTAGCAGAATACGGAATCGGTGGGTTCAGGACGGTAATATGGAACGCCGTGCTGGATCCCAACGGCCTTGTATCACTAGCAGTAGAGATGACAGGCATCTTAACCGCATGGCTGTAACGGATCGTGCAGCTACGTCTCGATCCCTGAGTTAACAGATGGAGACGTTTGCAAGACAACAACCATCTGCACGAACAGATCGACGACGTTTGCAGCAGCATGGACTATCAGCTCGGAGACCATGGTTGCGGTTACCCTTGACGCTGCATCACAGACAGGAGCGCCTGCGATGGTGTTCTCAACGATGAACCTGGGTGCACGAATGGCAAAACGTCATTTTTTCGGATGAATCCAGGTTCCGTTTACAGCATCATGATGGTCGCATCCATGTTTGGTGACATCGCGGTGAACGCACATTGGAAGCGAGTATTCGTCATCGCCATACTGGCGTATCACCCGGCGTGATGGTATGGGGTACCATTGGTTACACGTCTCGGTCACCTCTTGTCCGCTTTGACGGCACTTTGAACAGTGGACGTTACAGTTCAGATGTGTTACGACCCGTGGCTCTACCCTTCATTCGATCCCTGCGAAACCCTACATTTCAGCAGGATAATGCAGGACCGAATGTTGCAGGTCCTGTACGGGCCTTTCTGGATACAGAAAATGTTCGACTGCTGTCCTGGCCAGCACATTCTCCAGATCTCTCACCAATTGAAAACGTCTGGTCAATGGTGGCCGAGCAACTGGCTCGTCACAATACGCCAGTCACTACTCTTGATGATCTGTGTTATCGTGTTGAAGCTGCATGGGCAGCTGTACCTGTACACGCCATCCAAGCTCTGTTTGACTCAATGCCCAGGCGTATCAAGGTCGTTATTAAGGCCAGAGGTGGTTGTTCTGGGTACTGATTTCTCAGGATCTGTGCACACAAATTGCGTGAAAATGTAATCACATGTCAGTTCTAGTATAATATATTTGTTCAACGAATACCCGTTTATCATCTGCATTTCTTCTTGGTGTAGCAATTTTAATGGGCATTAGTGTAGTTGCTACAGACACCTGGAACTAAACGGTAGAGCGCGATCGGATCAGTAATAATACCAATCTCTAGAGCATTACCACGATTTTACTCACACAAAATTCAACACTCTGTGTAGTCTTTCCTCTATTTATCAATCACAGAATCAATTGGGAGATTTTTTGTTTTTTTTTTCTTTTTTCAAATGTTACAGGAAGAAAGTGCATCCTCCCCCCCCGCCCCCCCCCCACCTTATCTGAAGCAGACACTGTTTACATGGTAGTTTGTTTGGTGGTTATAATGAATCTTTGCTATTTTAGCTAGTAGACGGAAAATTATCCACTGCATGGGTATCCAGCTTTACAGGAATGACGTTCAGATTGCAGGATTTGCATTGTTAGTAGTGTTACTGTTATGACTTGCCGTTAGGCGCTGCAACTTGTACGGCGACGTTGGGTTCCAAAATGGTTCAAATGGCTCTAAGCACTATGGGACTTAACATCTGAGGTCATCAGTCCCCTAGAATTCGAACTACTTAAACGTAACGAACCTAAGGACATCACACACATCCGTGCCCGAGGCAGGATTCGTACCTGCGACTGTAGCAGCAGCGCGATTCCGGACTGAAGCGCCTAGAACCGCTCGACCACAACGGCCGCCTGGTTGAAACACAAGCATCAGTATGCATTACAGTTGCAGACAGTCAACATGGGTCTGGAGAAGATGAGCAGGGGTTTACTCGTAATGCTGTTTTACCAAAACAACAGCAATTAGTGCTGCTATTCTTCGCGAATATCGACGCATTCAAGGAATACAGAAAGGTCCTTTTTCCACTCCGGGGTTGAAGAACATGATTCGGAAGTTCGAATTAACTGTCGATTTGGGAGTTGCTCCTCGGAGAGGCCGACGCCACAAATTATTGAAGAAGTTACTGTTGCCATGGCTGAGACTGCTGGAGACAAAGTGCGATCTTCTAGTGGTGCACGAACTGTGTCGCGACGGCTGAACATTCCATGGTCCAACGTTATTCCGGGCAGCAGTAAAGCAAACTCTAGTGCGGTTACAGGCTGTGGTGGACGCAGATGGTAGTCATGTTATGCAAAATTTCTGATCTGGAACGCAAACACAGTTATCTTCTCACGTGGAAATTAAAATGTGTTTCTTTCAACGGTTTATTTCTTATTTCTCTTCAGCGTGTCCTTATAAATGTTTTAACGAAGTTTCATAGCCCTACGATGTCATGAGGTCTCTCTCAAGCGTGCTAAGTTTCATTATAACCGCCGAGTATATAGTACACCATTCCATGAGAATAACCTAAAGAAAAGAAAACTTTTCCCTTCAGTCTTTTGAGCTACTAGGAACGCCTTTATAATTTTTTTTCAAATAAACCAATATATTTTATTTGAACAACACTACAACAGAACTTCGTTATGAAAAAGACACAGCCTAGCCGTTCTAGGCGCTTCAGTCTGGAACCGCGCGACCGCTACGGTCGCAGGCTCGTATCGTGCCTCGGGCATGGATGTGTTTGATGTCCTTAGGTTAGTTAGGTTTAAGTAGTTCTAAGTATACGGGACTGATGACCTCAAATGTTTAGTTCAATAGTGCTCGGAGCCATTTGAACCATTTTTTTTTTAACAAGACACAACACCAATCCTGGATTCTGCATAAATGAGTATGTTCAAGCGGTGATGCGTGGACAGTCTTAAGTATGTGGACTGTTATGATAACAGGTAGTTTGAAAATAGCGCCCATTATAGATAAGATCACAGAATCCCGACAGAGATTGTACGGCCACGTATCAATTAGACCAGATACTACGTCGTCGTATTCCCACTGCAGCAGGTAAGGAGTTGATGTATCCCCACATCCACGAGGGTATATAATTCACCTGATGTAGTAACGTGGTAAAATAGTCTGGAGACTTTGTCCATTTATATTTTGGTAAGATTTATTAAATCAATCGCTGGTATTATGCAATACAATTTCATGTCAGCAACGATCACGAAGTGTTTCGAACATGAAAGAGCACTTCCTATGTTTTCTTCGTACCGTACAGATGGTTGAGTAAAATACCTAACCCAGTCTGTAAAGATAAATTTGTGATTACAGAGATTGTTCCTTCGTGACGTCTTTGTTACATTCACAATGCAAAAAAAGAATTTAAGATACAAAAATATGTTGGTAAGATATGGGCGTACTGCGCACGGCTTCGTAAGCGAAGTGAAGAAAGAGGAAGATACGTAACAAAATGGCGTCTCTGACTGCACAAAAAGTTTGCAACATTAGGACTGTAATTAGAAAAAAATAGAATAAGGACTGAGTTATGCAATGGTGAGGTTGATTTTGTTCTTTGTTGACATTCCTGTAAATGTTTTATTCCATTAACTCATCCGTATAAATATCACTTAAGCGAGAAAAAATTTAAAATTGTTGGAACGAAGGAATTCAAGTGCCAGAGACGAACAGAAACATTCGCAACGAACGCTAGACACAGACAGGAATAGCAAGTTAGAAAGAGTCTTATTTCAGCTGGTGCATACAAAGTATTTTCGCAAAACTGAGAACCACTACATTACGAAATGCGAAAAATAGATACTTTCTGTCTGCACGTAGACAGTTTCGGCAGTGACTGACTGTAGCAGTTTGTGGATTGTTGTCGGAGTGGCCCGGTGAGAACAGCGCCATTACGCTTTGCTTTGGGAAATATTTAGTTTTATGCTTTGTCATGGAATAGCTATTTTTGCTACTTAAACATTATTCCTGCTAAGATAATAGTAACCAATCACGGATTACTAAAGAAACTGGAGGAGGCTCAAATAGAAAAACATTCGGTTAAATTGACTGAATTAGGAACCCTCCTGGAAAAATTCATTTAAAAAAAAGAAGTGTCAGTAGAAGCGAGGACGAGAAATTCCGAAAATTACGGGGAATATTATTCTCTAAGTGGCACTAGCAATAGCTCTAAATAACAAACTCAATTTTAAGAAATAATTGCGATTATTTGCAACAATTTTCATAAAATAAGCCACACATAGTGAATCCATTACTTAATATTAATTATATACTGGGTGTTTCAGATAAGACGTTTTCTCTTTGTAAGTTGCAAACCAATAATGAAAAATATATTTATTTAGATAGATAAACGTAAGAAGAGTTATTCTTTCTGCACAGTTATGAACAATGTTTGTTTAGTTTCTTTCCAGAAAGTTACAGCAACGAACTGTAATTTTATAAAGAGAATATTAGGAAGTGTAATACTCAAGGTCGTACAAGTTTCCGTATGTCAGTGTTTCTATTGAAAATGACCTCAACATTCCATGATACCAAATAACATTGTAGAAAATCTCCGAAATGTGTACGTCTCTTATGATTCTGATTAATGAACATGAGAAATGGGATTCACCTGTCTGGAGTCTTGAGCGACTTCGAACACAGTCGAAACTTAAGGACGACTCGCCAAAAAAGATTGTTTGTTACCAGTCCGGCAGCCACTTGAACCGAAATCATCTAATGACTTTCATGTATACAGTGTCGATAGTATGAACAAAGTAATTTTGTGGACTGGAATGTGTGTGCTTCGTAAGCTAAATACTTCTAATACGTCAGTTAAATGTCCGTTACAAATATTATGTAGTTTTCACAATTTAATTTAACTTGTAATTTTTTGGAAACAAAATATTTTAAAAATCATTTGCTCGTGCGCAAATCAGTGGCTATATGCAATACAAATATCCAGTTCTCCGTTTCTTATACACTTCACATTATGCTAACATTTTATGAAGAGAGAGGTGCAACAGGTTTCGTAGGGACAGCTTCATCACGCTGACCCATCGCACCTGGTATGTGGTGATGTGATGAGCCTGGGAGAGGGTTCACCAAACCGCGTTCACAATAATTCACTATTATTCCAATCTCGAACAGATCGCGAAAAAACGAACACCTATGTCCTTCCGTGCGAAATCTAATTTCCCTTATTTTATTGTGATGATCGTTTCTACCTATGTAAGTCGGCATCAACAAAATATTTTCGCATTCGGAGCAGAAAGTTGGTGATTGAAATTTCGTGATAAGATCCTGCCGCAACGAAAAATGCCTTTGTTTTAATGATGTCCAGCCCAAATCCTGTATAATTTCAGTGACACACTCTCCCACATTTCGCGATAATACAAAAGGTGCTGCCTTTCTTTGAACTTTTTCGATGTACTCCGCCAGTCCTATCTGGTAAGGATCCCACACCGCGCAGCAGTATTCTCCTGTATCAAGTCAGTGACACCCTCTTCCCTATTTCGCGACACTACAAAACGTGCTGCTCTTCTTTGAACTTTCTCGATGTACTCCGTTAATTCTGTCTGGTTAGGATCCCAGACCGCGCAGCAGCACTCCAAAGGAGGACGAAGAAGCGTAGTGTAGGTAGTCTCTTTAGTAGATCTGTTAGGTCTTCTAAGTGTTCTGCCAGTAAAACGTAGCCTTTAGTTTCCCTGCCCCATGACATTTTCTATGTGTTCTTTCCAATTTAAGTTGGCCGTAATTCTAATTCCTAGGTATTTTGTTGAGTTTACGGCCTTTATATTTGTCTGATTTATTGTGTAACCGAAGTTTAACGGATTCATTTTAGCACTCATGTGAATGACCTCACACTTTACATTATTTAGGGTGAATTGTCAACTTTCGCATCATAAAAATATCTTTTCTAAAACGTTTTGCAATTTGTTTTGATCTTATAATGACTTTACTAGACTGGACGACAGCATCATCTGCAGACAACCTAAAACGGCTGCTCAGATTGTCTCCTAAATCGCTTATATAGGTAAAGAACAGCGGAGGACCTAGAATACTACCATTGGGAACGCCAGAAATCTTAAGCATGCAATTTCACTACAAGCCGCTTGTGTGGTACAGTATCAGAAGCCTTCCGGAAATCCAGAAATTCCCTTGTCAATCGTACTCGGCACTTCGTGCGAGTAAAGAGTTAGCTGTATTTCACAAGAACGATGTTTTCTAAATCCGTGTTGACTGTCTGTCAATAAACCGTTTTCGCCGAAGTAATTCGTAATGTTCGAACACAATATATGTTCCAAAATCCTGCTGCATATCGACGTTAATGATATGGGGTTGTAATTTAGTGGATTATTCGTACTACCTATCGTGAATATTGGTGTGACCTGTGCAACTTTCCAGTCTTTGGGTACGGATCTTTCGACGAGGGAGCGATTGTAAACGATTGTTAAGTATGAAGCTATTGCATCAGCATACTCTGAAAGGAACCTAAATGGAAGACTTGCTTGTATTAAGTCATTTAAGTTGCTTCACTACTACGAGGATATTCACTTCTAAGTTACTCATGCTGGCAACTGTTCTCGATTCGAATTCTGGAATATTTACTTCGTTTTCTTTGGTGAAGGAATTTCGGAGCTTTGGCACTATTGTGATCGATAGTATTTCCATTTCTGTCGCGCAGAGAAGGCATTGATTATGTTTTGCCGCTACTTCACATATGACCAGAATCTCTTTGGATTTTCTGCCAGGTTTTTATTTTTATTTATTTTTATTTACATGTCAAGTTCCGTAGGACCAAATTGAGGAACAAATCTCCAAGGTCATGGAACGTGTCAGTACATGAACTTACAACATAAAAGTAATAACAGATAAAAATAAATGTTCATGAGCCCGAGAGAAAATGAGTCCATAAGTTTAAGCAAATACTATCAGCAATACAATGAGAATCAGCTTAATTTTTCAAGGAACTCCTCGACAGAATAGAAGGAGTGACCCATGAGGAAACTCTTCAGTTTCAATTTGAAAGCGCGTGGATTACTGCTAAGATTTTTGAATTCGAGTGGCAGCTTATTGAAAATGGATGCAGCAGTATACTGCACACCTTTTTGCACAAGAGTTAAGAAAGTCCGATCCAAATGGAGGTTTGATTTCTGCCGAGTATTAACCGAGTGAAAGCTGCTTATTGTTGGAAATAAACTAATGTTGGTAAGAAGAAACGACAATAAGGAATATACATATTGAGAGGCCAATGTCAAAATACCCAGACTCGTGTACAGAGGTCGACAAGAGGTTCGTGAACTCACACCACTTATTGCCCGAACCGCCCGTTTCTGAGCCAAAGAATTTCGAGACAAAGTTTCGTTGTGGAAATTATTATAAGCATCTCGCATTGAAGTCCGCGCTAAATTTCGAGTTTCTGTACAAAATCGCCAATCTTGGAGATTTTGCGTTCGTTTAAGTTTGGCATGCTTTTTTCGTTGTTTATGAAACAGTGTTCTGACCCGTTTTGTGTACCAACGGGGATCGTCTCCGTTGTTTGTTAATTTATTTGGTATAAATCTCTTAACTGCTGTCGATACAATTTCTTTGAATTCAAGCCACATGTGGTCTACACTTATCGGTACATTGTTAATTTGGAAAGAGTCGAGATTGTCTCTCAGGAAGGCATCAAGTGAATTTTTATCTGCTTTTTTGAATAGGTATATTTTCGTTTCTTTTTGGATGATTTGGGAGTTAACAATATTAAGTTCAGCTATGGCAAACCTATGTTCATTAATCCCTGTATCCGTTTTGATGGCCGTTATTAACTCAGGATTATTTGTTGCTAAGAGGTCAAGTGTGTTTTCACAACCGTGTACTATTCGCATGGGCTCATGAACTAATTGTTCGAAATAATTTTCAGAGAATGCGTTTAGCACAATTTTGGACAATGTTTTATGCGTACCTCCAGTTTTCAACATGTATTTTCGCCAACATATCGAGGGCAAACTGAAGTCACCACCATTTATAATGGTACGAGGTGGTTATGTGTTTGAAAGTAGACTCAACTTTTCCTTGTACCTTTCAGCAATTGCATCATCTGAGTTGAGAGGTCCGTAAAAGGAACCAATTATTATTTCATTCCAGTTGCAAGAATGACCTTTACCCATATAACTCACAGGAATTATATACTTAACGTTTGCTACAAGATAAACTACTTCTAACAGGAACAAACACGCCACTACCAATTGCGTTTAGCCTATCCCTCCTGAATACCGTTAAGTTCTTCGTAAAAATCTCGGCTGAACTTATCTCCGACTTTAGCCAGCTTTCAGCGCCTATAACGATTTTTGCATCAGTGCTTTCTATTAGGGCTTGGAGCTCTGGTACTTTCCCAACACAGTTACAGTTTACAACTGTTATACCCACGGTTCCCGGATCTACCGTTCTTCCTTTGTTCGACGTGCACGCTTTGAGACTGAAGCCCTTTTTGTATTTCCCAGAGACCCTCTAACCTAAAGAAACATCTCCCATTACACGATGGCAGCTTCCACACGAATAAATATATAAATATCCGTCTCACCAGGTCTGAATCGTTCTACAGTGAGTTGAGGGCACGTCAATGTCTTGGCCACCAAATGCGTCTGTTCTGAGCACGTACCATAATTTAAAGGAACTGCGTGAGCTGTACATGGATATCTGGTGCCACATACCTCAGAAAACCTACTAAGGACTTGTGGAAGCCATGCCACGCAGAATCGCTTCCGTGTTGGGATCCAAGGGTGGAGTAACACGCTATTAACCATGTGTTCGTGTTTGGGTTCATCAGCGTATTTCTGCTTACAAGGGAACTGTTGTCTTTCCAAGAGCGCGTACAGATTTCCCTTTTCCACGCAGAAGGAAGTAGGCGACCGCGAAACCAAAGCTGCCGCAGACGCAGCCGCAGCCGCCGCCACAGACATCTCGGAGAAAACCGTTGTTACTCCTCTGAGGTCAGTGTACCTCTAGCGCTCTGTCGCAAAGCATTTCGTGGAACTCAAGCTGGTCCTAATCTCGTAAAATGAAATTCGTAAGAAATAGTTAGTTGGAGGCTTGTACCTTTTCTCACCAGTTCTCAGTCTAGTTTGCTGCCGCCCGTTATGATATATTTCGCTGTGCTACTCCCATCTTCATCTCATTACTACAGTCATATTCAGAAAAAAAAAAAACAGAACACATTGAACGGCTAGAGATAGGACATTCACATTCACAGGACGTGTACATTAGTATGATCTGCAGAAATAATTAGCATTTCAACCTCGTAGGCTCGCGGGTGCAAGGTCAACATCGATATCGCGGCGAAACACCACCTATCGGTAAAATGTGCCGGCAGAGCTCGTTGTCGCTGTAAACCGAAGGTGACGGATCAGTGTGACTTGAGCAGACGTGTGGGATGCCTCGCAGACGTATGCGCGAACCGTACCGTCAATCAGTGAGTGTAAAAGAGGGCGCATTATTGGCATCAGAGAATGTGATGTATCCATCCGGGAAACTTCTGCTCGTGTGGGACGAAGTGTTTCAGCAGTGCAACGGGTGTGTGCGGAATAGTTCACGGAAGGCCGTAGAACACGACGAGATGTGTCTGGCTGCACCACCCTGGCCAGACCCCGAGAAGATCGACACCTCATCCGAATGGTATTTTAGGACAGATCTGAGCCTTCCTAGTCTCTGGCGCAACGGTGGAACAGTGTGACACATCGTACACTGTGGGAGTCCGTCGCCGTTTATAACGGTGTGGGTTACGTGCGCGTCGTCCACTTTACCGCCTACCTTTGACGAACGTCCAGAAGCATGCTAGATGGCAATTGTGAATGGAACGACGTAACTGGGAACAGGAATGTCATCAGATAGTCGTTCAGGAAAAACTACGAATGTAGTGCGGGACAATACGTTGAGAATGTGGGTTTCGCGGGAGGCGTGCCAGAGATAAATCCCTGCAGTCGCTCTATCCTCTGTGTCCTCGGTGGCTCAGATGGATAGAGCGTCTGCTATGTAAGCAGGAGATACCGGGTTCGAGTCCCGATCGGGGCACACACTTTCATCTGTCCCCGTTGACGTATGTCAACGCCTGTAAGCAGCTAAGGGTGTTCATTTCATTGTAATTTCATCAGATAGTGTTTTCGGAAGAATTCAGGTTCTGTTTGTTTGAAAATGATGGCCGCATTTTGGTTCGCCAGGACAGGGGGAGCGGCATCACAGTGGCTGCATTCGCACAAGACATACAGCTCCAACTCAGTGCCTCGTGGTGTGGGGCCCTATTGTGTACAACCACAAATCGCAGTTAGTGCGTTTCCAGGGCACTGTGAGCAGTGTGACCTACGTGAATGACATCCTGCCACCTACAGCCATATCCTTTCTGCACAGCACTCCAGACGCCATTTTTCAGCAATACAATGCACCAACAGTGCTGCACGAACACTTCCCTCCTTGGTGTCACGTGATGTCAGCCTTTTTCCCTGGCCTGTCAGATCACCAGACTTGTCGCTAAACGGAAATGTGTAGGTATGGTGAAACGACGGGTGTAGCGCTGTGACCCAGTGTCAACCACCACAGATGAACTTTGGAGCCAGCTGAATGCAGCATGGTCCTCTGGCTATAGCATAGGACGCCATTCGCGCCTTATTCGCGTCGGTGCAATCAGACATGGGAAAAGTTATCAGGGTCGATGGCGGACCCTGTGCCTGCTAGGCAACAGGATACCTGATTAACCGAGGTGACTGAAATGCTAATCCTTTCTGCAGAACATACTAAAGTACATGCCGCGCGAGTATGAATGTCCAATCTCCAGTCGTTCAAGGTGTTCTTTTTTACTGAACATGAGTGTATTATTAACATTCAAACACACAATTAGACATGTTATTAACATTATATAATTATGCATTTCAGAAGCACATGCGCCTGTCCTCAACTTCTCTCGTGCACAAATCTAAGTCATTATACAATACCTTTAGTGGCTTTAAATATTAATGGTGACCAATAGCACAAGGGAAGCAACTTACGCTAAATAAAATTTTGGAGTAGGCTACGTAGCTGAGGAGGACAGAGGAAAGTGTGCAAACCTTATAAGGAAAGAGATTGTCTTGTGGCGTCAATGAGAGCGTTCAGTGAAATACGTGTAGTGAAAAGACTGCGGAAGTGGGTCGAGGGATGATGAGTGCTGCGGCTGCTTGCAGCTGAAACTAATCGGTCGGTGCGTGCTGTCAGCGAGGCAGAAACAGATTCTGCAAGTCAGTGCCGCTGTTTAGAGTGCATTTAGTAGTTCACCGGGAAGCGAAAGCTGTGGAAACAGGTGCACACTATAGTAAAGTATAAGTGGGGGATGTTGTTGTTGTAGTCTTCAGTCCGAAGACTGATGCAGCTGTCTCCAGCACTCTGTACTACGCAAGTCACTTCGTTTCTGCATGACGACTGCAACCCACATTCACTTGAGCCTGATGAGTCACGGTCATGGTCAGCTGCAGCATTTGTGCTCGTTATTCTTTGTAATAATATGTTACTCACATGAGCTAATTCAACAAATTTTGTTATAAAATGTTATTACACTAATTTCTCTCCATTGAAAACAAAGTAATGAGCTATTTTATCGAAAACTGACATTTTGATACCCTGACTGTGTGCAAAATACAGGTTGATTCTTTCAAAGAAGAAGACTGTTTACGTAAATAGAGCGCCTTAATCGGTATTTAAACGTAATTATCCTTCATAACGATAGAATACAATGTAAACAAATGTTTAAGACCGAGTAATTGTAATTATACTTTACGTACGGCGAAAACCCCGAGTAATTTTGTTGGAATGTTATTGGTTTCTCTTGACGAAATACTGTAGAGTACATAACGTGATTTGTATATAACCACATCAACGAAGCACTACACACACACACACACACACACACACACACACACACACACACACACACACACACGCCAAAACGTTTTTGCCACGTGAGAAATGTACACAAAGATAGCGATATCACAAGTACAAAAATGCCAAAGAACTTTTCTCTCAAAGATATTAAAACTCATACATTGATGTGACAGTAGAAAGTTTACAAGGGATAAATGTTACATTATAGGCATTTAACATTCAATAGGCATTAATTGCAAATAAAGTTCCTTTGTACACCACAATATTTACAAAACATTATTTAAGTATCATTTCCTAACCAATTGGTTGCTACACTGTTGATTTATTTGTAATTAATGCTCACTGAGTGTTACATACATATAACATTTACTATTTGTAAATTTTTCTGCTGTCAAATTAATGTATATATTGTAATATCTCTGACAGCGAATTTCTTTGGCACTGTTATATTTGTGATATCGCCATCTTTACGTGCATTTCCCATGTGCCAAAAACTTTTTGGTGTGTGTGGGAGTGGGTTCGGAGGGGGTGGGAGGTAGCGAGGGGGATGGGTGGGTGCTTTACGCAGTGTGATTATACACGAATCAATCAAGTGCTCCATATACTCCAGTGTACTTCGTAAATGGGAGCCAACAACATTTCAACAAAATTACACGGAATTTTCGTAAATCAGATATCACCTGCCAGTCTTAAATATTTGTTTAAATTGAGTTCAATCGTTATGAAGGGTATTCACGCTTAAATAGGCACCACTATCCCAAGAATTTTTCACACAAGGGGGAATGAAGAGCCAACAACTTATGTAAACTTCAACAAATGTGCATTTTGATGTGAACGAAGATGAATCTGTCGTTTAGAAACCGGTTATGTCGCTATTTATTTAAATAAATAGCCTTAGCGGTAGTGGTTAGTTGCTGCCTTCAACTTTGAAAGAATCAAAGTAATGAGCTCGTTTTGAGAAACCTTACCAACATATTTACTAAGTACGTGATTCTTTTACAGCGCAGAGTTGTATTTAAAGCTTTCGGGAAATCAGCACACTGGTCATCACCTTGCTTACAAAATTCATTTTCATTCTCAGGGAGGTTTTCAGTTCCCAGAAAAAGTCATGATATTCATGAGTGTGAGTCCAAAAGTCTGGTAACCGTGTGTGTGCATGTCACATACGAAGAACCGAATACCACAAATGTACATACATAAAAATGTACATACATAAGGAGCAGTCAAAAAATAAAGCAAATGGGCAAAAAGTGAGTAACCTGTTTATTATTTCAAAAGTAGTCGCCATAACTGTTAATACAGTTATCCCACTATGAGACAAGATAATCAATATCTTTATGGAAAAATGATTGCCGTTGCCTTCGGAACCATGATTGCATCAGGCTGTTCGCCGGAATCATACCGACGGCCGCGAATGTCTTTCTTCAGGACTCCAAAAATATGGGAATCGCATAGGGGTAGTTCGGGACTGTATGGAGGAAGCGAAACTTCACCTTGGCAAAATTTGGGCGATTTGCTTCGGACGAAGAGGTGCACGAATGGGTACAATCATGATTTCAAATGCAACCTCAAGCATTTTTCCATGAAGGCAGTGACCATCTTGTCTCACAGAGGGATAAATCTGTTGACAGTTATGGCTATTATTTTTGAAATGTAAAAAGTTTTCTTACTTTTTGTCTATTTGTTTTGTTTTCATTTGACTGCTCCTTATACATACGTACATCCGAAGAAAGGGAAGTGTGTACCAGACAATGAGAGCAGCGGTGAACCGTAGAATTAGTCGTAAAAAAAAAGAGATGAAATATCTTTCCACAAGGCTGCATTTTCAGCATGAATGAAGATAGAAACTTGGGGTGGCTGCCCAGAATTCGGGAGGGCTTTGAGTTTGGGTGGGGATTGTGCAATGTAAGTTTCAATCAACAGTCTACCGCTTTGGCCGAGCGGTTCTAGGCGCTTCAACCGGAACCGCGCTGCTGATACGGTCGCAGGTTCGAATCCTGCCTCGGGCATGGATGTGTGTGATGTCCTTAGGTTAGTTATGTTTAAGTAGTTCTAAGTTCTAGGGAACTGATGACCTCAGATGATAAGTCCCATAGTGCTCAGAGCCATTTGAACAATTTCAATCAACCTTTATTTTATTAAAGAACAATTTACAATACCAGAGCGCGTACGAATACAGCAAACCCTTGCGCTCAACCACATGCAAGAAACAGCTTCAGAGCACAAATGACATATCAAAAAAAGGAAAGAAAATACTTAATCGTACCACAGTAATAAAGTAATCTGATGTCGAAAGTGGACCACAATGCTACATAGTAAAAACTTATCGCAAGATACAGGCATACATTATACAGGGTGAACCAGAACTCCATCGACAAAATAGCGGAGGTTGTTTAGGGATATTTTCTGAGTATTTTGGTACAAGGAACCGGTGGTCGCTGATGCCGTGTTACAAAGTAATAGCATTTTGTTTGATTTCTTACCCCATTTAGTCTTTGTGCGTGAATTGCACTGAAAATATCCGCTGTGCGTTATGTTTGAAAACAAACCTTGTTTCAACGCAGAAGACATTATGTTTCTGTGTTAGCATAATCTCGACTCGACGCACGAGAGGCATTCAATAAGTAATGCAACACTTTTTTTTTCTAAAAGCAGTTTGGTTTTATTCAGGATTCCAGTATACTATACTATTTCCCACTTTTTTGGCTATCAGAGCCTAATATTTCAACGTAATCTCCGTTCAATGCGACAGCCTTATACCACATTAGTGGGAGGGCCCGTATGCCCGCATGGTACCATTCTACTGGTCGACACGAAAGCCAAAGTCTTGCTGCATCAATAACCTCCCCTCATGTATGTACTGCTTCCCGCGGAGTATATTATTCATTGGGCCAAGTAGAGATCCGGGCCGTATAGTAAATGAGGAATAACAGTCCAATGAACAGTTGTGAGCTCCTCTCGGATGCGACTTGTCTGAGGCCTTGCGTTGTCACGGAGAAGGAGAAGTTCCTTTGAATTTTTGGGGCAACGAACATGCTAGAGTGTTTTGCCTAATTTCCTGAGGGTAGGAGAACATGATTCCGAGTTTATCGTTGCACTATGAGGGAGGACATCGAACAGAATAGTCCCAGAAGACCGTCGCCCGACTTTACCGGCAGAGGGTGCAGCCTTCTTCTTTTTCTTCAGAGGAGAGGTGGTGTGGCGCCACTTCATGAATTGTTTCCAGTTCAAAGTGATGAACCCATGTTTCATCGCCTGTGACGGTGCGACTAAAAATTGTCACGATCGGCCTCTAACGTACAAGCAATACCGCACTGGTAGTCCTTCGTTATCCTTAGGCAGCGAGAAACCTAACAGGAACTTTTGAGTGCCCCAACTGGCAGATGAGTGTGTCAGCAGTACCAACAGAGACGCCAAGCTGAGCATCGAGGTGTTTGTGATCAGCCGATAACCACGAATGAGAGTATCCGCGCGTCTCAGCATTACAGGCATCACAGCTGTATGCGTTCGACCGGCAAGCGGGAGATCGGACTGGTTTGCGCAAACTTGTGCTGATCGCAGACGACTCGCCTAACGACTTACCGCGCTTTTGTTCAGTGACAAGTTTCCGTAGACATTCTGCAAGCGCCTATTAATGTTTGCAACGTTCTGGTTTTCCGCCAAAAGAAAATAACAGCTGTCTGTGCCGAGAACCTCCACTGATACCAGCACCATTGCACAACTGACGGACGAAGTTCAGCTTGTGTGGCATTTCTCCTAAACGACCATCCCGCCACTCGGAAGGCCACAATTTGACTGCTTTTAAACTCATTCAGTTGGCTGTAGGAAACACGAATGTGTCTCCGGGGTATAGTTGCCTACTCGCTTCACACGTGTGCACCACACTGAGCCTTCTCACTTTATTCCGTATTGAATGGTAGACACAGATGGCGCTCTAGTAGCTATGTTTCTACGTTATCTCTTGGTTGATGACTCTGAAACCATTATCAAGAAATCTACTATCTCTCAGGTGGCATACATTAAAGTAAACTCCTCCCGCACAGGCCACGAAAGCCCAAAGGTACCGACTGGCCGCCGTGTCATCCTCAGTTCACAGGCGTCACTGGATGTGGATATGGAGGGGCATGTGGTTAGCACACCGCTCTCCCGAACGAATGTCAGTTTCCGAGACCGGAGCCGCTACTTCTCAATCAAGTAGCTCCTCAGTTTAGCTCAGAAGGGCTAAGTGCACCCCGCTTGTCAACAGCGCTCGGCAGACAGGATGGTCACCCATCCATGTGCTAGCACAGTTCGACAGCGCTTAACTTCGGTGATCGGACGGGAACCGGTGCTACCACTGCGGCAGGTGGCATACATTGCTGACAAAAAAAAATTAGTACAACCGAAAAGACGACGTGGATTTTGATCCGATGACAGCTCAACAGATCAAAGTCCACGTCGTCTTTTCGGTTGTACAAATTTTTTTCGCAGCAATGTATTTTTCACAGTGAAATAGTGTACGAATGTTTCACGACTTTGTCCTTACCCACTGAGAAAATTGACCACGCGCGATCAGGTTACTGGTATAGGACGGGCCGCAGTTCCAATGATCTGCTGCTAGAAGAACGGACAGCTGTTTCGCATAGCTGGCGTAGCATCTAGCAGGTTCTGTCTCTCTACTGACAAGGGAACCTCCCCATCGCACCCCCCTCAGATTTAGTTATAAGTTGGCAGAGTGGATAGGCCTTGAAAAACTGAACACAGATCAATCGAGAAAACAGGAAGAAGTTGTGTAGAACTATGAAAAAAATTAGCAAAATATACGAACTGAGTAGTCCACGTGCAACATATACAACTTCAAGGGTGATGTGCAGTCAGGAGCGCCGTGGTCCTGTGGTTAGCGTGAGCAGCTGTGGAGTGAGAGGTCCTTGGTACAAGTCTTCCCTCGACTGAAAATTTTAATTTTTTTTGTTTTCAGACAATTGTTATCTGTCCGTCCGATGCGATCACTTTTTTGGGAGTGATAATCACATCCACAAGAAAACCTAAATCGGGCAAGGTAGAAGAATCTTTTTACCCATTCGCCAAGAGTACAAGTTAGGTGGGACGACAACATATTACTGTCATGTGACGCACATGCCGTCAACAGTGTCGTATAGAATATATCAGACGTGTTTTCCTGTGGAGGAATCGGTTGATCTATGACCTTGCGATGAAATGTTTTCAGTTCCCATTGGAGCCCGCATCTCGTGGTCGTGCGGTAGCGTTCTCGCTTCCCACGCCCGGGTTCCCGGGTTCGATTCCCGGCGGGGTCAGGGATTTTCTCTGCCTCGTGATGGCTGGGTGTTGTGTGATGTCCTTAGGTTAGTTAGGTTTAAGTAGTTCTAAGTTCTAGGGGACTGATGACCATAGATGTTAAGTCCCATAGTGCTCAGAGCCAGTTCCCATTGGAGAGGCACGTCCTTTCGTCTACTAATCGCACGGTTTTGCGGTGCGGTCGCAAAACACAGACACTAAACTTATTACAGTGAACAGAGACGTCAATGAACGAACGGACAGATCATAACTTTGCGAAAATAAAGGAAGTAAATTTTTCACTCGGGGGAGGACTTGAACCAAGGACCTCTCACTCCACAGCTGCTCACGCTAACCACAGGACCACGGCGCACATGACTGCGCATTAACCTTGAAGTTGCATATGTTGCACGTGCACTACTCAGTTCGTATATTTTGCTAATTTTTTTCATAGTTCTACACAACTTCTTCCTGTTTTCTCGATTGATCTGTGTTCAGTTTTTCAAGGCCTATCCACTGTTCCAACTTATGGCTAAATCTGAGGGGGGTGCGATGGGGAGGTTCTCTTGTGAGTAATCCCGTTGGTTTGCCTCGCTCACAAATGTCTCTGAATGTAATCCCTGTCTGGACGAAAATGCTCCAGTGAAACGTTTTTCGGAAAGCAGTACCTTCGGCGGTCCTAAGTTACAAAGGAAACTCTGAGTAGGCTATCACGCGTCATCGCTACTACGGAAATGCCGTGGTATTCCTTTCGAAGCGGCAAGGAAGACGTTTACATTGCCCCGTCCTACGTCGAATAGCGGGAGAGAAAGCGCAAAAATCGCGCCCGCGCTCTGCGATGAGAGCAGAAGACAATGAGACGGCGGAAGCCTTCCGAAGCGAGTCGCGCTTCCTCCAGGAATGCCGCGGAACAAGTGAAAGCCGGGCCGGCCGCCTGCGGAGGTCTCTCGGTGCGCTAACTGCGTTCGCCACGCGGGGACAGCGTTCGGCTCGCCACGGAACAGTTGGCCAACAATACGAGTGGATTCGCTTCCGTTGCTCTCTAGACTTCCACGAGGCATGAGTTTCATTTGCGGACTACCAACCTGTTTGGGGTCGCTGTCGATTTCGAGAGATATACTGGGTAGTTGTAATTAAACTGGCGGTGTTCCGAGTGCTTTAGTGCGGGCTTTATACATCGCAGGGTACCGAAACATCGTTGTTATGTTCTTTAATTGGCGCGCTCGCGAAGCATGCTAAAAAATAATTGTTCCACTTTCAGGCACCAGTTGAAAATGTGACGCTGCAAGCGATCAGAATATGATACGGGTGCCAGTAAAGGGAAACGCCTATCAGACACGTGATAACGTTGGTTCTGGTATGTTTATTAGGATATGGTCACAAGTTACAACATGCTGCATCCGTAGCATGGTATGGTCAACAGCTGCTCACAGCATGTGTAATCAGAGTGAAATGTTGTCGCAGGCTGTCCTTCAAACCAGGAAGAATCCAGATAGATACTATCTTTCAGATATCCCAACGACCAGAGGTCACATGGGATCTCGATTGCCGCAACTGAAATTGCCTAGAGATGACGCGGCGTTACCGAAGATTTCTCGAAGCAAACGCCATGTGGTGCTGCCGCAACCTGCGTTGATATGGTGGTTTGGACAGCGTTGCGTTCTTGTGGAGCTGGAAATACATGTTGCACAAGGCGGTGCTTACAACGTGCAGATGTCACTATACAGGGTGGTCCATTGATAGTGACAGGGCCAAATATCTCACGAAATAAGAATCAAACGAAAAAACTACAAAGAACGGAATTTATCTAGCTTGAAGGGGGAAACCTGATGGCGCTATGGTTAGCCCGCTAGATGGCGCTGCCACAGGTCAAACGGATACAACTGCATTTTTTAAATAAAAACCCCCATTTTTATTACATATTCGTGTAGTACGTAAAGAAATATGAATGTTTTAGTTGTACCACTTTTTTCGCTTTGTGATAGATGGCACTGTAATAGTCACAAACGTATAAGTACGTGGTATCACGTGACATTCCCCCAGTGCGGACGGTATTTGCTTCGTGATACATTACCCGTGTTAAAATGGACTATTTACCAATCGCGGGAAAGGTCGATATCGTGTTGATGTGTGGCTATTGTGATCAAAATCACCAACGGGGGTGTCCTATGCATGCTGCTCGGCATCCTGGACGACATCATCCAGGTGTCCGGACCGTCCGTCGGATAGTTACGTTATTTAAGGAAACAGGAAGTGTTCAGCCACATGTGAAACGTCAACCACGACCTGCAACAAATGATGAAGCCCAAGTAGGTGTTTTAGCTGCTGTCGCGGCTAATCCGCACATCAGTAGCAGACAAATTCCGCGAGAATCGGGAATCTCAAAAACGCCGGTGTTGAGAATGCTACATCAACATCGATTGCACCCGTACCATATTTCTATGCACCAGGAATTGCATGGCGACGACTTTGAACGTCGTGTACAAAAAAAAAAAAAAAATGGCTCTGAGCACTATGGGACTCAACTGCTGAGGTTATTAGTCCCCTAGAACTTAGAACTAGTTAAACCTAACTAACCTAAGGACATCACAAACATCCATGCCCGAGGCAGGATTCGAACCTGCGACCGTAGCGGTCTTGCGGTTCCAGACTGCTGCGCCTTTAACCGCACGGCCACTTCGGCCGGCAACGTCGTGTACAGTTCTGCCACTGGACACAAGAGAAATTACGGGACGATGACAGATTTCTTGCACGCGTTCTATTTAGCGACGAAGCGTCATTCACCAACATCGGTAACGCAAACCGGCATAATATGCACTATTGGGAAACGGAAAATCCACGATGGCTGCGACAAGTGGAACATCAGCGACCTTGGCGGGTTAATGTATGGTGGGGCATTATGGGAGGAAGGATAATTGGCCCCCATTTTATCGTTGGCAATCTAAATTGTGCAATGTATGCTGATTTCCTACGTAATGTTCTACCGTTGTTACTACAAGATGTTTCACTGCATGACAGAATGGCGATGTACTTCCAACGCGATGGATGTCCGGCACATAGCTCGCGTGCGGTTGAAGCGGTACTGAATAGCATATTTCATGACAGGTGGATTGGTCGCCGAAGCACCATACCATGGCCCGCACGTTCACCGGATCTGACGTCCCCGGATTTCTTTTTGTGGGGAAAGTTGAAGGATATTTGCTATCGTGATCCACCGACAACGCCTGACAACATGCGTCAGCGCATTGTCAATGCATGTGCGAACATTACGGAAGGCGAACTACTCGCTGTTGGGAAGAATGTCGTTAGACGTATTGCCAAATGCATTGAGGTTGACGGACATTTTGAGCATTTATTGCATTAATGTGGTAGTTACAGGTAATCACGCTGTAACAGCATGCGTTCTCAGAAATGATAAGTTCGCAAAGGTACATGTATCCCATTGGAACAACCGAAATAAAATGTTCAAACGTACCTGCGTTCTGTATTTTAATTTAAAAAACCTGCCTGTTACCAACTGTTCGTCTAAAATTGTGATCCATATGTTTGTAACTATTACAGCGCCATCTATCACAAAGCGAAAGAAGTGGTACAACTGAAACATTCATATTTTTTTACGTACTACATGAATATGTAATAAAAAATGCGGGTTCCTATTTAAAAAACGCAGTTGACATCCGTTTGACCTATGGCAGCGCCTTCTAGTGGGCCAACCATAGCGCCATCCGGTTACCCCCTTCAAGCTAGACATGTTTCGTTCTTTGTAGTTTTTTCGTTTGATGCTTATTTCGTGAGATATTTGGCCCGGTAACGATCAATGGACAACCCTGTATACATGACAGGCTCGTAAGGTGTCATACCGTCGAAGAAAAACAAACCGAGAATGAAGGCGCTTATGAAACCACACCACAGAGTCACATAATCTGAGTGCAGTAATTCTTCATGCACAACATGTGGAGGTATGGAATCCCATATGCGACAGTTCTGTGTATTCACGGCATCTTGAAGAGTAAAATGTGCCTCGCCCATCCAAAGACTATTTCCCAGGCACATGTCATTCATTTCAGTTTTTGCCAAAAGCCGAAGTAGCCTATCTTGGGGATTCATTATGCGCACAGTCTGAATCATGCAGGGATACCAGTGTAAAATGCACCGCAAAATCTTTTGAACTGTTGACCAGGTGAGAGACGATTCTCGTGACTAACTCGAACAGTGGCTGCAGAATTAGATGCATGTGCCGCACGGTCGGCTACAGCTATAGCAACTTCATCACCAACTGCCGTGGGAATATGTCTCCTCCCTCTCCATGCTGCACCACCTGATTCACCTGTTCCTTCTTTTAATTTCTTGATCATATTCTTTAGCCCGTTCATCGACATTGGGCCTCTTCGCAGCTGTTGCTGTCAGCGATATTCTCGCAGTGCAGCGCACTATTGCTGCCGTTCTGGTAAAACAACTTGCCCAGCAGGACACGGTCTTTTTTCTTAATAAACATTGCGTTTCGAACGGAAAACTTCAGCCTTCTTAACCCTTTACACCAAGAGGTGTCACGTTCAGTGACATGTGCAATGTGATACAGAAAGAGCGAGCTTTAAGTCATGTTGAGTTCGAACCTCACGTCGTATTGAGCTAATACTATACGTTGAATCTTCACTTTTCTGTTTTTTTGGGATGAGGAACGGAATGTTCATTAGTCGTTACTCGCGTGACAACGTGATTTAATATTTTTTTTACACAAATTATGCATTAATAATGCTGGAGTATTGTTGTCGTTCGTGGTGGGCTTTACTCAAAGTCATTGATAATTTAATTTTGATTTTGAGTTACATTAAATTGCTTTTGTGGAAATTGTCCGTTCCATCAGAGTTAATCTTTGGCAAAATTATTTGTCACGTTAATAAGATGATTCAAATGGCTCTGAGCACTATGGGACTTAACATCTGAGGTCATTAGTCCCCTAGAACTTAGAACTACTTAAACCTAACTAACCTAAGGACATCACACACATCCACGCCCGAGGCAGGATTCGAACCTGCGATACCAGCGGTCACTCGGTTCCAGACTGAAGCGCCTAGAACCGCTCGGACACACCGGCAGGCCGTTAATAAAACACACTGATCTTAGAACGTCGACATATACGTCGAAAAATGAAATAAACCTTTTTTTAGATTATTGCCTCGGATAATTAGATTTTTTAATCAAGCATGAGATCTTTAATCATTATTTGCATTTTTGCCCACACGCGGGAGAAGAATTATTTTTAGAGTTTGCCTTTTAGTCTAGTCGTGGCTCTGGATTTCGGCTATTGAGCTGAAAATATAAATCTTAAAACTACGTACTCTGCTGCAACGTCTGGCGGCTGTGAAAGAAAATGTTATTATAATTGTAGCGGTCGAGTTTTTCGCTTCCGCTAGTTTTATAAGTTTAGATTGCCACGTACGAGGTGCGGCTAGAAAAAAACCGGACTGATGCTGGAAAAAACATTTATTTACAATTATTTACAATTTCATGTTATCTCCTTCAATGTACTCTCCTCCTCGGTCTCTACACCGCTCCATACGAATTTTCCACTGTTCATAGCAATGATGCAGATCATTTTCGGTAAGTCCATACATTACTTCCGTCGTTTTTTCTTTTACTGCTTCAACAGTCTCAAATCTAGTTCCTTTCAAAGCTGACTTGACTTTAGGGTAAAGAAAAAAGTCACAGGGGGCCAAATCAGGTGAGTAGGGTGGATGATCTCAGATGGGAATGTTGTGTTTATCCAAAAACGTCTTCACTGACAACGCACTGTGAGCTGGGGTATTGTCTTGGTGAAGGATCCATGACTTTTTTCTCCACAAATCGTTCCGTTTTCTCCGTACTCGCTCACGTAGGGTAGCCAGGACGCTAATGTAGTAATGCTGATTCACTGTTTGTCCCTCTGGTACCCAATCAATGTGCACAATCCCTTTGATGTCAAAAAAAAAAAAAAAAACAATCATCATTGCCTTGAATTTCGATTTTGACATTCGTGCTTTTTTTTGTCGTGGAGAACCAGGAGTTTTCCAATGCATCGATTGGCGTTTAGTTTCGGGATCGTAAGTAAAAAACCACGATTCATCGCAAGTAATAACATTTTGTAAGAAGGTGGGATCACTTTCAATGTTTTCCAGGATGTCAGAACAAATCATTCTTCGGCGTTCCTTCTGTTCAATTGTGAGACACTTTGGAACCATTTTTGAACACACTTTGTTCATGTTGAAACTTTCATGAAGAATCTGCCTAACACTTTCCTTGTCAACTCCTGTTAACTCAGACACTGCTCTGATTGTTAAACGGCGATCTTGTCGAACAAGTTTACCGATTTTTTCAATGTTTGCATCAGTTTTTGCTGAAAATGGTCTGCCAGTGCGAGTGTCATCACTGGTGTCTTCGCGGCCATCTTTAAATCGTTTAAACCACTCAAACACTTGTGTTCGCGATAAACAATCATCGCCGTACACTTGTTGTAACATTACAAACGTTTCACTTGCAGATTTTCCTAGTTTGAAACAAAATTTGATGTTAACACGCTGTTCTTTCTGTACACTCAACATTTTCCGACCCACAGACAAAACGTCAACTACTTAGAACAGACGCCACGGGCAGACTGAGTGCAGGAGGCAGATGAAACTCGAGCAGTAGGCGGAGCGAGAGTCACGTGACAGGCCACGCGACTTTCAGCCTTATTGCATTCGTTTTATTGTTTCACCAGTACTAGTCCGGTTTTTTTCTAGCCACACCCCGTAATCGCGTATTTGGCTGCAACGGCCGCCGCAATTGTTGCGCTGTAAATTTCTTAAAATGCAGGTTATTTCAAGGAAACGGACCTGAGATAGGGCTCACCTCTTACAAATTAAAAGTGAATAATAACATGAAATTAACATATTATTTGGTTAAAGATAGAGAATTGCTTACATGAAACTGCACTCACTAGCATGTCCGTCTACTCGCAACGAAGACAAGAGAAGAAGTGATAACGGCTAAAATAAAACAAATGCTATCTCCTTTTTCAGCTATCTGGTCCATTATTGTTTCGAATGCATCTTTGTGTTCCCTGCACTCGAAACTAACTCACAGAACTTTATATAATAGTAATAATAATAATAATAAGACTCATGAGAGAAAATTGTATCTCGCCTGAGCGGTTAGTGTTCACTTATAATCCAATATTAAAATTATTATTTTTTTCTTTTCAATGTCATTTCCACGCTATTTTTAGTATTTCACAGGGAACGGTGCACGTTCTAGATCTTCTCACTAGAAGGTTATCAACACAGATTTGCAGCAGATACGAGGGCGGCCGTTGTTTAATACGCCAATACTTACATAATTATGTTCCTATGCAATCACGAACAGTGTCGATTTGCATAAAATTATTGTTGGTCATATTGTACAACGATGAGCCGACGTTCCGGTCACTACTGGGTGGCCTTATCAGCGTAGATATTACAACGCGATGTACAGCAGCTCAATTTGCTCATCTTGGTTGTAGACACCTTAGAGCCGCCGTGTCACGGATTGCGCGGCCCCTCCCATTCGAGACCTCCCTTGGGCATGAGTGTGGGTGTTGTTCTTAGCATAAGTTAGTTTAAGTAGTGAGTAAGTTAGGGACCGATGACCTCAGCAGTTTGGTCCCTTAGGAATTCACACACACTTGAACATTAGAAGCGTTAGATGAACACGTCATACACAGGTGTGGAGTCATCTGCCTTGTCCATAAGATAATGTGAAACTGTTATGAAACTGTGTGAGTTTCATGTATCTTTTTTATAACGTCAATGATAGCATTGATACAACCTTCAGATTTCCGAATTTCATTGCGTGTTCTCAGTAGAATAGTAACTAAGTTTTGAAGACAGGCGCATGGAATCTTCGCAGGTGTCAGCATTTGAGAGAGAACATGTAGTTGGGCTCAAAGAAGCCGGTTAGAGTAATCGGCGAATCGCTCGACCTTTGAACAGGAGCGTGCCACTATTCTACGATGTTAGCAGGAATGGGCGAGCCATGGCCGAACAGAGCAACAAGAAGGAAATGGTCCACCTAAAGAGACGACAGAGAGGCACTCAGAGCCTCAACTCATAGTTTGTCCGACGCGCAGCTGGTGTTTCAGTGGTCACAAGGACAATTAACAGGCGTATCGCAGAAAGGGGGCTGATCTCACGGCACCCCTGCTTCTGTATACCAACAAGCCCGTTTGCGGTTCTGTCGGTCGCATTCGACCTGGAATCTCATTTAACTGAAGTAGAATTGTCTTCAGTGGTGAGCCCCGCTTCGAACTGAGTCCGATGACCAGCGATGTCACGTCTGGAGACATCCCGGACACCGGTGTGATGCCACCCTGATGGACGTGTGCCATGGGGCCCGACAACCAACAATGACGGTCTGGCGCCATTTCATTTCATAGCAGGACCTGTTTGGTTTCTATCTGCAGCATCCTTACAGCACAGATGTACGTTGATGATGTTCTATGCCCCATTTTGTTGCCCTTCATGTCATGCCATTCAGTGGCTACATTTCAGCAAGAAAGGCCCGCTCGCACATGGCTAGAATTTGTACTGCTTGTCTTCGTCCTTGCCAAACCCTTCCTTGGTCAGTAAGACAGCTGGACCTCTCCACATTTGAGAAGTTTTGGAGCATTATGGGCGGGATCCTCCAACCTTCTCCGGAGTTTGACGCTCTAACGTTACCCAATTGAACAAAATTCGGCACGATATCCCTCAGAAGAACATACAACAACTCCATCAATCAATGCCAAGCCGAATAACCGCTTGAATAAAGGCCAGAGTTGGGCCAGTGCGTTACTGACTTGCTCAATTTGTGAAGCTCTTTCTCTTGAAAAATCATCCACTTTTTCCTGAAACTGTAATCATTTATGTACATGGTCGGTCACTTTTTTTTTTGTCCTAGAATGTATGTTCTATCTGCTGTTTAATCTGCAATTCACGTTTATAATACAGTTTAAGACAGGCTATTACGAAGACAACTGGACTTCATTCCTCCAAGCCAAGCTGCAGGAACTGCGTATAAAAGGTTGCAATATCACAGAAATTCTCCACAACTCTAAGCTGTGTCGTTTACAAAAATACCTTAGCTAAGATGGCGATCCAACCTCATACTGAAAAATGAGACATTTTTCTGTTTAGCACTGCTAGATTTCACATTAATAAATAAAATTGCAGCTAATTTAACCCATCAAGCACTAGCGGCGACGCAGAAATTAAGATTTTTTTGGAGATGACTAGGCGCTGTAAACCAGAAGATAGACATCACAACGCAGTACTTTAGTCCACCTGTTAAATATGCAGGTTTGAATAGTATCTTCATTCTGGTTAACTAAACGCGCCAGAAGGCTTATAGAAAACATAATCGCTTGATTACCCACAGATGAGTGGAAACATTGGAGAAACGAAGAGATACATTGAGTCGAAATCAGTATATGACGCTGCGAGAGATGAAATCGATCTCCTGTTATTTCAGGTCGTTTTCAAAGCACGAGTAAAACGTGTCTGATAACGGATTGGCAGCTGAAAGAGGTGTAAAGAAGGACAGAGCTGGAATTGCTTTATTAACCAATAAAACATCTTCCCCTAAATGAAGTTTGTCAGTCTTCTAACGAGATTATGTGTTTGGCTACAAGAAGAAGAGCATTTCGGTACAACATAGGATAAAAACAGCGCAGTGACACTTTAACATATACGACGTGTGTTGTTTTAAAAATCTCATCGGATTACGGAAGGAAGTCGGCCGTGCCCTTTGAAAGGAACTATCCCGGCATTTCCCTGGAGCGATTTATGGAAAGCACGGAAAACCTAAATCAGGAAGGCCGGACGCGGGATTGTCGCTGTTTGGAGTTCGTACCGAAGATCCGGATCTTGACAGTAATGGACATACTTGGACTGTGTAGAGCGTTTATAAATCAAGTCATCATGGTAATAACAGATATTAAATCAGTGCAGTAGTAAAATAATGATCCATAGTATAAATCAGTTTGAAAAGGAGCATACAAGCAACCCCGACAAGCGAATAGTATGCACTGACATTATTACAGAAACAGCGGAGAGATGACCTTGATAGATACAACTAGAGACACGGAATTCGCTGTCAGCATGCCGCACATGCATATTAATTAGAAGAATTTATGGGAAAAGTAGGCGCAGCGGTCCAAGTGAAAGCGATATAAAATGAGTAATATGGATCATAAAGCGTGAAGTGGAGGCCGAAAATAAAAGTACCGGTACAGTAAATCACGAAATACGAGTAATTTGTATTTCCACATAAGGGAAAAGTTCTGATACTGGTGCTTGCCTGTTTCTTAGCCGTATATCACTGAATACATGCGGATCTTGGCTGCATCTGAGAATAGCGCAGAAACTTAATCATTTTAGGGAGCTTGTTGATTACGCTTACCACTGCCTTTACGGTATTACCGTGCTACGGGTCGAAGAGCAGAAAGAAGTAGCGGTGGAATTAATTAGTGAAGCTGATGGTATGTGATTGGAATAACAGTAGTGAAGCATTGAATTAGAGACCTAGTAGCATATAGGATTTTGCCCTGATGAAGGAGGCGAGGCGTCATGCGAACGAATCCACGAGATACTGAAAGCGTGGTGGACTCGTCCTCCTGACTAACCGATAAAAAAATGGTTCAAATGGCTCTGAGCACTATGGGACTCAACTGCTGTGGTCATCAGTCCACTAGAACTTAGAACTACTTAAACCTAACTAACCTAAGGACATCACACACATCCATGCCCGATGCAGGATTCGAACCTGCGACCGTAGCAGTCGCACGGTTTCGGACTGCGCGCCTAGAACCGCGAGACCACCGCGGCCGGCGACTAACCGATAAATCACCACTGATTGACAAAACTGTGTTCAAGTAGAAAAAATGGTTCAAATGGCTCTAAGCACTATGGGACTTAACATCTGAGGTCACCAGTCCCCTAGACTTAGAACTACTTAAACCCAACTAACCTAAGGACAGCACACACATCCATGCCCGAGGCGGGATTCGAACCTACGGCCGTAGCAGCAGCACGGTTCCGGAGCCTAGAACCGCTCGGCTACAGCGACCGGCGTTCAAGTAGAAGTCAGATGACTTATGTGGTTATACAAACACTCGCGTGAACTAGCACTCTGATGTCGGTCGTGTTTTCCTGAACTTAGTGAACCATTTTTGGTGGATCATGTGTGGTGCTGAAATAATGTGAGCTCCATTAGCACAGAGTGTGTGTTGTAAATTTGCGGCGGTTAAACGACTGTGATGATGATGCGATGTAGTTCTCAGCTGTAGATGTTGTTGCTTATTTTGGAGCAGGACAGGGAGAGCGATTCCTCTGCCGTAGCGCCAGTGGGTTCGTTGAACTTGACGTCCTCACCCGACGGGCGGATTGTATCGACATCACCACCTACCCTACGGTGAGTTTTCTAATTTCATTCGAAACAGTGGTCTTCAAACTGGTGAGCAACTACTGGGCGCCAGTACTTGTTCCACTGCCAAAATTCGTATCAGCAATCAGTGGCCACCGCACTTGCATTCCAAATTACACCGATTATATAATCTAATTTTTATAGTTAGCATATACTGAATTATGATAATGGAGCTGTTCATGAACTTCCGTCAGCGCAGGTACAGGTTAACTCCCTTTGCTTCTCGTTGATCTTTACTGGGCTCGCTACGTATATTTGAGATGTCTAGTGACACTTTGGTTCGTCTTATCCTCACCACTATAACATTCCTTCGCAATTGACACTTGTTTTTCATATGTTCGACAGACAGGACGCCCTCCTAAAACTACAAAGGCTGGGGAAGGAGGTATATTTCTGCTGAGTGCCAGGGCACATGTGTATTGCGAAGAACGAAAGGGAGTATGTACGAGGCAAGGAGGTGTGCCGCGTTGCCAATCATTCTATCGCTGTTGAGGTACAAACTAGTGCGTCGATGGGCTGGATTTAACACACAGTAAGTTTCGTCTACTAAACCCCAAAACGCGGCCCTGGCGTACCTTCCGGCTCAATGTGTGGCGCCACATTTTGGATGGTGTTTTATTTTCAGACCACAGGGCAGGGGCAGAAATGGCGTCAGTTCTGCCCTCTATTTTAAGTGATTTCCAAACAAATGTGGTTAGAGTTTTACGGTTTTGCGATTTTTCCAATATGTTTGCTAAGATTTTAGGGAGATGCTCTTAATGTGTTAATATGGTGACTGGTTCACTCATGTTTTTGATAAGTGGTCAGCCAGCGACATTACGCTGTGCCTTCTTTTAGCTCCTCTGTCATTTCAACCCCAGGTACAAGCATCCTTTACCCTTTCTCCATTGTCTTACAGTACATGAGGTAGGCTCATTGTGTGGGACAACGCGAGTGAGATAGGAATGGGTGAATTAGTGTCACTTTGTACGTTTCTTCCTCAGGTGTTTGGTTACAATTTTAGCCATTTTATCCACATCCGTTTCTTTTAATATATATAATGGCACCGATAAGCCGCCTTGGGTACCAGTGGGCGACAAACACACACACACACACACACACACACACACACACACACATCCCCAATGATCTCATTTCTGCGCGCACCAGAGCTTTACACAGAAGGTTAAAATAACAACGATATTTTTAAAAGTTCTTTTTTTTTTACTTCTACTTCTAAAAGTACCGCGAAAACCGGTAATCATCCATTTTTTGGACTCGCGTAAATCCACTTATCATTAACACATGTGTACTCACTCCGTAGGACAGCTTAGATGCACATTGCTCCAATTCACAAAACATGTGATTTACTTAGTGAAATGCGTGGTACGGACATCTGGAATAGGAGATGGGAAGCCATCTATAATTCTATTGAGGTTTATAATTTTTTTTAAAAATTCGAACACGTTTAATTAACAAATTGGCAAGTGAGGAAGCTGTGTAGTTCAGTATCAGACCATAATCATTGTGTTACGTTCAGCATAATACAATACTAGGAAGTTCTAAAAAGAATAATGAAAAAAGTATGCGGAAAAATTTTACGAGAGGATGTAAAGGTACATGAGCCATCTAAGGGTATTTAAATTAGCACTCTTGGAGCAAGATAGCTGGTTTAAGGAAACATCAAATATGAAGACGACAGCAGAAATAATAAATGTTATGCGGCTTTAATACTGATCCAAACATCCCTACTTCTACGTATACAATAGCTTGCGTGTCGATATACGACTCAGGTACACGAAACAGGTACTTCAGTTTGTCACACGGGGCTTAGAAGGCCCGCTTCCGTATCTTGCTCACCTCAAAAACTCCAAGGTACTGATTTTTTTCTTTTATTTCAGTCTAAGATCACAAAATTTTTTGTCCTCGGACAGTCGGTTTCGGTCAGTGGTGACCATCTTCAGATCTTCCTACATGTATTCAACATGTATGAAGATCTAAAGATGGTCACCACTTCCTGGATCACTGTTTTTATTCGCTACTGTGTCTCAGCTTGCGAAACTCTAAGATAGTTACCAGGAAGCGAAAACCGGAATCTTCACATCAGTTGCCACCGTCACTAACCACTAGACCGAGCCGGCCGTTGTGGCCGTGCGGTTCTAGGCACTTCAGTCTGGAACCGCGTGACCGCTACGATCGCAGGTTCGAATCCTGCCTCGGGCATGGATGTGTGTGATGTCCTTAAGTTAGTTAGGTTTAAGTAGTTCTAAGTTCTAGGGGACTGATGACCACAGATGTTAAGTCCCATAGTACTCAGAGCCATTTGAACCACTAGACCGACGTTTCTCAACTGCCGTGTCGCGACACGTTGGTGTGTCACGAACACGTGTCAGGTGTGTTGCGAGCTTTTTAATGTCTACTAATCTTCCGGAGACAAAAAATTTATCGCCAAATTGTTTCTTGGAGTAGTAGATTTGTAAAATTTGTATCTCATAGTCGTTCCACAATTTTTAAAAAAACATGTACGTAACAGACGGTTATAATTAAAGTGCAAGTACTCACAGTGGTCGCGAGTGGGCTCTAATTATCATATGGCACCGAAACTTGGTAGATATGCTAATGTAGAACTGTTTATGCCGGTAGAATTTAGTTCCAATTTTGGCCACCAGGTGCAAATCTTGCGCCCTACAACATCTCATCGGCTTCTCCTGTACGCATATTGAATAAATTGTATAAGCCGCAGTTAATAGCAAAACCAACATGATGCTTTTCTCACTTGTTTGACCTTTCTACCCATTTCCAGTGCCTAATTCGTTACACATGAAAAGACGGCACCAGCAATAGAATCGAGCCATCTTATACTTGAGCTTTGTTCATTACAGTATCCTTAACCATGCCCTTTCCCAATGACCTGTTGTGAAACCTATTTTTGGCTGGCAGATCTAAATAATACCCTGCCATCTTGTTGCGTTTGCATGGCAATCCCAGTTGCACTGTATGTATTGTTCGCATTAGTGATTTCTTAATGGCTCTGTTTCTAATGTCGAATTAAAAATGTCACTACCAGTTTCTGCCATTTTTTAGAATGTAACCAAGTTATGTGGTGGAATGATTTTCCTTGCAGTCACAGCACCAGATATGCATCCGGTGGCCAAACTTGTCTTTTTTTTTTTTTTCAATGTAAAACGGTTCCAATTAACGTGTTAGAATATCTTACCAAGTTTCGCTGCCATACAATAATTACGGCCCACACTGGACCTCTATGAGGAGCTGCACTTTAATTTTAACGATTCAGTACTTTATGTGTTTGTTTTTTTGCGTCTAGAAAAAAATCACATGTAGAAGTGTCGCGAAACGTCCTTTGGTGTGCGCCAAAGAAAAAAAAGGTCGGGAAATGCGGCACCACGCGATGGAGATGATCGTAATAACAAAGAAGAAGCCCTCGATGAACTCTCCTGCAGTCATTTCATATAACACGTGAGGCGAGACTGATACCGAGACTTGAGCACCATCTTTGGGTATCTGGGGAGAGGAACGGTAGAGGTGACAGACGGGCCCGAGGGTCGAGTGAAGTCTTAAAAAAAGTAGGAGAGGATAGCGCACAAGGCGGAACGTACTGGGTTTGGGTTCGCGTGGTTAGCTTTCTCGGTGTGCGCCTGTTCCTGCAGCGTGCCCCGTATGCTGGCGCTGACGGTATAAAACTGTGCGGCAGTTATTGCGGCGTGCCAGCCTCTTGTATTCCGGTCGGACCATCTGACGGGTAGTTTGATCGGACAGTTGCCCGGCTTGCTTTCTATGCTTGACCAAAGATAGAGCCAGGGATTTGCTGCTACCTGTTTTAATGGTGAGCGTTCATTGACATTTCTGTGGCCGGCCGTTGTGGCCGAGCGGTTCTAGGCGCTTCAGTCCGGAACCGTGCTGCTGCTACGGTCGCAGTTTCGAATCCTGCCACGGACATTGATGTGTGTGATCTCCTTAGGTTAGTTGCGTTTAGGTAGTCCTACGTCTAGTTGACTGATGACCTCAGATGTTAAGTCCCATAGTGCTTAGAGCCATTTGAGTATTTCTGTGACACTCGTTCCGGCCGGTGGCTCTAATGTGCTTCACCGGTTTAGTGATTACTGACTGCTTGGTGCACGACTCTCCGCCATCGGTTCTGCTGTTCCGTATTGGTAATGTCTATTTGTGAACTTCCGTCACGTGTGCTGAACCTTCTCCCTCGTAGGCAAACTACTGGTTCTATTAAGGCTCCTTCCTCTCTAACTGAAAAGGCAAATACCGCAGGGAGGTCATTTTAGTTTAGGACTTTTTCGTGTCATTGGTATTTCATTTCTGTTAGAGGGTCTTGCGACGTGTTTGTGTTGTTTTGTACTTTAACTGTTCAGATTTTATTGTGTGGAAGCATTATTAATTTGTAATTCTTGTCGAGTTTTATTTAATAGTTGCCTGAGTAATACTTGGGTCATATTGAAGTTCTTGTTACTTGTTGGAGTGGCTAACTTAAATTTTCTTGCCTGTCCCTATCACTTTCTTACGTGAGTAGATCTTTTTGCTCTTTGCAATATGGAAACATCAAAGCAAAATCGTCCTAAAGTGAAATCTGACCTAAAATTGGTGGTCACAAAACTTATTCCAGATTTCAATGGAATTATAGAAAAACACAAACAATTTCATTCCTCACATTAGTGACTCCACATTTGAGAAAATTGGCGGCCGGGGTGGCCGAGCGGTTCTAGCCGCTACAGTCTGCAACTGAGTGACCGCTACGGTCGCAGGTTCAAATCCTGCCTCGGGCATCGATGTGTGTGATCTCCTTAGATTAGTTAGGTTTAAGTATCTCTAACTTCTAGTGAACTGATGACCTCAGAAGTTAAGTCCCATAATGATCAGAGTCATTTGAACCATTTTTCTGAGAAAATTGTTTATCACATGGGATTCCTTAAAAATTGATTTTCATTTACTGTAACGTGCTGTACTGTATTACTATATTTCCTGTGTTACTGTACTGTTATTGTATTACTGTATTTTTATTTGAAATTTCGATCACTGGGAACAATCATGTACCTTTAGCATAAATGACTTATTCCATTATGTTTCTTGATCTTTACCTTGTCAGCGGTAATTCTAATTAGTATAATTTTTTTAATAGCATGTGAAATTTCAGATACGAGGGTTGCCCAGAAAGTAATGCACCGCCTTTTTTCCTTCAAGAGTTCCCTTCTTTTTTTTTCTCTCCTCTCTACAGTTTTTGCCCTCTACAGCTCCCTCTAGTACCATGGAAGTCATTCCCTCATGTCTTAGCAGATGTCCTATCATCCTTTCCCTTCTCCTTATCAGTGTTTTCCACATATTCCTTTCCTCTCCGATTCTGCATAGAACCTCCTCATTCCTTATCTTATCAGTCCACCTAATTTTCAACATTCGTCTATAGCACCACATCTCAAATGCTTCGATTCTCTTCTGTTCCGGTTTTCCCACAGTCCATGTTTCACTACCATACAATGCTGTACTCCAGACGTACATCCTCAGAAATCTCTTCCTCAAATTAAGGCCGGTATTTGATATTAGTAGACTTCTCTTGGCTAGAAATGCCTTTTTTGCCATAGCGAGTCTGCTTTTGATGTCCTCCTTGCTCCGTCCGTCATTGGTTATTTTACTGCCTAGGTTGCAGAATTCCTTAACTTCATTGACTTCGTGACCATCAATCCTGATGTTAAGTTTCTCGCTGTTCTCATTTCTACTACTTCTCATTACCTTCGTCTTTCTCCGATTTACTCTCAAACCATACTGTGTACTCGTTAGACTGTTCATTCCGTTCAGCAGATCATTTAATTCTTCTTCACTTTCACTCAGGATAGCAATGTCATCAGCGAATCGTATCATTGATATCCTTTCACCTTGTATTTTAATTCCACTCCTGAACCTTTCTTTTATTTCCATCATTGCTTCCTCGATGTACAGATTGAAGAGTAGGGGCGAAAGGCTACAGCCTTGTCTTACACCCTTCTTAATACGAGCACTTCGTTCTTGATCGTCCACTCTTATTATTCCCTCTTGGTTGTTGTACATATTGTATATGACCCGTCTCTCCCTATAGCTTACCCCTACTTTTTTCAGAATCTCGAACAGCTTGCACCATTTTATATTGTCGAACGCTTTTTCCAGGTCGACAAATCCTATGAAAGTGTCTTGATTTTTCTTTAGCCTTGCTTCCATTATTAGCCGTAACGTCAGAATTGCCTCTCTCGTCCCTTTACTTTTCCTAAAGCCAAACTGATCCCAAGCCCATATTCAGCTGTAACCTTTTCTTCTACTCCTTCCCCTACAACTGCATTCCAGTCGCCCATGACTATTAGATTTTCGTCCCCCTTTACATACTGCATTACCCTTTCAATATCTTCATACACTTTCTCTATCTGTTCATCTTCAGCTTGCGACGTCGGCATGTATACCTGAACTATCGTTGCCGGTGTTGGTCTGCTGTCGATTCTGATTAGAACAACCCGGTCACTGAACAGTTCACAGTAACACACCCTCTGCCCTACCTTCCTATTCATAACGAATCCTACAGCTGTTATACCATTTTCTGCTGCTGTCGATATTACCGGATACTCATCTGACCAGAAATCCTTGTCTTCTTTCCACTTCACTTCACTGATCCCTACTATATCTAGACTGAGCCTTTGCATTTCCCTTTTCAGATTTTCTAGTTTCCCTACCACGTTCAAGCTTCTGACATTCCATGCTCCGACTCGTAGAACGTTATCCTTTCGTTGATTATTCAATCTTTTTCTCATGGTAACCTCCCCCTTGGCAGTCCCCTCCCGGAGATCCGAATGGGGGACTATTCCGGAATCTTTTGCCAATGGAGAGATCATCATGACACTTCTTAAATTACAGGCCACATGTCCTGTGGATACGCGTTACGTGTCTTTAATGCAGTGGTTTCCATTGCCTTCTGCATCCTCCTTATCGAACATAATGAGAATTACACACACGAAAGAATGCTGTTTTATCTACACACCCTATTTTTCCACATCATAATCTCCATCCCGTTTTGTGGCCTTCCTCCAGAGCGAAACAAAGGCGCTTATGTCCTGTCGGTAATAATGCTTGTCCTGGTGGCGGAGTCAGTGCTTCACTGTGTGATTCACCTCCTCATCGTCCTCAAAATGTCTTGTGTGACAGCCCGCCGAACCGCCATCTGATGACCTTAGCCTCTGTACCCGGCGACTAACCTTTGTCGACGGCAGATGCTCCATAGACTTAGCACTAGCGTTTGTGGATATTCCTCACAGTTTCTTTCTCTGCAATTAGAAATTCAGTGACGGCACGATGCTTGTAACGTACATCACCCGCAGACGCCATTTTGAATCTGTCCTGTAGCTACGCTATCTGTCGGAAGTGACGGAAACTTGGCTCGCTCGCTCAGGGGACTTCAAATAATACATACATACGTTTCGCATTAGTGGCATTGTTTTCGGCTGAGAAAAAAAAATGTGGTGCATTACTTTCCGGGCAACCATCGCAGCATTGCAAGGGGGTCCGCAGATCGCTTTCCGAATAAACAGGGTGTTCGCGTTATCGGTAAGTTTGAGAACCATTGGTCTAAATTATTTGCTGTTATGTATGTGCCTTACATTACTTACCGCAAATTGCTTATTGATGTAGTCACCAACAGCAGACTGCTAACGTCCTCCTCCTCCGTGAACACCGCCGTCTCTACCGTGCCTTCCTTCACACGCGTGACTTGGGCACACTACGACGCCATCGGCAACTCCAACGACACGGCCGAAACTTGCTCGCGGCTAAGAAACGCCGGGACTGGCGACAGACGTGCACCCGTCTTAATGCTACCCTACCTATAAACTCGTCGTCTAAGTACTGGTCAGCCTTCCGCCGCCTTACCCGATCTAACCCCCCCCCCCCCACCTACTACCCTCTCCTTCATGATGACCGCCCCTTTCCTGATAACATCAGTAAGGCCAATCATTTTGCTTCTTACCTCTCCGATATCTTTACCCTCCCTGGCGATCCCCAGTTCGATTACTCCCTCTTCCCTGATGTCCGCGATCGAGCTGACACTTCTGCCCCTCCACTGGCTCCTGGCTTCCAGTACTTCGACAACATTACACACACAGAACGCAATGCCCCGATCACTACCCAGGATATCTACACTCCGCACGAAACGCAACACCGCTCCTGGTCACGACCGTGTTACCTATCATCACCTCCGTGTAGCTCCCGCCTCCTTCCTCTCCACCCTGGCCAGGCTACAAAATGTGGTCTTGTCCACCGGCCTCTACCCCGACCTGTGGAAAACCTCCCGGATCCTGATGTTCCTCAAAACCGATAAACCGCCATCCGCTGTCTTCTCCTACCGTCCCATCAGCCTTACCTCGGTCTTGAGCAAAGTCCTGGAATCCATCCTCACACGACGCATCCACCAGCATCTCCACCAGCATCGCCTCCTTCCCACTACCCAATGTGGCTTTCGACCGTCCTTCTCTACTGATGACCTTTTCCTTCACCTCACTGACCTCCTCTCCGAACAACTCAACTCCCGTCACTCCGCCATCTTCCTCTCCCTCGACCTTGAACGTGCTTACGACCGTGTATGGCATTCCGATCTCCTCTTCAAGCTCCAAACCTTCGCCCTTCCTTTTAACTACGTCCGCCTAATCGGGTCCTTTCTCCCAACGTCCTTCCTATGTCACCATTCATAACGTGGATTCCTACACCTTCTACCCCTCTGCCGGTGTGCCCCAAGGTTCCGTCCTCTCCCGTCTTCTCTACCTTCTATATACGGCGGACATGCCGCCACCTTCATCCCCCGTCCACCTTCTCCAGTACGCCGATGACACCGCCTTCCGTGCCCTCGCCCCACCCTGCAATGCTCCCAACACCTTCTCCAATCCCATCTTGACCAGTACACCACTTGTTGTAACCAGTGGTTGCTCAAGGTCAATCCTTCAAAGACCCAGGCGATCATTGTAGGCAAAACCACCCCTTCCTTCCGTCTCCTCGATTTCTATATCACCATCTACAGCCGTCCTATCAACCTCACCCCCACCCTCAAGTACCTTGGCGTCACCCTTGACCGTCGCCTCTCCTGGACCCCCCATCTCTGGACAATCCAAGCCAAGGCACGCGACCATCTCCGCCTCCTCAAGCTCCTTTCTGGCCGCACATGGGGTCTGGACCCCTTCACCCTCCTCCACACCTATAAATCCCTCATCCACCCTATCCTCTGCTACGCCCATCCCACCTGGATCTCCGCCCCTTATACCTTCTACAAATCCCTTCAAATCCTTGAACGCCATGCACTCCGCCTCGCCTATCGCATCTGCCTCCCCTCACCCACGCGGATCCTGTATGACCTAATTCCAGTCCCACACCTCCTTCTTTTCCTCGAATGGATACGGATCCTCTACACCTCCTGCACGCTTGATGACCCTCACCCGCTTGTCTCTCCGATCCGTTCCCACCCCCATCCGCTGCTGCGCCTGCACTCCCCCATCCCACCCGTTCTCCATCTCTCCACCCTTGCCCAAGGTGGCTTCCGCCAACTCCCCCTCCCTGATGATGCCATCATCCCCTCCATCTACCCCTCCTACCAACTTTGATCCTCCCCTTCCTCCCCCTGTGTTTTTCCCTCCTCTCTCCCTCCCTCCCTCCTCTTCCCCCGGGCGTCCCCTCCCCCCTTCCTTCTTCCCCCCTTTTTTGCTCTGCCACTGGCATCTAAACTCTCCCCCTCTCCGCCCGCATCTCGTGGTCGTGCGGTAGCGTTCTCGCTTCCCACGTCCGGGTTCCCGGATTCGATTCCCGGCGCGGTCAGGGATTTTCTCTGCCTCGTGATGGCTGGGTGTTGTGTGCTGCCCTTAGGTTAGTTAGGTTTAAGTAGTTCTAAGTTCTAGGGGACTGATGACCACAGATGTTAAGTCCCATAGTGCTCAGAGCCAGAGCCTCTCCCTCCTACCCACACCTTATCCCTTTGGCAGGTCCCCGGCTTCGTACGTGAACAGAGAATATTCGTGCGCCAGACATCGTCGCCAGTGTTTGTGTGTGTCTTCATGTTAGTGCTTAAGTGTGTCACCGTTTGTGCTCCACCGTTCACGTGTTTAATTTCTGTCTTCTCTGTTTGTGTACAAGTGCTGAACGTTTTTAATTCGGACAATACGCCTGTGAACCGCTACATGTTTTTATAATTTGTCTGTCTACCGTCTTTTATCCACTGTGTTTGTTTTTGTTTTTCTACGCATCATTCTCTACTATTTGTGATATCTGTGGCCGAAGAGCGGCATAGATAAGCCGCTGCCGGCCTACTTTTCGTGTAAATGTGTTCACATAACAATAAAGGAAAAAAAAACAGACTGCTAACTGACGGAAGGAGCTGCGGTGTAGATATGGAAAATCTAAGCTATCTTTATTTACAACTTTAGACAAGGAAAACATGTAAGATAGACTGATATCTGTCTCGCCTAGCGGCCAGTTTAACGGGCGTCAGAACATGGCGTGCGTCTCGTGCCGTGAAATCCAAGTAAATCATCAAGGAAGTGAATCGGGTTGTGTAACTGAGAGGCGTGAGGGAAGATCGGATAAGTGAGCTACGGCCAGCCGACAGAAAGCGCCGAGGCGGGCAGTCGGTCACGCAGGCTGCGTACTCCGCTGGCCCTGTCTGAGGCAGCGAAAGGCAAAGGCGCCGCCGGCCGACCTCTGCGGCCGCAGCGTTTCCCAGGACCCCGGGGTCACAGCCCCGAGGACGGTAGGTGTCGGCCGAGGGGGCGCTTCCCTCTCCACAGTGCGTGTCGCGTGCTGACTGGCTCTATGTATATCGCAAGGCGCCCACCGCGTACCTGACTTCACCTGTTGCGCCAACGAAAGCAAAAAAGAGCAATCTGCCAACTTGCTGTGCTCGGTAGTTATCGTTTAGTCACGAAGACCGCTCTGAGCTCTACACTCACTGCACCTGTGAATTTCAAACACGTAAACTGTGCACTAGGCAACAGGTTACGATCATTTTACAATGAAATGTTCTTCCTAAAATGAAACCGTTGGCTGTATGGCTCAGTTGCCAAACAGCATTCGAAAAATGGAACTCTTTATTCTGCAGAGCAGTCGATAGATTGAAAGCTCCTGACACAGATTCATCAGACTCATGGCAGACCAAAACTAAAACCAACAATGTGCAGTATTCATCTTGAGGTTGAAGCTCACTCTTGTGTTTTTGTAAATAGTCTTCACGGGTTTGCCGCCGGGTCACGTTGTGCATATTCCACAATATTTCCTCGGAGAAACTGTCCGACATCTTCAGGTGGTTCAACCTTGCTCGTGGCTAGGTACGACTGACGGTATCCGCACACCGACGCCCCGTTTTTAGAATACGCGCGTGAAGAATGCGCAGGCGCGGAAATCGCTCATGCACAGTGATTTCCCTTATTCAAACTCCCGCTGCCGAAAATCGCAGAGCGGCTCTCCCGCGCGTGAGCTGTACGCTGCGTTTGTAAAGTGTGGCCAGCCGTTACTCACCAACGGCCGTACTAGGCCAGTGCTATGACGGGCCTGTTTGCGAAGAATCTTGATTTTCGCGTCGTGATTTAATAGCAGCCAATGCAGAGTTCCTGGCTGTGCTCAGTTGAAATCCCGTATCCTTGTTGATGAGATTATCGGCTGTACGGATATGTATTGCTTCCTTAATAACGCAGTCCCAGAAAGATGATGCCGGGGATAAAACTTCCGTCTTTTCATAAATCGTACGATGTCCTGTATTCAGGCAGTGTTCCGTAATTGCCGACTTTTCCGGTTGACGAAGGCGTGTATGACGCTGAAGCTCACCGCAGCGTTCTTGTACTGTGCAGCATGTCTGGCCTACATACGCTGCCCCACACTGACAAGGAATCTTTTACACACCACATTTCCTCAGTTCAAGGTCATCCTTAACCGAACCCAACAGGTTTCTCAGTTTTGCAGATGGTTGAAAAACACACTTAATTCCGTATCTCCCGAGGACTCTTCCGAGTCTTGACGACATGGCACCAAAATACGGCAAAAAGACCAAAGTGGTGGGTGTCTTCGTATCTTCATTCCGCTCCACAGATTGAACTCGCCTGGGCCTAAATGCATTACGCATCTGTCTCTGAGAATAACAGTTTTGTCGGAACACTGTATTCAAATGTAGTAATTCACTCGACAGGCTCTCAGGATCAGATACCACGTGTGCTCTATGAACTAACGTACGTAATGCACTACCGCATTCTGCAGGATGACGGCAGCTTGTGGCTAGATATAGATCTGTGCGCGTTGGCTTGCGGTAGACGCTGTGTCCCAATGTTCCATCGGCTTTCCTTCGTACTAAGACATCAAGAAAAGGTAAAGTACCATCTTTTTCCAGTTCCATTGTGAAGTTTATATCCGGATGGAGCGAATTCAGATACTGAAGTCCATGTGGCCACACCACAAATGTATCATCCACATCATCATCATCATCATCATCATCATCATCATTTAAGACTGATTATGCCTTTCAGCGTTCAGTCTGGAGCATAGTCCCCCTTATAAAATTCCTCCATCGTCCCCTATTCAGTGCTAACATTGGTGCCTCTTCTGATGTTAAGCCTATTACTTCAAAATCATTCTTAACCGAATCCAGGTACCTTCTCCTTGGTCTACCCCGACTCCTCCTACCCTCTACTGCTGAACCCATGAGTCTCTTGGGTAACCTTGCTTCTCCCATGCGTGTAACATTTCCCCACCATCTAAGCCTGTTCGCCCTGCGGATGACTTAGTTGTGATGGCAGATTCTATTGAAAGTTTGCAAAGTAATATTTCAGAGCTAGATCAGAAATGTAAGGACTATGGTATGAAGATTAGCATCTCCAAATGTATCATCCACATACCGCAAAAAACAAGAGGGCTTTAGTGTGTGGTGGCCAATTATTTTATGGAGGACTTTGAAAAAAAGCACTATAGTCAGCCACTCTTTACTCTTTACATATTTTAAAGAACATGTTTTGTCTTCGCTTGGTAAACACTCTTATAAATAAAATACTCTTAATTGTCTATATTTCGGTTTTCTATCGAATTACGCTTATTTCAGGGCGAAAGTCTCACCTGCAGTGCTCACGTATTGAAATAAGTCTCTTCGAAGTGAACTGACCAAGCAGTCACTCACGAGAGAGGTTATACTGATAAATACACTCCTGGAAATTGAAATAAGAACACCGTGAATTCATTGTCCCAGGAAGGGGAAACTTTATTGACACATTCCTGGGGTCAGATACATCACATGATCACACTGACAGAACCACAGGCACATAGACACAGGCAACAGAGCATGCACAATGTCGGCACTAGTACAGTGTATATCCAACTATCGCAGCAATGCAGGCTGCTATTCTCCCATGGAGACGATCGTAGAGATGCTGGATGTAGTCCTGTGGAACGGCTTGCCATGCCATTTCCACCTGGCGCCTCAGTTGGACCAGCGTTCGTGCTGGACGCGCAGACCGCGTGAGACGACGCTTCATCCAGTCCCAAACATGCTCAATGGGGGACAGATCCGGAGATCTTGCTGGCCATGGTAGTTGACTTACACCTTCTAGAGCACGTTGGGTGGCACGGGGTACATGCGGACGTGCATTGTCCTGTTGGAACAGCAAGTTCCCTTGCCGGTCTAGGAATGGTAGAACGATGGGTTCGATGACGGTTTGGATGTACCGTGCACTATTCAGTGTCCCCTCGACGATCACCAGTGGTGTACGGCCAGTGTAGGAGATCGCTCCCCACACCATGATGCCGGGTGTTGGCCCTGTGTGCCTCGGTCGTATGCAGTCCTGATTGTGGCGCTCACCTGCACGGCGCCAAACACGCATACGACCATCATTGGCACCAAGGCAGAAGCGACTCTCATCGCTGAAGACGACACGTCTCCATTCGTCCCTCCATTCACGCCTGTCGCGACACCACTGGAGGCGGGCTGCACGATGTTGGGGCGTGAGCGGAAGACGGCCTAACGGTGTGCGGGACCGTAGCCCAGCTTCATGGAGACGGTTGCGAATGGTCCTCGCCGATACCCCAGGAGCAACAGTGTCCCTAATTTGCTGGGAAGTGGCGGTGCGGTCCCCTACGGCACTGCGTAGGATCCTACGGTCTTGGCGTGCATCCGTGCGTCGCTGCGGTCCGGTCCCAGGTCGACGGGCACGTGCACCTTCCGCCGACCACTGGCGGCAACATCGATGTACTGTGGAGACCTCACGCCCCACGTGTTGAGCAATTGGGCGGTACGTCCACCCGGCCTCCCGCATGCCCACTATACGCCCTCGCTCAAAGTCCGTCAACTGCACATACGGTTCACGTCCACGCTGTCGCGGCATGCTACCAGTGTTAAAGACTGCGATGGAGCTCCGTATGCCACGGCAAACTGGCTGACACTGACGGCGGCGGTGCACAAATGCTGCGCAGCTAGCGCCATTCGACGGCCAACACCGCGGTTCCTGGTGTGTCCGCTGTGCCGTGCGTGTGATCATTGCTTGTACAGCCCTCTCGCAGTGTCCGGAGCAAGTATGGTGGGTCTGACACACCGGTGTCAATGTGTTCTTTTTTCCATTTCCAGGAGTGTAAATGTGAAAGACAAACGCTTTAGTGGGTGCACAGAGAACGAAAGCAGAGAGAGAATAGTGAGACAGGTTGGCAGAGAGAGGGAGAGGGAGAGAAATAGATGAAAAGAAGAAAAGGAATCTATCAGACATAAATAACCGTCTACTTCTCACGGTTCATGTAAGGTTGCACCCGCCAAATGCAATGTGCCAGTGTGTTACTAGCTGTCGATGTGGTCTTGCTTCTTGACGAAAACGATCGTAAACAGTTATTATTGTGGGAAATTTTTTACATACTATGGTAGGCTTAAAAGAACAAATTACTTTTGTTCAAATTATGGTATAACATGCCTGCGTTTTATGCTACCTAAGCTTGATAATGGTCATTGACCTAAACTAGGAAGGAATTGTCCAAAATAAATGACAGCTGAAGGTTTCACCATGATATTTGACAATTCTCACTATTCATCAGATATTTTCTCATTGATTTTAGTCATAGGGCATCATAGGTTTCCCAACAGGCCGCCATGTAGTTTGATAGCAAAGAATACACCAGAAGAGACGAAGTTAAGTAAATCGGAGATATGCGGCAATTGAGGAAAGATGATACAAGGTGAACCAAAGGTCGCGCAAAAATTGAAAAAGCTTACAGATGGATCGAAATAAAACTTTGGAAAAGGAACTTATGGTCTTGGAAGTAATACCGAACCAGTGAAAGCTTTGAAATGTCATGAAGGCGCGCCTTACGTTCAGCAAAGACAATGTTCTGTTTCTGAGTACGTAAAATGGTTTGGAATCCATGCGGCACCTGCTGCTCTTGGTACAGTGCTTCTACGCATTTTGTACGAAAATGATACGCCCTTGTTGACTCTAACTGTCGCCATTTTGAACACCTTCTGTACCGTATAACACTGTACGGTAAAGAGTACACTATTTCTGCTGAACTTATAGCGCATATGAACTGAGTGCCCTTGACGTTTCTGACATTCCAGAATTTTCACTGGCTCTGTTGTATTTCGACTCCTCTCTTAGCGCCTTCAAATTGTTCGTAATCTTTTAAATCGTCCGTTATGATGATCTGATGCATTGCAAACTAAACTAGAGTGTTTAAAACATTTGGTTGAATCGTTTATCTGAATTTACGTACTTTCAAAGTGATTTTGAAGCATGAAGCAAACTACACATTTAATTTTTGAGTGTGTTTTAATGAAAAGTGTTTTAGTATATACATCAAGATATTATTGATGAAATATAGTCTTAAAATGTTGCCTGGGTTCTTTCAAAACGTTTTGGAAGAGAAAGTGAGGGACATAAAATTACTAGCACAGCTTGCGTTCTCCGGAACGCTAAATGCGTGATGTAGACGCAATGTTTCACCTTACGTTGCGAAATTGCAGAGAGCCATGTTACCGGTTGGCGTAACACGTAATCACGTTTACCAGCTCTACAATGTGAAGAAACGCTTGTCCGGAAGACCAAACAGGCACAGCATTGCTTCACCCAAGGCAGAACATCGGACGAGTTGGAAGCACCCTCTCATTAGGCAATTTTCCTCTCCATTTGTACACGACCAAAGCACAAGATATGCTATTGGAAACGAGTAAATTGCTATTTTGCTTACGGCAGAAGACGCAGAAGAAGACGATGATATTTTCTTCTTTCTGTTCCTCTTTACAACAGAATTCGTAGTCCGTTACTATCATACGCCACTTACTTTAATAAATTTTCTTATCCACTGCTAAGGCTTCAGTATACGTTAATTTTCCCTTCTCAGATATTAACAAGACTTATGGTACCTGTTTAGCCGGCCGAAGTGGCCGTGCGGTTAAAGGCGCTGCAGTCTGGAACCGCAAGACCGCTACGGTCGCAGGTTCGAATCCTGCCTTGGGCATGGATGTTTGTGATGTCCTTAGGTTAGTTAGGTTTAACTAGTTCTAAGTTCTAGGGGACTAATGACCTCAGCAGTTGAGTCCCATAGTGCTCAGAGCCATTTGAACCATTTGAACTTATGGTACCTGTTTCAAGTTCCGTAAAATTGCAATGTGGAAAAAACAACAGCTGGTAAACAATACACTGCGCCATTGAACCACTTAAATGCTCATAAAAACTACTGCCAGTGAATTAAAGAAAACTGTATTACTGACTTCGACAAGGCTCTGTTGTTGATCCTGTATTTCTCTACCTCTACTTCCATATCCACTCTTGACACAGACTGCCCATATCGTTGATCAGAGGTTATCATTGTACAGACGCGTTTTCATTATCATGATGAGATTAAATTTATGGTGAAACTTTTTGCGTTTGGTCATTGTCATTGTCATAAGTTCTTCAGCATTATTTACAAGGATAATTGCAATTAACCTAGTGTACTCTGCAGTAGAATACTCGTGATTAGTCAAACTGTGAGTACTATGTCAACATCGACGCTGTACTTGAAAATGACAGAAAATAACTTCAGTTTGGTGACCAAGAGAAATCCACTTGCAAGTCCTCAGCCGAGCGAAAGAATCATGGTTAAAGTGCTGAGGAATAAAATCGAGGCACTATGCTTTAATTGTACCACGACAAACTGGTGTATAAAATAATAATGAAAGGAAAGAAGTTTTGGACATAATGCCCCGTCAACAAGGAGAGCATTAGACACAAGCTCTGACTGGACGCGAATGAGGAAGAAAATAGATTATGCCCTTCCCAAAGAAACAATCACGGTTGTTTCCTTAAAACGATTTCCTGTAAATGTGAGAGTCTTCTGTGTTTCGACAACCACCGTTCAGTGTTATATTATGTTGCTATTGCTCTGTTGATGTGTTATAAGCTAAATAAGAAAAAACAGTGTTTGTATATAAGAATTATGACAGTTGCTCTCAACAAGAACTTGCCAGCCTATAAATAGTTCAGGACAATGTGGCTGGCTCAAAGCAACCGATATTTCGACGGGGACCATCTTTGTATTTCTCAAAGCAAGAACTGCCTCGTCCTCAGAATGACTGAAAGGCTGTCTACCGAAACATCAGCAGATTTCGCCGATTATTTCCAGCCGTTAGCTTGAGAACTATTCAAACAGCTTAACTATTCTTCCAAGTTTCATTAAATTTATGTAAGTGGAGTATCTAACAATGATCAGTTATTCGCCCAAAAACTGATTTCCATTATGAAATTTTTCTGTGTGAAATAAGAAAAAAGGAAAAATCCTGGGTGTCAGTACGCTCGTTTCTATGTCCCAGCTCTGGAATTGGTGTCAGTTTTAAAAGTAAATACATTTAAATATACTTCACGCTCGTGTTGCCTTCGAGTTTAGTGTGCTGTACTCATTGAGTATAACGTTTCGAATATGGTGGACTTTCTTTGTTGTTCTCTGGCTACATGGACAATGCCCAAAGCCGAAATTAATGGACAATTTTAAAAGGAGGAAGCAAATGCGAAGCGCAGTCGTTACAGCTTATGAAATCACTACTTTGCTACGGAAGTTCGTTAATAAGAATTTCACATCAAAATAGTGTGCGAAACATTTCAGTGTTTGTTTTGACTGTCTTCTGAAGACGCTTCCAAAGAATAAGGGGCTTGCAGACGAGCAAAATAATACGTAGGAAATGAGATGTGTTGCAAGAGAAAATCAAGGTCTCAGTCGCAATAGCAGCAAAAAATAAGGAGGAAAACCAAGCTTGGTAATCTAGTTACGCCAGCTGCCAATCCTGCCTCAAGTACAGCGACAGCAAATGAGCTAAATGCGCAGCAGGTCACGGGAGTGGACTAACCCGTGTTTACTGCTGAGGGATTTGCCGGCAGTGTTTTTCCGTCTGTCTCGCAGAAGCTTCCAGAAATGAAAAAAAGTTAGGTTTTATTATGTAGTACTGTCAACATCAGACACCTGCGCCCTTCACGTCTCAATAATAGTTGTGCCACTTAAAGTGACTTCTGCCACGTCATATTCAAAAGTCAAAACATTCGTTGGTTATTCTTATGACTCTCAAGTTCATCTAGCAAGCCAACTGAGGTATAACATCAATCAGTGTTTCTGGTGCTATATATAGGGTGCTTGTTTTAACTTGAGACAACTACATACATCGAAAACGACAAATCGTTAAAAAAAATTAGAAAGTTCTAGGCGAAAAGTTAATATTAATAAAGGGGCCATCTGTCTGTGCTATAACTGGCCACCTCCTAACCACCCCTCCTGCGTGGGCGGGGTGAAATTTTTCAAATGGTAACTCCTGTATTTCCACTGCTTATTCGAATTCTACGCAAAAAAAAAAACAACAACGTATGGTTTGCTCAAACCATTGTTTCCTATTTGTGGTAGATCGCACTGTAATCGACAAATATCAGGTTTTGCTTTTGCAGTTAAGAGCCGACACATTTGATTCTACATTTCATTTACAATGTAAACGTAAACCTTTGTGTCCGGTTGATACCGATGTTCAAACATTAGTTGTGTTGCAAATGTGATTATGTGGTACAAATAATATTATAGCTAGTCACTGACATGTCTGGCAAATAGGTACTTGTATGGTAACGTAGTTTTCCTTAACCCTACGTGGCTGATTGTGATGAGTCCCCAAACCATCGGAATGCTTGATTTCGGTGGCCGCCCTCGATCCCCACCATCAGGATGACTGATTTCAGTATGTGTTTCCATGCAACCGCCTCAACTCTCGCGGCGGAATACAAAACAACAACCACCTTACTGAGGTAAGATGACCAGCAAGTGCAAGTGACAGGCGCACCTGCCGTGGATGCTCACCGAAATCAACCAGCTCAATGGTAAGAGGCAAGGACACTCACCAAAATCAAGCACCCAATGGTGAGACAAGTAGCTCAATGTTGAGAGCAAGGAGACACACCGATATCAAGCATGCAGATGGGAGCAGGTAACTACTACATCCACGTCGTTGTCCCTGGATCACACTAAACGTTGCTTGTAACCAGACATTGAAACAGCTAATAATCTGTACTGTACAATCAAACTTGCCACACTAAGTAAATTTCAGAAATAAACATCAGCCGTTAGAACACAAAGATACACGTTCACACCGTAAATGAAATGTGGAGTCAAATGTGCAATTGCGAAAACAGACACTCTTGATATTTGTCGATTACAGCGCCTTCTACCATGAATAGGAAACAATGGTTTGAGTAAACCGTACGTATTTTTTGGTGTAGAATGCGAATGTGCAATAAAATTGGGCGAGGAGAGTTCCCATTTGAAAATACAAAGTTATCTCCACTCACACTGGAGGGTGATTAGGAGGCGGACAGCTGTAGCACAGACAGATGTTCCCTTTACTAACCTTAGCTTTTCACATAGAATTTTTTTTCCGTACGATGCGTCGTTTTAGAGACAATTAGTTGTCTCAAGTTAAAAAAAAAACACCCTTTATATTACGCGGCTACGTTAAACTACCTTAAAAGTTTCAAGAATATGTCCACGTGCAGCTTTTTTTGACCTGGTACACTAAAAACGTTTCATCACAGAACTAATTTTATTTCATTAGCCGAACTTTCATGGTTGCATTACTCATTTAAAGTGATGAAAAGTAATATCAACAATCATAACAGTGATTGAACTTGGCGTGAATAGGTTGTTTTTGCTTCGTGGCTTAATGGAGCAGCGTTAGTACTGTACAGATCAATGCGCTACAGTGGTGTAATGTTAGGTTTTTGGGCAGAAACAGCGCAATGTGATGTAATAGTTACTCAGTGGACTTTTTTCTGTGGATGCTGATATCAGTTACCGGCAAACGCTCTAACTTATTCAGGATGTTCGGAAATTTCCGTTACAGACTTCTAGTTTTGTACAGGGGACTGAGTAGACAATATTTTGGATTGGAACTCATGTCCGGAAACGTACCGTTTCCGTGCTACAGCCGTTTGAAAACACATTTGCTAGGTAGCATGCAACAGGGTGTAAGGTGTCAGGCAAATCCACCACTTTCCATGAAAACCCTGACATGATAAGCAAATCCAGTAGTATGTCACATAGCTCCGAATAAATCGTGACATTAAATTAACCAAAGTAATACGAGTAACGAGTGAGCAAATGGAATACCACAGACTAACACAAGAATGCCTAAATGCATGTCATACCTTCCCACCGTGAGACAGACGCAGTTCCGAGGGGAGAAACGAGAACAGAAGCCGAGAGCAGAACCGTGTTAAGCTGGAAGGCCTTACGATAAGGGACGGACACCCACGTCGCCAGCTAACCGCTAGGACCACCCCCCAGCCCATGTTAAAAGCTAGAGCCCTCCAGAAGAACAGTATAGATCTTACGATAACACTAAAAGGGCCATCCCAATCGCAAGTTTTAGCGTGAGACATTTTCGCGTCTCTGTTACGTCAGGACCACCCCCCCCCCCCAGCCCATGTTAAAAGATAGAGCCCTCCAGAAGAACAGTATAGATCTTACGATAACACTAAAAGGACCACACCAGCTGCAAGTTTTAGCGTGAGACTTTTTCACGTCTCTGTTACGTTGCAAACTTTAAAAACATTGCCCCACCACGAAAAGTATAACGTTTCTCATTAGATAGACAGAATTTTTGTATGCGGAGCTTAAGGTCAACATTGAGACCCTGATTGGACAGATGAAAACACAGCCAGATAGTTTTTTTAAACCAACTTCGGTAAATTGTAGTAAGGAGAAGTTAGGAGAGAGTTGCTTCCAAGACGGCGAGGTGAGTGGAGCTGTGCTGTCCGCCGCCCCCTGACGAACACCGACAAGGTAATGAACGCACGCGATGCCGCATAACAGCGCATAAAGCTTCACTCAGAACTGCAGAAGTCTCATCTGTTACATCCCCTTTTTACGTAATACTAGTGTCGATCGTCAATTGAAGCTCATGGTATTCACATTTGCTACGTAAGTTAAAATCTGAAACGCGATGATTTTTCTGTTATATAATTATTGAGAAGCCACATCAGCCACTGTAATTTATGACAAGTTAGATAAGTAATTAAAGATAATTGAGGGTCACTGTAGACCATTTTGATAGTTTTCTCTTTTGTGAAACATAATTTAAACCTAGATTATAGATGTGATATGGCATAGGTCATCCTTCGATCCATTGTAGAACTTGGAAACCCATTCAGGGAATATTCGTTCACATTTTTGTTGAACGCAGTTGGTTTTTATCATCCTGTATTAAAACATTTCCTTTTATCAAGAGTGCAATTTATAAACAATGTTTTGTGAGTAGAATAAAACTTCCAATGGTAAACTTAACTGCTTTTTCGACGTTATTTTACAAGCTAACTAAAAATAGGAAAGCCTTGAACCCCTTCCACTAAATTTAGTTAGTATTAAGATTCTATTACAGGGAGTGCAGTGGAGCTGACTCTGAAATCATTAAGTATTTGGTTATATCATCGCTAGTCTCACTGAATTCTTCTGAAGTCTACATGTCATGTGTGGTCTGGCGTCTCCTTACCAGCAACAGGTCCCAGGTTCAAACTAGTCAATTCCCTAAAAAACACGCTCAGAGCGTCGTTGCGCGAAAGTGGTAGGGAGACACGATATAGAACAAACAGACACCACGCAGAATGTTAGAAAATGGCGACCCTGCCAGGATGGTAAAATACCATGATTTAAGGTCGACCACATGCCTAACTAGGTCAGAAAAATATCCTGTTAAAAATTTTTCATAATAAAAAAATTTTTTTGAAGGGCATTAATAGTTGAAAACAGTAGCTGCAGCGATAGATAGTGAGACATTCTAGCAAAGACAATAGCATAATTAAGTTATGAATTTTAAAAATTGTTAGAATTAAGATTTCTCCTCAATGCAAGCGCACAGGTGGCGGATACATCGTTGACAAGTTGGTTCTGACCCAACAAGTAAGTGAATGGATTGTCAGTCTTGGGTATAATAAATGTCAAGTCGTGTGAAGAAAAAAGTTTATGAAACGCGTGAGATCGTATGAGCGCATGTTGACTCGAAGTAGGGCGCATGAATTGCTTTTAAAACAGAAAATAAGGGATTCGGAAAGATTAGCAATGGCAAATCGAGACCTTGACCGAATTGAGGTAGAGACCCAGCATGAAAATGGACAGAGAATAGAGGACAGTACAACAGACGACGCAGTATCGCGAGAAATAGGACATTAACGCACCATAACGAGGATAATGTACGTCAAGGCATAGAAAACGTAAGTCAGCATACGACAGAGGAGCAGGAAAGTAGAGAGACAGTCGATGAGGATTCTAACTTGCGTCTTGAATACGTAGAACCCATAGTACAAGTAATCAGAGCTCCCTCACCACAGAGTACAAGGAATGCGAGCAGAAACGTGTCACAGCCCAGTTCAATGCAATCGGTTGCGAACCAACACTTGGGCGAAAACACAGAGCGTAGGACGTCGGAAGAAAACGCAATAGGACCCACCAATCTGGCAGAATTATTACAACAAATTACGGAAACCATGACAAGGCAAAATAAAGACGTAGCGAACCAAATTCAAATTCAGAATGCAGAAACCACGAGACAAATGCGTGCGATTAAAGAACAAAACAAAAAAAAATTCAGTTACACCTAAGTCATATTGAAGACGAGGCAAAAGAATCTCGAGAAGTGATAGGAAACTTAATAACAGGTCACAATCAATTGAGAATAGACATTGACAAGGTACAAGCGGACGTACAAACATTGCGTAATGACATTCAGGACGAGATCAAAACATTACGTAACAACACCCAGGGAAAAGTCAAGAAACTAGAGAAACAGATAAACGAAATTACTAGACAAGCAGCAGGTACAGGGCGTGAAGTTGTTGAAAACAGTGTGTTACACAAACGTATCACAAAAGCAGCGCTGAAAAGATATGATAACCGCATAGTCAAAATAGAAGCGCAAACGAAGCGACAATTTCAGAAATTGCGAACAGAGTCCTTGCAAACCATTGAAGAGCGTAGTGAACAGGATCGAACAAGCACAGAGTCTGCAACCACATCCGTATCTGTAACAGCACCAGAAAAACAAGCAATTAACAAAGATATTACGCATTTGCGATTCCAATCACAGGCGGAAAGTAACATACGTGAAATCAGACAGCCTGCACAGCAACAAACACGTTTCGAACTTCTTGATGAACAAACGTCATCACAAACACATGCGGAACCACAAATGTATGTTTCAAGACAGTCTGGATCGTGCAATGAAGCGGCAAGGTTAGCCAGACAAAATACCTAACCAATACCTGACAATGGAAAGCCAGGTTGCGAAGAGTACAGTGCAATGCATTCAGCTACACGTTCACAACCGATGGAAGAAAATTATTGCGTACCACTCCAACGATACTATACTACGCAAGGGTAGGCGAAAGTTACAGTGGGCAATATTCAATGGATCTACCACAACCGGAAAGAACGACGGGAAAAATGATCAGAAACAAAAGTGGCGAAGAATCGCGAATTTCATATGGAACTATGACGAAGTACGACAACGATCATTTCCTCACAGTCAGAAAATTTCAACATTTTCGAGAAGGAAACTCATTACATCCACGAACTTTTATTGATCAATTCCGAGTAGGATTACCAGAACACTGGACGCTAGCACACAAATTAGACTTTATATGTGCACACATGTCAGGAACAGTCGCAGAAACCATGCAGAATGTTGCAGCGACATGCCGATCGTACGAAGATTTCAGAGAGAAGTTTTGTGGTGTCACCGCCAGACACCACACTTGCTAGGTGGTAGCCTTTAAATCGGCAGCGGTCCGGTAGTATACGTCGGACCCGCGTGTCGCCACTGTCAGTGATTGCAAACCGAGCGCCACCACACGGCAGGTCTAGAGAGACTTCCTAGCACTCGCCCCAGTTGTACAGCCGACTTTGCTAGCGATGCTACACTGACAAATACGCTCTCATTTTCCGAGACGATAGTTAGCATAGCCTTCAGCTACGTCATTTGCTACGACCTAGCAAGGCGCCATTACCAGTTTATATTAGGTTGGAAATGATGTATACACAAGACAGATGTTCACCAATTGTGGATTAAAGTTAAGTATTCTACCAGCTACCTCCTGTTTTGCTAGTCTTATTTCTCTGACCTGCCAACACAGCAAGTTTCTCTCACGATATTGGTCCAGCGAAGCACAGAACAGAGTGAAGTACGAATTATTACAGAACCCATGTTTTGAAAATTCAGGAGAAAAGAGTCCCGTGAAATTTTTCGAATTAATGGCAAAGAAAAATCAATGCTTAGATGTACCATACAGTGACGGAGAGTTGATTAAATTATGCGCGATGAAGCTACCATTGAAATACCAGCAGTCATTAGTAGGTCGCGGAGGCAATGACGTCGAAGCATTTAAAGGTATTCTAAGGGAACTAGAGTTCATATTTTCGGAAGATGACGCAAGAAAAAGACGAAGCGCACGTGAAAACGAAGGCAAAAAGCAGTGGAATCCACAAGACACAGTATGAAGATACAACAATTACGAACCATGTGATAGCTTCGCACCAAGAAACGACAATAGATTTCAACAAAGAACCGGTTATGGATTTAGAAGAGAATATGGCAATAACTATAATTCACCCAGGAACGGCAACAACTATTACAGAGGGAATAACGACAACCGGAACGGGTACTGGAGAAAAAATAGACCGACAAATTATCAAGAAAGAAACCACTATCAACAAGCTGAACAAGAAAAGAGAATACAGATAGAAGAGGTGGAGGAAGACCACCAAACCCTGATAAGCGTTCGAATTGACAGCTAAGCGCCCATGCCAAAGAGAATGACGCACCGACCCAGGACAATTGCAGCACCTTGAACAGAGAAGTAAATACCTTATCACGAGAAGAGAAGAAGGAAGAAACAAATCCGCAGGGACCAGATGAAAACGAAGACAAGAAAATAACAATATCGTGTTGGGACGAAATTAATTTGGAGAATACTGACGAGGAAGATGAATTACCAGAGGCATGCACAACGAATGTAGGAGGAAAGGACGAAGTAATGAGTATTGCAGAGCTATTTGAGATGGAAACCAGGGAAAGCGAATTCAGTGAGGATAATGCGCAGTCGACAGAAGTTGAAAATAAGTTACGAGTGGGCACACAACCCAACGTATATAATGAAGGAAGTTATGAAGCGATAATTAGAGCATTTAGATGCGATTATGTGGAAGTAGCGACGAAGAAGAAGATAGATGAGGATGAGGAAAAAGTAGAGGATGTTGAAGAAAGCGTAAATGAAGAAAGAAATAGAGAAGAGGAAATAAAAGAGAGAGAAGTAGCAGTCGAAGCTTATCCTACAGAAAGTTCGAATTCACAAGGGAAATTCCTAAAAAGACTCATGTATGATTCAGTGGACGATTCGTTGATGCAAGAAGAAGAACAGAACCAACCCTTTCAAATTCAACCAATTGTGAAGGCCATGGTAAAGCATATCCCAGTCAATATTGTAATTGATAGCGGAAGTGAACTGACTGCGATCTCAGAAAATTTATTCATGCAGTGTAATGCCAATGAGGAATTGCCAGTTCTGAAAACACGTAAGATTAAAGCAAGAGGTCCTATTAGAAACAATGCTGCGGAAGTTACGAGACAAACAAGGTTAACTCTTTCGTGCCAAGGTCAAAAGATCGAAGCCAACTTCGTGATTATACCTAAACTAACTGTAGATTTGATTATAGGTGCCGATTTTTTAAATGAGAGACGAGCGATAATAGATATGGGGAAAGGTAGCGTAACATTCGGGAATGTCACACTTCTCTTTGAGCAAAAGCTAAAATTAGAAGAAATACCAGTTATAAACAATCAATTAAGAATGACGCGAGATAAAGAGGATGAAGAATTAGAATGGTATGCACAAAAGGGGGAATCGCCTCAACTCATGTTAGAAGTCCATAAAGAAATCGACGAAAAATTGCAAGAAGCTCAAGGTATTTCGGAACACAGTAAAAGAGAATTAGAGGGTATTTTACGAGATAAAGCAGAGGTATTTTTACCTAAGAATGGCAGTATTAAACACTTTTAGTACAAGTTTGAAGTAAAACAGCACAAACCATTTAGAGTGCCACCCTATACAATCCCGTTAAGCTACAGGAATAAAGTATTCCAGGAAATATCTAAAATGTTAGATGACGATATTATTGAACCAGCTACCCCCACATATAACAGCCCGCTCCATATTGTACAAAAACGAGATGGGAGCATCAGGTTAGTGCTTGATTCCAGACAGATCAACACAATCATAATCACTGAGACAGATCGCCCAGAAAAATTAGAGGAATTGATACAAAACTTCCACGGTGCTAAGATATTTTCATCAGTTGATTTACGGAGTAGTTTCTGGCAAATAGAATTGGCCCCAGAATGTAGAAAATTTACAGCATTCATCGTATTCGGTAGATGTTACCAGTTTAAAAGATTGCCATTTGGTTTAAACATATCATCAGCAGCGTTTATTAGGGGATTTAATACTATACTCAGTCTTGAAATTTTACAAAAAATTACTTGTTATGTTGATGATGTGATTATAGCAGAACGCTCTTGGGAACATCACAACGACACATTAAATCAGTTTTTACAGATCATGAAAGAGCATGAGGTCACAGTAAATATAACAAAATCCAAATTTGGAAGGCGAGAGGTCAAATTTCTAGGACACATAATTTCAGAGAAAGGGGTGATGCCCGACCCAGAAAAACTAACGGCAATCAAAGAATTCTGTACTCCATATAATAAGAAAACTCTCAGAGGATTTCTAGGTCTCACCGGATTCTATAAAAAATTTATTTGCATCGACTTTCTCGCAACACCACGCCTGTGTGCATTGACTGGAAAAAACACGCCATGGGTATGGGATCAACAAGCCAATGAAGAATGTTTAAAAGTGAAAAATGCACTAACAACAGCACCGATTTTAGCACATCCTGATCTAACACAAAATGTTTGTATGGCCACTGATAGCGCGAAAACAGGTTTAGGAGTTGTTTTATTCCAAGAATACGAACAGGCAGGGCTAAGATCATAAAGAATAATTTCATTTGCCAGTCGGGTACTCACAAAAAGCGAGAAAAACTATTCAGTCACGGAGCTGGAAACATTGGCCATTGTATGGGGCTTCCAACGTTTTCGATACTTCCTATTCGGAAGAAAAACAAAAGTATACACTGACCACAAAGCATTAGAATTTCTGTTATCCGCCAAACTATCTCATGGGAGGTTAGCCAGATGGATGTTAATACTACAAGAATTTGACTTCACTATTACACACATACTAGGACCAGCGAATGTATTAGCAGATGCTTTATCACAATGTCCACAGGGTGCATCCAATAACATAGGTTTGGAAGCAGCAGAAGACCAGTTTACAATGTACTATATGAAACAAGTACCTTTCGAAAACTACATTACGACAGCATTGAAAAACATAGGCAAAGAACAGGATCCCGAAATACTAGGAATCAAACACAAGTGGAGAAGTAAGGATTTTCCAGACATTCGACAGCACTATCTCGTAAAAAACAATGTTTTATTTTTTAGACGAAATGTTGCAACGAATGAATGGTTAATTTATATCCCAGATGAACTAATTAATAAGTACATATGGTATACACATTTAAGTAATGGCCACTTTGGACCAAAGAAATGCTTTTTAAAAATAAAACAAACAAGCCATTTTCCTAATATGGAAAGGCGAATTAGAACAGTATTAGTCAAATGCAAAAAATGTATGAGGGCTAAACACGTCACTTTCCAAACCAAACCACCTATGTTTCCAATAATCCCAAAACGATTAAAACAAAAAGCTGCAACAGATTTGATGTGGCCCCTCCCATGCACAAAAAATGGATATATACCTTAAAGATATTCAAGAAGTAATAAATGAAATGCCACATAGCACTACACTACTACCTCCAGTTACTGTACTTAAAAATATTGAACCCCAAACATAACCAGAGAAAATGTTAGATTTCCTATTGTACCACATAGACAGCACAAACAAGTCATAGCAACAGCACTCTCCAACATCATAAAGTCAGCCATTAAAAGAAAAGAAAGAGGAGATAGAACAGCAGTTAAAAGAACATTCTCAGTCGGCCAGAAAGTATTTGTAAAAACACACCATCTCTCCAGCAAACACAAAATACGTAAGTTTTACGCTGCATACAAAGGACCTGTCATAATTAGCCGAATTGATCATGATAATGCTGTGGAACTAATGAACCAAAAAACAGGCAAAACCTTAGGACTTCACCATGTGAGCCATATCAAAAAGTTTGAAGATTAATTTTATTACTGGTAAATAATCAGCACAATATTTCAAGATTATGTTGCAGATAAGATCGTCAGAAGAAAGAAGAATGAAGAGAGAGGAAGGTGGGAAAAAGAAAGTAGTTTCAATAAAAACAAAAACAAAAATAACACCAATAGTACCATAGATTAAGGTGAAGGGATAAAGCGTAGATAGTCTAACAGCATGAAATACTAAAATCCAGAATGAGATTTTCACTCTGCAGTGGAGTGTGCGCTGATATGAAACTTCCTGGCAGATTAAAACTGTTTGCCCGACCAAGACTCGAACTCGGGACCTTTGCCTCTCGCTAGAGCACTTGCCCGCGAAAGGCAAAGGTCCCGAGTTCGAGTCTCGGTCGGGCACACAGTTTTAATCTGCCAGGAAGTTTCAAATACTAAAATGCTATACACCACGATACTACACAAAAAATAAAAAAACGAATTTGAGGATTTTTGTAAAAGACTCAAAATATCTTAGAATTGTAACATGGAAAGGACGCCGAAATTTGTAAAGCTTTTTAAGAAGGCGTAAAACAATGTAGGTACTAGACATATGTTAGATGATAAGTAAAACTTTTTGTAAGAACCATTGTAAAAACTCCAACAAAGACCAGATGCAATGACCCACAAGTTGCAACGCGAGAAGTATCAAGAAAGAAAAGGACGTAATTAGCAAGACACGATTCCTACAAGGCAGAAGCGTCGAGAGAAGGGAAAGGACAGCGAGACCAACAGAGGGTAGCTGAAGTGGGCAGTAAATCTGCTGAACCACAGGGTGGCGGAACACTGCTGGGACAGAACACGGAACCACAAAGTGGCGGAACACGGAAGGGACCGGTGCAGGGACTGACAAGCAAACACCTAACTTTCACCGCTCGTAAACCCCGGGATGCCTCGACTCAGTGGAGCAAGCAAAAAACGGCCCGACGAGAAGACGGCTTTGGCAAGCCACCACTGGCAAAAAATATGTGTAAAAGTCACACTACCGCTATTAAACAGCACGCTGATGCACAAAACTGAAGAAAACGTCCACAAAGTAGAAATGACATGCCCAAACCATTTATCAAACTGTTACTAGGAGGAGAACTTCAAAGCGACTAGTTATCAATAAATATTTCCATATCCTGCCCAGAGAAGAACCAAGAAGCAAGTAAGAAGCAGAGAAAAAGCAGGAAGAACAGAAGTTGAAGATTCACAAGATTGAGACCAAGAAAGAAGATGGGTGAAGAATAGACGACTTACCTTCCCAAATCCCTATCCTATTGTAAACTAGTCGTGTGTGAAGTATTACAACAGAAAACGACCGCTTTCAGCGACACATAACGATGACTTTCACGCCTACAAAGCCAGTAAACCACGAGATTCTGCACTCACAGCTCCATTCCATTATGGGACCTCCACAACAGCAACACACACTTGCCAAGCCAACAAGGAACAACAAACAAAGCTGTACATCAAATACCTGCCCACATCCATCTCGCTCAAGTCCATCACCTTCGTGCAAAAACATTTGCCAAACTCATGCTTACACATTCATAAGATTGTGTGAATGTGTGAAATCAAATTATATGATGTAGGAATTGTGCAAAAGAAACGTGTGAAAAACTAAATAAGTTAAGCACACCAGACAGCTAAGAAACTACAAAATAACAGTCATTGACTATGGACTTAAGTAAAAAATAGACTGTTGATAAAAATAAGTCATTAGTTCTGAAATGGACAGTATATAAAGAACAAAAGTAAGGCATAATAAACACTAAAACTATTTGCCACTTATTTTCTCCTCATAAAAATAAAAGAATAACTATATTTTACTTATTTTCTCCTTATAAAAACAAATAATAAAAAATTATCTTGTTGGATGTTTTCCCTTTTTTTAACATTTGTACCATTGGTTAGGATAATATCTCAATACTTGTGTATGTATATTTCTTTGTCAAAGCAATTCTTGGAAATAATTCTTATTTGTTAGTGTAACAATGTTGAAATGAGTGTCTAGAAACAAAAACATTTTACTTGTACATGATATTTAGAAAATGTGTTAGGAATAGATTTTACTTAATTACTACATTTATAAAAACAATATTTCTAAGAAAATCGATGTGAAAGACTCCTCACTTTCAATAACAAAATTCGTAAAAAAAAAAAATTCACAATTAAATAAAGAAAGAAAATAATTAAAAGATAATAATTATAATAGAATAAAAATATCCTTCCCTTGTCAATATAAACATATTTTTGATAATAATGTGGAAGAATATAAAAATATAAATTAGTAATACAAACTAGCATAGAACAGAATAACGTGGCTGAACAGTAGGCAACAAAATTTAGGTAACGGAATAATTTTTGACTGACTTAGACAACGATGCAATCATTGCCTAACTTCAGTGCAAAAATTAAGTTCGAAGGGTGCTGATATGTAAGGTGTCAGGCAAATCCAACACCTTCCATGAAAACCCTGACATGATAAGCAAATCCAGTAGTATGTCACATAGCTCCAAATAAATCGTGACATTAAATTAACCAAAGTAATACGAGTAACGAGTGAGTAAATGGAATACCACAGACTAACACAACAATGCCTAAATGCATGTCATACCTTCCCACTGTGAGACAGACGCAGTTCCGAGGAGAGAAACGAGAACAGAAGCCGAGAGCAGAACCGTGTTAAGCTGGAAGGCCCTACGATAAGGGATGGACACCCACGTCGCCAGCTAACCGCTAGGACCACCCCCAGCCCACGTTAAAAGCTCGAGCGCTCCAGAAGAACAGTATAGATCTTACGATAACACTAAAAGGACCACCCCAGCCGCAAGTTTTAGCGTGAGACTTTTTCGCGTCTCTGTTACGTTGCAAACTTTAAAAACATTGCCCCACCACGAAAAGTATAACGTTTCTCATTGGATAGACAGAATTTTTGTAGGCGGAGCTTAAGGTTAACATTGAGACCCTGATTGGTCAGATGAAAACACAGCCAGATATTCTTTTAAACCAACTTCGGTAAATTGTAGTAAGGAGAAGTTAGGCGAGAGTTGCTTCCGAGATGGCGAGGTGAGCGGAGCTGTGCTGTCCGCTGCCCCCTGACTAACACCGACAAGGTAATGAACGCACGCGATGCCGCATAACAGCGCATAAAGCTCCACGCAGAACTGCAGAAGTCTCATCTGTTACACCCCCTTTTTGCGTAATACTAGTGTCGATCGTCAATTAAAGCTCATGGTGTTCACATTTGCCACTTGAAGTAAAAATCTGAAACGCGATAATTTTTCTGTTATATAGTTATTGAGAAGCCACATCAGCCACTGTAATTTACGACACGTTAGATAAGTAATTAAAGATAATTGAGGGTCACTGTAGACCATTTTGATAGTTTTCTCTTTTGTGAAACTTAATTTAAACCTAGATTATAGATGTGATGTGGCATAGATCATCCTTCGATCCATTGTAGAACTTGGAAACCCATTCACGGAATATTCGTTCACATTTTTGTTGAACGCAGTTGGTCTTCACCATCCTGTATTAAAACATTTCCTTTTATCAATAGTGCAATTTATAAACAATGTTTTGTGAGTAGAATAAAATTTCCAATGGTAAACTTAACTGCTTTTTCGACGTTATTTTACCAGCTAACTAAAAATAGGAAAGCCTTGAACCCCTTCCACTAAATTTAGTTAGTATTAAGATTCTTTTACAGGGAGTGCAGTGGATCTGACGCTGAAATCATTAAGTATTTGGTTATATCATCGCTAGTCTCACTGAACTCTTCTGAACTCTACATGTCATGTGTGGTCTGGTGTCTCCTTACCAGCAACAGGTCCCAGGTTCAAACTAGTCAATTCCCTAAAAAACACGCTCAGAGCGTCAAGTGGTAGGGAGACACGATATAGAACAAACAGACACCACGCAGAATGTTAGAAGGGTATTCATGAGGGGGGGCAGATCTTACGCGGGATCGGCTGATATCATTTGACGTCTGTCCTACCCCTCTGACCTGGTACGACCCTCATTCACGTGTCTGTGAGTGTCAGAGCAACGTATTTGAGTACACGTTTGCAGAGTACACCGACATAATACTTATGCATAGTGAAGCTCATGGTAATGACAGAGGTGCTGGTCGCCTTTATCAAAATCGCTATAAACAATGTATGACTCCATTGCATACCCTTTTCACCACGATTACGCGATGGCTTCGAGAAAGGGGTAGCTTCAGCGTCAGTATGCGTGACTGTGGTGCTCCAAGCAGACGCCGTACACCCGAAGTCGAAGAGGTTGTACTGCTTGACGGTGAAGAGAACCAGTCAACGGGTACACGAGTAATTTCTTTGATTATTAATGAGTGGAATTGTAAAACAAGTGATGTACTGTATCGTGCCTAAGAAATTACTTGTAAAAGTAGTCGCGTTACCAACGTGTTTTCAAATAGTTGTAGCACGGAAACGGTACATTTCCGGACATGGATTCCTATTCAAAATATTATGTATTCACTGTCCTCTACATGTCATAGACGTTTGTAATTGGAATTTCCGAACACTCTCTACATATATTCAGTACGTTGATGGCGTAATTTACCACGACTTACAATTTATGTCTGGATGCCGATGAAAGACCATACCGTCACAGGGGTATTTAGTCACGCATTTAACATATGTTGCAGCAGAATGCAGAGTCAGAAGGACTGAAGGAGTAGGCAAAGGAAAAATTTTACAAGTTACGACAAACTGGTTCAATCAACCCATAGACAGGTCCTCGACTAAGATCTCCTCGCACAGTAGAAGTTGACCAGACGACGTGCTAGTATAAGCTTAACGCGTCGTGTGCCAGCTTGCGAGACACGGTGATGAGCAAGACCCTGATCGAACCGGCGAGCCGGATAAACGACTTCTGGTCTGGTACAAGGGCCAGACTGACTGTGCTTTCTACAAGATTTTCCACACCCCTTTTACCAAATGTTGTACTGGTCCCCAGTTTCGTCATGGATAAACGACAAACAATTAAAATAAGATAACACGTATAACAAAATGTACACGATTTACAAACAGATGACGCGCAAGACTTCCAACTCTCAGGTTAACAGAAAACTGTGGTGACAGGAGTGGCGTCCGCCCAGAAAATAAATCTGTCAAATCGTGAAAACAGTGGAGCCTGTAGGCTAGGATAAACTCTACGTAAGAGAGAGAGTGGATCATGCTGGAGAAGAGTCGTCAGTGAGAACTCGTCAACTTGCCTGAAGAAAACAGTCTCCAACGAATGCAGTATGAAAAGTAATGTTGGGTCAACAATTAAACTCCTATCAAGAGACAGCAGAACTTCACCCGCCTATAGGTATTGAAATACATCAGTGGTGAAGCTTGAAAATTTGTGCTACACTGGGATTCGAACCCGGATACTCCACTGCTCTAGAACGTTTGCCTTAATCGTCTCGCCTATCCCGACACTCTTCCCAGCCGGCTCGAATTCTCAATCTGTCACGAGGAAGTACCCCCTCCCCCCCCCCCCCTCCCATGCATTAGTCCCACTGTTCGTACTATTCGCTAAATCCCGCAGAGATTCGGAAGATATGGTGCATTTCCCCTTTAAGTACCTAGAGCCGGCTGTCCCAAAGAAAGAGAATAACGCTCAGTCTATTGTGCGGGAAGGCACACTGATCGGTTTTCAAGAGGAATCCATGTCCCGAAACGCACTGCTTGGGCGCTAGAGAGCGTCGAAGTCGGAGATGGGTGTGCGTTCCACATTACGCCAATAAACCCAAAGTATATAGCAGGCCGCGCTGTTTACATTACAAACGAACTTCGAACGACATACCTCCTACTGCCGTCCAGAGCCTGCATCGACGGTTTTGAGCCTCACATATCTGAGCCAGTACGTGCGCTTGTCTTTGAAGTATTACAGTCGCTCCAACTCGAGCAATAACATCCTCTGCTGACATTACATGTGTTCCATACCCCACGGTCTTCGTACTACTCTACAGAAGATAGTAGGAAGGGTCATATATGGCGACCTAGCTGGCCTTGGAAGCGGTCCACCACTACCAGTCCATCGATTGGGATATGCGATGTTGAGGTGATTCCGCACATCGGCATCAATGTGCGCTGGACATCCGTCGTGTTGCAGCCACGTGTCCATCCGGAAAACTTAGTGGCACTACACTCAATAGGGTAGGCAAAACATCTCTAGTAAAGACGAGGTAGATCGTCTCTATTAGTCTGTTTGGAAGTAGACATGGCTCAATGGTATGTTTTGATGTTAATACATATCCCGTGTTGGTGATTTTGAATTACCTGCGCACGCGAGTTTTCGTCTACCCAACATGCATGCTATGCAGGTTTAATATGTTATCTCTCGTAAACGTGAATTCATCTATGAATACTACCAAGCTCGGGAATAGTGTCTGGAGTAAGTATTGTTGTAAATACCACTATGCGAAACTGTATCTGTCCTCCTCCCGTAACGTGTGGACTTCTGACACAAGGAGTCATCCTCATTCTGCCAACGGGCTCGTCAAAGAGGGCGAAGGAGCAGACAGAGGTTCAGGGCACTCTCGTGGCATTGGGGTGGGAAACTGTCCCTAAAGGTGGAAGAATCAGCAATAAACAACGGCATGCGGACGCAGAAGGCAATGGAAACCAGTGCTTGTAAAACAATAAACTGGTAGCCAAGATCGCAGGAATTCTTTTTATTCCATGATTACCGGTTTCGGCGAAACTAAAGCCGCCATCATCGGATCTTAGGACACATACAGGTTACAACATCAAGGCAAACAATGGTGATATTAATAGTTGCCTATAACACGTAGGCCTTACAAAATTATCGTAAGTAGCGCATAGGCGTCCAAGAGAGATGACATTATAAATGTTAAGTGTCTCCATCACATACAAGCGCAAGCTAGGTACTACCCCAGTACCTGGTCAGATGAGTATAGGATAATACCAACAGAAGCGGAAATTGAATAACGGGAGTAGGATTCGTTATGAATAGGGAGGTAGGGCAGAGAGTGTGTTACTGAGAACAGTTCAGTGATAGGGTTCTTCTTATCAGAATCGACAGCAAACCGACACCGACGACCATAGTTCAGTTATACATGCCGAAGACACAAGCTGAAGAGGAAGAGATAGAGAAGGTATATGAGAATATTGAAATGGTAATACAGTACGTAAAGGGAGATGAAAATCTAATAATCATGGGGGACAGTTGTAGGGGAAGGAGTAGAAGAAAAGGTTACAGGAGAATATGGGCTTGAGACAAGGAATGAGAGAGGAGAAAGACTAATTGAGTTCTGTAATAAATTTCAGCTCGTAACAGCGAATACTCTGTTCAAGAATCAGAAGAGGACGAGGTATACTTGGATAAAGCTGGGTGATACGGGAAAATTTCATCATGGTTAGAGAGATTCCGAAATCAGATACTGGATTGTAAGGCGTACCAGGAGTTGATGTAGAGTCAGATCACAATGTAGTAGTGATGAAGAGTAGGCTGAAGTTTAAGAGATTAGTCAGGAAGAATCAATACGCAAAGAAATGGGATACGGAGGTACAAAGGAATGACGAGATACGCTTTAAGTTCTCAAAGGCTGTAGATACAGCAATAAAGAATCGCCCAGTAGGCAGTACAGAGGAATGGACATCTGTGAAAAGGGCAATCACAGGAGTTGGAAACAAAAACACAGCTACAAACAGGGTAACTGCGAAATAGCCATAGGTAACAGAAGAAATACTTCAGTTGATCGATGAAAGGAGGAAGTACAAAAGTGTTCAGGGAAATACTAGCCGTGAGGAATGAAATAAATAGGAAGGGCAGGGAAGTTTGGACGAAATGGCTACATGAAAAATGTGAAGAGATCGAAAAAGAAATGTTAGTCGGAAGGACTCTCTGGCTCTGAGCACTATGGGACTCAACATCTTAGGTCATAAGTCCCCTAGAACTTAGAACTACTTAAACCTAACTAACCTAAGGACATCACACACACCTATGCCCGAGGCAGGATTCGAACCTGCGACCGTAGCAGTCCCGCGGTTCCGGACTGGAGCGCCAGAACCGCTAGACCACCGCGGCCGGCTTTCGGAAGGACTCACTCAGCATATAGGAAAGTCGAAACAACATTCGGTGAAATTGAAAGCAAGGGTGGTAACATTAAGAGTGCAACGGGAATTTCGCTGTTAAATGCAGAGGAGAGAGCGGGTATGTGGAAACAGTACGTTGAAGGCCTCTATGAGGGCAAAGATTTGCCTGATGTGATAGAAGGGATAGGGGATCCAGTATTAGAATCATAATTTAAGAGACCTTTGGAGGACTTGAGGTCATATAAGGCAGAATATATTGATAACATTCCATCAGAATTTTTAAAATATTGGGGTGGGGAGGAATGGCAACAAAACGGCTCTTCAAGTTAGTGTGTAGAATGTACGAGTCTGGCGTCATACAATCTGACTTTCGGAAAAATATCATCCACACAATTCCGAAGACTGCAAGAGCTGATAAGTGCAAGAATTATTGCACAATCAGCTTAACAGCTCATGCATCCAAGTTGCTTACAAGAATAATGTTCAGAAGAATGGAAAAGAAAACTGAGGTTATGTTAGATGACGGTCAGTTTGGCTTCAGGAAAGGTAAACGCACGAGACAGGCAATTCCGACGTTGCGGTTGATAATGGAAGCAAGACTAAAGAAAAATCAAGATACGTTCATAGGATTTGTCGACCTGGAAAAACCGTTCGACAATGTAAAATGATGCAAGATGTTCAAAATTTTGAGAAAAATATTGGTAAGCTTTAGGGAGAGACGGGTCATATACAATATGTACAACAGCCAAGAGGGAATAATAAGAGTGGACGAACATGAACCAAGTGCTCCGATTAAAAAGGGTGTAAGACAGCGATGTAGTCTTTCACCCCTGCGTTCCATCTGTACATCGAAGTAGCAATGATCGAAATAAAAGAAAGATTCGGGAATGCAATTAAAATTCAAAGTTGAAAGGATATCAAGGATACGATTCACTGATGACATAGCTATCCTGAGTGAAAGTGAAGAAGAATTACATGATCTGCTGAATGGAATGAGCAGTCTATTGAGTACAGAATATGGACTGAGAGTAAATCGAAGAAAGACGAAGGTAATGAGAAGTAGCAGAAATGAGAACAGCTAGAAACTTAACGTCGATACTGATGGTCACGAAGCAGATGAAGTTAAAGAATTCTACTTCCTAGGCAGCAAACTAACCAATGGGCAATGGAGCAAGGAGGACATTAAAAACGGACTAGCACTGGCAAAACGGGCTTTTCTGGCCAAGAGAAGTCTTCTAGTATCAAACATAGGCCTTAATTTGAGGAAGAAATTTCTGAGAATATACGTTTGGAGCACAGAATTGTGTGGTGGTGAAACATGGATTGTGGGAAAACCGGAACAGAAGAGAATCGAAGCATTTGAGATGCAGATAAACGTTGAAAATTAGGTGGACTTACAAGGTGAGGAATGAGGAGGTTCTGTGCAGAATCGGAGACGATAGGAAGATGTGGAAAACACTGATACGGAGAAGGGACATGATGACAGGACATCTGTTAAGACATGAGGGAATGACTTCCGTGGTAGAAGAGGAAGCAGGGAGCTGTAGAAGGCAAAAACTGTAGGGGATGACAGAGATTGGCATGCATCTAGCAAATAATTAAGGACGTAGGTGCCACTCTGGGATGAAGCGATTGGCACAGGAGAGGAATTCGTGGCCGGCCGGATCAAACCATCCGGAAGACAAATGATAAAAAAAAATTGCCCGGTGTTATACCGTGGACGTTAAGACGTATCATAGCACAGACGTCATTTGTAACTTCAGTAACTTAACGGCAACTGACTTCGTCACAACGGAAGGTACCGTTCCCGCTCTGCTGTGGTCGGTGTCATTTATCGCCGTGGTCGGACTATCGGAATGGCATCGTGAAGAAGATCATACCTAGTCAGTTCAAAACGTTTCTAGACTATATTAATAAACGGTAAGGTAACGTTAATACGGTGTTTTTGATGCTTAAGTTGTTTTACTTATTCTCCTCCACTTAAGTACAACGCACAGAACACTCATAGTATCATGTGAAACTGTCAGAAGGCCGGCCAGTGTGGCCGAGCGGTTCTAGGCGCTACAGTCTGGAACCGCGCGACCGCTACGGTCGTAGGTTCGAATCCTGCCTCGGGCATGGATGTGTGTGACGTCCTTAGATTAGTTAGGTTTAAGTAGTTCTAAGTTCTAGGGGACTGATGACCTCAGATGTTAAGTCCCATAGTGCTCAGAGCTATTTGAAACATTTGAATTTGAAACTGTCAGAAAAGTCCTATGGTACTCGTGCGTCACATTGCCTTAAGTGTCGGTTATGCCATCAAAGCGTCGACCCTTTGTCATTTTGTAGTAAATTCGCACTGACACACAACACCAACTGACGCCTCCCCTGACGATATTTTCCACAAAAGAATAGTGCGCGTTTTGCGTTTAAGTCAAGTCATGGCAGGGTTTCCTGTGTCGTTGCTTTTGTTTGAAAGTCAAGGTGTGCGGGAAAAGCTTTGTAACACGTTTCTCTTCCTAAAACATTCTGGAGAATTCCTTAAACAGTTGTTGTAGAGATGTTGCTCACAAATGACTGTCGAAAGCACATCTGTTGTTTACAGCTGTCAGTTCAAGCTGTCGTCGTTGTTACTGCGTTGGCGTCTCATACACGTCAGTAATAAAATCAGTATCGGAACTGTTTGGGAGGATAGTATACCACCCACTCCATGTGGCGCTCGACCCCTGTGCTTGGACTTAGGCAACTTTTAAAGTAGATTTACGAAGGCGGTTCAGAAAGTAACCTCCGATTGGTCACAGTGCGGGTTGTGGGGGGAGTAGCGACGCCATCTGTGCGTTCACGCACTCAACAGGTCAGTCGGCATCAAGCCGTGGTCGAGTGAACGTCGTACCTGCGCTAGTTTAGTTTTTGTGGCAGTTTGAAATGTGTGCTGCAATAGAAAAGCCCGCCAAATGTGAAGTGCGTGCTGTCATAAGGTTTTTTACAGCCAAACGATATTCTGCAGCAGCTATTCATCGTGAGCTTTGTGCCGTGTACGGACCAAGAGTTATGAGTGAAGGAGTTGTCCATGAATCGGTACGTTTATTTAAAAGTGGACGAGAAAACGTTCATGATGAAGAGAGGAGTGGTAGACCATCATTGGTGACTGACGAACTCGTTCAGACAGTTGATACAAAAGTTCGTGAAAATCGACGTTTCTCAATGTCGGAGTTGTCTACTGGTTTTCCACAGATTTCTAAGACTCTCTTGTACGAGATAGTGACAGCAAGATTGGGTTACCGTAAGTTCTGTGCACGATGGGTGCCCAAAATTCTTACCGACCACCACAAAACTCAAAGAATGGCCTCTGCATTAGACTTTCTGTCACGTTATGAGGACGAAGGAGAACCATTGTTAAACAGAATCGTGACCGGTGACGAAACCTCGATTAAGTACGTGAACCCTGAGACAAAAGAACAATCAAAGATGTGGGCACATTCAAATTCGCCTACCAAACCAAGAAAAGCCTCGCAAGATTTTTCTGCCAGAAAACTGATGGCAACGGTGTTTTGGGATGCCAAAGGGGTGTTGTTGGTTGAATTCATGGAACGTGGTACGACCATTAATCAAGACGTGTAATGTGAAACAATAAAAAAGTTACGACGGGCTATACAGAACAAACGCCGTGGTATGCTGACTTCCGGTATCGTTTTTTTGCACGATAACGCCCGTCCTCACTCTGCTCGCAGAACAACGGCCCTTCTTGAGTCCTTCAAGTGGGGCGTTATCAACCATCCACCTTACAGCCCAGACCTGGCGCCAAGTGATTATCACCTCTTCATGCATTTGAAGAAATGGCTCGGGTCACAGCGGTTTGATGACGACGAAGAGCTCAAAGATGCGGTCACAGGCTGGCTCCAGGCACAAGCGGGTGATTTTTATGCAGAAGGAATTTGAAAGCTTGTGAAGAGATACGATAAGTGCCTCAATCGCTATGGAGACTATGTAGAAAAATAGTGCAAAGATGTAGTTGTAAGATGTATATATTAAAATATTTTTATTTAACTTGGTGTATTTTTTTAAATGAACCGGAGGTTACTTTCTGAACGGCCCTCGTATTTTGCCGACATAGCTCAGTTTCTTTGAACAAAATCAGTCGAGTGCGAGAGCGAATTCCTCTTTATACTTGGTATGACTGAACTCAAGTAAAATATAATGCAGCGACAAGCGTAGACGATTGCTGGTGAAAGCGCTACGCAATTTGCTGGCCATGACCTTATGGAAGACTCGACTGGTAGGATAATTTGCCCTAATCGACGGCAATAGCGCTAGTTTTTGTGACACGGCTATAACATGAAGGGCACTACGCGCAAGGGTTACGATAACTAACGCACGGAACGAAAGCGCCCGTCTTCTCACATAAATTACAAGAACTGTTTTCGTCGTACAGTGGAAAGCAAGTCTCACGAGGCAGCAAAGCCTAACGCAACCTAGCATTTACTTGTCTGCTATAGCACCGTGATGTTACTCGAAAAATAAAAATAAAAGTGTTTTCTGTTCTTTTCTCGTTAGAGTGGTTATTCAGACTGTCAGTGCACGAAGGGAAGACCTGTGATTAACATTTCTTCGAGAAACATAGCGGAGAAAGTTCTTCCCTTTCACTGACAAGACGATTTGAACTATTACACGTTTCCTTTATGTTTACTTGCGTACGCAGGTCTACAGTGCACTGATGCGACAGAAGTCGTGGGATAGCAATATAAACATGTAGAGATGGCTCTAGTATCGCGTACACGAGGTATAAAAGCATGTCATTTGTACTCAGGTGATTCATGTGAAGAGGTTTCCGACGTGATTATGACTTTAAATAAGAATATCAGTTGAAGATAGACGCATGGGGCTCTCCAATTCGGAAATCGTTAGGGAATTCAATATTCCGAGATCCAAAGTTCCAAAGTGTGCCGAGAATACCAAATTTTAGGCATTACCTCTCGCCATGGACTACCCACTGTTCGACGGCCTTCACTTAAGGACCGAGAGCAGCGGCGTTTGCGTAGAACTGTCAGTGCTAACAGACAAACACTGCGTGTAATAACCGCAGAATTCCATGTGGGACATACGACGAGCATATCCTTTAGAAGAGTGCGCTGAAATTTGGTGTTAATGGGCTATGGCAGAAGACGACCGACGCTACTGCCTTTGCTAATAGCATATCACTGCAGCGCCTCTCCTGACCTCGTGACCGTAGCGGTTGGACCCTAGACGACTGGAAAACCATGGCCTGGTTAGATGAGTCCCGATTTCAGTTGGTAAGAGCTGATGGTAGGGTTAGGGCGTGGAAAAGAGCCACAAAGTCGTGGACCCAAGTTGTCAATAAGGCACTGTGCAAGCTGGGGGTGGCTCCATAATGGTGTGGACTGTGTTTACATGGAGTGGACTGGGACCTCCGGTCCAAATGAGTCGATCCTTGACTGCAAATGTTTATGTTTGGCTACTTGGACACTATCTTCAGTCATTCATGCAAATCATGCCCCCAAAGAATGCAGTGTTTACATGGAGTGGACTGGGACCTCCGGTCCAAATGAACTGATCCTTGATTGGAAATGTAGATGTTCGGCTACTTGGACACTATCTGCAGTCATTCGTGCAAATCATGCTCCCAAAAAATGAGGTAATGTGGCTGGGCTACATTTGTTCGCCATTGGTTTGAAGAACATTCTGGACAGTTCGAGTGAATGATTTGGCCGAAATGATCCCATCGAATATTTATAGGACATAATCGAAAGATCAATTCGTGCGCAAAATCCAACACTTTCGCAATTATGAACGGCTATAGAGGCAGCAAGGGTCAATATTTTCGCATGTGGCTTCCAACGATTTGTTGGGTCCATGGCCACTTGAAATAGCACGGGAAGTACCCGGTCTGTTCAAAACGTTTCGAGACCAGATCAATGCAAAATACAGAAAAGTATAGACGGTGGTTGTAATGCTTCATGTGTTCTACACAGCCTCCCTCTTCTTAAGTACAACGCACATAATATTCATACAGCCATGTCAAACTGTCAAGAAAGCCCTTCTTTGGCATATGACTGGTGCGTCATATTCGCACCTACAATTGCGTCTAAATCTACATGGATACTCCGTAAGCCACCATACGGTGCGTGTTGGAAGGTACTCTGGTGAGTTCTTTGCTTTCAGATCCTTCAGTTGTTTCTCTACTTCGGTCTTGACGAACCATCAGAGAAACAATCTGCACTTTGTTGTTTCCTGGTAGTTTCGTATTGATAAGACCTGGTCTCGTCTTCAGAAGAAAGTTGTCCTCGTTTTTCTTTCCAATAAACTTGCGGCAGGCGTTCACGTGCCTTTATTTGCTGTTCGTGAGTCAAGGTGTATGGGGCAAACTTCGTGCATACTTTCCTCTTCTTCAAAGCATTCTGAAGAACTTCTTGAAAACTTGATTTAGCGATGTTCTTTTCGTTGCTCCACTGCAATTTTTGACAAAAAAACGTCGACACACTACAGTCACGTACCCACTACTTAACATTGCCTGTTTTCAACCGACTGGTCGAATTTACATTTGTTGTTTACAGCTGTTACTTCAAGCTGCCACCGCAGTTACTGTACTGACGTCACTTATACTCCTAGAATGAAACCAGTCTCGGAAATTTTTAGACTAAGGTATCCACAAACGGAGCAGAGGCGAATGGGGAAACATTCTAGCGACGATATGGGCTGCAAAACGGAAAATCGCTGACAAAGTCAGATTGTGTAGACCCGGCACCTGGGAATGAGCTTCTTGAAATCAGAGAAGCTGGTCGAATCACAAACAGGCGACAAGGTGTTGGACGTCCACGCTTCGTCTTATAATGTGGAGCTCGGAGGTAAAGCAGGGTAGGCCGCGATATGTGGCAGACCTGACAACAGGGTATAACGCTGGTGTCAGCAAAAGGATTCGGAACACAACGTTCAGCGCAAATTTTAGAATATGATGCTCTGCAGCGGGATACCCCTACATGTTGACCCAGTGGCATCGTCAATTACGATTGCAGTGGCTCGTGGCCGAATACGCAGTCATACAGGAGAACGGCTGCTCTAAATATGCACTGTGGAATGGACGTAGGCTGCTGGAGGACATTCACTTAGGTTACCGTAGTCCCTGTGGAAGTAACCGTAAGTACCATGACAGCTGTGGACTATTAGCGACCTCCCAGCACCGGTTATAATTTTTATAATAATCACGGTCGCAAAACCTCATACACGACATTTTGTCGTACTGCGGACGGCCTGGATTCCTTCATAGTTATGTTTCCCCTTTCCACGATGGCGTCTTCCAGAGGGATAGCTTTCCGTATCACAAGGCCAGAATCGTGCAACAGTAGTTTGAGGAGCATGATAGCGAACTCACGTTGATGTCTTGACCGCCAGATCTGTCTCACATATAACTGATGGATGACGTCTGGAAGGCTACCGGATGCCACCTACACCCACAAACAAGAGGACCTTTCGTAGACATCAGGTGCCACATACTTCCGGAAACTACTTAGAATTTGTCGAATCCATTCGATGTAGAATCACCACTGTATTACTCTCGAAGGTGGACAAACGAGTTGTTAAGCAGCTGATCATAATACAGGTGCATCAAAAAGAATCACCCGATTTGGCACGTCTGTATTTCTTAAACTAATAAACATATAGAATGAATTTTGTTTTTCGATGAACTGGAAACACAAAAAGTTTTTTTTCATAGATGTTCAATATGCTCCCATTGAGATGCACGGCATATGCCAATACGGTATTCAGATTGTTCCCACACTGCAGCAAGCATGTCTTGAGTTATAGCTTCCACAGCTGCTGTTATGTGATGTCTCAGTTTATTCATTGTTGCTGGTAACAGAGGCACATAAACAGAGTCTTTTATAAGCCCCCACAAGGAATAATCACATACAGTCAGGTCCGGTGACCTTGGACGACAGTAATATAAGGCTGAATAATTTGTCCCAGAGCGACCGATCCACCGTTCTGTATCCTCTGATTTAAAAACTCCCACACTTCCAGATGCCAGTGAGGTGGTTCCCCATCCTGTTGGAAAAATGAAGTCGTTCGAATCAGTCTCCAACTGTGGGAAAAGAAAGTTCTCAACCACATCGAGATATGTCCTTCCTGTTACTGTGTTCTCCGCAAAGAAAAATGGACCATACACCTTTTTTTATGAAACTGCGTAAAATAGATTGAATTTTGGAGAGTCCCTCTCGTGTTGTACAACTTCACGTGGTTGTTCCGTATCCCTTATTCTCACATTATGACGGTTGACCTCTCCATTTAAATGAAATGTTACGTCGTCACTAAACACTAAGAGTGGAAGAAAACTGTCATTCTCCACCTTGCCAAGGACGAAATTACAGAACTACACACGTTGTTGTTTATCAACTTCACAGAGAGTTTGAATAGCTGAATTTTGTATCGTTTCATGTGTGAACATCGACGCAATACACGTCAGACGGACGTCGGGGGCATGATGAGCTGTCGAGATGCACGGGGAACGGATTTCTGTGGACGCCTTGTGAAACTATGGTAGGTGCATTCGACGTCTGCAGCAGACATTTGGGGACGGCCCGCCGATTTGCCTTCACACAAATAACCTCTTTCTCGGAACTGTTAATGTCATCATCTAATGTTCTGTGCTGTAGGAGGTTCCACACCATACCTAGTACGAAAGTTACGCTAAACAGTTACTACTGACCCGCACTGCGCAAAACGTAGAACACAAAACGCTTTCTGTTGTCCCGACACTATTTCTACTAGAACTGAAGTGGGCGCACACTGCTGCTGCCTAGCGGGAACCATGTAAGACTCGAAAGTTAGCTCTTTCCAACAGTACGTCGTTCACGCACTTATCTCAAATAAAGTAAGTTATGATTTTTGTAAATCGGTTGAATCTATCTGATACACCTTGTATTATCAGAATGAGATTTTCACTCTGCAGCGGAGTTTGCGCTGATATGAAACTTCCTGGCAGATAAAAACTGTGTGACGAGCCGAGACTCGAACTCGGGACCTTTGCCTCTCGCGGTCAAGTGCTCTACCAACTGAGCTACCCAAGCACGACTCACGCCCCGTCCTCACAGCCTTACTTCTGCCAGTACCTCGTCTCCTACCTTCCAAACTTTACAGAAGCTCTCCTGCGAACCTTGCAGAACTAGCACTCCTGAAAGAAAGGATATTGCGGAGACATGGCTTAGCCACAGCCTGGGGGATGTTTCCATAATGAGATTTTCACTCTGCAGCGGAGTGTGCGCTGATATGAAACTTCCTGGCAGATTAAAACTGTGTGCCGGGCCGAGACTCGAACTCGGGACCTTTGCCTTTCGCGGGCTAGTTCTGCAAGGTTCGCAGGAGAGCTTCTGTAAAGTTTGGAGGTAGGAGAGGAGGTACTGGCAGAAGTAAGGCTGTGAGGAGGGGGGGGGGGAGGGGGGAGTCGTGCTTGGGTAGCTCAGTTGGTAGAGCACTTGCCCGCGAAAGGCAAAGGCCCCGAGTTCGAGTCTCGGCCCGGCACACAGTTTTAATCTGCCAGGAAGTTTCACCTTGTATTTTGTTTTATTAGTGTACGACAGTACGCTACCCACTGTCGAAAGCTGTGCCAGATATCCTCATAAAATGAGTGCAGATGTAATTGCATTTATTATTCGAATCATGTATGACTACCGCTAGCGTACACCCAGCAGTTTGAGTCAAAACTCTTCGACAGAAAACCTGAAGAATCGCATCCTTAATTAACCACTGACACATCGAGAACAGACGCTGTGCGTAGAGATGAAAACATTTCAGAACACACAAGAAGCGAATGTCATCCTTATACGGATGATGTTATACGGGGACAATTGGATCAACATGGAATACTGGATGTGAAAGGAATTTCAGAATATGAGACAACCTTGTCAAGCCGGTGAAGAAAGGTTGTGGAAGGAACTTTTATTCGGTTTGGATTTCAACCTTGAGAGTAATTTTGCTTGCCTGAGTGGCAAGACGAAAAACTGATATAACCGTCGGGAACAGTGCAAGCGCCCGCTTCGATATTTTCAAGGCGTTCCAAACTGTACTCCCCTTTGTTGGCAGCTTTAGGGAGTTGCAGGGATTTTCCGAGCATACTGTGACACTCAAGAAAGCTTAAGTTGTTTGGATTATTCAGAGGATTTTCCGTGACGCCGCCGCAGAAACTTTCGTTAATACGTAGCTCCTGAAAGGTGGCAATATTGAGTGGAGAGTTCTTATTAGTTATTAAGGGGGTTAAACCAATGGAAACGCGAGAAGTTAGCTCATTGGGCGAGAGATGTAAATAAAAGAAGTGCTGAATAAATAATGCAGCACACTCTTTTTCTCGGTCAATTTCGATGTAAAGAATTTGTTGTGGGACATCGTGGAATATTTCCGCTTCAGCCTCTACAGTTTCATGAATCTCCGATAAGTGGCGGCGCTATATGTGTCCTTCAAAATGGCAGTCATAACAGAGGTGCTTTCCAACCAGAGATTGTCACTGAGTTGCTTTTAGTGAACAACCAGAGCGTCGCAGATATTCATAGGCTCTTGCAGAATGTTTACGGATACCTGTCAATGAAGAAAAGCACGGTGAGTCGTTGGGCAAGGAGTCTGCCATCTACGCAACAAGGTCGCGTAAAGCTGTCCTATCACCCATGTGCCGGCCTGCCGCACACAGCTGTGAGTTTTGCAATGTTGGCACGTGCGAACACTCTCACTGGAGGTGATCGTCGGATTACAACAACTGGACATTCCTGTTCTTAGTGCTGGCACACACTCTTCAACCAGTTTGGGTGCTCAAAGTTGTGTGCCCGCTGGTTTCCTCGCCTGCTAAAGGAAGACCATAGAAAGCAGCGGAGGACCGTCTGTGCGGAATTGTTTGCGCGTTACGTGGGTGATGGGTGGTTACTGATGCAGTAAGACGTTTGCTCCGACGTCGTCCAGTAGAGTGGTACCACGCTGACATACAGATCCTCCCAGTAAGGTAGCTTAAGGCCGCCGAATTGAACGGAGATAATGTTGAAAAACAGGGATGTGCACCTCGCTTTTGACACATTTGGAGAGTTGTTCGAATTTGAGAGATCTCTGAATTCCTTTGTCGGTACTAGTGAAGGTTAAAATATGGTCCTGAACACTAAATGTTTTCGGTGTTTGAGATGCTTCAGATGAACCTAATTTTGTTATGTGAGTTAGACGTGATTTTACCAAGGCAGCATTTATTTTGTAACAATTGATCGGTGGTTATGACACTGAAAATCGATTGTGAGAGGGAACAGTTTGTTCCATCTAATTACAATTAGTTTTTTGTTGCATTATATTCAATATACTTTCAACATTTTAAATAGTGTGATATCTCGAGTGAAGAGGTGGACTACCTGTTTATTTAATTCAATTTATAATTACATAAATGCACTTCCTTTCCCTAATCCCACTATATTGCCTTGGGTTGATTAAGTTTGGGGTTTGTATTAAAGAGTTCGTGTGCTGGTAGTGCCAAGGCAGAGATGTGGTCACCCTGTAGGTCTGTTAGTGCCAACCTAAGCCTGGAGTAAAGACAGAGATGATGCACCTGTTTGCCAGGGGGTAGTCCGGGGTTGGTAACAGGTCCCCCTTCCCTCCACGTAAGGGAACGTCCGTTGAGAGCCGCCATGATAGTCACGCTTGGGGTAGCGGCTGAATTGAGCGGACGGGATCGAGAGCGATCTCTGTCTTTGCCGCCAGCTTCATCGTGGGATGAGTTATTATGTTTTAAACTGTTACTAATCCGCTCTTTTCCAGAAATGAAATAGTTAGCGTGTCGTTACAGCCATTCATTCATTTTTTTTTTTTTTTTAGAAATTTTGCCTTTACAGTTAAAGTTTTCAGTTAGGGTTTCTCTTTCACAGGCGAGCATGGGGGCTCGCGTTATCCTTTTATAGTGCTGCGATCACTTGGTGCCTTCAGCACACGAGAGCAGCAAAACCCCCCCAAAAAATTGTATAGTTTCACTTTTAGAAGCAGCATTTTTTTTTCTTTTTAAATGATGAAGTAACCTGGGGCCTCACTCCGCCTAGTTAACACGTGGTCGTAACGGCTGATGAGTAATTTGGATGACGAACCCGTGTAAACCCTGGTAGGAGATGCGTGTGTGACGTACTTAAGGTTCTAAGTGTGTGACGTAAAATTTTTCTAGGCCATTTCATAAATTTTGTTCACTGTTCCTTTTTAACCCCCATTTGCAAGCAGCACGTCCTAACTACTTTGATAAAGAATAGGTTGAGCGTGTGAATGATTGTATAGTATGGAAAGCAAGAACGAACAGTGGAGTGAGTACAAAGGAATTAGCTGTTGGTATCGGTCACCCACGCGGTGCCGAATTGCACTACCAGCTAGCTACCAGTTCGTTCTTGGAAATTAGTTAAGGTGAGGATGCTTACATGTGCTGTTAATCGATTATTTGGGTGTGCTGTATTTCACAGGATGTTTTATTCTTTTAGAATTTGCTTTCTTTTATGAATATGGGAGATGTTTGTGTCTGCTTTGTTCCCCCGTTTTTCTGCCAAATAGAATTTTTGTTATTCGGTCCTGGTAGTAATCTTGGGTGCGAATTTCGATCACTGTCCCAGCAGATGGACCACAAGGGCAGCAACGCAGTCCCATCCTCTTTCCCAGTGCTTAAGTAGAAACGAGATGCCTGTTAGTTTAAGCACCTTCAGTGCGAGAGAAAACTAGAAGATATTTGACTTAACTTTGTTTGCTGCAATTATTAAATTTGTTAAGTTTTGGGGAATATAGATAATAAATGTGATATCAAGTCTGTAAAATTTCTGCGATCTAGACAATAAATAACCTACAGGGTGTTTCAAAAATGACCGGTATATTTGAAACGGCAATAAAAACTAAACGAGCAGCGATAGAAATACACCGTTTGTTGCAATATGCTTGGGACAACAGTACATTTTCAGGCGGACAAACTTTCGAAATTACAGTAGTTACAATTTTCAACAACAGATGGCGCTGCAAGTGATGTGAAAGATATAGAAGACAACGCAGTCTGTGGGTGCGCCATTCTGTACGTCGTCTTTCTGCTGTAAGCGTGTGCTGTTCACAACGTGCAAGTGTGCTGTAGACAACATGGTTTATTCCTTAGAACAGAGGATTTTTCTGGTGTTGGAATTCCACCGCCTAGAACACAGTGTTGTTGCAACAAGACGAAGTTTTCAACGGAGGTTTAATGTAACCAAAGGATCGAAAAGCGATACAATAAAGGATCTGTTAGAAAAATTTCAACGGACTGGGAACGTGACGGATGAACGTGCTGGAAAGGTAGGGCGACCGCGTACGGCAACCACAGAGGGCAACGCGCAGCTAGTGCAGCAGGTGATCCAACAGCGGCCTCGGGTTTCCGTTCGCCGTGTTGCAGCTGCGGTCCAAATGACGCCAACGTCCACGTATCGTCTCATGCGCCAGAGTTTACACCTCTATCCATACAAAATTCAAACGCGGCAACCCCTCAGCGCCGCTACCATTGCTGCACGAGAGACATTCGCTAACGATATAGTGCACAGGATTGATGACGGCGATATGCATGTGGGCAGCATTTGGTTTACTGACGAAGCTTATTTTTACCTGGACGGCTTCGTCAATAAACAGAACTGGCGCATATGGGGAACCGAAAAGCCCCATGTTGCAGTCCCATCGTCCCTGCATCCTCAAAAAGTACTGGTCTGGGCCGCCATTTCTTCCAAAGGAATCATTGGCCCATTTTTCAGATCCGAAACGATTACTGCATCACGCTATCTGGACATTCTTCGTGAATTTGTGGCGGTACAAACTGCCTTAGACGACACTGCGAACACCTCGTGGTTTATGCAAGATGGTGCCCGGCCACATCGCACGGCCGACGTCTTTAATTTCCTGAATGAATATTTCGATGATCGTGTGATTGCTTTGGGCTATCCGAAACATACAGGAGGCGGCGTGGATTGGCCTCCCTATTCGCCAGACATGAACCCCTGTGACTTCTTTCTGTGGGGACACTTGAAAGACCAGGTGTACCGCCAGAATCCAGAAACAATTGAACAGCTGAAGCAGTACATCTCATCTGCATGTGAAGCCATTCCGCCAGACACGTTGTCAAAGGTTTCGGGTAATTTCATTCAGAGACTACGCCATATTATTGCTACGCATGGTGGATATGTGGAAAATATCGTACTATAGAGTTTCCCAGACCGCAGCGCCATCTGTTGTTGAAAATTGTAACTACTGTAATTTCGAAAGTTAGTCTGCCTGAAAATGTACTGTTGTCACAAGCATATTGCAACAAACGGTGTATTTCTATCGCTGCTCGTTTAGTTTTTATTGCCGTTTCAAATATACCGGTCATTTTTGAATCACCCTGTATAAACTGGATGTCATGGATTTAGTGGTCATTACAAACCCCAGTCCTGTGTCGAGAGCAATGTCATGAATTTAATGATCATTACAAACCCCAGTCCTGTGTAGAGAGCAATTTTACCAACAAAGTGGTGACCTTATAGATCATGATAGAGCGTGGTCTTTACTGACTCGCCCACTTGGTTTTTTGAGTCCTCCCCCACGTTATCCGTTGCTCAATATTAACATAATAATCATCAGATCATTTAAGTAAATGTCGGGCCGGCCCCTTAAATTCATTCCTTCCGAGCAATGTATCAAGCGGGCAAGCACGTGTCAATGAGGCGACTTGGCCACACACACGTCCGGCACGCTCTAGCATAGATAGAAGGAAACAGAGGAAGAGAGAGATACAAAAAGGTAACGATGCATAACTAAACAGAAGGAACCTTTCAATTGTTCGGTAATTTGGCGCAAACTTTTATTATTCGCTGGCAGGGAAGCTAGTAGCTGAAGGAGAGGATAGCTATAGTAAGTCGATGACACGTCTTAACGGGGTAATAAAAACGGTTGTTTCCGTGGAAGTTGAAGTGCTTAATTTTGGTGTTGCATTCATAGACCTAAATTCTCCTCTGGAAACTTCGTAATTGCCGAGAACTTCGACGATAGTATTTGGTGGCTGTTGGGCGTCAAACAGACTGTATGTTTATAGTCAGCGATTTGGTGGTAGATAACTGTACAGAGAATCGACCTGGACACTCCGACTAGTAGTTCCTTAGACGACAGTGGGGCAATTACGTCGTGGGATCGGGATCGTGTTACTTCGCAAAGTCCTGTACCGAATGAACCGCCGCGAGGATTTTCTTTCGCAATAAAGAGCAGCTAGCAAAGAAAACAGGAAGATTGCTGCATCTGCCACTCCGTTGATAGAGCGAGAGGCTTTGGTCGACTGTCGCAGGAAACGCGCAGCGCATTAAGTGCTGTCCAGCTAACTAGAACGGAACTTACGCGAGAGTGAATGTCAGCGATGCTCAAGTAGTCTCTGCTCGCAAGGAGCCAAAGTTCTCATGCAACGATGCTCCACCTTGTCTACGACTACGTACCACTGCAACAAGAATTTTGCAATCAGGCTCCAGGACAAGTACAGAGCACATGAAGGCTGTTTATCTTTTGTTTGTTTGTTTGTTTGTTGTAAAGGGAATCTTTGGCTCCCAATGCTGGAAAGCAAAGAAGTAACTACAGAAACGTCCACCAAAGCACACATGGCGTGATCAAGGTGCCGATATGAACTCTGGTGCAACGAAGGCATTTTTGTTTAATCCTGCTTCCAACAGAAACTGATCGCCTGAACGGCAAAAAGCAGGTTTTAATAGCAGGCTTCTGCTACAGTCGAATATTCCGGGGTGAGGGTCCTTGATCGATACATAAAATCATTCACTAATATTTCGTCCCTGTGTGCTATAGACATCTTCTGAGGCATTTTTAGTTTTCATTGTTGTTCCTCTTAAGATTGCGATAAATTTTTTTGTATCCATCAAGGCCTCTCGCCCCAGAAGGTTTAAACAGAAGATCGTAGGAGCGGTAGTTTCTTTTTTTAGTCTCAGTTTCCCGATTGGTTTGATGCACCATGGCATGAATTTATTTCTTGTAGTTTAACCTCTTCACCTCACATTAGGCATTGCACCCTACGTCCTCTGTCATTTGTTACACGTACTCCAGTCTCTGTCTTCCCCTAAAGTTTTTACCCTCTGCAACTCCCACCAGTACCATTTAAATTATTCTCTGATGTCTAACACACAACTTATCTTTCTGCCCCTTGTTGTCAGTGTTTCTCTTAAATTCCTTTCTTTGCCGATTCTGCCGAAAAGGATCTCATTCCACTTAATTCTGATCGTCTTACTATGGCAACACATCTCAAACGCATCGTGCCTGTTCTTTTCCGGTTTTCCTACAGTCCAGCATTCACTACCATACAATGCTGCGCTCCAAAAGTACATTTTCAGAAATCTGTTCCTGAAATGGAGGCCTATGCTTAATTCTAGTAGAGTACTTTTGGCCTGGAATGCTCTCTTCGTTTGTGCTCGTCTACTTTTAAGTCCTCTTTGCTTCGTCCGTCATACGCTATTTTGCTTCCAAGATTACAGAATTCCATAACTTCGTTTACATCGTGGCCGTGAGTTTTGATGTCACGTTTATCGATAATCCCATTTCTGCTACTTTTCATCACTTTCGTCTTTCTTCGGTTTATTCTTAATTCATATTCTGTACTAATTAGACTGGTCATATTGTTCAACTGATCCCGTAATTATTGTTCACTTTCACTGAAGATAGTAATTTTCGCGTATCTTCTAATTATCTCAATCCCATCTTAAACTTTTATTTGCGTCAGTACCTGTTCGCTGTATAGATTGAACAGATTGAAGAAAGACTGCATCCCGGTCTTCCACTTTTTTAATCTGACAACTTAGTCCTGAGTCTTCCATTCCTAATGATCCCTCTTGGTTCTTGTACGTATTATATATTATCCGTCTTTCCCCACAGATTTCTCCTATTTTTCTCAGAATTTCGAAGGTCTTCCACCATTTTACAATGTCGACGAGTATTTGACACGCCTACTTGGGAAACTACTGTGACGCTATCTAAGCTTTTTGTGGTTGCACTCTGTACGATACGTTTGCTATCAAAGAAAAAAATATTTTGTAAATGCGTTTTACATTATTATTTTACCTATGTGCTAGGATTTTTTGGTCACAGGACAACCCGAGGATGGTACTATGTGCCGAAAAAAAAAAATGGTTCAAATGGCTCTAAGCACTATGGGACTTAACATCTGAGGTCATCAGTCCCCTAGACTTAGAACTGCTTAAACCTAAATAACCTAAGGACATCACACACATCCATGCCAGATTTAGGATTCCAACCTGCGACCGTAGCAACCACGTGGTTCCGGGCTGAAGGGCCTAGAACCACTCGGTCACAACAGCCAGCCTGTGTGCCGAAATCAGAAGTCAGTAGACAAAATAAAAAATTGTGGCTATTGACTGAAACCATATCTTTCTGTAGTTATTATTGTCAAATCGGAAGACAGATGATCTATTATGTCAAAACGTGTGTATAAAAATCCTGCATTGATCACCAGTTTCCGCTCATTGGGTGAGTTATTTACAGATGAATACAAATTAGTACGTAATTCCATGTGTATTGGTTTGGACAAGAAGAGAATAGAAGCTTTCGAAATTTGGTGCTACAGAAGAATGCAGAAGATTAGATGGGTAGATCACATAACTAATGAGGAGGTATTGAATAGAACTGGGGAAAAGAGGAGTTTGTGGCACAACTTGACTAGAAGAAGTGATCGGTTGCTAGGACATGTTCTGAGGCATCAAGGGATCACCAATTTAGCATTGGAGGGCAGCGTGGAGGGTAAAAATCGTAGAGGGAGACCTAGAGATAAATACACTATGCAGATTCAGAAGGATGTAGGTTGCAGTAGGTACTGGGATATGAAGAAGCTTGCACAGGATAGAGTAGCATGGAGAGCTGCATCAAACCAGTCTCAGGACTGAAGACAACAACAACAACAACATGTGTATTGCTACCAGGCGCTATACATTGTCATTATCCGTTGTGGTGAATCGTTCTCGTTGTCACGTACACATTAAAGTAGGTCGTCGTGGTTGAACATTACGTAACCATGACGACTTATTTTAGGGTGTGCATGACAACAAGATCGATTCAGCTCAACAGATTATGACGATGTGTAATGACTGGTGGCTGATACACTTGGAACTAACAAGGGAACCTCCCCATCGCACCCCCCTCAGAATTAGTTATAAGTTAGTACAGTGGATAGGCCTTGAAAAATTGAACACAGATCAATCGAGAAAACAGGAAGAAGTTGTGTGGAACTACGAAAAAATAAGCAAAATATACAAACTGAGTAGTCCATGTGTAAGATAGGCAACATCCAGGTGGGTGTAAATCCATGAGCGCCGTGGTCCCGTGGTTAGCGTGTGCAGCTTCGGAACGATAGGGCATTGGTTCAAGTCTTCCCTCGGGAGAAAATTTTAATTTTTTATTTTCAGACAATTATCAAAGTTCAGGCACTCACATAAAATCAACTTCGCTCTCCAGAATTCCAGGACATGTTCAGATTTGCTTGGACATATGCAGGATTTGACGGTCTACACACGGAAAAATTTGAAAAGGTTAAAAACATGTTTTGACAGAGCACAGACAAAACTGTGCGACTGTGAAACTGTTGCATTCATTTGTTGCAGTTTATGTGACAAACTCTTATGTTTTCACACTTTTTTGGGAGTGGTTATCACATCCACAAGAAAACCTAAATTAGGCAAGGTAGAAGAATCTTTTTACCCATTCACCAAGTGTACAAGTTAGGTGGGTCGACAACATATTCCTGTCATGTGACGCACATGCCGTCAACAGTGTCGTATAGAATATATCAGACGTGTTTTCCTGTGGAGGAATCGGTTGACCTATGACCTTGCAATCAAATGTTTTAGGTTTCCATTGGACAGGCACGTCCTTTCGGCTACTAATCGCACGGTTTTGCGGTCCGGTCGCAAAACACACACACTAAACTTATTACACTGAACAGAGACGTCAATGAACGAACGGACAGATCATAACTTTGCAAAAATAAAGAAAGTAAACCTTTCGCTCCAGGGAAGATTTGAACCAAGGACCTCTCGCTCCGCAGTTGCTCACGCTAACAACGGGACCACGGCGCTTCTGAACTCGATCTCTCCTAGATGTTGCCTATCTTACACATGGACTACTCAGTTTGTATATTTTGCTTAGTTTTTTCATAGTTCCACACAACTTCTTCCTGTTTTCTCGATTGATCTGTGTTCAGTTTTTCAAGGCCTATCCACTGTGCCAACTTATAACTAAATCTGAGGGGGGTGCGATGGGGAGGTTCCCTTGTAAGGAATAATTTTTGTTGATCTGAAAATGGGCTGCCAATAAGCTGGGGCTAATAATCAGTAAACGGAGTTTTATAATCTTGACGTGGGACTTTTATTTACTCATTTTAACATGTATTCTGAAAAGCTCCAGAATGATCTGTCGGTCTCTGGTAGTACGTCACAAGCTGACTGGCTCTTGAATGGACGAAGTCTGAGGAAGAGCGACATTGTTTTCCTCCGGCTTGAGTCGAGATGTGGTTTTACAGGTGAGTGCTTCGCTGCCGACTCGCTAGCGCTAGCACGTCCTCCAGCGGGTACCCCCCTCGTAGCGGAGAGGACAGTAGCCGTGATGGCAGCGCAGCGTCCCGTTTGCTGGTTAGCCGGACGCCGTACGCTGCCGTTACGTGGACTGGACGCGAAGGCGACCCCGGCCAACGGGACCGCCGCAGAGCGCGCCAATCTGCGGACGCAGATACCGCACCGCGACCGCACGCACATCCCGCCTGCCTTCCTGCTTCTTGTCGGCACGCAGCGGGACTGCGTGGAGCGGCGCGCGTCCACACCGGGATGTACCGGCTCAGGTGGACACGCTGATGTCAGCGGTGAGGGCGAGGAGAGGGTTCTTGTGTTTCCAGCCATTCCATACACTCAGATGACGAAAGTCGTGGTACAGCAATATGCACACATACAGATGGCGATATTATTGCGTACACAAGGTAGAAAAAGGGCAGTGCATGGCGGAGCTGTGAGTTTTTCTCAGGTGATCCATGTGAAAAATTTACCTACGTGACTATGGCCTCACAACGGGAACTAACAGACATTGGACGCGGGTTGGTAGTTGGAGCTAGACGAATGGTATGTTCCATTTCGGAGATCCACAGTGTCAAGAGAAAAAAAAAAAGTCGGACATTGCCTCTCACCACGGACAACACAGTGCTCGACGGCCTTCACTTAACGACCGAGAGCAGCGGTGTATACTTAGAGGCGTCAGTGCTAACAGACAAGCAACACTGCGTGAAACAACCACAGAAATCAATTTGGTACGTATCCGTTAGGTCGCTGCGTTGAAATTTGGCGTTAATGGGCTATGGCAGCAGACGACCGATGCGAGTGCCTTAGCTAACAGCACGATATTGCCTGCAGCGCCTCTCCTCGGGTCATAAACACATCCGTTGGCCCCTAGACGACTGGATGAGTGCGGTCTGGTCAGATGACTCCCGATTTCAGTTGGTAAGAGCTAATGGCAGGGTTCGAGTATGGTGCAGACCCTACAAAGCCATGGACCCAATTTGTCAACAAGGCACTGTACAAGCTGGTTGCCGCTCCATAATGGTGTGGGTTGTATTTACATGGAATTGACTGATCCTCTAGTCCAACTGAACCGATCGTTGACTGGAAATGGCTATTTTAATCTACTTCATTTGCAGCCATTCGTGGACTTCAAGTCCCCAAACAACGATGGAATGTCTGTGGATGACAATGTGCCATGTCCCTGGGCCAGTACTGTTCGCGATTGGTTTGAAGGGCATTCTGGAGAATTAGAGCGGATTATTTGGTTACTGTGATCGCCCGACATGACTCCCATCGAACAGTTATAGGACTACATCGAGAAGGACTGTAGGGAGATCATCTATGACAGTGAATCCAAGACGTCTGACTGTTGCAGCGGTCGTGTGTGGTCATGCTTTGTCATGTTGAGGGAGAGGCTGCTCCATATATGGACGAACACTTAGAATTCGGAGCTCGATTACAGGACACTGTTTCTCAAGCACCAAAATACACTGTCCAGTCACATTAATGTGGCAATCTGTCAAAACCCGTCGTCCGGAGTGGCCGAGCGGTTCTAGGCGCTACAGTCTGGAACTGCGTGACCACTACGGTCGCAGGTTCGAATCCTGCCTCGGGCATGGATGTGTATGATGTCCTTAGGTTAGTTAGGTTTAAGTAGTTCTAAGTTCTAGGGGACTGATGACCTCAGCAGTTAAGTCCCATAGTGCCCAGAGCTATTTGAACCATTTTTTTTTTGTCAAAACCCTGAATAATAATGCCTTTTGCAGTGCGGACCGCTGCGAGACGTGCAGGAAGAGTTACTGAGATTTTGGAAGGCACTGACAGGAATGTGGAGCCATGCCGACTCCAGTGCCGTAGGCAGCTGCACTAGATTTCTCGGTTGAGGATCCATGGCTTCTACAGCCCGCTCGAGGTGGTCCCACAGGTTCTCGATTGGATTTAAATCCGGGGAGTTTGGTGGGCAGAGTAGAACGGTAATCTCAGCCTGGTGCTCTTAGAACCACGCACGTACACTGCTAGCTATGTGACACTTTGCATTGTTCTGCTGCTAGATGCCATCATGCCAAGGTAAAACAAACTGCATGTAGGAGCGGACAAGGTCCCCAGGGATAGATGCACGCTAGTGTTGATCCATGGTACCCCGCAGAATGAGAAGATCATACAGGGAATGCCACAAAAACATTCCCCAGACCTCCTCCGGCCAAGAGCCTTGTAACGATTGTTGCAGGGTGTGTGCTTACAGACGTTTCACGCTGCTCACGCCAACGGCCGTCTGTCATCTGAAAAGGCCACTTGCCTCCACTCCGTGTACGTCCAGTTCGGTATTGTCGTGCAAGTTCCAGCGTTCTTTGGTTGCAACACGAAGGGCATCCGACCACTCCTTAAATCAACCATGCCAAATGCATTAGTACTCATCCCGACCCTGCGCCGATGCGGGACAAAGGCACAAGCTAAATAAGATGTTACGCGGTCGTTAATGAATGTATGAGCGACGTGATGGACAACGTCGAAAGCCCCGTGAAGCTGTTCGCAGACGACGTTGTTGCCTAAAAGAACGCTGCATCGCCCAGAAATGGTAGCGAAAACCGGAAGAAACTGCAGAGAATCGACGATTGGTGCAGTAACTGGCAGTTGAGGCTGAATGCAGTTCATTACTTTTAAGTTACAATATTGGTAATAAACTATTGGGAACAGTAATAAGCGCTAAATACCTAGGAGTAACCGTCCAGTGCGTCATGAATGAAATGACTATATAAAACTACTCAGAAAAGTAGGTGACATGCAGTGACTCATTTGAAGTGACTCGGAAGACTTGATCAGCCGCCTAATTGTAAAGTTTTTCTTCCTCCGCGCACAATGACGCTTTGATCGTGAAGTGCGACATTTGTCTTGAAGTAGAACCATTAAGTGTACAGGAGAGGGACAAAAATATGGAAACACCAAAAAACATAACACAGTACCACGTCTAACACGGTGTAGGATAACCATTGGCATTCAAAACAGCTTCCAGTCGTCTTGGAAAGGATAAACATACTCGTAGGTCCTGTATGGTTCTCAAGGGATTCTTATACCATTGTTAATTTCGAAAGACAAGTTGAGGTAACGATGACGGATAGCGATGACGCACCCTTCTCTCCAAAGAAGACCAACAAGATTCAATAGTATTGGGACCTAGTCACTGTGATGACAAGGGAAGAGGCGACAATTCATCCTTGTGCACACAAAACCAATCCTAGACAATTTCAGCTGTATGAACGGTGGCCTCGTCCTCTTGGAACACAGCATCACCCTGGAGAACAGACACTGTACCATGAGATAGACCTGATCAGTGAGAATGGTCACATATCCTTGGTAGTAATACAACCTCGTAGAGTACCTGTGGTGTCACCGCTAGACACCACACTTGCTAGGTGGTAGCTTTAAATCGGCCGCGGTCCATTAGTACATGTCGGACCCGCGTGTCGCCACTGTGATCGCAGACCGAGCGCCACCACACGGCAGGTCTAGAGAGACTGACTAGCACTCGCCCCAGTTGTACGGACGACATTGCTAGCGACTACACGTACGAAGCCTTTCTCTCATTTGCCGAGAGACAGTTAGAATAGCCTTCAGCTAAGTCCATGGCTACGACCTAGCAAGGCGCAGTTAACCATATCTGGAAAGAGTCTCACTTGTATTATCAAGAGCGATGTACCGCAGAAGTGAATAAAAGTTAAGTATACGAGAAGCTCCGTTCTTTTCTTTATAGCTTTCATCACGTATCCTGTTTCAGACTTAACGCAAGACGGCGTGAGTTGACGCGTGCCCTTTCGGCTACTTCAGTGTGGCGTAGCTAGCTTGTTACGCCACTACAGTACCCATGGGGCCCCATGGACTACCACGATATGGCTGCCCAAATCGTCATTGAACCCCCACGATTTTTCTCTCTTGGGACGTAAACCTGCCCGGCGGATGTTCGAGTCCTCCCTCGGGCATGGGTGTGTGTGTTTGTCCTTAGGATAGTTTAGGTTAAGTAGTGTGTAAGCTTAGGGACTGATGACGTTAGCAGTTAAGTCCCGTAAGATTTCACACACATTTGAACATAAAACTGGCCAGAAGTTGGAAACGATGAAAAGCTACTCATCCGACCAAATGACATTCTTCCACCGCTCCATAGTCCAGGTGTTATGGCGACTTTCAGCTGTGCATTGACTTTTGTAGCTGTCCTCGTGTTATTTTTTCTCACAATCCTCTTCAATGATCATCCGGCACAATCACTCAATACACACTTTCGTCCGCGTTGTGACTTAGTGGATGAAGTTTTTACACTTTCCCTGTTTGCGGTTTAAACCTTCGACACGGTACCTCTTGAAACATCGAACATTTCGGCTAGCTTAGTTGCGGAAGCATACGAGCACCAACTATTTGCCCACGTTCGAATTCAGTTACACCCGAGCTAACGTACTCACAAATTGTTCAAATGGCTCTGAGCACTATGGGACTTAACTGCTGAGGTCATCAGTCCCGTAGAACTAAGAACTACTTGAACCTAACTAACCTAAGGACATCACACACATCCATGCCCGAGGCAGGATTCGAACCTGCGACCGTAGCAGTCGTGCGGTTCCAGACTGTAGCGCCTAGAACCGCTCGGCCTCTCCGGCCGGCTAACGCACTCACAGCTACACAGAACACTGTTCTGATCACGACTGACACTTTCAGCCTGATGGGGACGTTGTACAGGTTCAGTTCGCTGTCAAATAAAACAGTGCAACCTGCAGGCTTGGCTAGCATCTGCATTTATGTTCAGGCATGCATTTCTCACGGTGTGTCCATATCCTTCTCTACCTGCTGTAACGAAGCTGATACACTACTGGCCATTAAAATTGCTACACCAAGAAGAAATGCAGATGATAAACGGGTATTCATTGGACAAATATATTATTCTAGAACTGACATGTGATTACATTTTCACCCAATTTGAGTGCACAGGTCCTGAGAAATCAGTACCGAGAACAACCACCTCTGGCCGTAATAACGGCCTTGATACGCATGGGCATTGAGTCAAACAGAACGTGGATGGCGTGTACAGTTACAACTGCCCATGCAGCTTCAACACGATACCACAGTTCATCAAGAGTAGTCACTGGCGTATTGTGACGAGCCAGTTGCTCGGCCACCATTGACCAGTCGTTTTCAGTTGGTGAGAGATCTGGAGAATGTGCTGCCCAGGGCAGCAGTCCAACATTTTCTGTATCCAGAAAGGCCCTACAGGACCTGCAACAGGCAGTCGTGCATTATCCTGCTGAAATGGAGGGTTTCGCAGGGATCTAATGAAGGATAGAGCCACGGGTCGTAACACATCCACTGTTCAAAGTGCCGTTACTGCGAACAAGAGATGACCGAGACGTGTAACCAAGGCATCCCATACCATCACGCCGGGTGATACGCCAGTATGGCGATGACGAATACACGCTTCCAATTTGCGTTCACCGCGATGTCGCCAAACACGGATACGATCATCATGATGCTGTAAACAGAAACTGGATTCATCCGAAAAAATGACGTTTTGCCATTCGTGCACCCAGGTTCGTCGTTGAGTATACCATCGCAGGCGCTCCTGCCTGTGATGTTGCGTCAAGGATAACCGCAGCCATGGTCTCCGAGCTGATAGTCCATGCTGCTGCAAACCTCGTCGAACTGTTCGTGCAGATGGTTGTTGTCTTGCAAACATCCCCATCTGTTGACTCAGGGATCGAGACGTGGCTGCACGATCCGTTACAGCCATGCGGATAAGATGCCTGTCATCTCGACTGCTAGTGATACGAGACCGTTGGGATCCAGCACGGCGTTCCGTATTACCCTCCTGAACCCACCGATTCCATATTCTGCTGCAAGTCACTGGATCTCGACCAACGCGAGCAGCAATGTCGCGATACGATAAACCACAATCGCGACAGGCTACAATCCGACCTTTATCAAAGTCGGAAACGTGATGGTACGCATTTCTCCTCCTTACACGAGGCATCACAACGACGTTTCACCAGGCAACGCCGGTCAACTGCTGTTTGGTATGAGAAATCGGTTGGAAACTTTCCTCATGTCAGCATGATGTTTGTGTCCCCCCTGGCGTCAGCCTTGTGTGAATGCTCTGAAAAGCTAATCATTTGCATATCACAGCATCCTCTTCCTGTCGGTTAAATTTGGCGTCTGTAGCCCGTCATCTTCGTGGTGTAGCAATTTTGATGGCCAATAGTGTAAATAGAATGTGATGCAGATTAGGTCCGTTTACCAGTATGCGTCACTCACCCGTTTTAAGCTAAGACTTGCTTTCGCTTGTCGTGGCCACTATTGATGACACGCTGTTGAAGCCGGCTTGGCTTTGCAAGTCATCGCGGTGAAAGCGGCAGCGATGGTCGTTTGTACATATAATATGATGTCATGTTTGTGTTGTATACTGATGAGAGAAGGTGAAATCCAGTACCAGAACGTAGCCTGATCTTCTCGAATAACACCAAAGGAAGCCCCAGGTTTAATATCCTCATCAGGCGGACGCATTGCCCTCAAGAGTGTCACGTATACTCACTTCATGAGACACTACAGAGGGATTTGGAATCTACTCCAGGACATTGGTACACAGCCTGGTGATCAGGAACCTTACGCTACCAATCGGCCAAGTACTGACGATGAAAATTTCTTCACCTCCGGAATTCGAACCGGCTGCCTCAGGATCCAGTGCCTCCGCACACGTCCGTTACCGACGGAGACGTACAGCTCACGTAACTGCGGCTAGTTGAGGGGATACTCGGTTATTAACGGCACACGGTACAAGAGAGGCATTTTCAACAACGGAGATATTTACTTTCAATAGACTGTACCGGGGTAACTTATATGTGGTACCCGAATGTTGTAATGATACAAATGTAAACTAATATTAAACTATTATGTTGGAAACGATGTATGTCTCTGAAGGTCTCTATAAAGCGGATCGCCGACTTTGCACGACCGCAGAGCCAAAAATACTGTTTCTGGTCTGAGAATGTAGTGTGGGAGTAAGAGAGCGCTTGGTGCGTAGCAGTGTGTATCAGTCTGTGAGCGAAATGGATGGAGTAGACAGCTTTTGTCCTGTGGTCTGTAAAGCCACCAAGTGTTAGATTATAATGCAGGAATTTCCCAAACCAATATTTTGTGTTACACTCCACGTAAAATAGGTAGTTAAAATGATGAGTGCTTTTATAATGGAATGCAAAGTGAAATGATGTAAATTTAATTGTGACAAGAAAGGATTACTGGACTGATATTACAAAGCAACTTTACGAGTGCAAGTATTATTGGAAATATAAATGCCTAAGCCGAAGTCTTCTAGTAGTTGAGATAAAAAATTTCATTTTTTATTAGTTTCCTTTTGCCAGAGCGTTAGTGTAAATGAGTTGGCTGATACCTGGTAACAGTGAGATCTATGTGGAGTAACCCCAGAGTGTACGTAAACAGATTCGATGTTTACGCCAGTTAGATATTACCCTTTTGTAATGTTTAGGTCATATGTTTTTTAAAGACATTGAATTTTTCTTAATTTTCATGTTTATTTCACGTATATTTCAAATTATTATGGCCAGCATTGCACACCGCTGAGTCGGTACCTAGCATATTTTATTCTTTTTCATAAGAGAGCAGAATACGCACACCCCTTGCAGTTACAACTCCCTACACAATAACTCCAGTTTTGTATGCATTCCCAGTTCAGGCATTCATTTAAAATTTTATGAAGAACGTTACAATTTTCCCAACAAGAATAGGGAAATACTCTCACGAAATAACCAGGACGAGGAAATCAGATAAATTAGAGCCTACATGGAAGCTCACCGACAATCTCTTTCGCCACTCTCATCCGCGAGGACAACAGCACAAATTCCCATCTGGCTATTCAGATTTAGGTTTTCTGTGATTTCCCTAAATCGTTTAAGGCAATTTCTAAGATGGTCCCCCTGAAAAGGACACGACCGATCTTCTTGCACATCGTTTCCTGATTCGAGCTTGTGCTCCGTCTCTGGAATTTTGCACACCAATAGACAGCGTCTATGGGACGCTAAATACTGATGTTCCTTCTTTCTTTTGTTGTTCGCACTTGCCTTTCGCGAAAAAAAAGGGAAATGGTATTACAAGTATCTTCAGCAACACGCCCTAGGCTGGCTTGCGGAGTGTAGATTTAGAATCAGAAGTAGATATTGTCGACATCGAGGTCCACGAAGACACAGTGCTAGCTGCTAGCTCACGAGGGCAACAGGGCAAGTTCCATAACCTAATTTCCCAGAAACTTCGCTCAATGGAAGAGGAGTGAAAATAAACGAACACGGGTCTCAGCTTATTTGCGGATACTCAACGGCTTCTGAGGAACTGACGGGCAAAGTTTTCGAGGCAGTATGGTTAGGTCGTGGTTTCACACTTTTGCACCCCTTGTTCAAAACTCATTATCCTTTTTGTTTTTGTTTTTCATTCACGTACCCATGTCCATAGAACATTACTACGTGAATGTTATCCAATGTATATTGAAATAACATTGCCTTGTTCTTCTACCAAGTGTACTGAATTTGAAAAAACTTTAATGATCCCATAGACGACTGCACAAACTGAGGTACACATAACATGAATAGTAACGTCCATATAACATTTTATAGGGCACTCCCTATGTCTCTTTCACATCAGATGAGTTCTTCGTGCTACACTACAGTCTGATGGTCTGATATTCCGGAAGCTAGCGTTTTGTTCACTAGCCAACATGGGCTGCCTTACAGAAGTCGAGGAACACAGCATCAACGTGGATGCAACTGTCTACTCCCTATTTCTAAGCAAATGTTCAATTCATTTTAATTTGCAAGTACTTAAGTGTACATTCTCTATTTTTTTCGAGTGAGTATCAAGCCAACTTGTCGAAGTTGATTCTGTTAGCTAGCTTTCGTACAATGAATGTTGTCCTTTAAGATCAAAGAAGAGACGAATATATTATACCGTTCAAGCTTGCCGCCATATCGCTCAGTGACTGAATCTTACGCAATAGTTCACATAATTTAGGTGGTTACAGATTATTTAAATCCCATTTCATACCTTTGTGAAACGTGAATAGTTTTACCTGTAACGAATACTGCACCTTCTTGACTGAAGATCTCCTTGTGCGAGTTATTGTGTTCGATATTTCGTTAAGACTGTCGTTAGGGTCAGTCTCTCATTCGATTAGTCTAAAACAAAAAACTGGTCATTTGGTGTGCATTGGTTACTTCTCAGACAGGGACGTTGAGGAAAACTGGCCATCAACTCTGCGGATTTTGGAATAAGATCGTACTTGGTTCAAATGGTTCAAATGGCTCTGAGCACTATGGGACTCAACTGCTGTGGTCATAAGTCCCCTAGAACTTAGAACTACTTAAACCTAACTAACCTAAGGACAGCACACAACACCCAGCCATCACGAGGCAGAGAAAATCCCTGACCCCGCCGGGAATCGAACCCGGGAACCCGGGCGTGGGAAGCGAGAACGCTACCGCACAACCACGAGCTGCGGGCAAGATCGTACTTCTACTTTCTTTTATTAAAGGGGCTGTTTCAACAGAAGAGCATTTCTGTTTTAATAAAATCATATTCCTTGGGGTTTGATATTTGAATGAAACTTTTCTCACGACGTTAAAATGTGGTTGAGTGTATTGTCTTTTGTCGCTTAGCTCGCTCAGGAGCTACAGGGAGAGTCCATGACAACTTCCGTTTCCCCTTTCGCATTTCCCGGTTCTCCTGATGAACTTTTGCTGTAGCTCGCGTGAGCGGCTGAGAGGCTTAACTGCAGCGCAGAGGCGTTGTAAGGAGTGAGCGACTTTTTCGTGCAGACGCTGAGGCGGTTAACAACCTCTGTGAACCGGAACGAATCCTAGAAGAGGATGTGTGTGTGTGTGACCTACTGACGGCAGGCGCTGGCTTTCTTCTCGTTGACCCCGAACGTAGGTGAAATCCCTCGGACACGTCACGATGTGGACATGTCTGGTCGTGCTAGTTCATCACTTGCTTTCTAATACGTTTCATCTGTCGCGACGGCCTGTCGAACTTCCTTCCCTTCCTTGCGTTTGTCTCTCGCATAACTGTAGAAAATACTGTCCTTGAATCAAACAGTTTTTCACCTCTATTGTTACACCAACATTGAACATGGCGTCACCCACGTCTTCAGCGGAGAAGTAACGCTGAGATATCTACTGCGATTTAATGAGCCAGTACTACTTGTCTACTGACCAACTGCGGATTTGTGTTGCCGTTCGAATTCTCTTCTCCAGCTTCCATCATTCTTATTGTTTGGATGAAATACTGCAAAATTAAATGGTTCAAATGGCTCTGAGCACTATGGAACTTAACATCTGGGGTCATCAGTCCCCTAGAACTTAGAACTACTTAAACCTAACTAACCTAAAGACATCCACACACCCATGCCCGAGGCAAGATTCGAACCTGCGACCGTAGCAGCCGCGTGGTTCCGGACTGAAACGCCTAGAACCGCTCGGCCACCGCGGCCGGCGATAATGATTAAAAGTTCTGTATTGTCCATTGGTCTACCGATGTAATTTTCCCGATGTTTATGTTTCCTTTTTGTTCTTTTTTGACGGTTCCTTTTTTACTTTCCGTTGTCAAAGGTATTTTCGTAAGATTAAGAAGAAAATCAGTTTGCTTCGTTTCGTATGTATTACCACCGATTTTAGTATGGAAACAGTACTAGGGAAGCAGCAAAGGCTCTAAAATGAAAGTGGGCAGGACATATCTCAGGGAGAAACGACGGAAGACGGACAAAGGCAGTACTAGAACAGACTCCACGAGAAAGACAAAGACCCCAGGATGACCGCCCGATCGCTGGGATAAAGAGTCTCACGCTTCAGGTGGCTGAGGACAGCAGGAAATAGAGAGGCGTGGAAATAGTGCCTGAAATTGTGTTTTTTTTTTCTTTTAAGATTAAAGAGACTGCTTCTTGTAAAGGTTGAATTAAGTGAATAACGGGAAAAAACACGTCCTTCTACTGTGTTCTGGCAGTTAAAGTATCTGAAAATTTCCTGTAGCCTTGGTGTTATGGGATCTCTTTCCTTGATTCTGTTTTTAATTCTGAAAAAAAAATTAATCATTCGAATTTAAGAATGATGCAGCATTTATGTACATATTGTTCTGTCTGCTAAAACAGGGTGGATCAGTTCCTTTTTTCTCAAGGCTTATTAGTATAGATCTTTTTTTTTAAACTGAGTTTCAGTTTCTTTCGAAGTGTATTAACCCCAGATAATGCGGGATGCAAGTAAAGGGAAATTTGTATGACTTAGTTGCTTTGGGCACTGAAACTCAACAACTGCACTTAAAAACTTGTGATCAGACAGGGAATCGAACCCCGACCTCCGCTTCTCTCGAACGGTAGCCTTGACTTCCTAGGAATGTTGTGACCCCGTTCATTTTCCCGGGGCTCGCAGCCTCGCTGTATTCTCGCGAAGGGACGAACGATGGTATGTATCTGCATCTAAACACTCGTCTGACGGTCGAGGAGCGTCTGTACAATTATATGCGTGGTATTTGTTTTGTAAATAAGACAACCTATTCCTGCTGCCACTTAATTTATTTATCCCAGATGCGTTTCGTCTTTTTCTTGTTCTAAGGCATCATCAGTGGGATCCAGAACAGAAATTATTAAACAGTTCACGTCGCGATTTTTAAAAAATCGCGCCGCAAACTGCTTAATATTCTAATAGTCCTTCCTGTAATGCTACTTCAGTATGGCTATGGACTGAACGTAGACACTGAGCCTTTGGAAGCCGAACGTGGGTATTATATTGCTAATTCATGGTACTCGGGGACATTTTGTTTAATTCAAAAATACTTGTTCGTAGCCTTATCATGATAAGCTGTAATTCATTTGTATTAGTACAGTGTATGCTAAATAGCGTTTTTTCGGTAGTTTTTTTGCACACAGTTGGTACATAAGAGGTAAATTAATCAACAGAAATATAGTTTCTCACATTATCTAAAACAATCTGACAATGGTCGGACAGTTTTTCGACTTCACGCCTGTAGACAATATATTGATAGCACTTGGTCTCGTAGCATTTTGTGCTGTCTGAGAGTAAAGCTGTGCAGCTGGGCATAACAATAAGTCGAAGGATCTCTCAAAATATGTCATCGACTATACCCGCAAACAAACAGAAACCCAATTTTATTTTTTAAGGTGATAATTACACTTCATGACAACGTGTCATACAATCTATTTAGCACCGCTCTCGGAATTTGGTCATCTTCATTAATAACTTTCTTCTGATTGATCTCTTGGACTAACCAAATTTTTTAAAATTCTTCAAATGACCACACAATTTTCTCTATATAATTGGTTACTTAATCTTCACATGGTTGCACAGTTTTTCTTTAGGTTATTGATTCTACATCTACATGGATACTCTGCAAATCACGTTCAAGTGCCTGGCAGAGGGTTCATCGAACGACCTTAAGAATTCTCTATTATTCCAATCTCGTATAGCGCGCGGAAAGAATGAACACCTATATCTTTCCGTACGAGCTCTGATTTCCCTTATTTTATCGTTGTGATAGTTCCTCCCTATGTAGGTCGGTGTCAACAAAATATTTTAGCATTCGGAGGAGAAAGTTGGTGATTGGAATTTCGTGAGAAGATTCCGTCGCAACGAAAAACGCCTTTCTTTTAATTATCTCCATCCCAAATCTTGTATCATTTCTGTGACACTCTCTCCCATATTTCGCGATAATACAAAATGTGCTGCCTTTCTTTGAACTTTTTCGATGTACGCCGTCAGTCCTATCTGGTAAGGACCCCACACCGCGCAGCAGTATTCTAAGAGAGGACGGACAAGCGTAGTGTAGACAGTCTCCTTAGTAGGTCTGTTACATTTTCTAAGTGTCCTGCCAATAATGACTTGTGATGTCTACCAGATATAACTTTTGCTTCGTTTTCTTATTGCTTTTGATTTCCCCAGTCTAGGGGTTTGATCTTAAATCATGCTGAAGACTGCTGAGAATACGGACCTGACAGTATCACGTATAAACTCGTCCGATGTCACAGTTCGTGCAGTATGAAACAGAACCCCGATCCTTCACTGATTTTTGTCGTCTTTGTCCTCGACTCACGCAAAGCATAACTGGTCAGCAGGAGTTCAATGGGCAGAAAAAGTTGCAGAATGCTTGCAGAAACCCGAGATTGCATCACATATACGTTCTACAGCACGTAAACTGGGCGGGCGTGCACCGCACAGAAAGTGGAGTGTGCTGTGTGCGGGATTCGGGCTTTTTGCAGCAGTCTGCCGCTACCCGCGGGGCATGGCAGGACCTTTGTGGGCCACGCTGACCACTGAGCGACGCCGGGCGTCCGCTGGTGAGCGCAGCTCCGGCCGGTGAACGACGCAAGCGTTAATATGTGGGGGCACAGTTGCGCTCTATCAAATCTACAGTTCGGAGTTTTTCGTACATTACATAAATGAGATAGTAAGTGGTAGAATTACCGGTAGTAATGGTAGAATTGGGTAGGAAAAGGAACAAACGAATGAGTACGAGAGAAACTGGACACTGACAACTTCTATTCGGTTTTTTTAATGTTTCGTTCGTTGTTTAGCACGGCACATCATCAGTGTCAGTATTACTTCATTGTGTATTTTATACCCTTACAGAATATAATTTGCATTTTATAAGTAATAAAAATTGGTTGATTGCACAACTACCGCGCTTTTAAGTAGCCAAAGCAATTACATTTGATGCAAGTACAGTTTACATGAACAAACATTAAAAAATATTTGATTGTTATTTTGTAGGCCGGCCGGTGTGGCCGTGCGGTTCTAGGCGCTTCAGTGTGGAACCGCGTGACCGCTGCGGTCGCAGGTTCGAATCCTGCCTCGGGCATGGATGTGTGTGATGTCCTTAGGTTAGTTAGGTTTAAGTAGTTCTAAGTTCTAGGGGACTGATGACCACAGGTGTTAAGTCCCATAGTGCTCAGAGCCTTTTGAACCATTTTTTGTTATTTTGTACTCAGGAGAAAGTTCTTCATCATGATCAAAGGCAAGAGTTTCTTGTTATTACTGATAAACGTGAAAATTGTTTATGAATAACAGACATGTTTTACATACGCAGGACGAAGTATTCAAGCGTTGTTTGGATATATTTTTGTTTTGTGGTTTTTCTCATATTTCATTTTTGTTGAGGAAATTTGTTTTCTAGGGCTATATGACAAATCTGAATTGTTTTCTATGTTTTTACAACAACATGCCTCTATTTCACGTTCAAAATCAACAATTTTCGAATAAAACCTGAATTAAACGTAACGTTGACAGTTTCAGTTTGCTGTTAGTATTGTTTATTCTTCAGTAACAGGTGGGAGGATAACTATGTAAAACAAAAAGAAAGTTTCGTAGCTCACCCAGCGCTTTATATATCTTCACCCAGTTTGTAGACAGATCACCACCTCCGGTTTTTAGGAAAATTTTGTAAGACACTGATCACATACGTAAAGAAAGCGATCGTTTTGAGGTAACGCCCAAGGTATGCAATGCACTCAACGTAAAGAAAAAAAAATATGTGTGAATTCCTAAGAGACCAACCTGCTGAGGTCATCGATCTCTAGACTTATAACACCACTTTAACTAACTTATGGTAAGAACAACACACACACACACACCCATACCCGAGGGAGGACTCGAACCTCCGGCGGGAGGGGCCGCGCAGTCCGTGACACAGCGCCTGAAACAACGCAGCCACTCCGCGCGGCTCAACGTATAGGTAAAGCGGGTACGACCGTAACTGACCAAGGCTACTAGGGAGACTACCGTACTCTACATTTACCTACGGTAGTCTACGGTAGTTTTACAACTCTACTTGACACCGCTAATACTCCCAAAACCTTTAGTCAAACACACGGCGGAACTCCGGCTACCTTTAAGCGCTCTTGGTACGGGTCGTTAACTATAGCGGTTGAAAGACATGCTGCTGTTTTCTTCAGTCGAAAGACTTGGTTTGATGCAGCTCTACACGCTAGAGTACAAGCCTCTTCATCTCTCTATAATTACTGCAACCTACACCCACTTGTACTTGCTTAATGTAGTCAATTCTTGGTCTGACTCTACAGACCCTCCTTGTTTAGCACCTTCGTCTATTATCAGGGTGATCATTCCATCATGACGGTATTCTGATATTTAGTTGCATATGGATATGATGGGTTTCTTAAGCAGCTACATATATCTGAAGGTAATCTAATACTGATCAGTATTAGTCATGCCATAAAAATAAATTTGTAACTCAGATGGCAAAATAAATAATAAATTCTAAGTTTTTCATAATGCCTCAGGATGCGACCCCTATTAACCGACCCCATATTTCATCCAGATTGTGCCATAAATTTAGTTTTTTCCCGATTCGACAGTTAATCAATCTGTCTATCTAATCTTTAACTTTCTTCTGTACCGCTACATCGGGAAAGCTTCTACCTATTCTCTTCTCACCGTACTGTGCATCGTCTACGTTTAACTTCCGTACAAAGCTACATATCAAGAAGTTTTTAACAACATTACGTAGGAAGTAAGATATGTATCTTTTTCAGAAACGCTTTTCTTAGAATTGCGTCTACACATTATACATCCTCTTTACATCCTCTCAGTTATTTAGCTGTCAAAATATCAAAACTCATCTATCACTTCTTGTGTCTCCTTTCCTAATCTAGTTTCCTCGGCATCGTCTGATTTAACTCGAATTCTCTCCATTACTTCTATTTCATTTTTGTTGCTCTCTATTTTATCCAGTCTGTTCAGCTCGTCCTCTTAGTCGTTTACTGCCCCTGACATAATTACAATATCAGCGGCAAACGTTAAAGTTTTTATTTCTGTTCCTTGAACTATAATTCCCTCTCCAAATTTATATTTGGTTTCCTTTGCTGCTTGCACAATGTACACATTTAATAACATCGATAATAGTCTACAGACCTACTGCCCGATTTTCATCTCCTTCGATTCTATCATAACTGCAGTCTGTTTCCTGTAAAGTTGTAGTTAACCCTTCTTTTCCTTTATTTTATCCCTGCCACCTTCAAACTATCTGAGTGTATCAAGTTAAATGCAAGTTATTTACAGTAACTTTACGTGATCGTAGGCCATTGCAGCATCTGGTGTATTTGCTGCACTGCTCCGCGTGCGTCCATGTAGCAACCGAGTGACGTGTCACCGTGGTTAAGGCACTGGTCCGACATTTTGGAGATATGGGGTTCAAATCTGTCCTCGGTTATCGAGACATATGTTTACCTTCATTTCTCTAGATGTCGGGAGAGATCAGCTGATATACTGGCGCTTCCAAAGCAATTCGTTGTCGCTATCAAGTTTATTGCGTCATCCATGGAGGTGTATCATGGCGATTAACCGGTTACCCACATGGTTAATCGGTTTATCATTGTGGGGCCTAAAGAGTTTAGCGTCGAAATCGGTATCAGATAAAGCAAGGCCTTTACAGGATTCATTAATACTCTGTAAAATAAACGATTACGACGAATAGACAGGTGACAAAAGCTGAAATTTGCGCAGAGCTTACACGCAGACAGTCACCACGAACCATCTGGAACATATTACTGGAATCTGGACTGAGATCTCGAGTTGCCATGCGTCATTTACCGCTGATACAGTGTCACAGCCATCAGAGACTCACGGGCTGTAGCGTCTGTCAGCTGGGACGCTGAATGGCATTGTGTGGTAGTCGACGATTAGTCTCAGTTCTGTTTGTGGTGTTCAGACCGACGCCAACGTGTTTGTAGACTATCTGATAAGAGATCACAGGAAGCTTCGATTCTGCACGCCAGGAGTTATGGTGTGGAGAGGTATTGGATATGGCAACACATTTAGTAACTGTTGAAGTGTGTGGCAGGCTCTGTTGCCATATCACTCAGGACGAGGGCACAAAACGGCATATTCCTTAAGGATAGTGCAGAACTCCAAACCACAGGCCACAAGACAAACAGCTTGAGGAGTGTATGGATCCTTGACTGGCATGCCCGGTCCTCTGATTTGGCACACAGAACATACCCGGGATGCGATGGCAAACTGTATACTCTGGCCTCATGAATGGACATAGCATGCGTTTCAGGTAGGACAAGAAATTCAGAGTGATACTTTGCTTCCATGCCACAACGAATACGAGCTGATACTGATGTTTACGATGGAGGTTAGATCAGTTCTAAATATAATGGAGGTTTAACCATTTAATGCCCGTCACATGGTGAACACCCTTATGAAGTTTGATAAATATCGGACTGGTGCTGCATGGTATAACACTTCCCATTATCAGTGTGTAAAAGATGGCACTAGCGATTATCATCCTCTACTACAAAGGAATGTTGAATGATTCCAGTGTACAGACACATCAGTATAGGCAGTCATCAACTTCAGATGTTTGTTCGCTCACTTGATGACAAGCATATATGTATACTGAGACGGTGTGCAGGGAGAACTTGAAATCTGGATACAGCTACGCAAAAGCTAGACGTAACATTGTTTTTATTTCCAATATTCATCAGAATGAGAAATGTTCCTCTGTTTCTCGTTTCATATTCATTAAGAGTTAGACTCCTGTAGACCCAACAACTTCAGCTTAGGAGCACAGCCTTCTCATACAGGGTCAAGTCACATTAATGTGATCACCGCCAGTGTTTGAGGTCAAGGTGAAACAACCACTCACAGATGGCTGGTGGCAGGACTAGTAGTGGAGGATATACAGCATGCGTTCTCAGAAATGATAAGTTCACAAAGGTACATGTATCACATTGGAACAACCGAAATAAAAAGTTCAAACGTACCTACGTTCTGTATTTGGATTTTAAAAACCTACCTGTTACCAACTGTTCGTCTAAAATTGTGAGCCATATGTTTGTGACTATTGCAGCGCCATCCATCACAAAGCGAAAAAAGTGGTCCAACTAAAACATTCATATTTCTTTACGTACTACACGAATATGTAATAAAAAAATGAGGGTTCCTATTTTAAAAAAGGCAGCTGATATCCGTTTGACCTATGGCAGCGCCATCTAGCGGGTCAACCATAGCGCCATCTGATTTCCCCCTAGAAGCTAGACGAGTTTCGTTCTTTGAAGTTCTTTCGTTTGATGCTTATTTCGTGAGATATTTGGCCCGGTCACTATCAATAGACCACCCTGTATAAAGCGTAGCGGCGGGATGCGGAAAACAATGTAGTCGTAGCCGTAAAGCGTAAAAGCAGGGCATGATCATTTGCTTTAGGGTCAGGGGTGGATGCATTTCCAAAAGGGCAAAGTTTGTAAACTGTTCACGTGCTTCTGTAGTTAAAGTATACCGTGCACATCAAAATGATGCTACCCAAACCCAGCCCCCAACCACCTGTGGTACACCATAGGCTATAGAAGGCAGGGGTGAACGATGGCTGCGGAGTATGTACGGCCGAATAGACGTGCAACTGTTGAGCAACCAACCGGCCAGATGAACCAAGCAGCTACCAGCAGTATCTCCTCAACGACCGTTCGGCGAACGTTGCTGCGTATTGGCCTCCGCTGCAGGCGCCTGGTTCGTTCACCCATGCTGACTGCTGTTCGTCGTCGACGAAAACTGGAATTTGCTAGCCAATACCGCAACTGCACGTCCACTGAGTAGCGACGGGTGACCTTTCCAGATGAATCACGTCTTATGCTCCATCGGACAGATGGCCTTGGGCGTGTACAGCGTGAAAAGATCTCAAAGGTTCTAGACCGGAGGAGAGCGTTGTGATCTGGGGAATGTTTTCGTGGCATTTCCTAGGTGATCTCGTTATTCTGGAAGGCATAGTGGATCAACACAAGTATGCATTTATCCTTGGCGATCATGTCCGCCGCTACATGCAGTTTCTTTCTCCTCGGCGCGATGGAATCTACCAGCAGGACAATGAGACGTAACACACAGCTGTCAGTGTACCTGCGTAGTTTGAAGAACACCAGGATGAGTGGCCACCAAACTCGCCGGATTTAAACCCGTTCGGGAACTGTTGGGACCACTTCGATCGGCCTTTTCGCACCATGAATCCTCACCCGAGAAACGTAGCGCAGCTGGCCACTGCACTCAAGTCGGTATGGCTCCACATGTCTGTCGGTACCTCCCAGAACCTCATCCAGGACGGAACGGCATCATCTCTGTTCCAGACATTGGATGTGTGTTGAAACTGAAATGGCTCTAAGCACTATGGGACTCAACATCTGAGGTCAGCAGTCCCCTAGACTTAGAACTACTTAAACCTAACTAACTTAAGGACATCACACACATCCAGCAGCGCGGTTCCGTACTGAAGAGCGTAGAACCGCTCGGCCACAGCGGCCGTCGGATGTTTGTTGCTCGAATTTTTATGCCTGTAGTAAATTGAGTTCGAGACTGACCGTCAGTAATCAAAATCAGCATGAATTTATATTTCCTGTCTGAATTAATTCATATTTTATCGAGTTCTTATATTCGATAAACTACCTCGGAAGTTCTAAATCTATAGCAAAAAAAAGTATCAGTGTATACCACACCAATGGGTGTTCGTATATACAGACTCAGAATCAATGGTCTTCTCAATATCAAGCACATGGTTCAAAACGAAGTTGATGGTCCAGCTCCAGCGTAGAGTGAGTATTGGCGGACTTCATGGCAACGCCTTAGAAAACACATAAACTGTGCTGATACTTAAACAGGCTGTCCTTGTAGACGGACTAAGCCTCTTGCTTTTTGGGAAATTGCATTATATTATGAGACTATGGTAGATGGCTAAATGGTTCAAATGGCTCTGAGCACTATGGGACTTAACATCTGAGGTCATCAGTCCCCTAGAACTTAGAACTAGTTAAACCTAACTAACCTAAGGACATCACTCACATCCATACCCGAGGCAGGATTCGAACCTGCAACCGTGGCGGTCGCGCGGTTCCAGACTGAAGCGCCTAGAACCGCTCGGCCACTCAGGCCGGCTGACTACGGTAGAAATATTGCTTTGTTCACCACTTCCGTCAGCGTGATATTGACTTACTAGTGAATCGTCAGGGGGAAAAAAAAAGATTTGCCAGTTTCTTGGTTGTTTTGTAATCGGCAGCCATCTACAGGAGAAATCTCCAGAATCACTGTTCTATAAACTTTCATCTATGATAGCGGTGCTAAGTTTGCTACACAGTAATGTGTCTTGTGACTCATAGAGTTCCTATAGATAAGACAGTCGTTGAACATACGAATCGCACATACACTGACAAGAAATACTTAGGTCGCATGCATGCTCACAGTTCTAAGCATAATGTATTGTATCTGGAAATTAATCGTGACGGAATATGAAAGCATCCGGAGCTCAACGTTCCCCCGACTGCATTTTCATCGGAGGTGGTTAAACATGATGCTATCATCAGCACCTGGAACTGCAGCAGGCGTTGCGTAAATGTCATTACGTATGCTGTTTTATTACGGCCTCCATGTGCGCCTCCATACTACGGATTACGCGGTGAAAGTTTTCCTGGGGTCATTCTTCGCGGGAGAGCTGCATTGAGGCCCATTATCGACGTCGTCTGGAGTGAAGTTGGCGCTGCGAAACAAACCGCAAATATTCGCTCTCGTTCCTTTCAAAGTTCTTAACAGGGCGGTCATTGATCGGAGCTTATTTTTATGACAAGACTCCCTTGTAAATTATGCAGTGTGTACAAATACTGTTTCTCTTTGATACACCGTGTGCCAAAAGTCTCCTTACACGTGACTGAAAACGAATCCGCGCATGTAAAGTTTTTAAGTTCATATTACTTTAATGTTACTAGCGTCTTTTCTGCCGCTAAAAGAAAACAGAGAGAAACGAGAATACTGGTGGGGATTGTGGAAGCCCACAGCTCCACGTTCAGAGATTTCTTTGTGGAGTTACATGGTTAACTACAAAAGAAGTCAATACGACAGAGGAGCACTAAACGCGATCACTCTATAAGTCAATAATTTTAGACAGCCTGTCTCGCAGAACACACAGTAATCTATATTTTATGCAAATATACTCCAAATTCCTTTTTTTCTTATGCCGGATATTCTGAACGTACCGTACAGGCTCTTTGTCTCGGCAATAACACAGCCAATCTGAGCTTTTTCTTTTTTTTTTTTTGTCGTTTCCCTAAATCAGTTAAGGTAAATGCTCCGATAGTTCCTCAGAGAAGGGCACAGACGATTTACTTCCCCAAAGCGAGTTGGTCCTGTGACTTGTTTACACCGTCGACGAAGGGGCGTTAAAACCTTACATTTCCTTCCTCCCTTTCTTTCTAACAACTGGCCAGTTATGATACTGCGGTCGTTATCAAGTATACTATATCTATTAGAACATGAGTTTAGACAAAATTGTCCGTGGAGCGCAGCGACCTAGTGCTATAGTTAGGTCAAATCAACAGTCGAGATCGTCCGAGTATGATCGTGGTATCACGTGAAAAACCTAGGAGCCGCCAGCATCAGCCATAGGGGGCCCAAAAAATCTGAGGATGGCTTTCACGTAAGCCGAAACCTGACATAATAAACAAATGTTATTGCAATCTCTATTGTTGATTAAACCTAAATATTAGAACATGTATGATGCCCCATAACCTTAAAACACATAACCCGTCAGTCCGAAAAGTTTCGAGAGTGGATTAATAGAAAAGTTAAGATGCTGGATTTAACGCGCCATGTCTTCTATATAGTCTCCCCCCACGTGAGTACAATGCACAGAACATCTATTCAACCATGTCAAACTGTCCATCAAGTCATCCTTTGAGATATTGTTCAACTCGCGCGTCACAATGTCTTGAATGTCAGATACGGAGTCAGAGCTTGACTCCTCATCTGAGTTCCTTCACTTTACCGTTTTGTGGTACGTTGGTATTGATCACACTAAGTGTCGTCGTCCGTAATGATTATTTTTTTCAGAAACGAAGAGTCCATGTTTTTCATTTCAATCAAGTCGCGGCAGGCGTCCACGAGTCTTTGTTTTTGTTCGAGAATGCGGGACAAACTTTGCACCCTCTTCTCCCTTTCCTTAAGCATTCTGGAGGATGTCTTGCACATTCTATTTAGATATGTTGCTCCGTTGTCATTTGTGACGACAACGATGACAAACTAGCGCCGCACATCCACTACTTAACACTCCCTGCTTACCACTGACATGTCGAATGTACGTTTGTTTTGTGTACAGTTGTTGGTTCAAGCGCCCACTGTAATCACCGCACTGACGTCACTGATCCGCTAGGAGTCAAATCGATCTCTGAACTTTTTGGACGGGCTGCGTAGGTATCAGGGTAGCGTCGTGCATGAATACAACAAAAAGCAGCTGGTTTCTGTGCTGCATCCTATTACTTTGTGAACGGTCTCTAAGCTTCCCACCCATTTTTACTATTATACTTTGTTGCTATTCAGCATCAGACTGAAGAGTAACAGTTCACATTCGTAAATTGTGTTGCAACAATAACTTCGTACCTTAACTAACACGATCAGGTTTAAATTCTACGTTTTAAATGCTATATATTATCATGAATGGATCTCTTGAAACGAGAACAGTTCTAACAGTGAATTTCACTATTGTTCGAGTTTATTTTCAGATATAATGCCTATCCGTTCGAAGTCACATATAGTCGATCTATAGGACACAATTCTGCCTTTCCATTTGAGCACTCCATAAGTCGATATGTCACATTATTAACCTTCTCAAACATAGTTTAACGTGAGTTCGGTTTGCAGCTCCAGTCACTCACGTTCACAAAACATTATGGTCAAAATTTTTGTATGTTCAACAGTCACTGTACAAGAATTATAAGCGTGCACCTGCCTATGAGAAATTTCAGTTAATCCCAGAGAAACAACGCCAGTGCTTCATAATTTTGATTTTGATACACGAAGTCGTAATATAAGCAAACTCAGTATGAAGGCGTTCTCGGCTTCCTCCAACGATTCATATATACCGAGCATAAATCATTTGAATCGATATATATGAAGATAGTAACTGTTCTCGAAAGAACAGATACCATTGATGGCCGTGCAGCTTCCCTAGAATAAATGATATTTAATTGAAACCCTCAGCTGCCGACAGGTGTTCTTCATATGCCTCTATGGGGAGAGCTGAAAATGTGTGCCCCGATCGGGACTCGAACCCGGGATCTCCTGCTTACGCTGCAGACACTTTATCCAGCTGAGCCACCGAGGACACACAGAAATAAGCGCGACTGCAGGGACTTATCCCTTGCACGCTTCCCGTGAGACCCACATTCCCATCTATCCACAATTCTACGTATGTAATGTACCTAATAAATATTTGTCCATCCACTCATTACTCGTGCACACTTTGGCGATTCCCGTAAGAATATATATAGTTAAAGGCTACCCAGCCATTGACCTTCGTCTGTGCGAATGCGAATAGGTTGCCCGAACTCTTACGAGAATCGCCAAAGTGTGCGCGAGTAATGAGTGGATGGGCAATTATCTATTAGGTACATTACATATGTAGAATTGTGGACAGTTATGAATGTGAGTCTCACGGGAAGCGTGCAAGGGATAAGTCCCTGCAGTCGCGCTCTTCGTCTGTGTCCTCGGTGGCTCAGATGGATACCCGCCTTGTCTCCACCAACTCGTGACTGAACACTCTTTTTTTTAAAAAAAAAAAAAGAGATGGACAGAGCGTCTGCCCTGTAAGCAGGAGATCCTGCGTTCGAGTCCCGGTCGGGGCACACATTTTCAGCTGTCCCCATCGAGGTATGCCAACAACACCTGTCGGCAGCTGAGGGTTTCAATTAAATATCATTTAATCACTGAATCATTTGGTGACGTCTCTGCCCCATCGCAGCCGCGCATCTCGCATTGCTAATAAAGCCAACATTGTCGTTCCGTGACGACAATGCCCAGACTCGCAAGGTCTTTTACGTTTGACCTACGCAGTTTTCCAGTAATCTAATTTCAATTATTATTTGCCTTTATGCAACAGAAAAAAATAGTATGCAGTGCGAGAAACACCATTAGCGACACTGAAAATGGACCCTAACTAAATGACAAGTTCTGAACAGAAGAAAAAAGAAGATGGGTGCATTCATTACATAATTGTCGGCACACGTGGAAAGAGTGCACATAAAGAAAACCTGAAAATGTTTGTGATAAGAAATAAACAACCGTTAAATGGTACATAAGACACTTTGTGCTCATGCAACATCACATAAATCACAATAAGCTGTAAAGAAATTATTGTGAGAACAGTTATTCAAGAGAATACACTATCAGCAGTAAGAAAGCGTTGCTCCTACTTAGTGATAACGGAGAGCAACCAAATAATTGCTGGTTACGCACAATGGAGCAAAGAAGCATGACTGAAAGTAGTTACACTCACACGAGAACAAAACAGACTGATACTGTCTTCAGCATGACCAGCGCTACAGCGCAACAGAGTGAGGGGGCGCAGTGGTTACGACAATAGACTTGCATCTGGCCCGTCCGTTCATTCAGCTTAGTTGCTTTATCTATGGTTGAAAAGTGAATTGGCTTTCCTTTTTAACCCTTAGGTGTCATTACCAGGAACTCTACCTTTAACTTGTAGCTGCAAAATTATAGCCTCTGTGAACAAAGCTTTCCCAGAGAAAAATAAAAGTCTAGAGTAGTACCAGTGCTACTTCTTACCTTATACTACAGAATTTAGTGTCTTCTGTTACAATATGACTCTTCAGAAATAGTCAGCTTGTCATCTGTAACACAGTTATTTTATTTGTTTTTTAAACTCTAAAGCAATGTTACACAAAAAAGAAATTTAAAATAATATGTACATGTGACAAAACGCATTTAAAGGCATTAATTATTGTAGCGTCATCTCATAGAAGAAGAAAGGCTAGACCGATTAGACGTATAATCTCCAAAACTGTAACAGCACAGATCTGCTGCATGCTACAAATCTGACTTAAAAGAGGACATGTGAAGTGTTTACAATACCATCGGTGGCATATTAAGGTCAAGGGAGGCGAACTTCCATAGACGGAAAAAGGGTTTTGCCCTGTTTTTTGGAGACAAATAATAACTTAATGACAGATAAAATTGAACAATGAACACAAAGTTGAAACTAGAGGACTTCAGTAAGCGACCTAAGGAGATGTACGTTCCTTCTACATACTGAAGCAGCCATTGTATAAACCGTCAACACGAGTTATTGAGAATGGCTTTGAGCACTATGGGACTTAACATCTGAGGTCATCAGTCCCCTAGAACTTAGAACTACTTAAACCTAACTAACCTAAGGACATCACAAACATCCATGCCCGAGGCAGGATACGAACCTGCAACGGTAGCGGACTGAAGCGCCCAGAACCGTTTGGCCACACCGGCCGGCTATTGAGAATGGCGAAATCGGTTTAGCCAATAAACAATATACCTTGATTGCCTGGTGCGACTTTAAGATAATTATTAAGACATATTCAGTACACCATGAGCTGCACTAGAATTGTTTTATTTGCCTAAAACGGTTTTTGGGTTTATAACCCATCATCAGCAGCATACTTTGCACTTCCATACCAACGACATACTTGTCAGTTAAAACAACAGGATCTGAAATATGTCATGTTTAATTAAAATTTGACAGCAATAACGTACGTGACATACTGTGTACTGTGTTATAGGACATAATTCAGATACTGTCTTATTAACTCATACGTATGTCATTGTTATAGAAGTGCATAATATACAGGGTGTTACAAAAAGCTACGGCCAAACTTTCAGGAAACATTCCTCACACACAAATAAAGAAAAGATGTTATGTGGACATGTGTCCGGAAACGCTTAATTTCCATGTTAGAGCTCATTTTAGTTTCGTCAGTATGTACTGCCTCGATTCACCGCCAGTTGGCCCAATTGAAGGAAGGTAATGTTGACTTCGGTGCTTGTGTTGACATGCGACTCATTGCTCTACAGTACTAGCATGAAGCACATCAGTACGTAGCATCAACAGGTTAGTGTTCATCACGAACGTGGTTTTGCAGTCAGTGCAATGTTTACAAATGCAGAGTTGGCAGATGCCCATTTGATGTATGGATTAGCACGGGTAATAGCCGTGGCGCGGTACGTTTGTATCGAGACAGATTTCCAGAATGAAGGTGTCCCGTCAGGAAGACGTTCGAAGCAATTGATCGGCGTCTTAGGGAGCACGGAACATTCCAGCCTATGACTCGTGACTGGGGAAGACCTAGAACGACGAGGACACCTGCAATGGACGAGGCAATTCTTCGTGCAGTTGACGACAACCCTAATGTCAGCGTCAGAGAAGTTACTGCTGTACAAGGTAACGTTGACCACGTCACTGTATGGAGAGTGCTACGGGAGAACCAGTTGTTTCCGTACCATGTACAGCGTGTGTAGGCACTATCAGCAGCTGATTGCCCTCCACGGGTACACTTCTGCGAATGGTTCATCCAACAAGGTGTCAATCCTCATTTCAGAGCAAATGTTCTCTTTACGGATGAGGCTTCATTCCAACGTGATCAAATTGTAAATTTTCACAATCAACATGTGTGGGCTGACGAGAATCTGCACGCAATTGTGCAATCACGTCATCAACACAGATTTTCTGTGAACGTTTGGGCAGGCATTGTTGGTGATGTCTTGATTGGGCCCCATGTTCTTCCACCTACGCTCAGTGGAACACGTTATCATGATTTCATACGGGATACTCTACCTGTGCTGCTAGAACATGTGCCTTTACAAGTACGACACAACATGTGGTTCATGCACGATGGAACTCCTGCACATTTCAGTCGAAGTGTTCGTACGCTTCTCAACAACAGATTCGGTGACCGATGGATTGGTAGAGGCGGACCAATTCCATGGCCTCCACGCTCTCCTGACCTCAACCGTCTTGACTTTCATTTATGGGGGCATTTGAAAGCTCTTGTCTACGCAACCCCGGTACCAAATGTAGAGACTCTTCGTGCTCGTATTGTGGACGGCTGTGATACAATACGCCATTCTCCAGGGCTGCATCAGCGCATCAGGGATTCCATGCGACGGAGGGTGGATGCATGTATCCTCGCTAACGGAGGACATTTTGAACATTTCCTGTAACAAAGTGTTTGAAGTCACGCTGGTACGTTCTGTTGCTGTGTGTTTCCATTCCATGATTAATGTGATTTGAAGAGAAGTAATAAAATGAGCTCTAACATGGAAAATAAGCGTTTCCGGACACATGTCCACATAACATATTTTCTTTCTTTGTGTGTGAGGAATGTTTCCTGAAAGTTTGGCCGTACCTTTTTGTAACACCCTGCATACCCGAAAATCAGTTTTGGCAAATGAAATGGCTCTAGTGCAGCTCATAGTGTACTGAATATACCGGTATCTAAGCATCAACTTTTAACTCCTGTAGTCAAATTTAGCGTGCGCACCTACGCTTCATGCCAACATGACAAAGCAACCGTCGTCAAACCAGACGTTACAGTGCACTTGTGTGATCCTAAACGAAGTTTAGCAACAGCTATACATTTTCGACGACAAAACGCTTTATTTAGTCTGCTTTCAGCACCTGTCAGGTTTTATGCGAATCCTTAAAAAATTAATACTTTAAATTACACGTCGTTCGGCCAATAGAATGTTCGCGCCAGAATCTCAAATGTGCTGCCACTCTCTACAAACACAAGCGTTTCGTGTTTTCCCGTGTAGTGCCGTGGAAACTAGTCCAATGGACAGAATTTCTGCGTTAGAAACATATAATTTTGGGTATTTCGGCCAAGCATTTCACTGTGACCAGACGAAACTACAACCGTCAGGTCATCTTACTCGATGATGTTGACTGCTTCAGCTGAGGTCACGAATGGGGGGGGGGGGGGGAGCGCTTCCATGCTCGGCTCGATATTGACCTCTGTGTGAGGGCGCTGTTGTGCTGAGAGAGAGAGAGAGAGAGGGCGTGTCTTCTTTAGCCTCTCCCATTCGTCGATGCGGATTGCAGTGAGACATAGCTTATGCCTACGGTATCGGTGCGCTTTGCCAACAGTGGTGTGGCGCCGTGATCCTTGGACGATACCTCTCAGTCATCGTTACTTTTCATAGGCGTGCACCAAACAATGGACTAAGCCCTCCATCCAACCTTGCTTTCTGTCAGTTAGTTCTAGTCGACACTGCACATACTAGGCATTAATAGTGAAGTTTTACCTACCACCTGGAAGAACTACAGTTACCCAAATAATTGTTTGTTTGTTTGTACGTACATGTCTGCAGCCATGGTACAATTTGAAGCCCATGCACCAGAGTAACTAAGCATGTAAGCATGTCGCTGGAGAAGCCAAGTCAAAAAAGACTGATCTTTTTGTCTTGGCTTCTCTCAGTGTGTGCTCTTTTCCATAAGGTGGACGAAATATTCCATCTATATGCCTCCCCTTTCAGCAACTCGACATGTCATAGCAACAACTGTAAATGTAGTTAACTCCAGGCATGGTTGCTAAAGTATGGGACAAGTTCGACTACTGTCAAAGTACCCCATTGTTGCACTTGCATGCATATAAAACAAAAAGTCTTGCAAAGTGAATGATTATTTTGACTGTTGATAACTTTCTAGTCCCATGAGTAAATTAAAATTCACACCAACATTCTATCGTCATTCATGTGGAAGATATACCATCATATGAAATCGTATTTATTTGCTTCAAACACCAATTTCTGACAGCTTCCAAATATTAACCTCTTAGAGCATGCCGTATAAAAAGCTAACGCTATTGATGGTGAAAGACGTCTGCCTTCGACGCGAACAATTTTCATGCCGCGTATTCGTTCACCGTACGATAGTCACTTGTCAGCCTCAGAGATCTGTAGTCACCTATCTGTCTGATAGTGCATGCACCTCTGGGTGAAAACTGCAACGTGTTTCTAAACGGTTCGACTGAGCTTTGACTGGAGCCAGACAATAAGAATGCTAGGCAGCAGAATTCGTTATGGGAGACCCTGTGGCCCACACAACGGTCTTCTTCCTTCTTGCTGCCGTGATGACTGGACATGCCGATATTCTTCGTAATATAGTCCTCGGAGAGTGAAATGGGGACATTCGCCCGACACTGATGAGACTATTGACGCCTTTGCACATTTGAGCGGCATTTACGTGACTGTACATTATGTGATCTTTCAGATAATAGAGAATTAGTTTCTGTTAGCAATATATTTTACGGTCTAATTTGGCATGAGAAATATTAGGTCTTTGTTGACCCTTTCTTCTTCTTTAGAACATGTCTGGACCAATATCCATTATTAACTTAGCCATCCAGGTATCAGATGACTTGTGTGAATGCTCTCCTCTCATACGACCATGTTTCAGAAATTAATAATAATATGAAGCGATCTTCTTTTGTCTGTTGTACCTGGTGATAGTGTAAAGGTACTCAGAGCCTTGAGTTGTGTTTATTCATGAAGTATGTTATCATCTACACGAATATTGATTATTATATTACGTTTGAGTAAAGTTGAGATCTTATTAATTCATGATTAATGAATCATTCCATCTTCTGCTTACCTTCGCATTTGTTTACAAAAGAACTACGTTCTCAGTATGAACTACCATTCATAATATGGTGAAATAGCTACCTTAAGGAGTGATTAAAAATGTAGAATATTAGCTGTGAAACTTCGAGACATGTGCTAGAAGAGACGGAGTCATCGACATAAGTTGTGCCACCACGAAAACTCAGGGCTTTTCAGGTTATTAGGTTGCGTAGGACACAGATGGCTGAAACATTTGCATTGCATAAATAGTATCTCCAAGATACTGCTTATTTTCATCTACAGTTAGCGGATGCATGAAGTCTACAGTGAGGCTTCTAATTTCAAATTTGTCTTGGTTAACCTGGTTAATCCTCCTTTTACCCCTTCGTGCTTTGCGAAAGCCCTTTCATCTCCAAACATTTTGTCATCACAGTCAGATTGCGTTTACTCACATGTGGATCGGATGTAATGTAATGGGGTAAGGTCACAGGGCATAAAATCATGGTCATAGTCTATCGTGAATCCTAAGGTTGAAGTTAATTAAAGGAGGACAGACTTTCAAATGTCGATTCTTTTCCAGGATTCGTCTCTGATAATCTTCCGCTTACAAGAATAGCACAGGCAAGTGTAGTGTTCAATTTATACTGACACAGGAACCATTTTAGTAGGATGGATTGGACGCTGGTGTGTGAAACTTCAGGATGCAAGCAATTCCCGTATGATGTGTCACCGACAAGAATAATAGCTCGATACGAGGATGTTCTGAAGATAATACCTCTGAATTTTTTGTTCTGTTCTCATCGACTGAGGTATTACACGTCATGATACGGGTAAGTAACCGCAGTACAGGAGAAGTACACTGGTGTGCATAACATAAGGGTGCAAGTAACTACCACATGTTCATCACATCACTGCTAAGTATAACAGCTTGATGAAATTTGGACATACATGGAAAGAACTGACGCAGTACTGTACAGAAGGCAGCCGAAAGAAATAGCTTGGTGTTTCTGAAGCCTCTTAAGCTGTATTTAATCTTTTTGCCATCAAATCACAACCAGTTTCGTGGCACTGGAAGCCACGTCATCAGGTTACATGTAACTAAGTCATAAGAGCTAAATGGTCCGGAAACTGGAACCCAGAATTCGTTGTCAGACCAAACTAATAAACCGCTAAATTGCTGTCAATGAACCAAAATCAGTTGGGAATGAGCGTTCCTGGTACATGATACACGACCGTGTACTGTAAAATAGACTGGAGATGTGGCACCACCGACCATTTTGGACTTGGATCCCTATATGTGGCTGATTTTGGTTCATTGGCGATATACGATTTAGCTGCTCGTTCGTTTGGCCTGACAACGAATGTTCGGTTCCATGTTCTGGACTACTTAGCTTCTATGACTTAGTTACATGTCACTGCAGGATATGGTTTTCAGTAGCACGAAACCGGTTGTGGTTTGATACTAAAAGGATTAAATACAGCTGAAACACCTTCTGAATACCCGAAATGATTAGATGCAGCTGTGATTGCATTGTGTACGTGATTTTCTAAAAAGATACGCAATGAAACGAACAGAAATATCACTTTTATTCAAAGACAATAATTACATAGGAGACAGTGGGTTTCATCATGGTCTCTTGGGCATTACAAAAGGTGGGACGTGGTTCTTAATGGGGTGAGCGATCTCCACGGACGGCAATGCATGCTCCCTAATCCGCTCCCATTCTGGGCACAAGATTCGTAAGGAGTTCTTCTGATAGAGCGTTCCAATCCTCCAGCAGCGAGGTTCACAACTGCTGGTTGGTCGCTGGTGTATGTGGACGTGCTGCAATACGTCTCGCCAGCGTATCCTTCACGTACTCGACGGGATTTAAGCTGGCGGAACGGGCAGACCAGTCCATTCGCCCAATATTGTTTCAAGAGCTCCTCCACCTGCGCTGTTCGATGCGGTCATTCATTGTCATCGATAAAAATGAAATCGTTGCTGAATGCATTCCCGAAAAGAAGCGCACGAGGAAAGAGTGGAAGATTACGATAGTGACCAATGAAAGCTGCATGGTCACAAAGATTTCGAGGTCAGTACGTCCACTCACACTAAGCCTCCCGACTCGACATCACGTGGACCATCAAAACTATCACGTTCGAGAAGTTTTTGGGTGGATTATATTTTACCATGTCTCGTCATATACACTATGTGATCAAAAGTATCCGGACACCTGGCTGAAAATGACTTGCAAGTTCGTGGCGTCCTCCATCGGTAATGCTGGAATTCAATATGGTGCTGATCACCTTGATGACAGGCATACGTTCAGTCAGGTGCTGGAAGGTTTCTTGGGGAATGGCAGCCCATTCTTCACGGAGTGCTGCACTGAGGAGAGGTATAGATGTCGGTCGGTGGGGCCTGGCACGAACTCAGTGTTCCAAAACATCCCAGAGGTGTTCTATAACATTCAGATCAGGACTCTGTGCATGCCAGTCCATTACAGTGATGTTATTGTCGTGTAACCACTCCGCCACAGGCCGTGCATTATGAACAGGTGCTCGATCGTGGTGAAAGATGCAATCACCATCCCCGATTTGCTGTTCAACAGTGCGAAGGAAGAAGATGCTTAAAACATCATTGTAGACCTGTGCTGTTATAGCGCCACGCAAAACAACAAGGGATGCGAGCCTCCTCCACGAAAAACATGACCACACCATAACACCACTGCCTACGAATTTTACTGTTGGCCTACACACGCTGACAGATGACGTTCACCGGGCATTCGCCATACCCACCCACACCCTGCCATCGGATCGCCACATTGTGTACCGTGATTCGTCACTCCACATAACCGTTTTTCCACTGTTCAATCGTCCACTGTTTGGCACTTACTGGCGTGATGTGTGGCTTATGAGCAGCTGCTCGACCATGAAATCCAAGTTTTCTCACCTCCCGCCTGTCATAGTACTTGCAGGTGATCCTGATTCAGTTTGGAATTCCTGTGTGATGGTGTAGAGAGATGTCTGGCTATTACACATTACGACCCTCTTCAACTGTCGGCGGTCCCTGTCAGTCAACAGACGAGGTCGGCCTGTACGCTTTTGTGCTGTACGTGTCCCTTCACGTTTCCACTTCACTATCACATCGGAAACAGTGGACGTAGAGATGTTTAGGAGTGTGGAAATGTCGCATACAGACGTATGGTACGAATGACACCCAACCACCGGATCACGTTCAAAGTCTGTGAGTTCCGCGGAGCGTCCCGTTCTGCTCTCTCACGATGTCTAACGACTACTGAGGTCGCTGATATGGAGTACCTGGCAGTAGGTGGCAGCAGAATGAACCTAATATGAAAAACGTATGTTTTTGGCGGCGTCCGGATACTGTTGATCACATAGTGTATGGGTACAACCAGCGTTACCGAACATGGTGGTTTTGCTGGTCCAGGTATTGTGGTATGGGGAGGCATAATGTTGCATCAGCGTACTGTCTTCCAAACCTTTGAACACGGCACACTCACCAGTCACCTTTATTGTGACACTGATCTCCTTACCCATGTGCATCTTTTCAGTGGTCCATTCGGCCCTCATTTCATTTTTATGGATGACAACGATCGATCGCATCGCAGTAGTTGGAAGAGGTCTTGGAACGAGCAGAAATTCGACGAATGGAGTCGTTTGTGCGTTCCCCGACTTAAATCCTATCGAGTGGGTGTGGGATGCGTTGCGAGACGTACTGCTCCACGTCCGCATGAACCAAAGACCATCAAGCAGTTGTCAAGAGCACTAGTGGAGGAATGGAACGCCCCGACGTAAGAACTCGTTACCTTCCTTGTGGCCAACGTGTGACCTCGCTGTAGAGCATGCTTTGCTGTCCGTGCTGATGACACACACTATTAAGAACCACTTTCTGCCTTTAGTCAAGTGCAGGGGGTCATCATAAAATGAAGAGCCAAAGAAACTGGTACACCCAACTAATATCGTGTAGGGCCCGCGCTAGCACGCAGAAGTGCCGCAACACGACGTGGCATGGACTCGACTAATGTCTGAAATAGTGCTGAAGGGAACTGACACCATGAATCCTGCAGGGCTGTCCATAAATCTGTGAGACTACGACGCGGTGGAGATCTCTTCTGAGTAGCATTTTAAAAGCCATCACAGATATGCTCAGTAATGTTCATGTCTGTGGAGTTTGGTGGCAGGCAGAAGTGTTTAAACTCAGAAGAGTGCTCCTGGAGCCACTCTGTAGCAATTCTGGACGCGTGGGGTTTCGCATTGTCCTGCTGGAATTGCCCAAGTCCGTCGGAATGCATAATGGACATGAATGCAAGCAGGTGAGCAGACAGCATGCTTACGTACGTGTCTCCTGTCAGAGTCGTATCTGGACATATCATGGGTCTCATATGACTGCAACTGCACACGCCGAAACCATCACAGAGCCTCCACCATCTTGAACAGTCCTCTACTGACATGCAGGGTTCATGGATTCATGAAGTTATCTCCATGCCCGTACACGTCCACCCGCTTGATACAATTTGAAAGTAGTCTCGTCCAACAGGCAACATGTTTTCAGTCATCAACAGTCCACTGTCAGTGTTGATCGTTACAGGCGAGGCGTAAGAATTTGCGTCGTGCAGGCATCAACAATACACGAGTGGGTCTTTGGCTCCGAAAGCTGATATTGATGATGTTTCGTTGAACGGTTCGCACGCTGACACTTGTTTATGACCCAACATTGAAATCTGCAGCAATTTGCGGAATTTCGTATCTCTGTCACTTTGAACGATCCTCTTCAGTTGTTGTTGGTCCCGTTCTTGCAGGATATTATTCCGGCTGCAGCGGCTGATATTCACGATACACTCGTGAAATGGTCGTACTGGAATATCACCACTTCATCGCTACCTCGGAGATGCTGTGTGCCATCGCTCCAGTGCCGAGTATAACGCCACGTTCAAACTCACTTAAATCTTGATAACCTACCATTGATCTAACAACTGCACCAGTCACTTGTCTTATACAGGGTGTGTCACCTAACATTACCGCTGGACATATTTCGTAAACCACATCAAATACTGACGAATCGATTCCACAGACCGAACGTGAGGAGAGGGACTAGTGTAATTGGTTAATACAAACCATAAAAAAATGCACGGAAGTATGTTTTTTTAACACAAACCTACGTTTTTTTAAATGGAACCCCGTTAGTTTTGTTAGCACATCTGAACATATAAACAAATACGTAATCAGTGCCATTTGTTGCATTGTAAAATGTTAATTACATCCGGAGATATTGTAACCTAAAGTTGACGCTTGAGTACCACTCCTCCGCTGTTCGATCGTGTGTATCGGAGAGCACCGAATTACTTAGGGATCCAAAGGGAACGGTGATGGACCTTAGGTACAGAAGAGACTGGAACAGCACATTACGTCCACATGCTAACACCTTTTTATTGGTCTTTTTCACTGACGCACATGTACATTACCATGAGGGGTGAGGTACACGTACACACGTGGTTTCCGTTTTCAATTACGGAGTGGAATAGAGTGTGCCCGACATGTCAGGCCAATATATGTTCAATGTGGTGGCCATCATTTGCTGCACACAATTGCAATCTCTGGCGTAATGAATGTCGTACACGCCGCAGTACATCTGGTGTAATGTCGCCGCAGGCTGCCACAATACGTTGTTTCATATCCTCTGGGGTTGTAGGCACATCACGGTACACATTCTCCTTTAACGTACCCCACAGAAAGAAGTCCAGAGGTGTAAGATCAGGAGAACGGGCTGGCCAATTTATGCGTCCTCCACGTCCTATGAAACGCCCGTCGAACATCCTGTCAAGGGTCAGCCTAGTGTTAATTGCGGAATGTGCAGGTGCACCATCATGCTGATACCACATACGTCGACGCGTTTCCAGTGGGACATTTTCGAGCAACGTTGGCAGATCATTCTGTAGAAACGCGATGTATGTTGCAGCTGTTTGGGCCCGTGCAATGAAGTGAGGACCAATGAGGTGGTCGCCAAAGATTCCGCACCATACATTTACAGTCCAGGGTCGCTGTCGCTCTACCTGTCTGAGCCAGCGAGGATTGTCCACGGACCAGTAATTCGTGTTCCGTAGATTCACTGCCCCATGGTTTGTGAAACCCGCTTCATCGGTAAACAGGTAGAACTGCAACGCATTCTCTGTTAATGCCCATTGACAGAATTGCACTCGATGATTAGTCATCACCATGTAATTGCTGATGTAGCGACACATGAAACGGGTGAATGCGGTGACGATGCAGTATGCGCATGACACTACTTTGACTCAGTCCACCGGCTCTCGCAATGTCCCGTGTACTCATGTGTGGGTTCATGGCAACAGCAGCTAACACACCAACTGCACCCGCTTCTCCTGTGACGGGCCTGTTACGGACCCGTTTGCGTGCTACGACCATACCTGTTGCATACAGTTGGCGGTAGATGTTTTGCAATGTGCGGCACGTTGGATGCTTTCTGTCCGGGTACCGTTCTGCATACACCCTGCAGGCTTCAGCTGCATTTCGTCGACACTCGCCATAGATGAGTATCATCTCCGCCTTTTCAGAGTTCGAATACACCATGGTCACAGTTCCTACAACACTACACTATCACAGACGTCTGGTAACACGGTGTACTACAGTTGGTCTGCGTGCGGAGACGAATGCAGAATAACAATAGCAGCAAGCGCTACATGCGGACACTGCGACAGCTAGACCAAACCACAACAGTGCACTACAGCCACACTCGTTAACACGGTCGTCATCGTAAACATGTCCCTGCAGATGCTGCTCGCCGACCGTGGCCCGTGTTTCTTACAACACGCAACTGAACGTCGGTTTCAAGCGTCAACTTTAGGTTACAATATCTCCGGATGTAATTAACATTTTACAATGCAACAAACGGCACTGATTACGTATTTGTTTATATGTTCAGATGTGCTAACAAAACTAACGTGGTTCCATTTAAAAAAACGTAGGTTTGTGTTAAAAAACATACTTCCGTGCATTTTTTTATGGTTTGTATTAAACAATTACGCTAGCCCCTCTCCTCACGTTCGGTCTGTGGAATCGGTTCGTCAGTATTTGATGTGGTTTACGAAATACATCCAGCGGTAACGTTAGGTGACTCACCCTGTATAGGCGTTGTCAACCGCAGCTCCGTATTCTGCCTGTTTACATATCTCTGCATTTGAATACGCACGATTACACCAGTTTCTTTGGCGCTTCAGTGTAAATTGTGGTGACTTCCAGTGTAATTACAGTCTTTGAATAAAAGTGTCATTTGAGTTCGTGTCATTGCGTGTTTCTTCCACTTATCTTCTGTACAGTACTGTACATAGAAATTATATCTATGTAAGTGCAAGTTTCATCGAGTTTTGTTACTTGGCATTCAACCGCGATGCTAATTTTATTTGCGTCCCTAAGTTTTGCAGGCATAGCTTCTCCACACCTATGACTTGTTTAGTGTAACCGTGACATTGTTTTTTTTTTTTTTTCACTCAGTATTTCGTCTAGTAAAGTCAGTCGGGTTCGTCCTGCAACCTTTGACATCTGAGCAGAAACAAGTATTACGACACATGGCTGTGTCTCTGTTACTGCTAACGATTCAGTCGTAGCGAGAGTCGTGCAGACATTGGACGTTGGAGTTTTAAACAGAGTCTTTATTACATGCTGCTGCCGGCCGCGCTGGCTCGCGGCCGCCTCCGCTGTTGTCTCTGGTCCGACAGGCGCGCCACACGTCGCCGGTTGCCCAACACGTGGTCGCCGGCCGCCGGCAGCTGCGGCGTCTTCCGCAGCAGACAGCCACAGCCAGCCAGCACACGGCGCGCACAACTTTCACGCGCCGCTGCCAGTCGCGGGCGGGCGGGTTCCTGGGGTCGGCTCGCGCCTAGGCCTGCGCTGTGACGCAACTTCCGACCTCCGTGATCGGCGTTTGCTCGCCAGTCGCGTGAGGGGCTTCGACCCGCGGCTGCATGTTTCGAGAGAAAGGCTGAGCATTTTTTGCGACATTTTAGAAAAGACGTTCTTCTGAGAGGCTAGTCAAGTGAAGCAACTGACTTTCAAGCTGGAGGCCGTTCCCACTCCTGGATGAGCGACACCCTCTTGACGTCTAAAACTATACTTACGTCCGTAAGTTTAAGGATCTTCGAGACAACTACCCCCCCCCCCTCCCCCTCTCCCCACACAAAAAAATAGATGGTCCTGATGTCTGCAGTAAAAGGTGCTCTGGCAACGTTGTGAAAAGAGACACACATCCGCCATGTCCCTTATCCGCATCCGCAAGTCGTTTATATTCTGATAATAAAATTCTGAAAATGCATTCGGTTCGGCAGAACTGTGATAGTCAGCTTGCACTTTGGTCTGAATTTTCGTCTGCTGATGTCAGGCCTCGAAGATTGCACTCCACTGACTAAGAATGTATAGACCGATCGTGGCCACATTTTAATACAACAGTGTCTCACATATTATTGATGCTTTCACTAAGCTACTGTTTTTTGTCAAAAAAAATGGCTCTAAGCACTATGTGACTTATGATCTGAGGTCATCAGTCCCTAGAACTTAGAACTACTTAAACCTAACTAACCTAAGGACATCACACACATCCATGCCCGAGGCAGGATTCGAACCTGCGACCGTAGCGGTCGCGCGGTTCCAGACTGTAGCGCCTAGAACCGCTCGGCCTCTACGGCCGGCTACAGCTTCCTGTTATTATGGATAAATGAAAAAGTTGTTTACGAACAACAAAAATACGTTTTCACCATATTTTGAGGAAATTGCGTTTTCTAGCTCTATACGGTAAAACTGTATTCCTTCCTTTATTTTTTACCACAACAGTGTTCTGTTTAAGATTGCAAATTAACAATTTTGTAATAAACCTGCATTAAGCATCGACAGTTTCAATTTTGCTGTAAGTACTGCTTACTTTTAAGTAACCGACAGGAGGATAACTATGTAGAATAAAAATGTTCGGAAGGTCACAGGGCTGTTTGTATATCCTCACTCAGTTTATAGACATTAACCGAGCGGGATTAACCGAGCGGTCTTCGGCGCTGCAGCCATGGACTGTGCGGCTGATCCCGGCGGAGGTTCGAGTCCTCCCTCGGGCATGGGTGTGTGTGTTTGTCCTTAGGATAATTTAGGTTAAGTAGTGTGTAAGCTTAGGGACTTAGCAGTTAAGTCCCATTAGATTTCACACACATTTGAACATTTTATAGACGTTAGGGGACTCTAGTATGACACTGATTGTATACCTAAAGAAAGCGACATTATGAAGTAAAGCCCACTTTGTACGCAATATACCTAACGTACAGGTATAGCTGTATACGTATAGCAGACCAAAGCTATTAGGAAACCTACCGTAGTCTACGCTTAGCTATGATAGCCTATGGTAGTTTTGCAACTCTACTTAATAGCTTCCTGTTCACGTCACCTCAGCGTTACGGAAATACAATTATCAAGTAATTGTTCATTTACTTAGCATGCATTTATAATGTAGCACCACTGAAACGTCCCATTTGGAAAATTATAAATGACTTTGCTTATAAACCTCTTACGTTATTTGATTTTCAAACAGCTGAGCAAAACTGAACGTACTCAGACATTTTTCTCTTTACTTATTCTGATCAACAGTAAACTGACACACAATATATTTTTTAGCACAACGCAATCTGACTTTCAATAATCCCTACAAAAGAATGGCCCTGGCTAACAAAAACCTATACCTTTCATGAATTACCTCACAAAAATCTTCGTTACTCGAACTACTGCAATACAGCGAGCGACAATACTGCCAGCTAAATGAAAGATTCTAACTACTGAAGGCACTAACTACTGATAGCCATTATTAGCAAATGAAAGATTTTGATAAAGAACAAACAATGTATTTACCTTAATAATGTTCAAAAGTCATCATATATATATCAGTTCATGATATCCAGTATTACAAATTTACTCTTTCTGATGGACACGGGTCCAGATCGTCCGCTCTCAAAATTCTGCCATCTCTCTCCCCACATCCACCATTGCTGGCGGCTCACCTCCAACCGCGTAACGCTACGTGCTGTTCACATCCAACTGCCCAACACTACAATAGCAAATATTCCAACAATGCCGACCAGCCACAGACTGCACACAGCACAGCCAGTGATTTTCATACAGAGCGCTACGTGGCGTTACCAACATAAAAACCTAAACAGCCTACCTTCACCACTTATTAACGTTTCAAAAAAATGGCTCAAATGGCTCTGAGCACTATGGGACTTAACTTCTCAGGTCATCAGTCCCCTAGAACTTAGTAACTACTTAAACCTAACTAACCTAAGGACATCACGCACATCCATGCCCGAGGCAGGATTCGAACCTGCGACCGTTGCGGTCGCGCAGTTCCAGACTGTAGCGCCTAGAACCGCTCGGCCTTATTAACGTTTCAAAACCAACAATAAATCCATCTTTAGCGTCAGAGTATAGATATTTCTTATCTTAGTAAAAATACATAAATTTTGAAAATCATTTTTAAAAAAATATGCTTTCTGTTCAGTTGTCCTTGAGATCTAAACGTTATTTGACTCTAAAAAAGTTGGAAACCCTAACCATGATCACACATAACTCAAAAGGCTAAAAATTTGGAAATAAGATCACTCACACCCTGAGATTGAGTGTCAATATTCGTACAGTATATCTGCCGTAACTGAGGCTTGGATCAGCCGGTTGTCTCACATTGAGTGAAAACATTCATATTGCTGACATGGTCGCAAACATTAGTTTCATTCGGTTGCTTCATTCGAGCGCAAAAACTGCCTGGACGAAAAAATAATATACTGGCCAATCCGCTGGTCCATCATTGGTCCATCATCTATGTCAGTGTGACGTGTGGCCTCCACCACCGCCACGAATACACTCTTCTGTTCGTTGTGGCGCGGAGGAAGCAGTGTCCGAATGTGATCTTGAGAAATTTTTAGCCATGTCTGAAACAAATGCAATATTTGTTCACGACAATAGTAAATATCTCAAACCGTTTTTTATGTGATCTATAGTGCTCGAATATACCGTTTAGTGCCGTGGTCATGAAGGAAACGACAACCGTGTTTACCATTCTTGTCACACACTGGCGAGCATTTAGTCTCACTTCAATAATTACCGCATCAGTCCCACTGTCATAAACAACATCTTCCCACACTATGGTTCCACCTATTGGTCAGGCATAGGTCTACAGAATCGCTGCTTCATGAGCCAGGCTGTCTATGGACACGTAGTTGTCGATCACTCAAACACAACAGAAGTCAGACTAACCGCTGAATACCACAAATTGCCACTCAGTTTCCCATTTGCCATTCCTGATTGACACTATGCAGCTCTGTGTTGTCTGTGTTCATTTCATCACGATTTCTTATTACACCTTTATCGTACAGAGCGATAATAATTAAAGTCCCAGTTTCAAAACGCTGTAGAAAAAGAACTGCTGCTCAGAATGACGTCAAATTTGCACGGATTATTATCGAAGTAGAAGGAAACGTTATGGAAACAAAAAAAGAAATGAAAATGTTCCCACTAGATGTCGCTGTAAGCTACATAACGCAAATGGGATCGGTTACAAATGACAGATGAATCGCAGTACAACAGCTATGGTGTGAGTTGCACATTACATCAACCGTACTGTGCTACGTACGTGACAGCGCAAGTTTGCCATTCAACGGATGCGGCACTGTCAGATAGGTAAGCCCATTCATAATAGTGAGGTCGTACCATGACGGGTGGGAAAAATCGATTTTTAATTGGCCAAGAACGGCATAAAAAGCAACAATGACATCGGTTTTTAACTGTCGTGAGACTGACGCAAGACATGTTCAACATGCTATCCACCGTTTTCTGCTACAAGTTGAAATCAGGAAGAAGCATGTGCCAAAACAGTTCGCAGTGTCTCAAGATCACCTTCAGAACGCGTTACTCAAAAAAAAAAAAAAAAAAAAAAAAAATGGTTCAAATGGCTCTGAGCACTATGGGACTCAACTGCTGAGGTCATTAGTCCCCTAGAACTTAGAACTAGTTAAACCTAACTAACCTAAGGACATCACAAACATCCATGCCCTAGGCAGGATTCGAACCTGCGACCGGAGCGGTCTTGCGGTTCCAGACTGCAGCGCCTTTAACCGCACGGCCACTTCGGCCGGCCGCGTTTCTTATTGCGTAACTGCAGTTCAGCTACGTTCGTAATCGGAGCGCTGAACAGGGCGTCTTCAGATGACACCGCAGCCAGATGTCACGCGGATTAAAATCAGGCCATCTGTAGGGCCAGCCTGTAGGGAAGTTACAGCTGATACTTCTAGCGTTCCCAAGATGCCTCTGCAGCAGCTGCTTCACAGGCTATGCAATGTGCAGAGGCGCGCCATCTTGCATAAAAATGGCGCTACCCACAAATCCATGCTACTGAAGGGTTGGAACGAAGTTGGTGCGCAAAAGACTCGTAGCGTTTACCAGCAAAGGTACAGGTAAGAGGAACCGGAGGATCCATCTCCTGCACTGGGGTGAACGATGCCGTCAACCCGCACCACAGCGGGGGTAAGCCGGTACCAATCCTGGTGGTGGGAAAAATTTCCACTGCTAGTATTTCGTCAGCGAGGGAAGGAGAAGAGGCAGCCTAAAGTTCCTGATCACCAGTCTTAGAGCCGGCCGGAGTGGCCGAGCGGCTGTAGGCACTTCAGTCTGGAACCGCGCGACCGCTACGGTCGCGGGTTCGAATCCTGTCCTCGGGCATGGATGTGTGTGATGTCCTTAATTAGGTTTAAGTAGTTCTAAGTTCTAGGGGACTGATGACCTCAGCTGTTAAGTCGCATAGTGCTCAGAGCCATTTGAACCATTTCTGAGCCGCGCGGGATTAGGCGAGCGGTCTTAGGCGCTGCAGTCATGGACTGTGCGGCTGGTCCCGACGGAGTTTCGAGTCCTCCCTCGGGCATGGGTGTGTGTGTTTGTCCTTAGGATAATTTAGGTTATGTAGTGTGTAAGCTTAGGGACTAATGACCATAGCAGTTAAGTCCCATAAGACTTCACACACATTTGAACATTTTTGAACCAGTCTTAGAGCCAATATTCTGGTTTAAATATTGTAATGGAATTTGAAGTTTTAATAAGTGAGTTTGCAAGTATCAAAATAGGTGACATAAATGGACTTATCTTTCGACTGCATTGACTTAGAAGCTTTCATTTTTACACCTCTAGCGGACCGTAGGCGTTAGTAACATAAATTTTAACTAGATACGTCTAACCGTTACTGAAGAAAAGGTTTTTCAACAGTGGCACAGACAGACAAACGGACAACGAAGTGAGTCTCTAAGGGGTCCGTTTACAAATCGCTGTTCGGAGCCCTAAAAAAGGCTAGTTCTGATAGTTGATGCAGTGCTTCTTTTTGAGTGTAGAACATTTTAAACTAAATCCCTGGCCAGACTTCGTACCAAGGCTTACTTTTTACGGAATTATAATATGCCTGAAAGGCAGAAACTCAGTGGAACGTACACTTAATAGGAACCAGAATAAATGGACTGTGTTCCATAAGGCTGTGATATATTTATCGGAATACGCCAGGTCAACGGAGAAAGCCTTATGGATGTGCGCCTATAACCGTCATAAACATGCGAGATGCCGTTAGATTGCAGAACCTGTCGCGGAAAGCTTTGATACGGTGATTAGCGGCAGCCGCAGCGTGTTGAGTTACGACACAGCTCCTACAAGGCGGACCTTCGCTTCCACTACTGTGACCTTTCCGTGGACGGCTTTATCGTCCACAGATGGAAATTAATGGAGAAGCTGTCCATCAAAGTACTGTTCGGTATGCCAGACTCGGCAGCCTTCCTATCTTGGCGGCCAATACTGAAACATGTTCGTAGGTTTATTCCCAGTATAAGGGACGGGAGAAACATTCCTATTACAGAGCCTCCTAACATGCACTGACGGAAACAAATCGCAACACCCAGAAAATATTTAATGCAGAGTAGTGAAATTTCTGGAATACATTTGTCTAGGTAACATATGGGCCTATAAGTCATTAAAACTGCAAGACCACAGGTTAACGTAAACGCGCGATAAGCCAACGAAGATGTGAAACACTGGTACATTAAGAACTTGTGTAACCGCCAGAAAGCTGAATGAAAGCATGCAAACGTGAATGCATTGTGTGATATACAGGGTTATTACAAATGATTGAAGCGATTTCACAGCTCTACAATAACTTTATTATTTGAGATATTTTCACAATGCTTTGCACACACATACAAAAACTCAAAAAGTTTTTTTAGGCATTCACAAATGTTCGATATGTGCCCCTTTAGTGATTCGGCAGACATCAAGCCAATAATCAAGTTCCTCCCACACCGGCGCAGCATGTCCCCATCAATGAGTTCGAAAGCATCGTTGATGCGGGCTCGCAGTTCTGGCACGTTTCTTGGTAGAGGAGGTTTAAACACTGAATCTTTCACATAACCCCACAGAAAGAAATCGCGTGGGGTTAAGTCGGGAGAGCGTGGAGGCCATGACATGAATTGCTGATCATGATCTCCACCACGACCGATCCATCGGTTTTCCAATCTCCTGTTTAAGAAATGCCGAACATCATGATGGAAGTGCGGTGGAGCACCATCCTGTTGAAAGATGAAGTCGGCGCTGTCGGTCTCCAGTTGTGGCATGAGCCAATTTTCCAGCATGTCCAGATACACGTGTCCTGTAACGTTTTTTTCGCAGAAGAAAAAGGGGCCGTAAACTGTAAACCGTGAGATTGCACAAAACACGTTAACTTTTGGTGAATTGCGAATTTGCTGCACGAATGCGTGAGGATTCTCTACCGCCCAGATTCGCACATTGTGTCTGTTCACTTCACCATTAAGAAAAAATGTTGCTTCATCACTGAAAACAAGTTTCGCACTGAACGCATCCTCTTCCATGAGCTGTTGCAACCGCGCCGAAAATTCAAAGCGTTTGACTTTGTCATCGGGTGTCAGGGCTTGTAGCAATTGTAAACGGTAAGGCTTCTGCTTTAGCCTTTTCCGTAATATTTTCCAAACCGTCGGCTGTGGTACGTTTAGCTCCCTGCTTGCTTTATTCGTCGACTTCCGCGGGCTACGCGTGAAACTTGCCCGCACGCGTTTTACCGTTTCTTCGCTCACTGCAGGCCGACCCGTTGATTTCCCCTTACAGAGGCATCCAGAAGGTTTAAACTGCACATACCATCGCCGAATGGAGTTAGCAATTGGTGGATCTTTGTTGAACTTCGTCCTGAAGTGTCGTTGCACTGTTATGACTGACTGATGTGAGTGCATTTCAAGCACGGCATACGCTTTCTCGGCTCGTGTCGCCATTTTGTATCACTGCGCTCTCGAGCGCTCTGGCGGCAGAAACCTGAAGTGCGGCTTCAGCCGAACAAAACTTTATGAGTTTTTCTACGTATCTGTAGTGTGTCGTGACCATATGTCAATGAATGGAGCTACAGTGAATTTATGAAATCGCTTCAATCATTTATAATAGCCCTGTAGATGCCGGATGTCAGTGTGTGGGATGAAACTCCATTCCTATTGCGCTTGGACTTTCAACAAAGGGACGGTTAAAGCTATTTGTGGAGGACACGTCGATCGAAGATGTCCCCTCTGTGTGCTCGTTTGGAGACAGATCTGGTGATCGAGCAGAGCAAGGCATCATGTCGACACTCTGTAGAGTATGTTGGTTCACAACAGCGATAAGTGGGCGAGCGTTGTCCTGCTGCAAAACACTCCCAGGAATGCTGTTCATGAATGGCACTACAACAGGTCGAATCACCAGACAGACGTACAGATTTGCGGTCAGGGTGCGTGGGATAGCTATCAGAGTGCTCCTGATGTCATACGAAATCGCACCCCAGACCGCAATTCCCGGAGTAAGTGTAGCGTATCTAGCACTCAGACCGGTCGAGTGCAGGTCCTCAACTCAAGTGGCTACACACGTCCACCACAGCAGGACCAGCTTTCACAGGAAAACCCAACAGATCACCACCATGCCCACCAATGAGCTCTCGCTTGACATCACTGAAGTCGCAAACGGCGGTGTTTGGTATCAGTGGAATGCACGCTACAGGGCGTCTCCTTGACGTAACCGACATATAACAGTTCATTGTGCCACTATGGTGCCAACTGCTGTTCGAACTGCTGCTCTGGACGTAGTACGATGCACCAGAGCCATATGCCGAACTCGATGGTCTCCCCTCTTGGTAGTGCCACGCGGCCGTCTGCAGCCCGGTCTTCTCGCGACCGTATGTTCTCGTGACCACCGCTGTCAGCAATCATATATAGTGGCTCCATTCCTGGCAAGTCTTCCTGCAGTATCGCAAGAGGAAGGTGGACTTCTCGTAGCCCTATTACACGACCTCGTTCAGGTGGTGAAAAAAATGTTCAAATGTGTGTGAAATCTTATGGCACTTAACTGCTAAGGTCATCAGTCCCTAAGCTTACAC